>NC_136067.1:1366695852-1367324980 GCF_964261635.1 Lissotriton helveticus
TTTTGACCAATTTCAGGCCCAGAAATGACTTTAAACACACTTATTTCAGTTGAAAAAGTCATAATTCACATCCAACAGTCATTTACAGTCAAAAAATTAAATGTTAAAATTTCATCCATATTGACCATTTTGGGAACGTTCGACAGGTCCGGAGTCATCGTTTTTCATCCGAAAATGGATTTTTTGGACTGTACCAAAAATGATTCATAATGTAAATTGGATCGTGCCTCATGTTGAATAACCACTTTTTAAGCCCTCACAGTGACCAAAATTGCCATTTTTACAGGGTTTTGTTTACTCAAAAGCTTCAATTTTGACCAATTTCAGGCACAGAAATGACTTTAAACACATTTATTTTAGTTGAAAAAAGTCATAATTCACATCCAACAGTCATTTACAGTCAAAAAATTAAATGTTAAAATTTCATCCATATTGACCATTTTGGGAACGTTTGACAGGTCCGGAGTCATCGTTTTTCATCCGAAAATGGATTTTTTGGACTGTACCAAAAATGATTCAAAATGTAAATTGGATCGTGCCTCATGTTAAATAACCACTTTTTAAACCCTCACAGTGACCAAAATTGCCATTTTTACAGAGTTTTGCTTACTCAAAAGCTTCAATTTTGACCAATTTCAGGCACAGAAACGACTTTAAACACACTTATTTCAGTTGAAAAAGTCATAATTCACATCCAACAGTCATTTACAGTCAAACAATTAAATGTTAACATTTCATCCATATTGACCATTTTGGGAACGTTCGACAGGTCCGGAGTCATCGTTTTTCATCCAAAAATTGATTTTTTGGACTGTACCAAAAATGATTCAAAATGTAAATTGGATCGTGCCTCATGTTGAATAGCCACTTTTTAAACCCTAACAGTGACCAAAATTGCCATTTTTACAGAGTTTTGCTTACTCAAAAGCTTCAATTTTGACCAATTTCAGGCACAGAAATGACTTTAAACACACGTATTTTAGATGAAAAAGTCATAATTCACATCCAACAGTCATTTACAGTCAAAAAAATAAATGTTAACATTTCATCCATATTGACCATTTTGGGAACGTTCGACAGGTCCGGAGCCATCGTTTTTCATCAGAAAATTGATTTTTTGGACTGTACCAAAAATGATTCAAAATGTAAATTGGATCGTGCCTCATGTTGAATAACCACTTTTTAAACCCTCACAGTGACCAAAATTGCCATTTTTACAGAGTTTTGCCTACTCAAAAGCTTCATTTTTGACCAATTTCAGGCACAGAAATGACTTTAAACACATTTATTTTAGTTGAAAAAGTCATAATTCACATCCAACAGTCATTTACAGTCAAAAAATTAAATGTTTAAATTTCATCCATATTGACCATTTTGGGAACGTTCGACAGGTCCGGAGCCATCGTTTTTCATCCAAAAATTGATTTTTTGGACTGTACCAAAAATGATTCAAAATGTAAATTGGATCGTGCCTCATGTTGAATAGCCACTTTTTAAACCCTAACAGTGACCAAAATTGCCATTTTTACAGAGTTTTGCTTACTCAAAAGCTTCAATTTTGACCAATTTCAGGCACAGAAATGACTTTAAACACACGTATTTTAGATGAAAAAGTCATAATTCACATCCAACAGTCATTTACAGTCAAAAAAATAAATGTTAAAATTTCATCCATATTGACCATTTTGGGAACGTTCGACAGGTCCGGAGCCATCGTTTTTTCATCAGAAAATTGATTTTTTGGACTGTACCAAAAATGATTCAAAATGTAAATTGGATCGTGCCTCATGTTGAATAACCACTTTTTAAACCCTCACAGTGACCAAAATTGCCATTTTTACAGAGATTTGCCTACCCAAAAGCTTCAATTTTGACCAATTTCGGGCACAGAAATGACTTTAAAGACACGTATTTTAGATGAAAAAGTCATAATTCACATCCAACAGTCATTTACATTCAAAAAAATAAATGTTAAAATTTCATCCTTATTGACCATTTTGGGAACGTTCGACAGGTCCGGAGCCATTGTTTTTCATCAGAAAATTGATTTTTTGGACTGTACCAAAAATGATTCAAAATGTAAATTGGATCGTGCCTCATGTTGAATAACCACTTTTTAAACCCTCACAGTGACCAAAATTGCCATTTTTACAGAGTTTTGCTTACTCAAAAGCTTCAATTTTGACCAATTTCAGGCACAGAAATGACTTTAAACACACTTATTTTAGTTGAAAAAGTCATAATTCACATCCAAGAGTCATTTACAGTCAAAAAATTTAATGTTAAAATTTCATCCATATTGACCATTTTGGGAACGTTCGACAGGTCCGGAGTCATCGTTTTTCATCCGAAAATTGATTTTTTGGACTGTACCAAAAATGATTCAAAATGTAAATTGGATCGTGCCTCATGTTGAATAACCACTTTTTAAACCCTAACAGTGACCAAAATTGCCATTTTTACAGAGTTTTGCTTACTCAAACGCTTCAATTTTGACCAATTTCAGGGACAGAAATGACTTTAAACACACGTATTTTAGATGAAAAAGTCATAATTCACATCCAACAGTCATTTACAGTCAAAAAAATTAAATGTGAAAATTTCATCCTTATTGACCATTTTGGGAACGTTCGACAGGTCCGGAGCCATCGTTTTTCATCAGAAAATTGATTTTTTGGACTGTACCAAAAATGATTCAAAATGTAAATTGGATCGTGCCTCATGTTGAATAACCACTTTTTAAACCCTCACTGTGACCAAAATTGCCATTTTTACAGAGTTTTGCTTACTCAAAAGCTTCAATTTTGACCAATTTCAGGCACAGAAATGACTTTAAACACACTTATTTTAGTTGAAAAAGTCATAATTCACATCCAAGAGTCATTTACAGTCAAAAAATTAAATGTTAAAATTTCATCCATATTGACCATTTTGGGAACGTTCGACAGGTCCGGAGTCATCGTTTTTCATCCGAAAATTGATTTTTTGGCCTGTACCAAAAATGATTCAAAATGTAAATTCGATCGTGCCTCATGTTGAATAACCACTTTTTAAACCCTAACAGTGACCAAAATTGCCATTTTTACAGAGTTTTGCTTACTCAAAAGCTTTAATTGTGACCAACTTCAGGGACAGAAATTACTTTAAACACACTTATTTTAGTTGGAAAAGTCATAATTCAGATTCCAACAGTCATTTACAGTCAAAAAATTAAATGTTAAAATTTCATCCATATTGACCAATTTGGGAACGTTCGACAGGTCCGGAGCCATCGTTTTTCATCAGAAAATTGATTTTTTGGACTGTACCAAAAATGATTCAAAATGTAAATTGGATCGTGCCTCATGTTGAATAACCACTTTTTAAACCCTCACAGTGACCAAAATTGCCATTTTTACAGAGATTTGCCTACTCAAAAGCTTCATTTTTGACCAATTTCAGGCACAGAAATGACTTTAAACACATTTATTTTAGTTGAAAAAGTCATAATTCACATCCAACAGTCATTTACAGTCAAAAAATTAAATGTTTAAATTTCATCCATATTGACCATTTTGGGTACGTTCGACAGGTCCGGAGTCATCGTTTTTCATCCGAAAATTGATTTTTTGGACTGTACCAAAAATGATTCAAAATGTAAATTGGATCGTGCCTCATGTTGAATAACCACTTTTTAAACCCTAACAGTGACCAAAATTGCCATTTTTACAGAGTTTTGCTTACCCAAAAGCTTCAATTTTGACCAATTTCGGGCACAGAAATGACTTTAAAGACACGTATTTTAGATGAAAAAGTCATAATTCACATCCAACAGTCATTTACAGTCAAAAAAATAAATGTTAAAATTTCATCCTTATTGACCATTTTGGGAACGTTCGACAGGTCCGGAGCCATCGTTTTTCATCAGAAAATTGATTTTTTGGACTGTACCAAAAAGGATTCAAAATGTAAATTGGATCGTGCCTCATGTTGAATAACCACTTTTTAAACCCTCACAGTGACCAAAATTGCCATTTTTACAGAGTTTTGCTTACTCAAAAGCTTCAATTTTGACCAATTTCAGGCACAGAAATGACTTTAAACACACTTATTTTAGTTGAAAAAGTCATAATTCACATCCAAGAGTCATTTACAGTCAAAAATTTAAATGTTAAAATTTCATCCATATTGACCATTTTGGGAACGTTCGACAGGTCCGGAGTCATCGTTTTTCATCCGAAAATTGATTTTTTGGACTGTACCAAAAATGATTCAAAATGTAAATTGGATCGTGCCTCATGTTGAATAACCACTTTTTAAACCCTAACAGTGACGAAAATTGCCATTTTTACAGAGTTTTGCTTACTCAAACGCTTCAATTTTGACCAATTTCAGGGACAGAAATGACTTTAAACACACGTATTTTAGATGAAAAAGTCATAATTCACATCCAACAGTCATTTACAGTCAAAAAAATAAATGTGAAAATTTCATCCTTATTGACCATTTTGGGAACGTTCGACAGGTCCGGAGCCATCGTTTTTCATCAGAAAATTGATTTTTTGGACTGTACCAAAAATGATTCAAAATGTAAATTGGATCGTGCCTCATGTTGAATAATCACTTTTTAAACCCTCACAGTGACCAAAATTGCCATTTTTACCGAGTTTTGCTTACTCAAAAGCTTCAATTTTGACCAATTTCAGGCACAGAAATGACTTTAAACACACTTATTTTAGTTGAAAAAGTCATAATTCACATCCAAGAGTCATTTACAGTCAAAAAATTAAATGTTAAAATTTCATCCATATTGACCATTTTGGGAACGTTCGACAGGTTCGAAGTCATCGTTTTTCATCCGAAAATTGATTTTTTTGGACTGTACCAAAAATGATTCAAAATGTAAATTGGATCGTGCCTCATGTTGAATAACCACTTTGTAAACCCTCACAGTGACCAAAATTGCCATTTTTACAGAGTTTTGCTTACTCAAAAGCTTCATTTTTGACCAATTTCAGGCCCAGAAATGACTTTAAACACACTTATTTCAGTTGAAAAAGTCATAATTCACATCCAACAGTCATTTACAGTCAAAAAATTAAATGTTAAAATTTCATCCATATTGACCATTTTGGGAACGTTCGACATGTCCGGAGTCATCGTTTTTATCAGAAAATTGATTTTTTGGACTGTACCAAAAATGATTCATAATGTAAATTGGATCATGCCTCATGTTAAATAACCACTTTTTAAACCCTCACAGTGACCAAAATTGCCATTTTTACAGAGTTTTGCTTACTCAAAAGCTTCATTTTTGACCAATTTCAGGCCCAGAAATGACTTTAAACACACTTATTTCAGTTGAAAAAGTCATAATTCACATCCAACAGTCATTTACAGTCAAAAAATTAAATGTTAAAATTTCATCCATATTGACCATTTTGGGAACGTTCGACAGGTCCGGAGTCATCGTTTTTCATCCGAAAATGGATTTTTTGGATTGTACCAAAAATGATTCATAATGTAAATTGGATCGTGCCTCATGTTGAATAACCACTTTTTAAGCCCTCACAGTGACCAAAATTGCCATTTTTACAGGGTTTTGTTTACTCAAAAGCTTCAATTTTGACCAATTTCAGGCACAGAAATGACTTTAAACACATTTATTTTAGTTGAAAAAAGTCATAATTCACATCCAACAGTCATTTACAGTCAAAAAATTAAATGTTAAAATTTCATCCATATTGACCATTTTGGGAACGTTTGACAGGTCCGGAGTCATCGTTTTTCATCCGAAAATGGATTTTTTGGACTGTACCAAAAATGATTCAAAATGTAAATTGGATCGTGCCTCATGTTAAATAACCACTTTTTAAACCCTCACAGTGACCAAAATTGCCATTTTTACAGAGTTTTGCTTACTCAAAAGCTTCAATTTTGACCAATTTCAGGCACAGAAATGACTTTAAACACACTTATTTCAGTTGAAAAAGTCATAATTCACATCCAACAGTCATTTACAGTCAAACAATTAAATGTTAAAATTTCATCCATATTGACCATTTTGGGAACGTTCGACAGGTCCGGAGTCATCGTTTTTCATCCAAAAATTGATTTTTTGGACTGTACCAAAAATGATTCAAAATGTAAATTGGATCGTGCCTCATGTTGAATAGCCACTTTTTAAACCCTAACAGTGACCAAAATTGCCATTTTTACAGAGTTTTGCTTACTCAAAAGCTTCAATTTTGACCAATTTCAGGCACAGAAATGACTTTAAACACACGTATTTTAGATGAAAAAGTCATAATTCACATCCAACAGTCATTTACAGTCAAAAAAATAAATGTTAACATTTCATCCATATTGACCATTTTGGGAACGTTCGACAGGTCCGGAGCCATCGTTTTTCATCAGAAAATTGATTTTTTGGACTGTACCAAAAATGATTCAAAATGTAAATTGGATCGTGCCTCATGTTGAATAACCACTTTTTAAACCCTCACAGTGACCAAAATTGCCATTTTTACAGAGTTTTGCCTACTCAAAAGCTTCATTTTTGACCAATTTCAGGCACAGAAATGACTTTAAACACATTTATTTTAGTTGAAAAAGTCATAATTCACATCCAACAGTCATTTACAGTCAAAAAATTAAATGTTTAAATTTCATCCATATTGACCATTTTGGGAACGTTCGACAGGTCCGGAGTCATCGTTTTTCATCCAAAAATTGATTTTTTGGACTGTACCAAAAATGATTCAAAATGTAAATTGGATCGTGCCTCATGTTGAATAGCCACTTTTTAAACCCTAACAGTGACCAAAATTGCCATTTTTACAGAGTTTTGCTTACTCAAAAGCTTCAATTTTGACCAATTTCAGGCACAGAAATGACTTTAAACACACGTATTTTAGATGAAAAAGTCATAATTCACATCCAACAGTCATTTACAGTCAAAAAAATAAATGTTAAAATTTCATCCACATTGACCATTTTGGGAACGTTCGACAGGTCCGGAGCCATCGTTTTTCATCAGAAAATTGATTTTTTGGACTGTACCAAAAATGATTCAAAATGTAAATTGGATCGTGCCTCATGTTGAATAACCACTTTTTAAACCCTCACAGTGACCAAAATTGCCATTTTTACATAGATTTGCCTACCCAAAAGCTTCAATTTTGACCAATTTCGGGCACAGAAATGACTTTAAAGACACGTATTTTAGATGAAAAAGTCATAATTCACATCCAACAGTCATTTACATTAAAAAAAATAAATGTTAAAATTTCATCCTTATTGACCATTTTGGGAACGTTCGACAGGTCCGGAGCCATTGTTTTTCATCAGAAAATTGATTTTTTGGACTGTACCAAAAATGATTCAAAATGTAAATTGGATCGTGCCTCATGTTGAATAACCACTTTTTAAACCCTCACAGTGACCAAAATTGCCATTTTTACAGAGTTTTGCTTACTCAAAAGCTTCAATTTTGACCAATTTCAGGCACAGAAATGACTTTAAACACACTTATTTTAGTTGAAAAAGTCATAATTCACATCCAAGAGTCATTTACAGTCAAAAAATTAAATGTTAAAATTTCATCCATATTGACCATTTTGGGAACGTTCGACAGGTCCGGAGTCATCGTTTTTCATCCGAAAATAGATTTTTTGGACTGTACCAAAAATGATTCAAAATGTAAATTGGATCGTGCCTCATGTTGAATAACCACTTTTTAAACCCTAACAGTGACCAAAATTGCCATTTTTACAGAGTTTTGCTCACTCAAACGCTTCAATTTTGACCAATTTCAGGGACAGAAATGACTTTAAACACACGTATTTTAGATGAAAAAGTCATAATTCACATCCAACAGTCATTTACAGTCAAAAAAATAAATGTGAAAATTTCATCCTTATTGACCATTTTGGGAACGTTCGACAGGTCCGGAGCCATCGTTTTTCATCAGAAAATTGATTTTTTGGACTGTACCAAAAATGATTCAAAATGTAAATTGGATCGTGCCTCATGTTGAATAACCACTTTTTAAACCCTCACTGTGACCAAAATTGCCATTTTTACAGAGTTTTGCTTACTCAAAAGCTTCAATTTTGACCAATTTCAGGCACAGAAATGACTTTAAACACACTTATTTTAGTTGAAAAAGTCATAATTCACATCCAACAGTCATTTACAGTCAAAAAATTAAATGTTAAAATTTCATCCATATTGACCTTTTTGGGAATGTTCGACAGGTTCGGAGTCATCGTTTTTCATCCGAAAATTGATTTTTTGGACTGTACCAAAAATGATTCAAAATGTAAATTGGATCGTGCCTCATGTTGAATAACCCCTTTTTAAACCCTCACAGTGACCAAAATTGCCATTTTTACAGAGTTTTGCTTACTCAAAAGCTTCATTTTTGACCAATTTCAGGCACAGAAATGACTTTAAACACACTTATTTTAGTTGAAAAAGTCATAATTCACATCCAACAGTCATTTACAGTCAAAAAAATAAATGTTAAAATTTCATCCATATTGACCATTTTGGGAACGTTCGACAGGTCCGGAGCCATCGTTTTTCATCAGAAAATTGATTTTTTGGACTGTACCAAAATTATTCAAAATGTAAATTGGATCATGCCTCATGTTAAATAACCACTTTTTAAACCCTCACAGTGACCAAAATTGCCATTTTTGCAGAGTTTTGCTTACTCAAAAGCTTCAATTTTGACCAATTTCAGGCACAGAAATGACTTTAAACACACTTATTTTAGTTGAAAAAGTCATAATTCACATCCAAGAGTCATTTACAGTCAAAAAATTAAATGTTAAAATTTCATCCATATTGACCATTTTGGGAACGTTCGACAGGTCCGGAGTCATCGTTTTTCATCCGAAAATTGATTTTTTGGACTGTACCAAAAATGATTCAAAATGTAAATTGGATCGTGCCTCATGTTGAATAACCACTTTTTAAACCCTAACAGTGACCAAAATTGCCATTTTTACAGAGTTTTGCTTACTCAAAAGCTTCAATTTTGACCAATTTCAGGCACAGAAATGACTTTAAACACACGTATTTTAGATGAAAAAGTCATAATTCACATCCAACAGTCATTTACAGTCAAAAAAATAAATGTTAAAATTTCATCCTTATTGACCATTTTGGGAACGTTCGACAGGTCCGGAGCCATCGTTTTTCATCAGAAAATTGATTTTTTGGACTGTACCAAAAATGATTCAAAATGTAAATTGGATCGTGCCTCATGTTGAATAACCACTTTTTAAACCCTCACAGTGACCAAAATTGCCATTTTTACAGAGTTTTGCTTACTCAAAAGCTTCAATTTTGACCAATTTCAGGCACAGAAATGACTTTAAACACACTTATTTCAGTTGAAAAAGTCATAATTCACATCCAACAGTCATTTACAGTCAAACAATTAAATGTTAAAATTTCATCCATATTGACCATTTTGGGAACGTTCGACAGGTCCGGAGTCATCGTTTTTCATCCGAAAATTGAATTTTTGGACTGTACCAAAAATGATTCATAATGTAAATTGGATTGTGCCTCATGTTGAATAACCACTTTTTAAGCCCTCACAGTGACCAAAATTGCAATTTTTACAGAGTTTTGCTTACTCAAAAGCTTCATTTTTGACCAATTTCAGGCACAGAAATGACTTTAAACACATTTATTTTAGTTGAAAAAGTCATAATTTACATCCAACAGTCATTTACAGTCAAAAAATTAAATGTTAAAATTTCATCCATATTGACCATTTTGGGAAGGTTCGACAGGTCCGGAGTCATCGTTTTTCATCCAAAAATTGATTTTTTGGACTGTACCAAAAATGATTCAAAATGTAAATTGGATCGTGCCTCATGTTGAATAACCACTTTTTAAACCCTCACAGTGACCAAAATTGCCATTTTTACAGAGTTTTGCCTACTCAAAAGCTTCAATTTTGACCAATTTCAGGCACAGAAATGACTTTAAACACACGTATTTTAGATGAAAAAGTCATAATTCACATCCAACAGTCATTTACAGTCAAAAAATTAAATGTTTAAATTTCATCCATATTGACCATTTTGGGAACGTTCGACAGGTCCGGAGCCATCGTTTTTCATCCAAAAATTGATTTTTTGGACTGTACCAAAAATGATTCAAAATGTAAATTGGATCGTGCCTCATGTTGAATAGCCACTTTTTAAACCCTAACAGTGACCAAAATTGCCATTTTTACAGAGTTTTGCTTACTCAAAAGCTTCAATTTTGACCAATTTCAGGCACAGAAATGACTTTAAACACACGTATTTTAGATGAAAAAGTCATAATTCACATCCAACAGTCATTTACAGTCAAAAAAATAAATGTTAAAATTTCATCCATATTGACCATTTTGGGAACGTTCGACAGGTCCGGAGCCATCGTTTTTTCATCAGAAAATTGATTTTTTGGACTGTACCAAAAATGATTCAAAATGTAAATTGGATCGTGCCTCATGTTGAATAACCACTTTTTAAACCCTCACAGTGACCAAAATTGCCATTTTTACAGAGATTTGCCTACCCAAAAGCTTCAATTTTGACCAATTTCGGGCACAGAAATGACTTTAAAGACACGTATTTTAGATGAAAAAGTCATAATTCACATCCAACAGTCATTTACATTCAAAAAAATAAATGTTAAAATTTCATCCTTATTGACCATTTTGGGAACGTTCGACAGGTCCGGAGCCATTGTTTTTCATCAGAAAATTGATTTTTTGGACTGTACCAAAAATGATTCAAAATGTAAATTGGATCGTGCCTCATGTTGAATAACCACTTTTTAAACCCTCACAGTGACCAAAATTGCCATTTTTACAGAGTTTTGCTTACTCAAAAGCTTCAATTTTGACCAATTTCAGGCACAGAAATGACTTTAAACACACTTATTTTAGTTGAAAAAGTCATAATTCACATCCAAGAGTCATTTACAGTCAAAAAATTTAATGTTAAAATTTCATCCATATTGACCATTTTGGGAACGTTCGACAGGTCCGGAGTCATCGTTTTTCATCCGAAAATTGATTTTTTGGACTGTACCAAAAATGATTCAAAATGTAAATTGGATCGTGCCTCATGTTGAATAACCACTTTTTAAACCCTAACAGTGACCAAAATTGCCATTTTTACAGAGTTTTGCTTACTCAAACGCCTCAATTTTGACCAATTTCAGGGACAGAAATGACTTTAAACACACGTATTTTAGATGAAAAAGTCATAATTCACATCCAACAGTCATTTACAGTCAAAAAAATTAAATGTGAAAATTTCGTCCTTATTGACCATTTTGGGAACGTTCGACAGGTCCGGAGCCATCGTTTTTCATCAGAAAATTGATTTTTTGGACTGTACCAAAAATGATTCAAAATGTAAATTGGATCGTGCCTCATGTTGAATAACCACTTTTTAAACCCTCACTGTGACCAAAATTGCCATTTTTACAGAGTTTTGCTTACTCAAAAGCTTCAATTTTGACCAATTTCAGGCACAGAAATGACTTTAAACACACTTATTTTAGTTGAAAAAGTCATAATTCACATCCAAGAGTCATTTACAGTCAAAAAATTAAATGTTAAAATTTCATCCATATTGACCATTTTGGGAACGTTCGACAGGTCCGGAGTCATCGTTTTTCATCCGAAAATTGATTTTTTGGCCTGTACCAAAAATGATTCAAAATGTAAATTCGATCGTGCCTCATGTTGAATAACCACTTTTTAAACCCTAACAGTGACCAAAATTGCCATTTTTACAGAGTTTTGCTTACTCAAAAGCTTTAATTGTGACCAACTTCAGGGACAGAAATTACTTTAAACACACTTATTTTAGTTGGAAAAGTCATAATTCAGATTCCAACAGTCATTTACAGTCAAAAAATTAAATGTTAAAATTTCATCCATATTGACCAATTTGGGAACGTTCGACAGGTCCGGAGCCATTGTTTTTCATCAGAAAATTGATTTTTTGGACTGTACCAAAAATGATTCAAAATGTAAATTGGATCGTGCCTCATGTTGAATAACCACTTTTTAAACCCTCACAGTGACCAAAATTGCCATTTTTACAGAGTTTTGCTTACTCAAAAGCTTCAATTTTGACCAATTTCAGGCACAGAAATGACTTTAAACACACTTATTTTAGTTGAAAAAGTCATAATTCACATCCAAGAGTCATTTACAGTCAAAAAATTTAATGTTAAAATTTCATCCATATTGACCATTTTGGGAACGTTCGACAGGTCCGGAGTCATCGTTTTTCATCCGAAAATTGATTTTTTGGACTGTACCAAAAATGATTCAAAATGTAAATTGGATCGTGCCTCATGTTGAATAACCACTTTTTAAACCCTAACAGTGACCAAAATTGCCATTTTTACAGAGTTTTGCTTACTCAAACGCTTCAATTTTGACCAATTTCAGGGACAGAAATGACTTTAAACACACGTATTTTAGATGAAAAAGTCATAATTCACATCCAACAGTCATTTACAGTCAAAAAAATTAAATGTGAAAATTTCATCCTTATTGACCATTTTGGGAACGTTCGACAGGTCCGGAGCCATCGTTTTTCATCAGAAAATTGATTTTTTGGACTGTACCAAAAATGATTCAAAATGTAAATTGGATCGTGCCTCATGTTGAATAACCACTTTTTAAACCCTCACTGTGACCAAAATTGCCATTTTTACAGAGTTTTGCTTACTCAAAAGCTTCAATTTTGACCAATTTCAGGCACAGAAATGACTTTAAACACACTTATTTTAGTTGAAAAAGTCATAATTCACATCCAAGAGTCATTTACAGTCAAAAAATTAAATGTTAAAATTTCATCCATATTGACCATTTTGGGAACGTTCGACAGGTCCGGAGTCATCGTTTTTCATCCGAAAATTGATTTTTTGGCCTGTACCAAAAATGATTCAAAATGTAAATTCGATCGTGCCTCATGTTGAATAACCACTTTTTAAACCCTAACAGTGACCAAAATTGCCATTTTTACAGAGTTTTGCTTACTCAAAAGCTTTAATTGTGACCAACTTCAGGGACAGAAATTACTTTAAACACACTTATTTTAGTTGGAAAAGTCATAATTCAGATTCCAACAGTCATTTACAGTCAAAAAATTAAATGTTAAAATTTCATCCATATTGACCAATTTGGGAACGTTCGACAGGTCCGGAGCCATCGTTTTTCATCAGAAAATTGATTTTTTGGACTGTACCAAAAATGATTCAAAATGTAAATTGGATCGTGCCTCATGTTGAATAACCACTTTTTAAACCCTCACAGTGACCAAAATTGCCATTTTTACAGAGATTTGCCTACTCAAAAGCTTCATTTTTGACCAATTTCAGGCACAGAAATGACTTTAAACACATTTATTTTAGTTGAAAAAGTCATAATTCACATCCAACAGTCATTTACAGTCAAAAAATTAAATGTTTAAATTTCATCCATATTGACCATTTTGGGTACGTTCGACAGGTCCGGAGTCATCGTTTTTCATCCGAAAATTGATTTTTTGGACTGTACCAAAAATGATTCAAAATGTAAATTGGATCGTGCCTCATGTTGAATAACCACTTTTTAAACCCTAACAGTGACCAAAATTGCCATTTTTACAGAGTTTTGCTTACCCAAAAGCTTCAATTTTGACCAATTTCGGGCACAGAAATGACTTTAAAGACACGTATTTTAGATGAAAAAGTCATAATTCACATCCAACAGTCATTTACAGTCAAAAAAATAAATGTTAAAATTTCATCCTTATTGACCATTTTGGGAACGTTCGACAGGTCCGGAGCCATCGTTTTTCATCAGAAAATTGATTTTTTGGACTGTACCAAAAAGGATTCAAAATGTAAATTGGATCGTGCCTCATGTTGAATAACCACTTTTTAAACCCTCACAGTGACCAAAATTGCCATTTTTACAGAGTTTTGCTTACTCAAAAGCTTCAATTTTGACCAATTTCAGGCACAGAAATGACTTTAAACACACTTATTTTAGTTGAAAAAGTCATAATTCACATCCAAGAGTCATTTACAGTCAAAAATTTAAATGTTAAAATTTCATCCATATTGACCATTTTGGGAACGTTCGACAGGTCCGGAGTCATCGTTTTTCATCCGAAAATTGATTTTTTGGACTGTACCAAAAATGATTCAAAATGTAAATTGGATCGTGCCTCATGTTGAATAACCACTTTTTAAACCCTAACAGTGACGAAAATTGCCATTTTTACAGAGTTTTGCTTACTCAAACGCTTCAATTTTGACCAATTTCAGGGACAGAAATGACTTTAAACACACGTATTTTAGATGAAAAAGTCATAATTCACATCCAACAGTCATTTACAGTCAAAAAAATAAATGTGAAAATTTCATCCTTATTGACCATTTTGGGAACGTTCGACAGGTCCGGAGCCATCGTTTTTCATCAGAAAATTGATTTTTTGGACTGTACCAAAAATGATTCAAAATGTAAATTGGATCGTGCCTCATGTTGAATAATCACTTTTTAAACCCTCACAGTGACCAAAATTGCCATTTTTACCGAGTTTTGCTTACTCAAAAGCTTCATTTTTGACCAATTTCAGGCCCAGAAATGACTTTAAACACACTTATTTCAGTTGAAAAAGTCATAATTCACATCCAACAGTCATTTACAGTCAAAAAATTAAATGTTAAAATTTCATCCATATTGACCATTTTGGGAACGTTCGACAGGTCCGGAGTCATCGTTTTTCATCCGAAAATGGATTTTTTGGATTGTACCAAAAATGATTCATAATGTAAATTGGATCGTGCCTCATGTTGAATAACCACTTTTTAAGCCCTCACAGTGACCAAAATTGCCATTTTTACAGGGTTTTGTTTACTCAAAAGCTTCAATTTTGACCAATTTCAGGCACAGAAATGACTTTAAACACATTTATTTTAGTTGAAAAAAGTCATAATTCACATCCAACAGTCATTTACAGTCAAAAAATTAAATGTTAAAATTTCATCCATATTGACCATTTTGGGAACGTTCGACATGTCCGGAGTCATCGTTTTTATCAGAAAATTGATTTTTTGGACTGTACCAAAAATGATTCATAATGTAAATTGGATCATGCCTCATGTTAAATAACCACTTTTTAAACCCTCACAGTGACCAAAATTGCCATTTTTACAGAGTTTTGCTTACTCAAAAGCTTCATTTTTGACCAATTTCAGGCCCAGAAATGACTTTAAACACACTTATTTCAGTTGAAAAAGTCATAATTCACATCCAACAGTCATTTACAGTCAAAAAATTAAATGTTAAAATTTCATCCATATTGACCATTTTGGGAACGTTCGACAGGTCCGGAGTCATCGTTTTTCATCCGAAAATGGATTTTTTGGATTGTACCAAAAATGATTCATAATGTAAATTGGATCGTGCCTCATGTTGAATAACCACTTTTTAAGCCCTCACAGTGACCAAAATTGCCATTTTTACAGGGTTTTGTTTACTCAAAAGCTTCAATTTTGACCAATTTCAGGCACAGAAATGACTTTAAACACATTTATTTTAGTTGAAAAAAGTCATAATTCACATCCAACAGTCATTTACAGTCAAAAAATTAAATGTTAAAATTTCATCCATATTGACCATTTTGGGAACGTTTGACAGGTCCGGAGTCATCGTTTTTCATCCGAAAATGGATTTTTTGGACTGTACCAAAAATGATTCAAAATGTAAATTGGATCGTGCCTCATGTTAAATAACCACTTTTTAAACCCTCACAGTGACCAAAATTGCCATTTTTACAGAGTTTTGCTTACTCAAAAGCTTCAATTTTGACCAATTTCAGGCACAGAAATGACTTTAAACACACTTATTTCAGTTGAAAAAGTCATAATTCACATCCAACAGTCATTTACAGTCAAACAATTAAATGTTAAAATTTCATCCATATTGACCATTTTGGGAACGTTCGACAGGTCCGGAGTCATCGTTTTTCATCCAAAAATTGATTTTTTGGACTGTACCAAAAATGATTCAAAATGTAAATTGGATCGTGCCTCATGTTGAATAGCCACTTTTTAAACCCTAACAGTGACCAAAATTGCCATTTTTACAGAGTTTTGCTTACTCAAAAGCTTCAATTTTGACCAATTTCAGGCACAGAAATGACTTTAAACACACGTATTTTAGATGAAAAAGTCATAATTCACATCCAACAGTCATTTACAGTCAAAAAAATAAATGTTAACATTTCATCCATATTGACCATTTTGGGAACGTTCGACAGGTCCGGAGCCATCGTTTTTCATCAGAAAATTGATTTTTTGGACTGTACCAAAAATGATTCAAAATGTAAATTGGATCGTGCCTCATGTTGAATAACCACTTTTTAAACCCTCACAGTGACCAAAATTGCCATTTTTACAGAGTTTTGCCTACTCAAAAGCTTCATTTTTGACCAATTTCAGGCACAGAAATGACTTTAAACACATTTATTTTAGTTGAAAAAGTCATAATTCACATCCAACAGTCATTTACAGTCAAAAAATTAAATGTTTAAATTTCATCCATATTGACCATTTTGGGAACGTTCGACAGGTCCGGAGTCATCGTTTTTCATCCAAAAATTGATTTTTTGGACTGTACCAAAAATGATTCAAAATGTAAATTGGATCGTGCCTCATGTTGAATAGCCACTTTTTAAACCCTAACAGTGACCAAAATTGCCATTTTTACAGAGTTTTGCTTACTCAAAAGCTTCAATTTTGACCAATTTCAGGCACAGAAATGACTTTAAACACACGTATTTTAGATGAAAAAGTCATAATTCACATCCAACAGTCATTTACAGTCAAAAAAATAAATGTTAAAATTTCATCCACATTGACCATTTTGGGAACGTTCGACAGGTCCGGAGCCATCGTTTTTCATCAGAAAATTGATTTTTTGGACTGTACCAAAAATGATTCAAAATGTAAATTGGATCGTGCCTCATGTTGAATAACCACTTTTTAAACCCTCACAGTGACCAAAATTGCCATTTTTACAGAGTTTTGCTTACTCAAAAGCTTCAATTTTGACCAATTTCAGGCACAGAAATGACTTTAAACACACTTATTTTAGTTGAAAAAGTCATAATTCACATCCAAGAGTCATTTACAGTCAAAAAATTAAATGTTAAAATTTCATCCATATTGACCATTTTGGGAACGTTCGACAGGTCCGGAGTCATCGTTTTTCATCCGAAAATAGATTTTTTGGACTGTACCAAAAATGATTCAAAATGTAAATTGGATCGTGCCTCATGTTGAATAACCACTTTTTAAACCCTAACAGTGACCAAAATTGCCATTTTTACAGAGTTTTGCTCACTCAAACGCTTCAATTTTGACCAATTTCAGGGACAGAAATGACTTTAAACACACGTATTTTAGATGAAAAAGTCATAATTCACATCCAACAGTCATTTACAGTCAAAAAAATAAATGTGAAAATTTCATCCTTATTGACCATTTTGGGAACGTTCGACAGGTCCGGAGCCATCGTTTTTCATCAGAAAATTGATTTTTTGGACTGTACCAAAAATGATTCAAAATGTAAATTGGATCGTGCCTCATGTTGAATAACCACTTTTTAAACCCTCACTGTGACCAAAATTGCCATTTTTACAGAGTTTTGCTTACTCAAAAGCTTCAATTTTGACCAATTTCAGGCACAGAAATGACTTTAAACACACTTATTTTAGTTGAAAAAGTCATAATTCACATCCAACAGTCATTTACAGTCAAAAAATTAAATGTTAAAATTTCATCCATATTGACCTTTTTGGGAATGTTCGACAGGTTCGGAGTCATCGTTTTTCATCCGAAAATTGATTTTTTGGACTGTACCAAAAATGATTCAAAATGTAAATTGGATCGTGCCTCATGTTGAATAACCCCTTTTTAAACCCTCACAGTGACCAAAATTGCCATTTTTACAGAGTTTTGCTTACTCAAAAGCTTCATTTTTGACCAATTTCAGGCACAGAAATGACTTTAAACACACTTATTTTAGTTGAAAAAGTCATAATTCACATCCAACAGTCATTTACAGTCAAAAAAATAAATGTTAAAATTTCATCCATATTGACCATTTTGGGAACGTTCGACAGGTCCGGAGCCATCGTTTTTCATCAGAAAATTGATTTTTTGGACTGTACCAAAATTATTCAAAATGTAAATTGGATCATGCCTCATGTTAAATAACCACTTTTTAAACCCTCACAGTGACCAAAATTGCCATTTTTGCAGAGTTTTGCTTACTCAAAAGCTTCAATTTTGACCAATTTCAGGCACAGAAATGACTTTAAACACACTTATTTTAGTTGAAAAAGTCATAATTCACATCCAAGAGTCATTTACAGTCAAAAAATTAAATGTTAAAATTTCATCCATATTGACCATTTTGGGAACGTTCGACAGGTCCGGAGTCATCGTTTTTCATCCGAAAATTGATTTTTTGGACTGTACCAAAAATGATTCAAAATGTAAATTGGATCGTGCCTCATGTTGAATAACCACTTTTTAAACCCTAACAGTGACCAAAATTGCCATTTTTACAGAGTTTTGCTTACTCAAAAGCTTCAATTTTGACCAATTTCAGGCACAGAAATGACTTTAAACACACGTATTTTAGATGAAAAAGTCATAATTCACATCCAACAGTCATTTACAGTCAAAAAAATAAATGTTAAAATTTCATCCTTATTGACCATTTTGGGAACGTTCGACAGGTCCGGAGCCATCGTTTTTCATCAGAAAATTGATTTTTTGGACTGTACCAAAAATGATTCAAAATGTAAATTGGATCGTGCCTCATGTTGAATAACCACTTTTTAAACCCTCACAGTGACCAAAATTGCCATTTTTACAGAGTTTTGCTTACTCAAAAGCTTCAATTTTGACCAATTTCAGGCACAGAAATGACTTTAAACACACTTATTTCAGTTGAAAAAGTCATAATTCACATCCAACAGTCATTTACAGTCAAACAATTAAATGTTAAAATTTCATCCATATTGACCATTTTGGGAACGTTCGACAGGTCCGGAGTCATCGTTTTTCATCCGAAAATTGATTTTTTGGACTGTACCAAAAATGATTCATAATGTAAATTGGATTGTGCCTCATGTTGAATAACCACTTTTTAAGCCCTCACAGTGACCAAAATTGCAATTTTTACAGAGTTTTGCTTACTCAAAAGCTTCATTTTTGACCAATTTCAGGCACAGAAATGACTTTAAACACATTTATTTTAGTTGAAAAAGTCATAATTTACATCCAACAGTCATTTACAGTCAAAAAATTAAATGTTAAAATTTCATCCATATTGACCATTTTGGGAAGGTTCGACAGGTCCGGAGTCATCGTTTTTCATCCAAAAATTGATTTTTTGGACTGTACCAAAAATGATTCAAAATGTAAATTGGATCGTGCCTCATGTTGAATAACCACTTTTTAAACCCTCACAGTGACCAAAATTGCCATTTTTACAGAGTTTTGCCTACTCAAAAGCTTCAATTTTGACCAATTTCAGGCACAGAAATGACTTTAAACACACGTATTTTAGATGAAAAAGTCATAATTCACATCCAACAGTCATTTACAGTCAAAAAATTAAATGTTTAAATTTCATCCATATTGACCATTTTGGGAACGTTCGACAGGTCCGGAGCCATCGTTTTTCATCCAAAAATTGATTTTTTGGACTGTACCAAAAATGATTCAAAATGTAAATTGGATCGTGCCTCATGTTGAATAGCCACTTTTTAAACCCTAACAGTGACCAAAATTGCCATTTTTACAGAGTTTTGCTTACTCAAAAGCTTCAATTTTGACCAATTTCAGGCACAGAAATGACTTTAAACACACGTATTTTAGATGAAAAAGTCATAATTCACATCCAACAGTCATTTACAGTCAAAAAAATAAATGTTAAAATTTCATCCATATTGACCATTTTGGGAACGTTCGACAGGTCCGGAGCCATCGTTTTTTCATCAGAAAATTGATTTTTTGGACTGTACCAAAAATGATTCAAAATGTAAATTGGATCGTGCCTCATGTTGAATAACCACTTTTTAAACCCTCACAGTGACCAAAATTGCCATTTTTACAGAGATTTGCCTACCCAAAAGCTTCAATTTTGACCAATTTCGGGCACAGAAATGACTTTAAAGACACGTATTTTAGATGAAAAAGTCATAATTCACATCCAACAGTCATTTACATTCAAAAAAATAAATGTTAAAATTTCATCCTTATTGACCATTTTGGGAACGTTCGACAGGTCCGGAGCCATTGTTTTTCATCAGAAAATTGATTTTTTGGACTGTACCAAAAATGATTCAAAATGTAAATTGGATCGTGCCTCATGTTGAATAACCACTTTTTAAACCCTCACAGTGACCAAAATTGCCATTTTTACAGAGTTTTGCTTACTCAAAAGCTTCAATTTTGACCAATTTCAGGCACAGAAATGACTTTAAACACACTTATTTTAGTTGAAAAAGTCATAATTCACATCCAAGAGTCATTTACAGTCAAAAAATTTAATGTTAAAATTTCATCCATATTGACCATTTTGGGAACGTTCGACAGGTCCGGAGTCATCGTTTTTCATCCGAAAATTGATTTTTTGGACTGTACCAAAAATGATTCAAAATGTAAATTGGATCGTGCCTCATGTTGAATAACCACTTTTTAAACCCTAACAGTGACCAAAATTGCCATTTTTACAGAGTTTTGCTTACTCAAACGCCTCAATTTTGACCAATTTCAGGGACAGAAATGACTTTAAACACACGTATTTTAGATGAAAAAGTCATAATTCACATCCAACAGTCATTTACAGTCAAAAAAATTAAATGTGAAAATTTCGTCCTTATTGACCATTTTGGGAACGTTCGACAGGTCCGGAGCCATCGTTTTTCATCAGAAAATTGATTTTTTGGACTGTACCAAAAATGATTCAAAATGTAAATTGGATCGTGCCTCATGTTGAATAACCACTTTTTAAACCCTCACTGTGACCAAAATTGCCATTTTTACAGAGTTTTGCTTACTCAAAAGCTTCAATTTTGACCAATTTCAGGCACAGAAATGACTTTAAACACACTTATTTTAGTTGAAAAAGTCATAATTCACATCCAAGAGTCATTTACAGTCAAAAAATTAAATGTTAAAATTTCATCCATATTGACCATTTTGGGAACGTTCGACAGGTCCGGAGTCATCGTTTTTCATCCGAAAATTGATTTTTTGGCCTGTACCAAAAATGATTCAAAATGTAAATTCGATCGTGCCTCATGTTGAATAACCACTTTTTAAACCCTAACAGTGACCAAAATTGCCATTTTTACAGAGTTTTGCTTACTCAAAAGCTTTAATTGTGACCAACTTCAGGGACAGAAATTACTTTAAACACACTTATTTTAGTTGGAAAAGTCATAATTCAGATTCCAACAGTCATTTACAGTCAAAAAATTAAATGTTAAAATTTCATCCATATTGACCAATTTGGGAACGTTCGACAGGTCCGGAGCCATCGTTTTTCATCAGAAAATTGATTTTTTGGACTGTACCAAAAATGATTCAAAATGTAAATTGGATCGTGCCTCATGTTGAATAACCACTTTTTAAACCCTCACAGTGACCAAAATTGCCATTTTTACAGAGATTTGCCTACTCAAAAGCTTCATTTTTGACCAATTTCAGGCACAGAAATGACTTTAAACACATTTATTTTAGTTGAAAAAGTCATAATTCACATCCAACAGTCATTTACAGTCAAAAAATTTAAATGTTTAAATTTCATCCATATTGACCATTTTGGGTACGTTCGACAGGTCCGGAGTCATCGTTTTTCATCCGAAAATTGATTTTTTGGACTGTACCAAAAATGATTCAAAATGTAAATTGGATCGTGCCTCATGTTGAATAACCACTTTTTAAACCCTAACAGTGACCAAAATTGCCATTTTTACAGAGTTTTGCTTACCCAAAAGCTTCAATTTTGACCAATTTCGGGCACAGAAATGACTTTAAAGACACGTATTTTAGATGAAAAAGTCATAATTCACATCCAACAGTCATTTACAGTCAAAAAAATAAATGTTAAAATTTCATCCTTATTGACCATTTTGGGAACGTTCGACAGGTCCGGAGCCATCGTTTTTCATCAGAAAATTGATTTTTTGGACTGTACCAAAAAGGATTCAAAATGTAAATTGGATCGTGCCTCATGTTGAATAACCACTTTTTAAACCCTCACAGTGACCAAAATTGCCATTTTTACAGAGTTTTGCTTACTCAAAAGCTTCAATTTTGACCAATTTCAGGCACAGAAATGACTTTAAACACACTTATTTTAGTTGAAAAAGTCATAATTCACATCCAAGAGTCATTTACAGTCAAAAATTTAAATGTTACAATTTCATCCATATTGACCATTTTGGGAACGTTCGACAGGTCCGGAGTCATCGTTTTTCATCCGAAAATTGATTTTTTGGACTGTACCAAAAATGATTCAAAATGTAAATTGGATCGTGCCTCATGTTGAATAACCACTTTTTAAACCCTAACAGTGACGAAAATTGCCATTTTTACAGAGTTTTGCTTACTCAAACGCTTCAATTTTGACCAATTTCAGGGACAGAAATGACTTTAAACACACGTATTTTAGATGAAAAAGTCATAATTCACATCCAACAGTCATTTACAGTCAAAAAAATAAATGTGAAAATTTCATCCTTATTGACCATTTTGGGAACGTTCGACAGGTCCGGAGCCATCGTTTTTCATCAGAAAATTGATTTTTTGGACTGTACCAAAAATGATTCAAAATGTAAATTGGATCGTGCCTCATGTTGAATAATCACTTTTTAAACCCTCACAGTGACCAAAATTGCCATTTTTACCGAGTTTTGCTTACTCAAAAGCTTCAATTTTGACCAATTTCAGGCACAGAAATGACTTTAAACACACTTATTTTAGTTGAAAAAGTCATAATTCACATCCAAGAGTCATTTACAGTCAAAAAATTAAATGTTAAAATTTCATCCATATTGACCATTTTGGGAACGTTCGACAGGTTCGAAGTCATCGTTTTTCATCCGAAAATTGATTTTTTTGGACTGTACCAAAAATGATTCAAAATGTAAATTGGATCGTGCCTCATGTTGAATAACCACTTTGTAAACCCTCACAGTGACCAAAATTGCCATTTTTACAGAGTTTTGCTTACTCAAAAGCTTCATTTTTGACCAATTTCAGGCCCAGAAATGACTTTAAACACACTTATTTCAGTTGAAAAAGTCATAATTCACATCCAACAGTCATTTACAGTCAAAAAATTAAATGTTAAAATTTCATCCATATTGACCATTTTGGGAACGTTCGACATGTCCGGAGTCATCGTTTTTATCAGAAAATTGATTTTTTGGACTGTACCAAAAATGATTCATAATGTAAATTGGATCATGCCTCATGTTAAATAACCACTTTTTAAACCCTCACAGTGACCAAAATTGCCATTTTTACAGAGTTTTGCTTACTCAAAAGCTTCATTTTTGACCAATTTCAGGCCCAGAAATGACTTTAAACACACTTATTTCAGTTGAAAAAGTCATAATTCACATCCAACAGTCATTTACAGTCAAAAAATTAAATGTTAAAATTTCATCCATATTGACCATTTTGGGAACGTTCGACAGGTCCGGAGTCATCGTTTTTCATCCGAAAATGGATTTTTTGGATTGTACCAAAAATGATTCATAATGTAAATTGGATCGTGCCTCATGTTGAATAACCACTTTTTAAGCCCTCACAGTGACCAAAATTGCCATTTTTACAGGGTTTTGTTTACTCAAAAGCTTCAATTTTGACCAATTTCAGGCACAGAAATGACTTTAAACACATTTATTTTAGTTGAAAAAAGTCATAATTCACATCCAACAGTCATTTACAGTCAAAAAATTAAATGTTAAAATTTCATCCATATTGACCATTTTGGGAACGTTTGACAGGTCCGGAGTCATCGTTTTTCATCCGAAAATGGATTTTTTGGACTGTACCAAAAATGATTCAAAATGTAAATTGGATCGTGCCTCATGTTAAATAACCACTTTTTAAACCCTCACAGTGACCAAAATTGCCATTTTTACAGAGTTTTGCTTACTCAAAAGCTTCAATTTTGACCAATTTCAGGCACAGAAATGACTTTAAACACACTTATTTCAGTTGAAAAAGTCATAATTCACATCCAACAGTCATTTACAGTCAAACAATTAAATGTTAAAATTTCATCCATATTGACCATTTTGGGAACGTTCGACAGGTCCGGAGTCATCGTTTTTCATCCAAAAATTGATTTTTTGGACTGTACCAAAAATGATTCAAAATGTAAATTGGATCGTGCCTCATGTTGAATAGCCACTTTTTAAACCCTAACAGTGACCAAAATTGCCATTTTTACAGAGTTTTGCTTACTCAAAAGCTTCAATTTTGACCAATTTCAGGCACAGAAATGACTTTAAACACACGTATTTTAGATGAAAAAGTCATAATTCACATCCAACAGTCATTTACAGTCAAAAAAATAAATGTTAACATTTCATCCATATTGACCATTTTGGGAACGTTCGACAGGTCCGGAGCCATCGTTTTTCATCAGAAAATTGATTTTTTGGACTGTACCAAAAATGATTCAAAATGTAAATTGGATCGTGCCTCATGTTGAATAACCACTTTTTAAACCCTCACAGTGACCAAAATTGCCATTTTTACAGAGTTTTGCCTACTCAAAAGCTTCATTTTTGACCAATTTCAGGCACAGAAATGACTTTAAACACATTTATTTTAGTTGAAAAAGTCATAATTCACATCCAACAGTCATTTACAGTCAAAAAATTAAATGTTTAAATTTCATCCATATTGACCATTTTGGGAACGTTCGACAGGTCCGGAGTCATCGTTTTTCATCCAAAAATTGATTTTTTGGACTGTACCAAAAATGATTCAAAATGTAAATTGGATCGTGCCTCATGTTGAATAGCCACTTTTTAAACCCTAACAGTGACCAAAATTGCCATTTTTACAGAGTTTTGCTTACTCAAAAGCTTCAATTTTGACCAATTTCAGGCACAGAAATGACTTTAAACACACGTATTTTAGATGAAAAAGTCATAATTCACATCCAACAGTCATTTACAGTCAAAAAAATAAATGTTAAAATTTCATCCACATTGACCATTTTGGGAACGTTCGACAGGTCCGGAGCCATCGTTTTTCATCAGAAAATTGATTTTTTGGACTGTACCAAAAATGATTCAAAATGTAAATTGGATCGTGCCTCATGTTGAATAACCACTTTTTAAACCCTCACAGTGACCAAAATTGCCATTTTTACATAGATTTGCCTACCCAAAAGCTTCAATTTTGACCAATTTCGGGCACAGAAATGACTTTAAAGACACGTATTTTAGATGAAAAAGTCATAATTCACATCCAACAGTCATTTACATTAAAAAAAATAAATGTTAAAATTTCATCCTTATTGACCATTTTGGGAACGTTCGACAGGTCCGGAGCCATTGTTTTTCATCAGAAAATTGATTTTTTGGACTGTACCAAAAATGATTCAAAATGTAAATTGGATCGTGCCTCATGTTGAATAACCACTTTTTAAACCCTCACAGTGACCAAAATTGCCATTTTTACAGAGTTTTGCTTACTCAAAAGCTTCAATTTTGACCAATTTCAGGCACAGAAATGACTTTAAACACACTTATTTTAGTTGAAAAAGTCATAATTCACATCCAAGAGTCATTTACAGTCAAAAAATTAAATGTTAAAATTTCATCCATATTGACCATTTTGGGAACGTTCGACAGGTCCGGAGTCATCGTTTTTCATCCGAAAATAGATTTTTTGGACTGTACCAAAAATGATTCAAAATGTAAATTGGATCGTGCCTCATGTTTAATAACCACTTTTTAAACCCTAACAGTGACCAAAATTGCCATTTTTACAGAGTTTTGCTCACTCAAACGCTTCAATTTTGACCAATTTCAGGGACAGAAATGACTTTAAACACACGTATTTTAGATGAAAAAGTCATAATTCACATCCAACAGTCATTTACAGTCAAAAAAATAAATGTGAAAATTTCATCCTTATTGACCATTTTGGGAACGTTCGACAGGTCCGGAGCCATCGTTTTTCATCAGAAAATTGATTTTTTGGACTGTACCAAAAATGATTCAAAATGTAAATTGGATCGTGCCTCATGTTGAATAACCACTTTTTAAACCCTCACTGTGACCAAAATTGCTATTTTTACAGAGTTTTGCTTACTCAAAAGCTTCAATTTTGACCAATTTCAGGCACAGAAATGACTTTAAACACACTTATTTTAGTTGAAAAAGTCATAATTCACATCCAACAGTCATTTACAGTCAAAAAATTAAATGTTAAAATTTCATCCATATTGACCTTTTTGGGAATGTTCGACAGGTTCGGAGTCATCGTTTTTCATCCGAAAATTGATTTTTTGGACTGTACCAAAAATGATTCAAAATGTAAATTGGATCGTGCCTCATGTTGAATAACCCCTTTTTAAACCCTCACAGTGACCAAAATTGCCATTTTTACAGAGTTTTGCTTACTCAAAAGCTTCATTTTTGACCAATTTCAGGCACAGAAATGACTTTAAACACACTTATTTTAGTTGAAAAAGTCATAATTCACATCCAAGAGTCATTTACAGTCAAAAAATTAAATGTTAAAATTTCATCCATATTGACCATTTTGGGAACGTTCGACAGGTCCGGAGTCATCGTTTTTCATCCGAAAATTGATTTTTTGGACTGTACCAAAAATGATTCAAAATGTAAATTGGATCGTGCCTCATGTTGAATAACCACTTTTTAAACCCTAACAGTGACCAAAATTGCCATTTTTACAGAGTTTTGCTTACTCAAAAGCTTCAATTTTGACCAATTTCAGGCACAGAAATGACTTTAAACACACGTATTTTAGATGAAAAAGTCATAATTCACATCCAACAGTCATTTACAGTCAAAAAAATAAATGTTAAAATTTCATCCTTATTGACCATTTTGGGAACGTTCGACAGGTCCGGAGCCATCGTTTTTCATCAGAAAATTGATTTTTTGGACTGTACCAAAAATGATTCAAAATGTAAATTGGATCGTGCCTCATGTTGAATAACCACTTTTTAAACCCTCACAGTGACCAAAATTGCCATTTTTACAGAGTTTTGCTTACTCAAAAGCTTCAATTTTGACCAATTTCAGGCACAGAAATGACTTTAAACACACTTATTTCAGTTGAAAAAGTCATAATTCACATCCAACAGTCATTTACAGTCAAACAATTAAATGTTAAAATTTCATCCATATTGACCATTTTGGGAACGTTCGACAGGTCCGGAGTCATCGTTTTTCATCCGAAAATTGATTTTTTGGACTGTACCAAAAATGATTCATAATGTAAATTGGATTGTGCCTCATGTTGAATAACCACTTTTTAAGCCCTCACAGTGACCAAAATTGCAATTTTTACAGAGTTTTGCTTACTCAAAAGCTTCATTTTTGACCAATTTCAGGCACAGAAATGACTTTAAACACATTTATTTTAGTTGAAAAAGTCATAATTCACATCCAACAGTCATTTACAGTCAAAAAATTAAATGTTAAAATTTCATCCATATTGACCATTTTGGGAAGGTTCGACAGGTCCGGAGTCATCGTTTTTCATCCAAAAATTGATTTTTTGGACTGTACCAAAAATGATTCAAAATGTAAATTGGATCGTGCCTCATGTTGAATAACCACTTTTTAAACCCTCACAGTGACCAAAATTGCCATTTTTACAGAGTTTTGCCTACTCAAAAGCTTCAATTTTGACCAATTTCAGGCACAGAAATGACTTTAAACACACGTATTTTAGATGAAAAAGTCATAATTCACATCCAACAGTCATTTACAGTCAAAAAAATAAATGTTAAAATTTCATCCATATTGACCATTTTGGGAACGTTCGACAGGTCCGGAGCCATCGTTTTTCATCAGAAAATTGATTTTTTGGACTGTACCAAAAATGATTCAAAATGTAAATTGGATCGTGCCTCATGTTGAATAACCACTTTTTAAACCCTCACAGTGACCAAAATTGCCATTTTTACAGAGTTTTGCCTACTCAAAAGCTTCATTTTTGACCAATTTCAGGCACAGAAATGACTTTAAACACATTTATTTTAGTTGAAAAAGTCATAATTCACATCCAACAGTCATTTACAGTCAAAAAATTAAATGTTTAAATTTCATCCATATTGACCATTTTGGGAACGTTCGACAGGTCCGGAGTCATCGTTTTTCATCCAAAAATTGATTTTTTGGACTGTACCAAAAATGATTCAAAATGTAAATTGGATCGTGCCTCATGTTGAATAGCCACTTTTTAAACCCTAACAGTGACCAAAATTGCCATTTTTACAGAGTTTTGCTTACTCAAAAGCTTCAATTTTGACCAATTTCAGGCACAGAAATGACTTTAAACACACGTATTTTAGATGAAAAAGTCATAATTCACATCCAACAGTCATTTACAGTCAAAAAAATAAATGTTAAAATTTCATCCATATTGACCATTTTGGGAACGTTCGACAGGTCCGGAGCCATCGTTTTTCATCAGAAAATTGATTTTTTGGACTGTACCAAAAATGATTCAAAATGTAAATTGGATCGTGCCTCATGTTGAATAACCACTTTTTAAACCCTCACAGTGACCAAAATTGCCATTTTTACAGAGATTTGCCTACTCAAAAGCTTCATTTTTGACCAATTTCAGGCACAGAAATGACTTTAAACATATTTATTTTAGTTGAAAAAGTCATAATTCACATCCAACAGTCATTTACAGTCAAAAAATTAAATGTTTAAATTTCATCCATATTGACCATTTTGGGAACGTTCGACAGGTCCAGAGTCATCGTTTTTCAACCGAAAATTGATTTTTTGGACTGTACCAAAAATGATTCAAAATGTAAATTGGATCGTGCCTCATGTTGAATAACCACTTTTTAAACCCTAACAGTGACCAAAATTGCCATTTTTACAGAGTTTTGCTTACCCAAAAGCTTCAATTTTGACCAATTTCGGGCACAGAAATGACTTTAAAGACACATATTTTAGATGAAAAAGTCATAATTCACATCCAACAGTCATTTACAGTCAAAAAAATAAATGTTAAAATTTCATCTTTATTGACCATTTTGGGAACGTTCGACAGGTCCGGAGCCATCGTTTTTCATCAGAAAATTGATTTTTTGGACTGTACCAAAAATGATTCAAAATGTAAATTGGATCGTGCCTCATGTTGAATAACCACTTTTTAAACCCTCACAGTGACCAAAATTGCCATTTTTACAGAGTTTTGCTTACTCAAAAGCTTCAATTTTGACCAATTTCAGGCACAGAAATGACTTTAAACACACTTATTTTAGTTGAAAAAGTCATAATTCACATCCAAGAGTCATTTACAGTCAAAAAATTAAATGTTAAAATTTCATCCATATTGACCATTTTGGGAACGTTCGACCGGTCTGGAGTCATCGTTTTTCATCCGAAAATTGATTTTTTGGACTGTACCAAAAATGATTCAAAATGTAAATTGGATCGTGCCTCATGTTGAATAACCACTTTTTAAACCCTAACAGTGACCAAAATTGCCATTTTTACAGAGTTTTGCTTACTCAAAAGCTTCAATTTTGACCAATTTCAGGCACAGAAATGACTTTAAACACACTTATTTTAGTTGAAAAAGTCATAATTCACATCCAAGAGTCATTTACAGTCAAAAAATTAAATGTTAAAATTTCATCCATATTGACCATTTTGGGAACGTTCGACCGGTCTGGAGTCATCGTTTTTCATCCGAAAATTGATTTTTTGGACTGTACCAAAAATTATTCAAAATGTAAATTGGATCGTGCCTCATGTTGAATAACCACTTTTTAAACCCTCACTGTGACCAAAATTGCCATTTTTACAGAGTTTTGCTTACTCAAAAGCTTCCATTTTGACCAATTTCAGGCACAGAAATGACTTTAAACACACTTATTTTAGTTGAAAAAGTCATAATTCACATCCAAGAGTCATTTACAGTCAAAAAATTAAATGTTAAAATTTCATCCATATTGACCATTTTGGGAACGTTCGACAGGTCCGGAGTCATCGTTTTTCATCCGAAAATTGATTTTTTGGCCTGTACCAAAAATGATTCAAAATGTAAATTCGATCGTGCCTCATGTTGAATAACCACTTTTTAAACCCTAACAGTGACCAAAATTGCCATTTTTACAGAGTTTTGCTTACTCAAAAGCTTTAATTGTGACCAACTTCAGGGACAGAAATTACTTTAAACACACTTATTTTAGTTGGAAAAGTCATAATTCAGATTCCAACAGTCATTTACAGTCAAAAAATTAAATGTTAAAATTTCATCCATATTGACCTTTTTGGGAATGTTCGACAGGTTCGGAGTCATCGTTTTTCATCCGAAAATTGATTTTTTGGACTGTACCAAAAATGATTCAAAATGTAAATTGGATCGTGCCTCATGTTGAATAACCACTTTTTAAACCCTCAGAGTGACCAAAATTGCCATTTTTACAGAGTTTTGCTTACTCAAAAGCTTCATTTTTGACCAATTTCAGGCACAGAAATGACTTTAAACACACTTATTTTAGTTGAAAAAGTCATAATTCACATCCAACAGTCATTTACAGTCAAAAAAATAAATGTTAAAATTTCATCCATATTGACCATTTTGGGAACGTTCGACAGGTCCGGAGCCATCGTTTTTCATCAGAAAATTGATTTTTTGGACTGTACCAAAATTATTCAAAATGTAAATTGGATCATGCCTCATGTTAAATAACCACTTTTTAAACCCTCACAGTGACCAAAATTGCCATTTTTACAGAGTTTTGCTTACTCAAAAGCTTCAATTTTGACCAGATTCAGGCACAGAAATGACTTTAAACACACTTATTTTAGTTGAAAAAGTCATAATTCACATCCAACAGTCATTTACAGTCAAAAAAATAAATGTTAAAATTTCATCCATATTGACCATTTTGGGAACGTTCGACAGGTCCGGAGTCATCGTTTTTCATCCGAAAATTGATTTTTTGGACTGTACCAAAAATGATTCAAAATGTAAATTGGATCGTGCCTCATGTTGAATAACCACTTTTTAAACCCTAACAGTGACCAAAATTGCCATTTTTACAGAGTTTTGCTTACTCAAAAGCTTCAATTTTGACCAATTTCAGGCACAGGAATGACTTTAAACACACTTATTTTAGATGAAAAAGTCATAATTCACATCCAACAGTCATTTACAGTCAAAAAAATAAATGTTAAAATTTCATCCTTATTGACCATTTTGGGAACGTTCGACAGGTCCGGAGCCATCGTTTTTCATCAGAAAATTTATTTTTTGGACTGTACCAAAAATGATTCAAAATGTAAATTGGATCGTGCCTCATGTTGAATAACCACTTTTTAAACCCTCACAGTGACCAAAATTGCCATTTTTACAGAGTTTTGCTTACTCAAAAGCTTCATTTTTGACCAATTTCAGGCACAGAAATGACTTTAAACACATTTATTTTAGTTGAAATAGTCATAATTCACATCCAACAGTCATTTACAGTCAAAAAATTAAATTTTAAAATTTCATCCATATTGACCATTTTGGGAACGTTCGACAGGTCCGGAGTCATCGTTTTTCATCCGAAAATGGATTTTTTGGACTGTACCAAAAATGATTCATAATGTAAATTGGATCGTGCCTCATGTTGAATATTCACTTTTTAAGCCCTCACAGTGACCAAAATTGCCATTTTTACAGGGTTTTGCTTACTCAAAAGCTTCATTTTTGACCAATTTCAGGCACAGAAATGACTTTAAACACATTTATTTTAGTTGAAAAAGTAATAATTCACATCCAACAGTCATTTACAGTCAAAAAATTAAATGTTAAAATTTCATCCATATTGACCTTTTTGGGAATGTTCGACAGGTTCGGAGTCATCGTTTTTCATCAGAAAATTGATTTTTTGGACTGTACCAAAAATGATTCAAAATGTAAATTGGATCGTGCCTCATGTTGAATAACCACTTTTTAAACCCTCACAGTGACCAAAATTGCCATTTTTACAGAGTTTTGCTTACTCAAAAGCTTCATTTTTGACCAATTTCAGGCACAGAAATGACTTTAAACACATTTATTTTAGTTGAAAAAGTAATAATTCACATCCAACAGTCATTTACAGTCAAAAAATTAAATGTTAAAATTTCATCCATATTGACCTTTTTGGGAATGTTCGACAGGTTCGGAGTCATCGTTTTTCATCCGAAAATTGATTTTTTTGGACTGTACCAAAAATGATTCAAAATGTAAATTGGATCGTGCCTCATGTTGAATAACCACTTTTTAAACCCTCACAGTGACCAAAATTGCCATTTTTACAGAGTTTTGCTTACTCAAAAGCTTCATTTTTGACCAATTTCAGGCACAGAAATGACTTTAAACACACTTATTTTAGTTGAAAAAGTCATAATTCACATCCAACAGTCATTTACAGTCAAAAAAATAAATGTTAAAATTTCATCCATATTGACCATTTTGGGAACGTTCGACAGGTCCGGAGTCATCGTTTTTCATCCGAAAATGGATTTTTTGGACTGTACCAAAAATGATTCATAATGTAAATTGGATCGTGCCTCATGTTGAATATTCACTTTTTAAGCCCTCACAGTGACCAAAATTGCCATTTTTACAGAGTTTTGCTTACTCAAAAGCTTCATTTTTGACCAATTTCAGGCACAGAAATGACTTTCAACACATTTATTTTAGTTGAAAAAGTGATAATTCACATCCAACAGTCATTTACAGTCAAAAAATTAAATGTTAAAATTTCATCCATATTGACCATTTTGGGAACGTTCGACAGGTCCGGAGTCATCGTTTTTCATCCGAAAATGGATTTTTTGGACTGTACCAAAAATGATTCATAATGTAAATTGGATCGTGCCTCATGTTGAATAACCACTTTTTAAGCCCTCACAGTGACCAAAATTGCCATTTTTACAGAGTTTTGCTTACTCAAAAGCTTCATTTTTGACCAATTTCAGGCACAGAAATGACTTTCAACACATTTATTTTAGTTGAAAAAGTCATAATTCACATCCAACAGTCATTTACAGTCAAAAAATTAAATGTTAAAATTTCATCGATATTGACCATTTTGGGAACATTCCACAGGTCCGGAGTCATCGTTTTTCATCCGAAAATTGATTTTTTGGACTGTACCAAAAATGATTCAAAATGTAAATTGGATCGTGCCTCATGTTGAATAACCACTTTTTAAGCCCTTACAGTGACCAAAATTGCCATTTTTACAGAGTTTTGCTTACTCAAAAGCTTCATTTTTGACCAATTTCAGGCACAGAAATGACTTTAAACACACTTATTTTAGTTGAAAAAGTCATAATTCACATCCAACAGTCATTTACAGATAAAAAAATAAATGTTAAAATTTCATCCATATTGACCATTTTGGGAACGTTCGACAGGTCCGGAGCCATCGTTTTTCATCAGAAAATTGATTTTTTGGACTGTACCAAAATTATTCAAAATGTAAATTGGATCATGCCTCATGTTAAATAACCACTTTTTAAACCCTCACAGTGACCAAAATTGCCATTTTTACAGAGTTTTGCTTACTCAAAAGCTTCATTTTTGACCAATTTCAGGCACAGAAATGACTTTAAACACATTTATTTTAGTTGAAAAAGTCATAATTCACATCCAACAGTCATTTACAGTCAAAAAATTAAATGTTAAAATTTCATCCATATTGACCATATTGGGAACGTTCGACAGGTCCGGAGTCATCGTTTTTCATCCGAAAATTGATTTTTTGGACTGTACCAAAAATGATTCATAATGTAAATTGGATCGTGCCTCATGTTGAATAACCACTTTTTAAGCCCTCACAGTGACCAAAATTGCTATTTTTACAGAGTTTTGCTTACTCAAAAGCTTCATTTTTGACCAATTTCAGGCACAGAAATGACTTTCAACACATTTATTTTAGTTGAAAAAGTGATAATTCACATCCAACAGTCATTTACAGTCAAAAAATTAAATGTTAAAATTTCATCCATATTGACAATTTTGGGAACGTTCGACAGGTCCGGAGTCATCGTTTTTCATCCGAAAATGGATTTTTTGGACTGTACCAAAAATTATTCATAATGTAAATTGGATCGTGCCTCATGTTGAATAACCACTTTTTAAGCCCTCACAGTGACCAAAATTTCCATTTTTACAGAGTTTTGCTTTCTCAAAAGCTTCATTTTTGACCAATTTCAGGCAAAGAAATGACTTTAAACACATTTATTTTAGTTGAAAAAGTCATAATTCACATCCAACAGTCATTTACAGTCAAAAAATTAAATGTTAACATTTCATCCATATTGACCATTTTGGGAACGATCGACAGGTCCGGAGTCATCGTTTTTCATCCGAAAATGGATTTTTTGGACTGTACCAAAAATGATTCAAAATGTAAATTGGATCGTGCCTCATGTTGAATAACCACTTTTTAAACCCTAACAATGACCAAAATTGCCATTTTTACAGAGTTTTGCTTACTCAAAAGCTTCAATTTTGACCAATTTCAGGCACAGAAATGACTTTAAACACACTTATTTTAGTTGAAAAAGTCATAATTCACATCCAAGAGACATTTACAGTCAAAAAATTAAATGTTAAAATTTCATCCATATTGACCATTTTGGGAACGTTCGACAGGTCCGGAGTCATCGTTTTTCATCCGAAAATGGATTTTTTGGACTGTACCAAAAATGATTCATAATGTAAATTGGATCGTGCCTCATGTTGAATAGCCACTTTTTAAGCCCTCACAGTGACCAAAATTGCTATTTTTACAGAGTTTTGCTTACTCAAAAGCTTCATTTTTGACCAATTTCAGGCACAGAAATGACTTTAAACACATTTATTTTAGTTGAAAAAGTCATAATTCACATCCAACAGTCAAAAAATTAAATGTTAAAATTTCATCCATATTGACCATATTGGGAACGTTCGACAGGTCCGGAGTCATCGTTTTTCATCCGAAAATGGATTTTTTGGACTGTACCAAAAATGATTCATAATGTAAATTGGTTCGTGCCTCATGTTGAATAACCACTTTTTAAGCCCTCACAGTGACCAAAATTGCCATTTTTACAGAGTTTTGCTTACTCAAAAGCTTCATTTTTGACCAATTTCGGGCACAGAAATTACTTTAAACACATTTATTTTAGTTGAAAAAGTCATAATTCACATCCAACAGTCATTTACAGTCAAAAAATTACATGTTAAAATTTCATCCATATTGACCATTTTGGGAACGTTCGACAGGTCCGGAGTCATCGTTTTTCATCCGAAAATGGATTTTTTGGACTATACCAAAAATGATTCATAATGTAAATTGGATCGTGCCTCATGTTGAATAACCACTTTTTAAGCCCTCACAGTGACCAAAATTGCCATGTTTACAGAGTTTTGCTTACTCAAAAGCTTCATTTTTGACCAATTTCAGGCACAGAAATGAATTTAAACACATTTATTTTAGTTGAAAAAGTCATAATTCACATCCAACAGTCATTTACAGTCAAAAAATTAAATGTTAAAATTTCATCCATATTGACCATATTGGGAACGTTCGACAGGTCCGGAGTCATCGTTTTTTATCCGAAAATGGATTTTTTGGACTGTACCAAAAATGATTCATAATGTAAATTGGATCGTGCCTCATGTTGAATAACCACTTTTTAAGCCCTCACAGTGACCAAAATTGCCATGTTTACAGAGTTTTGCTTACTCAAAAGCTTCATTTTTGACCAATTTCAGGCACAGAAATGACTTTCAACACATTTATTTTAGTTGAAAAAGTCATAATTCACATCCAACAGTCATTTACAGTCAAAAAATTAAATGTTGAAATTTCATCCATAATGACCATTTTGGGAACGTGCGACAGGTCCGGAGTCATCGTTTTTCATCCGAAAATGGATTTTTTGGACTGTACCAAAAATGATTCATAATGTAAATTGGATCGTGCCTCATGTTGAATATTCACTTTTTAAGCCCTCACAGTGACCAAAATTGCCATTTTTACAGAGTTTTGCTTACTCAAAAGCTTCATTTTTGACCAATTTCAGTCACAGAAATGACTTTAAACACACTTATTTTAGTTGAAAAAGTCATAATTCACATCCAACAGTCATTTACAGTTAAAAAAAATAAATGTTAAAATTTCATCCATATTGACCATTTTGGGAACGTTCGACAGGTCCGGAGCCATCGTTTTTCATCAGAAAATTGATTTTTTGGACTGTACCAAAAATGATTCAAAATGTAAATTGGATCGTGCCTCATGTTAAATAACCACTTTTTAAACCCTCACAGTGACCAAAATTGCCATTTTTACAGAGTTTTGCTTACTCAAAAGCTTCAATTTTGACCAATTTCAGGCACAGAAATGACTTTAAACACACTTATTTCAGTTGAAAAAGTCATAATTCACATCCAACAGTCATTTACAGTCAAACAATTAAATGTTAAAATTTCATCCATATTGACCATTTTGGGAACGTTCGACAGGTCCGGAGTCATCGTTTTTCATCCGAAAATTGATTTTTTGGACTGTACCAAAAATGATTCATAATGTAAATTGGATTGTGCCTCATGTTGAATAACCACTTTTTAAGCCCTCACAGTGACCAAAATTGCAATTTTTACAGAGTTTTGCTTACTCAAAAGCTTCATTTTTGACCAATTTCAGGCACAGAAATGACTTTAAACACACGTATTTTAGATGAAAAAGTCATAATTCACATCCAACAGTCATTTACAGTCAAAAAAATAAATGTTAAAATTTCATCCATATTGACCATTTTGGGAACGTTCGACAGGTCCGGAGCCATCGTTTTTCATCAGAAAATTGATTTTTTGGACTGTACCAAAAATGATTCAAAATGTAACTTGGATCGTGCCTCATGTTGAATAACCACTTTTTAAACCCTCACAGTGACCAAAATTGCCATTTTTACAGAGTTTTGCTTACTCAAAAGCTTCAATTTTGACCAATTTCAGGCACAGAAATGACTTTAAACATTTATTTTAGTTGAAAAAGTCATAATTCAGATTCCAACAGTCATTTACAGTCAAAAAATTTAATGTTAAAATGTCATCCATATTGACCTTTTTGGGAATGTTCGACAGGTTCGGAGTCATCGTTTTTCATCCGAAAATTGATTTTTTGGACTGTACCAAAAATGATTCAAAATGTAAATTGGATCGTGCCTCATGTTGAATAACCACTTTTTAAACACTCACAGTGACCAAAATTGCCATTTTTACAGAGTTTTGCTTACACAAAAGCTTCATTTTTGACCAATTTCAGGCACAGAAATGACTTTAAACACACTTATTTTAGTTGAAAAAGTCATAATTCACATCCAACAGTCATTTACAGTCAAAAAATTACATGTTAAAATTTCATCCATATTGACCATTTTGGGAACGTTCGACAGGTCCGGAGTCATCGTTTTTCATCAAAAAATTGATTTTTTGGACTGTACCAAAAATGATTCATAATGTAAATTGGATCGTGCCTCATGTTGAATAACCACTTTTTGAGCCCTCACAGTGACCAAAATTGCCATGTTTACAGAGTTTTGCTTACTCAAAAGCTTCATTTTTGACCAATTTCAGGCCCAGAAATGACGTTAAACACATTTATTTTAGTTGAAAAAGTCATAATTCACATCCAACAGTCATTTACAGTCAAAAAATTAAATGTTAAAATTTCATCCATATTGACCATTTTGGGAACGTTCGACAGGTCCGGAGTCATCGTTTTTCATCCGAAAATGGATTTTTTGGACTGTACCAAAAATGATTCATAATGTAAATTGGATCGTGCCTCATGTTGAATATTCACTTTTTAAGCCCTAACAGTGACCAAAATTGCCATTTTTACAGAGTTTTGCTTACTCAAAAGCTTTAATTGTGACCAATTTCAGGGACAGAAATTACTTTAAACACACTTATTTTAGTTGAAAAAGTCATAATTCAGATTCCAACAGTCATTTACAGTCAAAAAATTAAATGTTAAAATTTCATCCATATTGACCTTTTTGGGAATGTTCGACAGGTTCGGAGTCATCGTTTTTCATCCGAAAATAGATTTTTTGGACTGTACCAAAAATGATTCAAAATGTAAATTGGATCGTGCCTCATGTTGAATAACCACTTTTTAAACCCTCACAGTGACCAAAATTGCCATTTTTACAGAGTTTTGCTTACTCAAAAGCTTCAATTTTGACCAATTTCAGGCACAGAAATGACTTTAAACACACTTATTTTAGTTGAAAAAGTCATAATTCACATCCAAGAGTCATTTAGAGTCAAAAAATTAAATGTTAAAATTTCATCCATATTGACCAATTTGCGAACGTTCGACAGGTCCGGAGTCATCGTTTTTCATCCGAAAATTGATTTTTTGGCCTGTACCAAAAATGATTCAAAATGTAAATTCGATCGTGCCTCATGTTGAATAACCACTTTTTAAACCCTAACAGTGACCAAAATTGCCATTTTTACAGAGTTTTGCTTACTCAAAAGTTTTAATTGTGACCAATTTCAGGGACAGAAATTACTTTAAACACACTTATTTTAGTTGAAAAAGTCATAATTCACATCCAAGAGTCATTTACAGTCAAAAAATTAAATGTTAAAATTTCATCCATATTGACCATTCTGGGTACGTTCGACAGGTCCGGAGTCATCGTTTTTCATCCGAAAATTGATTTTTTGGACTGTACCAAAAATGATTCAAAATGTAAATTGGATCGTGCCTCATGTTGAATAACCACTTTTTAAACCCTAACAGTGACCAAAATTGCCATTTTTACAGAGTTTTGCTTACTCAAAAGCTTCAATTTTGACCAATTTCAGGCACAGAAATGACTTTAAACACACTTATTTTAGTTGAAAAAGTCATAATTCACATCCAAGAGACAATTACAGTCAAAAAATTAAATGTTAAAATTTCATCCATATTGACCATTTTGGGAACGTTCGACAGGTCCGGAGTCATCGTTTTTCATCCGAAAATGGATTTTTTGGACTGTACCAAAAATGATTCATAATGTAAATTGGATCGTGCCTCATGTTGAATAGCCACTTTTTAAGCCCTCACAGTGACCAAAATTGCTATTTTTACAGAGTTTTGCTTACTCAAAAGCTTCATTTTTGACCAATTTCAGGCACAGAAATGACTTTAAACACATTTATTTTAGTTGAAAAAGTCATAATTCACATCCAACAGTCAAAAAATTAAATGTTAAAATTTCATCCATATTGACCATATTGGGAACGTTCGACAGGTCCGGAGTCATCGTTTTTCATCCGAAAATGGATTTTTTGGACTGTACCAAAAATGATTCATAATGTAAATTGGTTCGTGCCTCATGTTGAATAACCACTTTTTAAGCCCTCACAGTGACCAAAATTGCCATTTTTACAGAGTTTTGCTTACTCAAAAGCTTCATTTTTGACCAATTTCGGGCACAGAAATTACTTTAAACACATTTATTTTAGTTGAAAAAGTCATAATTCACATCCAACAGTCATTTACAGTCAAAAAATTACATGTTAAAATTTCATCCATATTGACCATTTTGGGAACGTTCGACAGGTCCGGAGTCATCGTTTTTCATCCGAAAATGGATTTTTTGGACTATACCAAAAATGATTCATAATGTAAATTGGATCGTGCCTCATGTTGAATAACCACTTTTTAAGCCCTCACAGTGACCAAAATTGCCATGTTTACAGAGTTTTGCTTACTCAAAAGCTTCATTTTTGACCAATTTCAGGCACAGAAATGAATTTAAACACATTTATTTTAGTTGAAAAAGTCATAATTCACATCCAACAGTCATTTACAGTCAAAAAATTAAATGTTAAAATTTCATCCATATTGACCATATTGGGAACGTTCGACAGGTCCGGAGTCATCGTTTTTTATCCGAAAATGGATTTTTTGGACTGTACCAAAAATGATTCATAATGTAAATTGGATCGTGCCTCATGTTGAATAACCACTTTTTAAGCCCTCACAGTGACCAAAATTGCCATGTTTACAGAGTTTTGCTTACTCAAAAGCTTCATTTTTGACCAATTTCAGGCACAGAAATGACTTTCAACACATTTATTTTAGTTGAAAAAGTCATAATTCACATCCAACAGTCATTTACAGTCAAAAAATTAAATGTTGAAATTTCATCCATAATGACCATTTTGGGAACGTGCGACAGGTCCGGAGTCATCGTTTTTCATCCGAAAATGGATTTTTTGGACTGTACCAAAAATGATTCATAATGTAAATTGGATCGTGCCTCATGTTGAATATTCACTTTTTAAGCCCTCACAGTGACCAAAATTGCCATTTTTACAGAGTTTTGCTTACTCAAAAGCTTCATTTTTGACCAATTTCAGTCACAGAAATGACTTTAAACACACTTATTTTAGTTGAAAAAGTCATAATTCACATCCAACAGTCATTTACAGTTAAAAAAAATAAATGTTAAAATTTCATCCATATTGACCATTTTGGGAACGTTCGACAGGTCCGGAGCCATCGTTTTTCATCAGAAAATTGATTTTTTGGACTGTACCAAAAATGATTCAAAATGTAAATTGGATCGTGCCTCATGTTAAATAACCACTTTTTAAACCCTCACAGTGACCAAAATTGCCATTTTTACAGAGTTTTGCTTACTCAAAAGCTTCAATTTTGACCAATTTCAGGCACAGAAATGACTTTAAACACACTTATTTCAGTTGAAAAAGTCATAATTCACATCCAACAGTCATTTACAGTCAAACAATTAAATGTTAAAATTTCATCCATATTGACCATTTTGGGAACGTTCGACAGGTCCGGAGTCATCGTTTTTCATCCGAAAATTGATTTTTTGGACTGTACCAAAAATGATTCATAATGTAAATTGGATTGTGCCTCATGTTGAATAACCACTTTTTAAGCCCTCACAGTGACCAAAATTGCAATTTTTACAGAGTTTTGCTTACTCAAAAGCTTCATTTTTGACCAATTTCAGGCACAGAAATGACTTTAAACACACGTATTTTAGATGAAAAAGTCATAATTCACATCCAACAGTCATTTACAGTCAAAAAAATAAATGTTAAAATTTCATCCATATTGACCATTTTGGGAACGTTCGACAGGTCCGGAGCCATCGTTTTTCATCAGAAAATTGATTTTTTGGACTGTACCAAAAATGATTCAAAATGTAACTTGGATCGTGCCTCATGTTGAATAACCACTTTTTAAACCCTCACAGTGACCAAAATTGCCATTTTTACAGAGTTTTGCTTACTCAAAAGCTTCAATTTTGACCAATTTCAGGCACAGAAATGACTTTAAACATTTATTTTAGTTGAAAAAGTCATAATTCAGATTCCAACAGTCATTTACAGTCAAAAAATTTAATGTTAAAATGTCATCCATATTGACCTTTTTGGGAATGTTCGACAGGTTCGGAGTCATCGTTTTTCATCCGAAAATTGATTTTTTGGACTGTACCAAAAATGATTCAAAATGTAAATTGGATCGTGCCTCATGTTGAATAACCACTTTTTAAACACTCACAGTGACCAAAATTGCCATTTTTACAGAGTTTTGCTTACACAAAAGCTTCATTTTTGACCAATTTCAGGCACAGAAATGACTTTAAACACACTTATTTTAGTTGAAAAAGTCATAATTCACATCCAACAGTCATTTACAGTCAAAAAATTACATGTTAAAATTTCATCCATATTGACCATTTTGGGAACGTTCGACAGGTCCGGAGTCATCGTTTTTCATCAAAAAATTGATTTTTTGGACTGTACCAAAAATGATTCATAATGTAAATTGGATCGTGCCTCATGTTGAATAACCACTTTTTGAGCCCTCACAGTGACCAAAATTGCCATGTTTACAGAGTTTTGCTTACTCAAAAGCTTCATTTTTGACCAATTTCAGGCCCAGAAATGACGTTAAACACATTTATTTTAGTTGAAAAAGTCATAATTCACATCCAACAGTCATTTACAGTCAAAAAATTAAATGTTAAAATTTCATCCATATTGACCATTTTGGGAACGTTCGACAGGTCCGGAGTCATCGTTTTTCATCCGAAAATGGATTTTTTGGACTGTACCAAAAATGATTCATAATGTAAATTGGATCGTGCCTCATGTTGAATATTCACTTTTTAAGCCCTAACAGTGACCAAAATTGCCATTTTTACAGAGTTTTGCTTACTCAAAAGCTTTAATTGTGACCAATTTCAGGGACAGAAATTACTTTAAACACACTTATTTTAGTTGAAAAAGTCATAATTCAGATTCCAACAGTCATTTACAGTCAAAAAATTAAATGTTAAAATTTCATCCATATTGACCTTTTTGGGAATGTTCGACAGGTTCGGAGTCATCGTTTTTCATCCGAAAATAGATTTTTTGGACTGTACCAAAAATGATTCAAAATGTAAATTGGATCGTGCCTCATGTTGAATAACCACTTTTTAAACCCTCACAGTGACCAAAATTGCCATTTTTACAGAGTTTTGCTTACTCAAAAGCTTCAATTTTGACCAATTTCAGGCACAGAAATGACTTTAAACACACTTATTTTAGTTGAAAAAGTCATAATTCACATCCAAGAGTCATTTAGAGTCAAAAAATTAAATGTTAAAATTTCATCCATATTGACCAATTTGCGAACGTTCGACAGGTCCGGAGTCATCGTTTTTCATCCGAAAATTGATTTTTTGGCCTGTACCAAAAATGATTCAAAATGTAAATTCGATCGTGCCTCATGTTGAATAACCACTTTTTAAACCCTAACAGTGACCAAAATTGCCATTTTTACAGAGTTTTGCTTACTCAAAAGTTTTAATTGTGACCAATTTCAGGGACAGAAATTACTTTAAACACACTTATTTTAGTTGAAAAAGTCATAATTCACATCCAAGAGTCATTTACAGTCAAAAAATTAAATGTTAAAATTTCATCCATATTGACCATTCTGGGTACGTTCGACAGGTCCGGAGTCATCGTTTTTCATCCGAAAATTGATTTTTTGGACTGTACCAAAAATGATTCAAAATGTAAATTGGATCGTGCCTCATGTTGAATAACCACTTTTTAAACCCTAACAGTGACCAAAATTGCCATTTTTACAGAGTTTTGCTTACTCAAAAGCTTCAATTTTGACCAATTTCAGGCACAGAAATGACTTTAAACACACGTATTTTAGATGAAAAAGTCATAATTCACATCCAACAGTCATTTACAGTCAAAACAATAAATGTTAAAATTTCATCCTTATTGACCATTTTGGGAACGTTCGACAGGTCCGGAGCCATCGTTTTTCATCAGAAAATTGATTTTTTGGACTGTACCAAAAATGATTCAAAATGTAAATTGGATCGTGCCTCATGTTGAATAACCACTTTTTAAACCCTCACAGTGACCAAAATTGCCATTTTTACAGAGTTTTGCTTACTCAAAAGCTTCAATTTTGACCAATTTCAGGCACAGAAATGACTTTAAACACATTTATTTTAGTTGAAAAAGTCATAATTCAGATTCCAACAGTCATTTACAGTCAAAAAATTAAATGTTAAAATTTCATCCATATTAACCTTTTTGGGAATGTTCAACAGGTTCGGAGTCATCGTTTTTCATCCGAAAATTGATTTTTTTGGACTGTACCAAATATGATTCAAAATGTAAATTGGATCGTGCCTCATGTTGAATAACCACTTTTTAAACCCTCACAGTGACCAAAATTGCCATTTTTACAGAGTTTTGCTTACTCAAAAGCTTCATTTTTGACCTATTTCAGGCACAGAAATGACTTTAAACACACTTATTTTAGTTGAAAAAGTCATAATTCACATCCAACAGTCATTTACAGTCAAAAAATTACATGTTAAAATTTCATCCATATTGACCATTTTGGGAACGTTCAACAGGTCCGGAGTCATCGTTTTTCATCAAAAAATAGATTTTTTGGACTCTACCAAAAATGATTCATAATGTAAATTGGATCGTGCCTCATGTTGAATAACCACTTTTTAAGCCCTCACAGTGACCAAAATTGCCATGTTTACAGAGTTTTGCTTACTCAAAAGCTTCATTTTTGACCAATTTCAGGCCCAGAAATGACGTTAAACACATTTATTTTAGTTGAAAAAGTCATAATTCACATCCAACAGTCATTTACAGTCAAAAAATTAAATGTTAAAATTTCATCCATATTGACCATTTTGGGAACGTTCGACAGGTCCGGAGTCATCGTTTTTCATCCGAAAATGGATTTTTTGGACTGTACCAAAAATGATTCATAATGTAAATTGGATCGTGCCTCATGTTGAATATTCACTTTTTAAGCCCTAACAGTGACCAAAATTGCCATTTTTACAGAGTTTTGCTTACTCAAAAGCTTTAATTGTGACCAATTTCAGGGACAGAAATTACTTTAAACACACTTATTTTAGTTGAAAAAGTCATAATTCAGATTCCAACAGTCATTTACAGTCAAAAAATTAAATGTTAAAATTTCATCCATATTGACCTTTTTGGGAATGTTCGACAGGTTCGGAGTCATCGTTTTTCATCCGAAAATTGATTTTTTGGACTGTACCAAAAATGATTCAAAATGTAAATTGGATCGTGCCTCATGTTGAATAACCACTTTTTAAACCCTCACAGTGACCAAAATTGCCATTTTTACAGAGTTTTGCTTACTCAAAAGCTTCAATTTTGACCAATTTCAGGCACAGAAATGACTTTAAACACACTTATTTTAGTTGAAAAAGTCATAATTCACATCCAAGAGTCATTTACAGTCAAAAAATTAAATGTTAAAATTTCATCCATATTGACCAATTTGGGAACGTTCGACAGGTCCGGAGTCATCGTTTTTCATCCGAAAATTGATTTTTTGGCCTGTACCAAAAATGATTCAAAATGTAAATTCGATCGTGCCTCATGTTGAATAACCACTTTTTAAACCCTAACAGTGACCAAAATTGCCATTTTTACAGAGTTTTGCTTACTCAAAAGCTTTAATTGTGACCAATTTCAGGGACAGAAATTACTTTAAACACACTTATTTTAGTTGAAAAAGTCATAATTCACATCCAAGAGTCATTTACAGTCAAAAAATTAAATGTTAAAATTTCATCCATATTGACCATTTTGGGTACGTTCGACAGGTCCGGAGTCATCGTTTTTCATCCGAAAATTGATTTTTTGGACTGTACCAAAAATGATTCAAAATGTAAATTGGATCGTGCCTCATGTTGAATAACCACTTTTTAAACCCTAACAGTGACCAAAATTGCCATTTTTACAGAGTTTTGCTTACTCAAAAGCTTCAATTTTGACCAATTTCAGGCACAGAAATGACTTTAAACACACGTATTTTAGATGAAAAAGTCATAATTCACATCCAACAGTCATTTACAGTCAAAACAATAAATGTTAAAATTTCATCCTTATTGACCATTTTGGGAACGTTCGACAGGTCCGGAGCCATCGTTTTTCATCAGAAAATTGATTTTTTGGACTGTACCAAAAATGATTCAAAATGTAAATTGGATCGTACCTCATGTTGAATAACCACTTTTTAAACCCTCACAGTGACCAAAATTGCCATTTTTACAGAGTTTTGCTTACTCAAAAGCTTCAATTTTGACCAATTTCAGGCACAGAAATGACTTTAAACACATTTATTTTAGTTGAAAAAGTCATAATTCAGATTCCAACAGTCATTTACAGTCAAAAAATTAAATGTTAAAATTTCATCCATATTAACCTTTTTGGGAATGTTCAACAGGTTCGGAGTCATCGTTTTTCATCCGAAAATTGATTTTTTTGGACTGTACCAAATATGATTCAAAATGTAAATTGGATCGTGCCTCATGTTGAATAACCACTTTTTAAACCCTCACAGTGACCAAAATTGCCATTTTTACAGAGTTTTGCTTACTCAAAAGCTTCATTTTTGACCTATTTCAGGCACAGAAATGACTTTAAACACACTTATTTTAGTTGAAAAAGTCATAATTCACATCCAACAGTCATTTACAGTCAAAAAATTACATGTTAAAATTTCATCCATATTGACCATTTTGGGAACGTTCGACAGGTCCGGAGTCATCGTTTTTCATCAAAAAATTGATTTTTTGGACTCTACCAAAAATGAATCATAATGTAAATTGGATCGTGCCTCATGTTGAATAACCACTTTTTAAGCCCTCACAGTGACCAAAATTGCCATGTTTACAGAGTTCTGCTTACTCAAAAGCTTCATTTTTGACCAATTTCAGGCACAGAAATGACTTTAAACACATTTATTTTAGTTGAAAAAGTCATAATTCACATCCAACAGTCATTTACAGTCAAAAAATTAAATGTTAAAATTTCATCCATATTGACCATTTTGGGAACGTTCGACAGGTCCGGAGTCATCGTTTTTCATCCGAAAATGGATTTTTTGGACTGTACCAAAAATGATTCATAATGTAAATTGGATCGTGCCTCATGTTGAATATTCACTTTTTAAGCCCTAACAGTGACCAAAATTGCCATTTTTACAGAGTTTTGCTTACTCAAAAGCTTTAATTGTGACCAATTTCAGGGACAGAAATTACTTTAAACACACTTATTTTAGTTGAAAAAGTCATAATTCAGATTCCAACAGTCATTTACAGTCAAAAAATTAAATGTTAAAATTTCATCCATATTGACCTTTTTGGAAATGTTCGACAGGTTCGGAGTCATCGTTTTTCATCCGAAAATTGATTTTTTGGACTGTACCAAAAATGATTCATAATGTAAATTGGATCGTGCCTCATGTTGAATAACCACTTTTTAAGCCCTCACAGTGACCAAAATTGCCATTTTTACAGAGTTTTGCTAACTCAAAAGCTTCATTTTTGACCAATTTCAGGCACAGAAATGACTTTAAACACATTTATTTTAGTTGAAAAAGTCATAATTCACATCCAACAGTCATTTACAGTCAAAAAATTAAATGTTAAAATTTCATCCATATTGACCATTTTGGGAACGATCGACAAGTCCGGAGTCATCGTTTTTCATCCGAAAATGGATTTTTTGGACTGTACCAAAAATGATTCAAAATGTAAATTGGATCGTGCCTCATGTTGAATAACCACTTTTTAAACCCTAACAGTGACCAAAATTGGCATTTTTACAGAGTTTTGCTTACTCAAAAGCTTTAATTGTGACCAATTTCAGGCACAGAAATTACTTTAAACACACTTATTTTAGTTGAAAAAGTCATAATTCAGATTCCAACAGTCATTTACAGTCAAAAAATTAAATGTTAAAATTTCATCCAAATTGACCTTTTTGGGAATGTTCGACAGGTTCGGAGTCATCGTTTTTCATCCGAAAATTGATTTTTTGGAGTGTACCAAAAATGATTCAAAATGTAAATTGGATCGTGCCTCATGTTGAATAAACACTTTTTAAACCCTCACAGTGACCAAAATTGCCATTTTTACAGAGTTTTGCTTACTCAAAAGCTTCAATTTTGACCAATTTCAGGCACAGAAATGACTTTAAACACAATTATTTTAGTTGAAAAAGTCATAATTCACATCCAAGAGTCATTTACAGTCAAAAAATTAAATGTTAAAATTTCATCCATATTGACCAATTTGGGAATGTTCGACAGGTCCGGAGTCATCGTTTTTCATCCGAAAATTGATTTTTTGGCCTGTACCAAAAATGATTCAAAATGTAAATTCGATCGTGCCTCATGTTGAATAACCACTTTTTAAACCCTAACAGTGACCAAAATTGCCATTTTTACAGAGTTTTGCTTACTCAAAAGCTTTAATTGTGACCAATTTCAGGGACAGAAATTACTTTAAACACACTTATTTTAGTTGAAAAAGTCATAATTCACATCCAAGAGTCATTTACAGTCAAAAAATTAAATGTTAAAATTTCATCCATATTGACCATTTTGGGTACGTTCGACAGGTCCGGAGTCATCGTTTTTCATCCGAAAATTGATTTTTTGGACTGTACCAAAAATGATTCAAAATGTAAATTGGATCGTGCCTCATGTTGAATAACCACTTTTTAAACCCTAACAGTGACCAAAATTGCCATTTTTACAGAGTTTTGCTTACTCAAAAGCTTCAATTTTGACCAATTTCAGGCACAGAAATGACTTTAAACACACGTATTTTAGATGAAAAAGTCATAATTCACATCCAACAGTCATTTACAGTCAAAACAATAAATGTTAAAATTTCATCCTTATTGACCATTTTGGGAACGTTCGACAGGTCCGGAGTCATCGTTTTTCATCAAAAAATTGATTTTTTGGACTCTACCAAAAATGAATCATAATGTAAATTGGATCGTGCCTCATGTTGAATAACCACTTTTTAAGCCCTCACAGTGACCAAAATTGCCATGTTTACAGAGTTTTGCTTACTCAAAAGCTTCATTTTTGACCAATTTCAGGCACAGAAATGACTTTAAACACATTTATTTTAGTTGAAAAAGTCATAATTCACATCCAACAGTCATTTACAGTCAAAAAATTAAATGTTAAAATTTCATCCATATTGACCATTTTGGGAACGTTCGACAGGTCCGGAGTCATCGTTTTTCATCCGAAAATGGATTTTTTGGACTGTACCAAAAATGATTCATAATGTAAATTGGATCGTGCCTCATGTTGAATATTCACTTTTTAAGCCCTAACAGTGACCAAAATTGCCATTTTTACAGAGTTTTGCTTACTCAAAAGCTTTAATTGTGACCAATTTCAGGGACAGAAATTACTTTAAACACACTTATTTTAGTTGAAAAAGTCATAATTCAGATTCCAACAGTCATTTACAGTCAAAAAATTAAATGTTAAAATTTCATCCATATTGACCTTTTTGGAAATGTTCGACAGGTTCGGAGTCATCGTTTTTCATCCGAAAATGGATTTTTTGGACTGTACCAAAAATGATTCATAATGTAAATTGGATCGTGCCTCATGTTGAATAACCACTTTTTAAGCCCTCACAGTGACCAAAATTGCCATTTTTACAGAGTTTTGCTAACTCAAAAGCTTCATTTTTGACCAATTTCAGGCACAGAAATGACTTTAAACACATTTATTTTAGTTGAAAAAGTCATAATTCACATCCAACAGTCATTTACAGTCAAAAAATTAAATGTTAAAATTTCATCCATATTGACCATTTTGGGAACGATCGACAAGTCCGGAGTCATCGTTTTTCATCCGAAAATGGATTTTTTGGACTGTACCAAAAATGATTCAAAATGTAAATTGGATCGTGCCTCATGTTGAATAACCACTTTTTAAACCCTAACAGTGACCAAAATTGGCATTTTTACAGAGTTTTGCTTACTCAAAAGCTTTAATTGTGACCAATTTCAGGCACAGAAATTACTTTAAACACACTTATTTTAGTTGAAAAAGTCATAATTCAGATTCCAACAGTCATTTACAGTCAAAAAATTAAATGTTAAAATTTCATCCAAATTGACCTTTTTGGGAATGTTCGACAGGTTCGGAGTCATCGTTTTTCATCCGAAAATTGATTTTTTGGAGTGTACCAAAAATGATTCAAAATGTAAATTGGATCGTGCCTCATGTTGAATAAACACTTTTTAAACCCTCACAGTGACCAAAATTGCCATTTTTACAGAGTTTTCCTTACTCAAAAGCTTCATTTTTGACCAATTTCAGGCACAGAAATGACTTTCAACACATTTATTTTAGTTGAAAAAGTCATAATTCACATCCAACAGTCATTTACAGTCAAAAAATTAAATGTTAAAATTTCATCCATATTGACCATTTTGGGAACGTTTGACAGGTCCGGAGTCATCGTTTTTCATCCGAAAATGGATTTTTTGGACTGTACCAAAAATGATTCATAATGTAAATTGGATCATGCCTCATGTTGAATAACCACTTTTTAAGCCCTCACAGTGACCAAAATTGCTATTTTTACAGAGTTTTGCTTACTCAAAAGCTTCAATTTTGACCAATTTCAGGCACAGAAATGACTTTAAACACACCTATTTTAGTTGAAAAAGTCATAATTCACATCCAACAGTCATTTACAGTCAAAAAATTAAATGTTAAAATTTCATCCATATTGACCATTTTGGGAACGTTCGACATGTCCGGAGTCATCGTTTTTTATCAGAAAATTGATTTTTTGGACTGTACCAAAAATGATTCATAATGTAAATTGGATCATGCCTCATGTTAAATAACCACTTTTTAAACCCTCACAGTGACCAAAATTGCCATTTTTACAGAGTTTTGCTTACTCAAAAGCTTCATTTTTGACCAATTTCAGGCCCAGAAATGACTTTAAACACACTTATTTCAGTTGAAAAAGTCATAATTCACATCCAACAGTCATTTACAATCAAAAAATTAAATGTTAAAATTTCATCCATATTGACCATTTTGGGAACGTTCGACAGGTCCGGAGTCATCGTTTTTCATCCGAAAATGGATTTTTTGGACTGTACCAAAAATGATTCATAATGTAAATTGGATCGTGCCTCATGTTGAATAACCACTTTTTAAGCCCTCACAGTGACCAAAATTGCCAATTTTTACAGGGTTTTGTTTACTCAAAAGCTTCAATTTTGACCAATTTCAGGCACAGAAATGACTTTAAACACATTTATTTTAGTTGAAAAAAGTCATAATTCACATCCAACAGTCATTTACAGTCAAAAAATTAAATGTTAACATTTCATCCATATTGACCATTTTGGGAACGTTTGACAGGTCCGGAGTCATCGTTTTTCATCCGAAAATGGATTTTTTGGACTGTACCAAAAATGATTCAAAATGTAAATTGGATCGTGCCTCATGTTGAATAACCACTTTTTAAGCCCTCACAGTGACCAAAATTGCCAATTTTTACAGGGTTTTGTTTACTCAAAAGCTTCAATTTTGACCAATTTCAGGCACAGAAATGACTTTAAACACACGTATTTTAGATGAAAAAGTCATAATTCACATCCAACAGTCATTTACAGTCAAAAAAATAAATGTTAAAATTTCATCCATATTGACCATTTTGGGAACGTTCGACAGGTCCGGAGCCATCGTTTTTCATCAGAAAATTGATTTTTTGGACTGTACCAAAAATGATTCAAAATGTAAATTGGATCGTGCCTTATGTTGAATAACCACTTTTTAAACCCTCACAGTGACCAAAATTGCCATTTTTACAGAGTTTTGCTTACTCAAAAGCTTCAATTTTGACCAATTTCAGGCACAGAAATGACTTTAAACACACTTATTTCAGTTGAAAAAGTCATAATTCACATCCAACAGTCATTTACAGTCAAACAATTAAATGTTAAAATTTCATCCATATTGACCATTTTGGGAACGTTCGACAGGTCCGGAGTCATCGTTTTTCATCCGAAAATTGATTTTTTGGACTGTACCAAAAATGATTCATAATGTAAATTGGATTGTGCCTCATGTTGAATAACCACTTTTTAAGCCCTCACAGTGACCAAAATTGCAATTTTTACAGAGTTTTGCTTACTCAAAAGCTTCATTTTTGACCAATTTCAGGCACAGAAATGACTTTAAACACACGTATTTTAGATGAAAAAGTCATAATTCACATCCAACAGTCATTTACAGTCAAAAAAATAAATGTTAAAATTTCATCCATATTGACCATTTTGGGAACGTTCGACAGGTCCGGAGCCATCGTTTTTCATCAGAAAATTGATTTTTTGGACTGTACCAAAAATGATTCAAAATGTAAATTGGATCGTGCCTTATGTTGAATAACCACTTTTTAAACCCTCACAGTGACCAAAATTGCCATTTTTACAGAGTTTTGCCTACTCAAAAGCTTCATTTTTGACCAATTTCAGGCACAGAAATGACTTTAAACACATTTATTTTAGTTGAAAAAGTCATAATTCACATCCAACAGTCATTTACAGTCAAAAAATTAAATGTTTAAATTTCATCCATATTGACCATTTTGGGAACGTTCGACAGGTCCGGAGTCATCGTTTTTCATCCAAAAATGGATTTTTTGGACTGTACCAAAAATGATTCAAAATGTAAATTGGATCGTGCCTCATGTTGAATAGCCACTTTTTAAACCCTAACAGTGACCAAAATTGCCATTTTTACAGAGTTTTGCTTACTCAAAAGCTTCAATTTTGACCAATTTCAGGCACAGAAATGACTTTAAACACACGTATTTTAGATGAAAAAGTCATAATTCACATCCAACAGTCATTTACAGTCAAAAAATTAAATGTTAAAATTTCATCCATATTGACCATTTTGGGAACGTTCGACATGTCCGGAGTCATCGTTTTTTATCAGAAAATTGATTTTTTGGACTGTACCAAAAATGATTCATAATGTAAATTGGATCATGCCTCATGTTAAATAACCACTTTTTAAACCCTCACAGTGACCAAAATTGCCATTATTACAGAGTTTTGCTTACTCAAAAGCTTCATTTTTGACCAATTTCAGGCCCAGAAATGACTTTAAACACACTTATTTCAGTTGAAAAAGTCATAATTCACATCCAACAGTCATTTACAATCAAAAAATTAAATGTTAAAATTTCATCCATATTGACCATTTTGGGAACGTTCGACAGGTCCGGAGTCATCGTTTTTCATCCGAAAATGGATTTTTTGGACTGTACCAAAAATGATTCATAATGTAAATTGGATCGTGCCTCATGTTGAATAACCACTTTTTAAGCCCTCACAGTGACCAAAATTGCCATTTTTACAGGGTTTTGTTTACTCAAAAGCTTCAATTTTGACCAATTTCAGGCACAGAAATGACTTTAAACACATTTATTTTAGTTGAAAAAAGTCATAATTCACATCCAACAGTCATTTACAGTCAAAAAATTAAATGTTAACATTTCATCCATATTGACCATTTTGGGAACGTTTGACAGGTCCGGAGTCATCGTTTTTCATCCGAAAATGGATTTTTTGGACTGTACCAAAAATGATTCAAAATGTAAATTGGATCGTGCCTCATGTTAAATAACCACTTTTTAAACCCTCACAGTGACCAAAATTGCCATTTTTACAGAGTTTTGCTTACTCAAAAGCTTCAATTTTGACCAATTTCAGGCACAGAAATGACTTTAAACACACTTATTTCAGTTGAAAAAGTCATAATTCACATCCAACAGTCATTTACAGTCAAACAATTAAATGTTAAAATTTCATCCATATTGACCATTTTGGGAACGTTCGACAGGTCCGGAGTCATCGTTTTTCATCCGAAAATTGATTTTTTGGACTGTACCAAAAATGATTCATAATGTAAATTGGATTGTGCCTCATGTTGAATAACCACTTTTTAAGCCCTCACAGTGACCAAAATTGCAATTTTTACAGAGTTTTGCTTACTCAAAAGCTTCATTTTTGACCAATTTCAGGCACAGAAATGACTTTAAACACACGTATTTTAGATGAAAAAGTCATAATTCACATCCAACAGTCATTTACAGTCAAAAAAATAAATGTTAAAATTTCATCCATATTGACCATTTTGGGAACGTTCGACAGGTCCGGAGCCATCGTTTTTCATCAGAAAATTGATTTTTTGGACTGTACCAAAAATGATTCAAAATGTAAATTGGATCGTGCCTTATGTTGAATAACCACTTTTTAAACCCTCACAGTGACCAAAATTGCCATTTTTACAGAGTTTTGCCTACTCAAAAGCTTCATTTTTGACCAATTTCAGGCACAGAAATGACTTTAAACACATTTATTTTAGTTGAAAAAGTCATAATTCACATCCAACAGTCATTTACAGTCAAAAAATTAAATGTTTAAATTTCATCCATATTGACCATTTTGGGAACGTTCGACAGGTCCGGAGTCATCGTTTTTCATCCAAAAATTGATTTTTTGGACTGTACCAAAAATGATTCAAAATGTAAATTGGATCGTGCCTCATGTTGAATAGTCACTTTTTAAACCCTAACAGTGACCAAAATTGCCATTTTTACAGAGTTTTGCTTACTCAAAAGCTTCAATTTTGACCAATTTCAGGCACAGAAATGACTTTAAACACACGTATTTTAGATGAAAAAGTCATAATTCACATCCAACAGTCATTTACAGTCAAAAAAATAAATGTTAAAATTTCATCCATATTGACCATTTTGGGAACGTTCGACAGGTCCGGAGCCATCGTTTTTCATCAGAAAATTGATTTTTTGGACTGTACCAAAAATGATTCAAAATGTAAATTGGATCGTGCCTCATGTTGAATAACCACTTTTTAAACCCTCACAGTGACCAAAATTGCCATTTTTACAGAGATTTGCCTACTCAAAAGCTTCATTTTTGACCAATTTCAGGCACAGAAATGACTTTAAACACATTTATTTTAGTTGAAAAAGTCATATTTCACATCCAACAGTCATTTACAGTCAAAAAATTAAATGTTTAAATTTCATCCATATTGACCATTTTGGGAACGTTCGACAGGTCCGGAGTCATCGTTTTTCATCCGAAAATTGATTTTTTGGACTGTACCAAAAATGATTCAAAATGTAAATTGGATCGTGCCTCATGTTGAATAACCACTTTTTAAACCCTAACAGTGACCAAAATTGCCATTTTTACAGAGTTTTGCTTACTCAAAAGCTTCAATTTTGACCAATTTCAGGCACAGAAATGACTTTAAACACACGTATTTTAGATGAAAAAGTCATAATTCACATCCAACAGTCATTTACAGTCAAAAAAATAAATGTTAAAATTTCATCCTTATTGACCATTTTGGGAACGTTCGACAGGTCCGGAGCCATCGTTTTTCATCAGAAAATTGATTTTTTGGACTGTACCAAAAATGATTCAAAATGTAAATTGGATCGTGCCTCATGTTGAATAACCACTTTTTAAACCCTCACAGTGACCAAAATTGCCATTTTTACAGAGTTTTGCTTACTCAAAAGCTTCAATTTTGACCAATTTCAGGCACAGAAATGACTTTAAACACACTTATTTCAGTTGAAAAAGTCATAATTCACATCCAACAGTCATTTACAGTCAAACAATTAAATGTTAAAATTTCATCCATATTGACCATTTTGGGAACATTCGACAGGTCCGGAGTCATCGTTTTTCATCCGAAAATTGATTTTTTGGACTGTACCAAAAATGATTCATAATGTAAATTGGATTGTGCCTCATGTTGAATAACCACTTTTTAAGCCCTCACAGTGACCAAAATTGCAATTTTTACAGAGTTTTGCTTACTCAAAAGCTTCATTTTTGACCAATTTCAGGCACAGAAATGACTTTAAACACATTTATTTTAGTTGAAAAAGTCATAATTCACATCCAACAGTCATTTACAGTCAAAAAATTAAATGTTAAAATTTCATCCATATTGACCATTTTGGGAAGGTTCGACAGGTCCGGAGTCATCGTTTTTCATCCAAAAATTGATTTTTTGGACTGTACCAAAAATGATTCAAAATGTAAATTGGATCGTGCCTCATGTTGAATAACCACTTTTTAAACCCTCACAGTGACCAAAATTGCCATTTTTACAGAGTTTTGCCTACTCAAAAGCTTCAATTTTGACCAATTTCAGGCACAGAAATGACTTTAAACACACGTATTTTAGATGAAAAAGTCATAATTCACATCCAACAGTCATTTACAGTCAAAAAAATAAATGTTAAAATTTCATCCATATTGACCATTTTGGGAACGTTCGACAGGTCCGGAGCCATCGTTTTTCATCAGAAAATTGATTTTTTGGACTGTACCAAATATGATTCAAAATGTAAATTGGATCGTGTCTCATGTTGAATAACCACTTTTTAAACCCTCACAGTGACCAAAATTGCCATTTTTACAGAGTTTTGCTTACTCAAAAGCTTCATTTTTGACCTATTTCAGGCACAGAAATGACTTTAAACACACTTATTTTAGTTGAAAAAGTCATAATTCACATCCAACAGTCATTTACAGTCAAAAAATTACATGTTAAAATTTCATCCATATTGACCATTTTGGGAACGTTCGACAGGTCCGGAGTCATCGTTTTTCATCAAAAAATTGATTTTTTGGACTCTACCAAAAATGAATCATAATGTAAATTGGATCGAGCCTCATGTTGAATAACCACTTTTTAAGCCCTCACAGTGACCAAAATTGCCATGTTTACAGAGTTTTGCTTACTCAAAAGCTTCATTTTTGACCAATTTCAGGCACAGAAATGACTTTAAACACATTTATTTTAGTTGAAAAAGTCATAATTCACATCCAACAGTCATTTACAGTCAAAAAATTAAATGTTAAAATTTCATCCATATTGACCATTTTGGGAACGCTCGACAGGTCCGGAGTCATCGTTTTTCATCCGAAAATGGATTTTTTGGACTGTACCAAAAATGATTCATAATGTAAATTGGATCGTGCCTCATGTTGAATATTCACTTTTTAAGCCCTAACAGTTACCAAAATTGCCATTTTTACAGAGTTTTGCTTACTCAAAAGCTTTAATTGTGACCAATTTCATGGACAGAAATTACTTTAAACACACTTATTTTAGTTGAAAAAGTCATAATTCAGATTCCAACAGTCATTTACAGTCAAAAAATTAAATGTTCAAATTTCATCCATATTGACCTTTTTGGAAATGTTCGACAGGTTCGGAGTCATCGTTTTTCATCCGAAAATGGATTTTTTGGACTGTACCAAAAATGATTCATAATGTAAATTGGATCGTGCCTCATGTTGAATAACCACTTTTTAAGCCCTCACAGTGACCAAAATTGCCATTTTTACAGAGTTTTGCTAACTCAAAAGCTTCATTTTTGACCAATTTCAGGCACAGAAATGACTTTAAACACATTTAGTTTAGTTGAAAAAGTCATAATTCACATCCAACAGTCATTTACAGTCAAAAAATTAAATGTTAAAATTTCATCCATATTGACCATTTTGGGAACGATCGACAAGTCCGGAGTCATCGTTTTTCATCCGAAAATGGATTTTTTGGACTGTACCAAAAATGATTCAAAATGTAAATTGGATCGTGCCTCATGTTGAATAACCACTTTTTAAACCCTAACAGTGACCAAAATTGGCATTTTTACAGAGTTTTGCTTACTCAAAAGCTTTAATTGTGACCAATTTCAGGCACAGAAATTACTTTAAACACACTTATTTTAGTTGAAAAAGTCATAATTCAGATTCCAACAGTCATTTACAGTCAAAAAATTAAATGTTAAAATTTCATCCAAATTGACCTTTTTGGGAATGTTCGACAGGTTCGGAGTCATCGTTTTTCATCCGAAAATTGATTTTTTGGACTGTACCAAAAATGATTCAAAATGTAAATTGGATCGTGCCTCATGTTGAATAAACACTTTTTAAACCCTCACAGTGACCAAAATTGCCATTTTTACAGAGTTTTCCTTACTCAAAAGCTTCATTTTTGACCAATTTCAGGCAGAGAAATGACTTTCAACACATTTATTTTAGTTGAAAAAGTCATAATTCACATCCAACAGTCATTTACAGTCAAAAAATTAAATGTTAAAATTTCATCCATATTGACCATTTTGGGAACGTTTGACAGGTCCGGAGTCATCGTTTTTCATCCGAAAATGGATTTTTTGGACTGTACCAAAAATGATTCATAATGTAAATTGGATCATGCCTCATGTTGAATAACCACTTTTTAAGCCCTCCCAGTGACCAAAATTGCTATTTTTACAGAGTTTTGCTTACTCAAAAGCTTCAATTGTGACCAATTTCAGGCACAGAAATGACTTTAAACACATTTATTTTAGTTGAAAAAGTCATAATTCACATCCAACAGTCATTTACAGTCAAAAAATTAAATGTTAAAATTTCATCCATATTGACCATTTTGGGAACGTTCGACAGGTCCGGAGTCATCGTTTTTCATCCGAAAATTGATTTTTTGGCCTGTACCAAAAATGATTCAAAATGTAAATTCGATCGTGCCTCATGTTGAATAACCACTTTTTAAACCCTCACAGTGACCAAAATTGCATTTTTACAGAGTTTTGCTTACTCAAAAGCTTCAATTTTGACCAATTTCAGGCACAGAAATGACTTTAAACACACCTATTTTAGTTGAAAAAGTCATAATTCACATCCAACAGTCATTTACAGTCAAAAAATTAAATGTTAAAATTTCATCCATATTGACCATTTTGGGAACGTTCGACATGTCCGGAGTCATCGTTTTTTATCCGAAAATTGATTTTTTGGACTGTACCAAAAATGATTCATAATGTAAATTGGATCGTGCCTCATGTTGAATAACCACTTTTTAAGCCCTCACAGTGACCAAAATTGCCATTTTTACAGGGTTTTGTTTACTCAAAAGCTTCAATTTTGACCAATTTCAGGCACAGAAATGACTTTAAACACATTTATTTTAGTTGAAAAAAGTCATAATTAACATCCAACAGTCATTTACAGTCAAAAAATAAAATGTTAACATTTCATCCATATTGACCATTTTGGGAACGTTTGACAGGTCCGGAGTCATCGTTTTTCATCCGAAAATGGATTTTTTGGACTGTACCAAAAATGATTCAAAATGTAAATTGGATCGTGCCTCATGTTAAATAACCACTTTTTAAACCCTCACAGTGACCAAAATTGCCATTTTTACAGAGTTTTGCTTACTCAAAAGCTTCAATTTTGACCAATTTCAGGCACAGAAATGACTTTAAACACACTTATTTCAGTTGAAAAAGTCATAATTCACATCCAACAGTCATTTACAGTCAAACAATTAAATGTTAACATTTCATCCATATTGACCATTTTGGGAACGTTCGACAGGTCCGGAGTCATCGTTTTTCATCCGAAAATTGATTTTTTGGACTGTACCAAAAATGATTCATAATGTAAATTGGATTGTGCCTCATGTTGAATAACCACTTTTTAAGCCCTCACAGTGACCAAAATTGCAATTTTTACAGAGTTTTGCTTACTCAAAAGCTTCATTTTTGACCAATTTCAGGCACAGAAATGACTTTAAACACATTTATTTTAGTTGAAAAAGTCATAATTCACATCCAACAGTCATTTACAGTCAAAAAATTAAATGTTTAAATTCCATCCATATTGACCATTTTGGGAACGTTCGACAGGTCCGGAGTCATCGTTTTTCATCCAAAAATTGATTTTTTGGACTGTACCAAAAATGATTCAAAATGTAAATTGGATCGTGCCTCATGTTGAATAGCCACTTTTTAAACCCTAACAGTGACCAAAATTGCCATTTTTACAGAGTTTTGCTTACTCAAAAGCTTCAATTTTGACCAATTTCAGGCACAGAAATGACTTTAAATACACGTATTTTAGATGAAAAAGTCATAATTCACATCCAACAGTCATTTACAGTCAAAAAAATAAATGTTAAAATTTCATCCATATTGACCATTTTGGGAACGTTCGACAGGTCCGGAGCCATCGTTTTTCATCAGAAAATTGATTTTTTGGACTGTACCAAAAATGATTCAAAATGTAAATTGGATCGTGCCTCATGTTGAATAACCACTTTTTAAACCCTCACAGTGACCAAAATTGCCATTTTTACAGAGATTTGCCTACTCAAAAGCTTCATTTTTGACCAATTTCAGGCACAGAAATGACTTTAAACACATTTATTTTAGTTGAAAAAGTCATAATTCACATCCAACAGTCATTTACAGTCAAAAAATTAAATGTTTAAATTTCATCCATATTGACCATTTTGGGAACGTTCGACAGGTCCGGAGTCATCGTTTTTCATCCAAAAATTGATTTTTTGGACTGTACCAAAAATGATTCAAAATGTAAATTGGATCGTGCCTCATGTTGAATAGTCACTTTTTAAACCCTAACAGTGACCAAAATTGCCATTTTTACAGAGTTTTGCTTACTCAAAAGCTTCAATTTTGACCAATTTCAGGCACAGAAATGACTTTAAACACACGTATTTTAGATGAAAAAGTCATAATTCACATCCAACAGTCATTTACAGTCAAAAAAATAAATGTTAAAATTTCATCCATATTGACCATTTTGGGAACGTTCGACAGGTCCGGAGCCATCGTTTTTCATCAGAAAATTGATTTTTTGGACTGTACCAAAAATGATTCAAAATGTAAATTGGATCGTGCCTCATGTTGAATAACCACTTTTTAAACCCTCACAGTGACCAAAATTGCCATTTTTACAGAGATTTGCCTACTCAAAAGCTTCATTTTTTACCAATTTCAGGCACAGAAATGACTTTAAACACATTTATTTTAGTTGAAAAAGTCATATTTCACATCCAACAGTCATTTACAGTCAAAAAATTAAATGTTTAAATTTCATCCATATTGACCATTTTGGGAACGTTCGACAGGTCCGGAGTCATCGTTTTTCATCCGAAAATTGATTTTTTGGACTGTACCAAAAATGATTCAAAATGTAAATTGGATCGTGCCTCATGTTGAATAACCACTTTTTAAACCCTAACAGTGACCAAAATTGCCATTTTTACAGAGTTTTGCTTACTCAAAAGCTTCAATTTTGACCAATTTCAGGCACAGAAATGACTTTAAACACACGTATTTTAGATGAAAAAGTCATAATTCACATCCAACAGTCATTTACAGTCAAAAAAATAAATGTTAAAATTTCATCCTTATTGACCATTTTGGGAACGTTCGACAGGTCCGGAGCCATCGTTTTTCATCAGAAAATTGATTTTTTGGACTGTACCAAAAATGATTCAAAATGTAAATTGGATCGTGCCTCATGTTGAATAACCACTTTTTAAACCCTCACAGTGACCAAAATTGCCATTTTTACAGAGTTTTGCTTACTCAAAAGCTTCAATTTTGACCAATTTCAGGCACAGAAATGACTTTAAACACACTTATTTCAGTTGAAAAAGTCATAATTCACATCCAACAGTCATTTACAGTCAAACAATTAAATGTTAAAATTTCATCCATATTGACCATTTTGGGAACATTCGACAGGTCCGGAGTCATCGTTTTTCATCCGAAAATTGATTTTTTGGACTGTACCAAAAATGATTCATAATGTAAATTGGATTGTGCCTCATGTTGAATAACCACTTTTTAAGCCCTCACAGTGACCAAAATTGCAATTTTTACAGAGTTTTGCTTACTCAAAAGCTTCATTTTTGACCAATTTCAGGCACAGAAATGACTTTAAACACATTTATTTTAGTTGAAAAAGTCATAATTCACATCCAACAGTCATTTACAGTCAAAAAATTAAATGTTAAAATTTCATCCATATTGACCATTTTGGGAAGGTTCGACAGGTCCGGAGTCATCGTTTTTCATCCAAAAATTGATTTTTTGGACTGTACCAAAAATGATTCAAAATGTAAATTGGATCGTGCCTCATGTTGAATAACCACTTTTTAAACCCTCACAGTGACCAAAATTGCCATTTTTACAGAGTTTTGCCTACTCAAAAGCTTCAATTTTGACCAATTTCAGGCACAGAAATGACTTTAAACACACGTATTTTAGATGAAAAAGTCATAATTCACATCCAACAGTCATTTACAGTCAAAAAAATAAATGTTAAAATTTCATCCATATTGACCATTTTGGGAACGTTCGACAGGTCCGGAGCCATCGTTTTTCATCAGAAAATTTATTTTTTGGACTGTACCAAATATGATTCAAAATGTAAATTGGATCGTGCCTCATGTTGAATAACCACTTTTTAAACCCTCACAGTGACCAAAATTGCCATTTTTACAGAGTTTTGCTTACTCAAAAGCTTCATTTTTGACCAATATCAGGCACAGAAATGACTTTAAACACACTTATTTTAGTTGAAAAAGTCATAATTCACATCCAACAGTCATTTACAGTCAAAAAATTACATGTTAAAATTTCATCCATATTGACCATTTTGGGAACGTTCGACAGGTCCGGAGTCATCGTTTTTCATCCGAAAATGGATTTTTTGGACTGTACCAAAAATGATTCATAATGTAAATTGGATCGTGCCTCATGTTGAATATTCACTTTTTAAGCCCTAACAGTTACCAAAATTGCCATTTTTACAGAGTTTTGCTTACGCAAAAGCTTTAATTGTGACCAATTTCATGGACAGAAATTACTTTAAACACACTTATTTTAGTTGAAAAAGTCATAATTCAGATTCCAACAGTCATTTACAGTCAAAAAATTAAATGTTCAAATTTCATCCATATTGACCTTTTTGGAAATGTTCGACAGGTTCGGAGTCATCGTTTTTCATCCGAAAATGGATTTTTTGGACTGTACCAAAAATGATTCATAATGTAAATTGGATCGTGCCTCATGTTGAATAACCACTTTTTAAGCCCTCACAGTGACCAAAATTGCCATTTTTACAGAGTTTTGCTAACTCAAAAGCTTCATTTTTGATCAATTTCAGGCACAGAAATGACTTTAAACACATTTAGTTTAGTTGAAAAAGTCATAATTCACATCCAACAGTCATTTACAGTCAAAAAATTAAATGTTAAAATTTCATCCATATTGACCATTTTGGGAACGATCGACAAGTCCGGAGTCATCGTTTTTCATCCGAAAATGGATTTTTTGGACTGTACCAAAAATGATTCAAAATGTAAATTGGATCGTGCCTCATGTTGAATAACCACTTTTTAAACCCTAACAGTGACCAAAATTGGCATTTTTACAGAGTTTTGCTTACTCAAAAGCTTTAATTGTGACCAATTTCAGGCACAGAAATTACTTTAAACACACTTATTTTAGTTGAAAAAGTCATAATTCAGATTCCAACAGTCATTTACAGTCAAAAAATTAAATGTTAAAATTTCATCCAAATTGACCTTTTTGGGAATGTTCGACAGGTTCGGAGTCATCGTTTTTCATCCGAAAATTGATTTTTTGGACTGTACCAAAAATGATTCAAAATGTAAATTGGATCGTGCCTCATGTTGAATAAACACTTTTTAAACCCTCACAGTGACCAAAATTGCCATTTTTACAGAGTTTTCCTTACTCAAAAGCTTCATTTTTGACCAATTTCAGGCAGAGAAATGACTTTCAACACATTTATTTTAGTTGAAAAAGTCATAATTCACATCCAACAGTCATTTACAGTCAAAAAATTAAATGTTAAAATTTCATCCATATTGACCATTTTGGGAACGTTTGACAGGTCCGGAGTCATCGTTTTTCATCCGAAAATGGATTTTTTGGACTGTACCAAAAATGATTCATAATGTAAATTGGATCATGCCTCATGTTGAATAACCACTTTTTAAGCCCTCCCAGTGACCAAAATTGCTATTTTTACAGAGTTTTGCTTACTCAAAAGCTTCAATTGTGACCAATTTCAGGCACAGAAATGACTTTAAACACATTTATTTTAGTTGAAAAAGTCATAATTCACATCCAACAGTCATTTACAGTCAAAAAATTAAATGTTAAAATTTCATCCATATTGACCATTTTGGGAACGTTCGACAGGTCCGGAGTCATCGTTTTTCATCCGAAAATTGATTTTTTGGCCTGTACCAAAAATGATTCAAAATGTAAATTCGATCGTGCCTCATGTTGAATAACCACTTTTTAAACCCTCACAGTGACCAAAATTGCATTTTTACAGAGTTTTGCTTACTCAAAAGCTTCAATTTTGACCAATTTCAGGCACAGAAATGACTTTAAACACACCTATTTTAGTTGAAAAAGTCATAATTCACATCCAACAGTCATTTACAGTCAAAAAATTAAATGTTAAAATTTCATCCATATTGACCATTTTGGGAACGTTCGACATGTCCGGAGTCATCGTTTTTTATCCGAAAATTGATTTTTTGGACTGTACCAAAAATGATTCATAATGTAAATTGGATCATGCCTCATGTTAAATAACCACTTTTTAAACCCTCACAGTGACCAAAATTGCCATTTTTACAGAGTTTTGCTTACTCAAAAGCTTCATTTTTGACCAATTTCAGGCCCAGAAATGACTTTAAACACACTTATTTCAGTTGAAAAAGTCATAATTCACATCCAACAGTCATTTACAATCAAAAAATTAAATGTTAAAATTTCATCCATATTGACCATTTTGGGAACGTTCGACAGGTCCGGAGTCATCGTTTTTCATCCGAAAATGGATTTTTTGGACTGTACCAAAAATGATTCATAATGTAAATTGGATCGTGCCTCATGTTGAATAACCACTTTTTAAGCCCTCACAGTGACCAAAATTGCCATTTTTACAGGGTTTTGTTTACTCAAAAGCTTCAATTTTGACCAATTTCAGGCACAGAAATGACTTTAAACACATTTATTTTAGTTGAAAAAAGTCATAATTAACATCCAACAGTCATTTACAGTCAAAAAATAAAATGTTAACATTTCATCCATATTGACCATTTTGGGAACGTTTGACAGGTCCGGAGTCATCGTTTTTCATCCGAAAATTGATTTTTTGGACTGTACCAAAAATGATTCAAAATGTAAATTGGATCGTGCCTCATGTTAAATAACCACTTTTTAAACCCTCACAGTGACCAAAATTGCCATTTTTACAGAGTTTTGCTTACTCAAAAGCTTCAATTTTGACCAATTTCAGGCACAGAAATGACTTTAAACACACTTATTTCAGTTGAAAAAGTCATAATTCACATCCAACAGTCATTTACAGTCAAACAATTAAATGTTAACATTTCATCCATATTGACCATTTTGGGAACGTTCGACAGGTCCGGAGTCATCGTTTTTCATCCGAAAATTGATTTTTTGGACTGTACCAAAAATGATTCATAATGTAAATTGGATTGTGCCTCATGTTGAATAACCACTTTTTAAGCCCTCACAGTGACCAAAATTGCAATTTTTACAGAGTTTTGCTTACTCAAAAGCTTCATTTTTGACCAATTTCAGGCACAGAAATGACTTTAAACACATTTATTTTAGTTGAAAAAGTCATAATTCACATCCAACAGTCATTTACAGTCAAAAAATTAAATGTTTAAATTCCATCCATATTGACCATTTTGGGAACGTTCGACAGGTCCGGAGTCATCGTTTTTCATCCAAAAATTGATTTTTTGGACTGTACCAAAAATGATTCAAAATGTAAATTGGATCGTGCCTCATGTTGAATAGCCACTTTTTAAACCCTAACAGTGACCAAAATTGCCATTTTTACAGAGTTTTGCTTACTCAAAAGCTTCAATTTTGACCAATTTCAGGCACAGAAATGACTTTAAACACACGTATTTTAGATGAAAAAGTCATAATTCACATCCAACAGTCATTTACAGTCAAAAAAATAAATGTTAAAATTTCATCCATATTGACCATTTTGGGAACGTTCGACAGGTCCGGAGCCATCGTTTTTCATCAGAAAATTGATTTTTTGGACTGTACCAAAAATGATTCAAAATGTAAATTGGATCGTGCCTCATGTTGAATAACCACTTTTTAAACCCTCACAGTGACCAAAATTGCCATTTTTACAGAGATTTGCCTACTCAAAAGCTTCATTTTTGACCAATTTCAGGCACAGAAATGACTTTAAACACATTTATTTTAGTTGAAAAAGTCATAATTCACATCCAACAGTCATTTACAGTCAAAAAATTAAATGTTTAAATTCCATCCATATTGACCATTTTGGGAACGTTCGACAGGTCCGGAGTCATCGTTTTTCATCCAAAAATTGATTTTTTGGACTGTACCAAAAATGATTCAAAATGTAAATTGGATCGTGCCTCATGTTGAATAGCCACTTTTTAAACCCTAACAGTGACCAAAATTGCCATTTTTACAGAGTTTTGCTTACTCAAAAGCTTCAATTTTGACCAATTTCAGGCACAGAAATGACTTTAAACACACGTATTTTAGATGAAAAAGTCATAATTCACATCCAACAGTCATTTACAGTCAAAAAAATAAATGTTAAAATTTCATCCATATTGACCATTTTGGGAACGTTCGACAGGTCCGGAGCCATCGTTTTTCATCAGAAAATTGATTTTTTGGACTGTACCAAAAATGATTCAAAATGTAAATTGGATCGTGCCTCATGTTGAATAACCACTTTTTAAACCCTCACAGTGACCAAAATTGCCATTTTTACAGAGATTTGCTTACTCAAAAGCTTCATTTTTGACCAATTTCAGGCACAGAAATGACTTTAAACACATTTATTTTAGTTGAAAAAGTCATAATTCACATCCAACAGTCATTTACAGTCAAAAAATTAAATGTTAAAATTTCATCCATATTGACCATTTTGGGAACGTTCGACAGGTCCGGAGTCATCGTTTTTCATCCGAAAATGGATTTTTTGGACTGTACCAAAAATGATTCATAATGTAAATTGGATCGTGCCTCATGTTGAATATTCACTTTTTAAGCCCTAACAGTGACCAAAATTGCCATTTTTACAGAGTTTTGCTTACTCAAAAGCTTTAATTGTGACCAATTTCAGGGACAGAAATTACTTTAAACACACTTATTTTAGTTGAAAAAGTCATAATTCAGATTCCAACAGTCATTTACAGTCAAAAAATTAAATGTTAAAATTTCATCCATATTGACCTTTTTGGAAATGTTCGACAGGTTCGGAGTCATCGTTTTTCATCCGAAAATGGATTTTTTGGACTGTACCAAAAATGATTCATAATGTAAATTGGATCGTGCCTCATGTTGAATAACCACTTTTTAAGCCCTCACAGTGACCAAAATTGCCATTTTTACAGAGTTTTGCTAACTCAAAAGCTTCATTTTTGACCAATTTCAGGCACAGAAATGACTTTAAACACATTTATTTTAGTTGAAAAAGTCATAATTCACATCCAACAGTCATTTACAGTCAAAAAATTAAATGTTAAAATTTCATCCATATTGACCATTTTGGGAACGATCGACAAGTCCGGAGTCATCGTTTTTCATCCGAAAATGGATTTTTTGGACTGTACCAAAAATGATTCAAAATGTAAATTGGATCGTGCCTCATGTTGAATAACCACTTTTTAAACCCTAACAGTGACCAAAATTGGCATTTTTACAGAGTTTTGCTTACTCAAAAGCTTTAATTGTGACCAATTTCAGGCACAGAAATTACTTTAAACACACTTATTTTAGTTGAAAAAGTCATAATTCAGATTCCAACAGTCATTTACAGTCAAAAAATTAAATGTTAAAATTTCATCCAAATTGACCTTTTTGGGAATGTTCGACAGGTTCGGAGTCATCGTTTTTCATCCGAAAATTGATTTTTTGGAGTGTACCAAAAATGATTCAAAATGTAAATTGGATCGTGCCTCATGTTGAATAAACACTTTTTAAACCCTCACAGTGACCAAAATTGCCATTTTTACAGAGGTTTCCTTACTCAAAAGCTTCATTTTTGACCAATTTCAGGCACAGAAATGACTTTCAACACATTTATTTTAGTTGAAAAAGTCATAATTCACATCCAACAGTCATTTACAGTCAAAAAATTTAATGTTAAAATTTCATCCATATTGACCATTTTGGGAACGTTTGACAGGTCCGGAGTCATCGTTTTTCATCCGAAAATTGATTTTTTGGCCTGTACCAAAAATGATTCAAAATGTAAATTCGATCGTGCCTCATGTTGAATAACCACTTTTTAAACCCTCACAGTGACCAAAATTGCCATTTTTACAGAGTTTTGCTTACTCAAAAGCTTCAATTTTGACCAATTTCAGGCACAGAAATGACTTTAAACACACCTATTTTAGTTGAAAAAGTCATAATTCACATCCAACAGTCATTTACAGTCAAAAAATTAAATGTTAAAATTTCATCCATATTGACCATTTTGGGAACGTTCGACATGTCCGGAGTCATCGTTTTTTATCAGAAAATTGATTTTTTGGACTGTACCAAAAATGATTCATAATGTAAATTGGATCATGCCTCATGTTAAATAACCACTTTTTAAACCCTCACAGTGACCAAAATTGCCATTTTTACAGAGTTTTGCTTACTCAAAAGCTTCATTTTTGACCAATTTCAGGCCCAGAAATGACTTTAAACACACTTATTTCAGTTGAAAAAGTCATAATTCACATCCAACAGTCATTTACAATCAAAAAATTAAATGTTAAAATTTCATCCATATTGACCATTTTGGGAACGTTCGACAGGTCCGGAGTCATCGTTTTTCATCCGAAAATGGATTTTTTGGACTGTACCAAAAATGATTCATAATGTAAATTGGATCGTGCCTCATGTTGAATAACCACTTTTTAAGCCCTCACAGTGACCAAAATTGCCATTTTTACATGGTTTTGTTTACTCAAAAGCTTCAATTTTGACCAATTTCAGGCACAGAAATGACTTTAAACACATTTATTTTAGTTGAAAAAAGTCATAATTCACATCCAACAGTCATTTACAGTCAAAAAATTAAATGTTAACATTTCATCCATATTGACCATTTTGGGAACGTTTGACAGGTCCGGAGTCATCGTTTTTCATCCGAAAATGGATTTTTTGGACTGTACCAAAAATGATTCAAAATGTAAATTGGATCGTGCCTCATGTTAAATAACCACTTTTTAAACCCTCACAGTGACCAAAATTGCCATTTTTACAGAGTTTTGCTTACTCAAAAGCTTCAATTTTGACCAATTTCAGGCACAGAAATGACTTTAAACACACTTATTTCAGTTGAAAAAGTCATAATTCACATCCAACAGTCATTTACAGTCAAACAATTAAATGTTAAAATTTCATCCATATTGACCATTTTGGGAACGTTCGACAGGTCCGGAGTCATCGTTTTTCATCCGAAAATTGATTTTTTGGACTGTACCAAAAATGATTCATAATGTAAATTGGATTGTGCCTCATGTTGAATAACCACTTTTTAAGCCCTCACAGTGACCAAAATTGCAATTTTTACAGAGTTTTGCTTACTCAAAAGCTTCATTTTTGACCAATTTCAGGCACAGAAATGACTTTAAACACACGTATTTTAGATGAAAAAGTCATAATTCACATCCAACAGTCATTTACAGTCAAAAAAATAAATGTTAAAATTTCATCCATATTGACCATTTTGGGAACGTTCGACAGGTCCGGAGCCATCGTTTTTCATCAGAAAATTGATTTTTTGGACTGTACCAAAAATGATTCAAAATGTAAATTGGATCGTGCCTCATGTTAAATAACCACTTTTTAAACCCTCACAGTGACCAAAATTGCCATTTTTACAGAGTTTTGCTTACTCAAAAGCTTCAATTTTGACCAATTTCAGGCACAGAAATGACTTTAAACACACTTATTTCAGTTGAAAAAGTCATAATTCACATCCAACAGTCATTTACAGTCAAACAATTAAATGTTAAAATTTCATCCATATTGACCATTTTGGGAACGTTCGACAGGTCCGGAGTCATCGTTTTTCATCCGAAAATTGATTTTTTGGACTGTACCAAAAATGATTCATAATGTAAATTGGATTGTGCCTCATGTTGAATAACCACTTTTTAAGCCCTCACAGTGACCAAAATTGCAATTTTTACAGAGTTTTGCTTACTCAAAAGCTTCATTTTTGACCAATTTCAGGCACAGAAATGACTTTAAACACACGTATTTTAGATGAAAAAGTCATAATTCACATCCAACAGTCATTTACAGTCAAAAAAATAAATGTTAAAATTTCATCCATATTGACCATTTTGGGAACGTTCGACAGGTCCGGAGCCATCGTTTTTCATCAGAAAATTGATTTTTTGGACTGTACCAAAAATGATTCAAAATGTAAATTGGATCGTGCCTTATGTTGAATAACCACTTTTTAAACCCTCACAGTGACCAAAATTGCCATTTTTACAGAGTTTTGCCTACTCAAAAGCTTCATTTTTGACCAATTTCAGGCACAGAAATGACTTTAAACACATTTATTTTAGTTGAAAAAGTCATAATTCACATCCAACAGTCATTTACAGTCAAAAAATTAAATGTTTAAATTTCATCCATATTGACCATTTTGGGAACGTTCGACAGGTCCGGAGTCATCGTTTTTCATCCAAAAATTGATTTTTTGGACTGTACCAAAAATGATTCAAAATGTAAATTGGATCGTGCCTCATGTTGAATAGCCACTTTTTAAACCCTAACAGTGACCAAAATTGCCATTTTTACAGAGTTTTGCTTACTCAAAAGCTTCAATTTTGACCAATTTCAGGCACAGAAATGACTTTAAACACACGTATTTTAGATGAAAAAGTCATAATTCACATCCAACAGTCATTTACAGTCAAAAAATTAAATGTTAAAATTTCATCCATATTGACCATTTTGGGAACGTTCGACATGTCCGGAGTCATCGTTTTTTATCAGAAAATTGATTTTTTGGACTGTACCAAAAATGATTCATAATGTAAATTGGATCATGCCTCATGTTAAATAACCACTTTTTAAACCCTCACAGTGACCAAAATTGCCATTATTACAGAGTTTTGCTTACTCAAAAGCTTCATTTTTGACCAATTTCAGGCCCAGAAATGACTTTAAACACACTTATTTCAGTTGAAAAAGTCATAATTCACATCCAACAGTCATTTACAATCAAAAAATTAAATGTTAAAATTTCATCCATATTGACCATTTTGGGAACGTTCGACAGGTCCGGAGTCATCGTTTTTCATCCGAAAATGGATTTTTTGGACTGTACCAAAAATGATTCATAATGTAAATTGGATCGTGCCTCATGTTGAATAACCACTTTTTAAGCCCTCACAGTGACCAAAATTGCCATTTTTACAGGGTTTTGTTTACTCAAAAGCTTCAATTTTGACCAATTTCAGGCACAGAAATGACTTTAAACACATTTATTTTAGTTGAAAAAAGTCATAATTCACATCCAACAGTCATTTACAGTCAAAAAATTAAATGTTAACATTTCATCCATATTGACCATTTTGGGAACGTTTGACAGGTCCGGAGTCATCGTTTTTCATCCGAAAATGGATTTTTTGGACTGTACCAAAAATGATTCAAAATGTAAATTGGATCGTGCCTCATGTTAAATAACCACTTTTTAAACCCTCACAGTGACCAAAATTGCCATTTTTACAGAGTTTTGCTTACTCAAAAGCTTCAATTTTGACCAATTTCAGGCACAGAAATGACTTTAAACACACTTATTTCAGTTGAAAAAGTCATAATTCACATCCAACAGTCATTTACAGTCAAACAATTAAATGTTAAAATTTCATCCATATTGACCATTTTGGGAACGTTCGACAGGTCCGGAGTCATCGTTTTTCATCCGAAAATTGATTTTTTGGACTGTACCAAAAATGATTCATAATGTAAATTGGATTGTGCCTCATGTTGAATAACCACTTTTTAAGCCCTCACAGTGACCAAAATTGCAATTTTTACAGAGTTTTGCTTACTCAAAAGCTTCATTTTTGACCAATTTCAGGCACAGAAATGACTTTAAACACACGTATTTTAGATGAAAAAGTCATAATTCACATCCAACAGTCATTTACAGTCAAAAAAATAAATGTTAAAATTTCATCCATATTGACCATTTTGGGAACGTTCGACAGGTCCGGAGCCATCGTTTTTCATCAGAAAATTGATTTTTTGGACTGTACCAAAAATGATTCAAAATGTAAATTGGATCGTGCCTTATGTTGAATAACCACTTTTTAAACCCTCACAGTGACCAAAATTGCCATTTTTACAGAGTTTTGCCTACTCAAAAGCTTCATTTTTGACCAATTTCAGGCACAGAAATGACTTTAAACACATTTATTTTAGTTGAAAAAGTCATAATTCACATCCAACAGTCATTTACAGTCAAAAAATTAAATGTTTAAATTTCATCCATATTGACCATTTTGGGAACGTTCGACAGGTCCGGAGTCGTCGTTTTTCATCCGAAAATTGATTTTTTGGACTGTACCAAAAATGATTCAAAATGTAAATTGGATCGTGCCTCATGTTGAATAACCACTTTTTAAACCCTAACAGTGACCAAAATTGCCATTTTTACAGAGTTTTGCTTACTCAAAAGCTTCAATTTTGACCAATTTCAGGCACAGAAATGACTTTAAACACACGTATTTTAGATGAAAAAGTCATAATTCACATCCAACAGTCATTTACAGTCAAAAAAATAAATGTTAAAATTTCATCCTTATTGACCATTTTGGGAACGTTCGACAGGTCCGGAGCCATCGTTTTTCATCAGAAAATTGATTTTTTGGACTGTACCAAAAATGATTCATAATGTAAATTGGATCATGCCTCATGTTGAATAACCACTTTTTAAGCCCTCACAGTGACCAACATTGCTATTTTTACAGAGTTTTGTTTACTCAAAAGCTTCATTTTTGACCAATTTCAGGCACAGAAATGACTTTAAACACATTTATTTTAGTTGAAAAAGTCATAATTCACATCCAACAGTCATTTACAGTCAAAAAATTAAATGTTAAAATTTCATCCATATTGACCATTTTGGGAACGTTCGACAGGTCCGGAGTCATCGTTTTTCATCCGAAAATTGATTTTTTGGCCTGTACCAAAAATGATTCAAAATGTAAATTCGATCGTGCCTCATGTTGAATAACCACTTTTTAAACCCTCACAGTGACCAAAATTGCCATTTTTACAGAGTTTTGCTTACTCAAAAGCTTCAATTTTGACCAATTTCAGGCACAGAAATGACTTTAAACACACCTATTTTAGTTGAAAAAGTCATAATTCACATCCAACAGTCATTTACAGTCAAAAAATTAAATGTTAAAATTTCATCCATATTGACCATTTTGGGAACGTTCGACATGTCCGGAGTCATCGTTTTTTATCAGAAAATTGATTTTTTGGACTGTACCAAAAATGATTCATAATGTAAATTGGATCATGCCTCATGTTAAATAACCACTTTTTAAACCCTCACAGTGACCAAAATTGCCATTTTTACAGAGTTTTGCTTACTCAAAAGCTTCATTTTTGACCAATTTCAGGCCCAGAAATGACTTTAAACACACTTATTTCAGTTGAAAAAGTCATAATTCACATCCAACAGTCATTTACAATCAAAAAATTAAATGTTAAAATTTCATCCATATTGACCATTTTGGGAACGTTCGACAGGTCCGGAGTCATCGTTTTTCATCCGAAAATGGATTTTTTGGACTGTACCAAAAATGATTCATAATGTAAATTGGATCGTGCCTCATGTTGAATAACCACTTTTTAAGCCCTCACAGTGACCAAAATTGCCATTTTTACAGGGTTTTGTTTACTCAAAAGCTTCAATTTTGACCAATTTCAGGCACAGAAATGACTTTAAACACATTTATTTTAGTTGAAAAAAGTCATAATTCACATCCAACAGTCATTTACAGTCAAAAAATTAAATGTTAACATTTCATCCATATTGACCATTTTGGGAACGTTTGACAGGTCCGGAGTCATCGTTTTTCATCCGAAAATGGATTTTTTGGACTGTACCAAAAATGATTCAAAATGTAAATTGGATCGTGCCTCATGTTAAATAACCACTTTTTAAACCCTCACAGTGACCAAAATTGCCATTTTTACAGAGTTTTGCTTACTCAAAAGCTTCAATTTTGACCAATTTCAGGCACAGAAATGACTTTAAACACACTTATTTCAGTTGAAAAAGTCATAATTCACATCCAACAGTCATTTACAGTCAAACAATTAAATGTTAAAATTTCATCCATATTGACCATTTTGGGAACGTTCGACAGGTCCGGAGTCATCGTTTTTCATCCGAAAATTGATTTTTTGGACTGTACCAAAAATGATTCATAATGTAAATTGGATTGTGCCTCATGTTGAATAACCACTTTTTAAGCCCTCACAGTGACCAAAATTGCAATTTTTACAGAGTTTTGCTTACTCAAAAGCTTCATTTTTGACCAATTTCAGGCACAGAAATGACTTTAAACACACGTATTTTAGATGAAAAAGTCATAATTCACATCCAACAGTCATTTACAGTCAAAAAAATAAATGTTAAAATTTCATCCATATTGACCATTTTGGGAACGTTCGACAGGTCCGGAGCCATCGTTTTTCATCAGAAAATTGGTTTTTTGGACTGTACCAAAAATGATTCAAAATGTAAATTGGATCGTGCCTTATGTTGAATAACCACTTTTTAAACCCTCACAGTGACCAAAATTGCCATTTTTACAGAGTTTTGCCTACTCAAAAGCTTCATTTTTGACCAATTTCAGGCACAGAAATGACTTTAAACACATTTATTTTAGTTGAAAAAGTCATAATTCACATCCAACAGTCATTTACAGTCAAAAAATTAAATGTTTAAATTTCATCCATATTGACCATTTTGGGAACGTTCGACAGGTCCGGAGTCATCGTTTTTCATCCAAAAATTGATTTTTTGGACTGTACCAAAAATGATTCAAAATGTAAATTGGATCGTGCCTCATGTTGAATAGCCACTTTTTAAACCCTAACAGTGACCAAAATTGCCATTTTTACAGAGTTTTGCTTACTCAAAAGCTTCAATTTTGACCAATTTCAGGCACAGAAATGACTTTAAACACACGTATTTTAGATGAAAAAGTCATAATTCACATCCAACAGTCATTTACAGTCAAAAAATTAAATGTTAAAATTTCATCCATATTGACCATTTTGGGAACGTTCGACATGTCCGGAGTCATCGTTTTTTATCAGAAAATTGATTTTTTGGACTGTACCAAAAATGATTCAAAATGTAAATTGGATCATGCCTCATGTTAAATAACCACTTTTTAAACCCTCACAGTGACCAAAATTGCCATTATTACAGAGTTTTGCTTACTCAAAAGCTTCATTTTTGACCAATTTCAGGCCCAGAAATGACTTTAAACACACTTATTTCAGTTGAAAAAGTCATAATTCACATCCAACAGTCATTTACAATCAAAAAATTAAATGTTAAAATTTCATCCATATTGACCATTTTGGGAACGTTCGACAGGTCCGGAGTCATCGTTTTTCATCCGAAAATGGATTTTTTGGACTGTACCAAAAATGATTCATAATGTAAATTGGATCGTGCCTCATGTTGAATAACCACTTTTTAAGCCCTCACAGTGACCAAAATTGCCATTTTTACAGGGTTTTGTTTACTCAAAAGCATCAATTTTGACCAATTTCAGGCACAGAAATGACTTTAAACACATTTATTTTAGTTGAAAAAAGTCATAATTCACATCCAACAGTCATTTACAGTCAAAAAATTAAATGTTAACATTTCATCCATATTGACCATTTTGGGAACGTTTGACAGGTCCGGAGTCATCGTTTTTCATCCGAAAATGGATTTTTTGGACTGTACCAAAAATGATTCAAAATGTAAATTGGATCGTGCCTCATGTTAAATAACCACTTTTTAAACCCTCACAGTGACCAACATTGCCATTTTTACAGAGTTTTGCTTACTCAAAAGCTTCAATTTTGACCAATTTCAGGCACAGAAATGACTTTAAACACACTTATTTCAGTTGAAAAAGTCATAATTCACATCCAACAGTCATTTACAGTCAAACAATTAAATGTTAAAATTTCATCCATATTGACCATTTTGGGAACGTTCGACAGGTCCGGAGTCATCGTTTTTCATCCGAAAATTGATTTTTTGGACTGTACCAAAAATGATTCATAATGTAAATTGGATTGTGCCTCATGTTGAATAACCACTTTTTAAGCCCTCACAGTGACCAAAATTGCAATTTTTACAGAGTTTTGCTTACTCAAAAGCTTCATTTTTGACCAATTTCAGGCACAGAAATGACTTTAAACACACGTATTTTAGATGAAAAAGTCATAATTCACATCCAACAGTCATTTACAGTCAAAAAAATAAATGTTAAAATTTCATCCATATTGACCATTTTGGGAACGTTCGACAGGTCCGGAGCCATCGTTTTTCATCAGAAAATTGATTTTTTGGACTGTACCAAAAATGATTCAAAATGTAAATTGGATCGTGCCTTATGTTGAATAACCACTTTTTAAACCCTCACAGTGACCAAAATTGCCATTTTTACAGAGTTTTGCCTACTCAAAAGCTTCATTTTTGACCAATTTCAGGCACAGAAATGACTTTAAACACATTTATTTTAGTTGAAAAAGTCATAATTCACATCCAACAGTCATTTACAGTCAAAAAATTAAATGTTTAAATTTCATCCATATTGACCATTTTGGGAACGTTCGACAGGTCCGGAGTCATCGTTTTTCATCCGAAAATTGATTTTTTGGACTGTACCAAAAATGATTCAAAATGTAAATTGGATCGTGCCTCATGTTGAATAACCACTTTTTAAACCCTAACAGTGACCAAAATTGCCATTTTTACAGAGTTTTGCTTACTCAAAAGCTTCAATTTTGACCAATTTCAGGCACAGAAATGACTTTAAACACACGTATTTTAGATGAAAAAGTCATAATTCACATCCAACAGTCATTTACAGTCAAAAAAATAAATGTTAAAATTTCATCCTTATTGACCATTTTGGGAACGTTCGACAGGTCCGGAGCCATCGTTTTTCATCAGAAAATTGATTTTTTGGACTGTACCAAAAATGATTCAAAATGTAAATTGGATCGTGCCTCATGTTGAATAACCACTTTTTAAACCCTCACAGTGACCAAAATTGCCATTTTTACAGAGTTTTGCTTACTCAAAAGCTTCAATTTTGACCAATTTCAGGCACAGAAATGACTTTAACACACTTATTTCAGTTGAAAAAGTCATAATTCACATCCAACAGTCATTTACAGTCAAACAATTAAATGTTAAAATTTCATCCATATTGACCATTTTGGGAACATTCGACAGGTCCGGAGTCATCGTTTTTCATCCGAAAATTGATTTTTTGGACTGTACCAAAAATGATTCATAATGTAAATTGGATTGTGCCTCATGTTGAATAACCACTTTTTAAGCCCTCACAGTGACCAAAATTGCCATTTTTACAGAGTTTTGCCTACTCAAAAGCTTCAATTTTGACCAATTTCAGGCACAGAAATGACTTTAAACACACGTATTTTAGATGAAAAAGTCATAATTCACATCCAACAGTCATTTACAGTCAAAAAAATAAATGTTAAAATTTCATCCATATTGACCATTTTGGGAACGTTCGACAGGTCCGGAGCCATCGTTTTTCATCAGAAAATTGATTTTTTGGACTGTACCAAATATGATTCAAAATGTAAATTGGATCGTGTCTCATGTTGAATAACCACTTTTTAAACCCTCACAGTGACCAAAATTGCCATTTTTACAGAGTTTTGCTTACTCAAAAGCTTCATTTTTGACCTATTTCAGGCACAGAAATGACTTTAAACACACTTATTTTAGTTGAAAAAGTCATAATTCACATCCAACAGTCATTTACAGTCAAAAAATTACATGTTAAAATTTCATCCATATTGACCATTTTGGGAACGTTCGACAGGTCCGGAGTCATCGTTTTTCATCAAAAAATTGATTTTTTGGACTCTACCAAAAATGAATCATAATATAAATTGGATCGAGCCTCATGTTGAATAACCACTTTTTAAGCCCTCACAGTGACCAAAATTGCCATGTTTACAGAGTTTTGCTTACTCAAAAGCTTCATTTTTGACCAATTTCAGGCACAGAAATGACTTTAAACACATTTATTTTAGTTGAAAAAGTCATAATTCACATCCAACAGTCATTTACAGTCAAAAAATTAAATGTTAAAATTTCATCCATATTGACCATTTTGGGAACGCTCGACAGGTCCGGAGTCATCGTTTTTCATCCGAAAATGGATTTTTTGGACTGTACCAAAAATGATTCATAATGTAAATTGGATCGTGCCTCATGTTGAATATTCACTTTTTAAGCCCTAACAGTGACCAAAATTGCCATTTTTACAGAGTTTTGCTTACTCAAAAGCTTTAATTGTGACCAATTTCAGGGACAGAAATTACTTTAAACACACTTATTTTAGTTGAAAAAGTCATAATTCAGATTCCAACAGTCATTTACAGTCAAAAAATTAAATGTTAAAATTTCATCCATATTGACCTTTTTGGAAATGTTCGACAGGTTCGGAGTCATCGTTTTTCATCCGAAAATGGATTTTTTGGACTGTACCAAAAATGATTCATAATGTAAATTGGATCGTGCCTCATGTTGAATAACCACTTTTTAAGCCCTCACAGTGACCAAAATTGCCATTTTTACAGAGTTTTGCTAACTCAAAAGCTTCATTTTTGACCAATTTCAGGCACAGAAATGACTTTAAACACATTTATTTTAGTTGAAAAAGTCATAATTCACATCCAACAGTCATTTACAGTCAAAAAATTAAATGTTAAAATTTCATCCATATTGACCATTTTGGGAACGATCGACAAGTCCGGAGTCATCGTTTTTCATCCGAAAATGGATTTTTTGGACTGTACCAAAAATGATTCAAAATGTAAATTGGATCGTGCCTCATGTTGAATAAACACTTTTTAAACCCTCACAGTGACCAAAATTGCCATTTTTACAGAGTTTTCCTTACTCAAAAGCTTCATTTTTGACCAATTTCAGGCAGAGAAATGACTTTCAACACATTTATTTTAGTTGAAAAAGTCATAATTCACATCCAACAGTCATTTACAGTCAAAAAATTAAATGTTAAAATTTCATCCATATTGACCATTTTGGGAACGTTTGACAGGTCCGGAGTCATCGTTTTTCATCCGAAAATGGATTTTTTGGACTGTACCAAAAATGATTCATAATGTAAATTGGATCATGCCTCATGTTGAATAACCACTTTTTAAGCCCTCCCAGTGACCAAAATTGCTATTTTTACAGAGTTTTGCTTACTCAAAAGCTTCAATTGTGACCAATTTCAGGCACAAAAATGACTTTAAACACATTTATTTTAGTTGAAAAAGTCATAATTCACATCCAACAGTCATTTACAGTCAAAAAATTAAATGTTAAAATTTCATCCATATTGACCATTTTGGGAACGTTCGACATGTCCGGAGTCATCGTTTTTTATCAGAAAATTGATTTTTTGGACTGTACCAAAAATGATTCATAATGTAAATTGGATCATGCCTCATGTTAAATAACCACTTTTTAAACCCTCACAGTGACCAAAATTGCCATTTTTACAGAGTTTTGCTTACTCAAAAGCTTCATTTTTGACCAATTTCAGGCCCAGAAATGACTTTAAACACACTTATTTCAGTTGAAAAAGTCATAATTCACATCCAACAGTCATTTACAATCAAAAAATTAAATGTTAAAATTTCATCCATATTGACCATTTTGGGAACGTTCGACAGGTCCGGAGTCATCGTTTTTCATCCGAAAATGGATTTTTTGGACTGTACCAAAAATGATTCAAAATGTAAATTGGATCGTGCCTCATGTTAAATAACCACTTTTTAAACCCTCACAGTGACCAAAATTGCCATTTTTACAGAGTTTTGCTTACTCAAAAGCTTCAATTTTGACCAATTTCAGGCACAGAAATGACTTTAAACACACGTATTTTAGATGAAAAAGTCATAATTCACATCCAACAGTCATTTACAGTCAAAAAAATAAATGTTAAAATTTCATCCATATTGACCATTTTGGGAACGTTCGACAGGTCCGGAGCCATCGTTTTTCATCAGAAAATTGATTTTTTGGACTGTACCAAAAATGATTCAAAATGTAAATTGGATCGTGCCTCATGTTGAATAACCACTTTTTAAACCCTCACAGTGACCAAAATTGCCATTTTTACAGAGATTTGCCTACTCAAAAGCTTCATTTTTGACCAATTTCAGGCACAGAAATGACTTTAAACACATTTATTTTAGTTGAAAAAGTCATAATTCACATCCAACAGTCATTTACAGTCAAAAAATTTAATGTTTAAATTCCATCCATATTGACCATTTTGGGAACGTTCGACAGGTCCGGAGTCATCGTTTTTCATCCAAAATTTGATTTTTTGGACTGTACCAAAAATGATTCAAAATGTAAATTGGATCGTGCCTCATGTTGAATAGCCACTTTTTAAACCCTAACAGTGACCAAAATTGCCATTTTTACAGAGTTTTGCTTACTCAAAAGCTTCAATTTTGACCAATTTCAGGCACAGAAATGACTTTAAACACACGTATTTTAGATGAAAAAGTCATAATTCACATCCAACAGTCATTTACAGTCAAAAAAATAAATGTTAAAATTTCATCCATATTGACCATTTTGGGAACGTTCGACAGGTCCGGAGCCATCGTTTTTCATCAGAAAATTGATTTTTTGGACTGTACCAAAAATGATTCAAAATGTAAATTGGATCGTGCCTCATGTTGAATAACCACTTTTTAAACCCTCACAGTGACCAAAATTGCCATTTTTACAGAGATTTGCCTACTCAAAAGCTTCATTTTTGACCAATTTCAGGCACAGAAATGACTTTAAACATCTTTATTTTAGTTGAAAAAGTCATAATTCACATCCAACAGTCATTTACAGTCAAAAAATTAAATGTTTAAATTTCATCCATATTGACCATTTTGGGAACGTTCGACAGGTCCGGAGTCATCGTTTTTCATCCGAAAATTGATTTTTTGGACTGTACCAAAAATGATTCAAAATGTAAATTGGATCGTGCCTCATGTTGAATAACCACTTTTTAAACCCTAACAGTGACCAAAATTGCCATTTTTACAGAGTTTTGCTTACCCAAAAGCTTCAATTTTGACCAATTTCGGGCACAGAAATGACTTTAAAGACACGTATTTTAGATGAAAAAGTCATAATTCACATCCAACAGTCATTTACAGTCAAAAAAATAAATGTTAAAATTTCATCCATATTGACCATTTTGGGAACGTTCGACAGGTCCGGAGTCATCGTTTTTCATCCGAAAATTGATTTTTTGGACTGTACCAAAAATGATTCAAAATGTAAATTGGATCGTGCCTCATGTTGAATAACCACTTTTTAAACCCTAACAGTGACCAAAATTGCCATTTTTACAGAGTTTTGCTTACTCAAACGCTTCAATTTTGACCAATTTCAGGGACAGAAATGACTTTAAACACACGTATTTTAGATGAAAAAGTCATAATTCACATCCAACAGTCATTTACAGTCAAAAAATTAAATGTGAAAATTTCATCCTTATTGACCATTTTGGGAACGTTCGACAGGTCCGGAGCCATCGTTTTTCATCAGAAAATTGATTTTTTGGACTGTACCAAAAATTATTCAAAATGTAAATTGGATCGTGCCTCATGTTGAATAACCACTTTTTAAACCCTCACAGTGACCAAAATTGCCATTTTTACAGAGATTTGCTTACTCAAAAGCTTCATTTTTGACCAATTTCAGGCACAGAAATGACTTTAAACACATTTATTTTAGTTGAAAAAGTCATAATTCACATCCAACACTCATTTACAGTCAAAAAATTAAATGTGAAAATTTCATCCATATTGACCATTTTGGGAACGTTCGACAGGTCCGGAGTCATCGTTTTTCATCCGAAAATGGATTTTTTGGACTGTACCAAAAATGATTCATAATGTAAATTGGATCGTGCCTCATGTTGAATATTCACTTTTTAAGCCCTAACAGTGACCAAAATTGCCATTTTTACAGAGTTTTGCTTACTCAAAAGCTTTAATTGTGACCAATTTCAGGGACAGAAATTACTTTAAACACACTTATTTTAGTTGAAAAAGTCATAATTCAGATTCCAACAGTCATTTACAGTCAAAAAATTAAATGTTAAAATTTCATCCATATTGACCTTTTTGGAAATGTTCGACAGGTTCGGAGTCATCGTTTTTCATCCGAAAATGGATTTTTTGGACTGTACCAAAAATGATTCATAATGTAAATTGGATCGTGCCTCATGTTGAATAACCACTTTTTAAGCCCTCACAGTGACCAAAATTGCCATTTTTACAGAGTTTTGCTAACTCAAAAGCTTCATTTTTGACCAATTTCAGGCACAGAAATGACTTTAAACACATTTATTTTAGTTGAAAAAGTCATAATTCACATCCAACAGTCATTTACAGTCAAAAAATTAAATGTTAAAATTTCATCCATATTGACCATTTTGGGAACGATCGACAAGTCCGGAGTCATCGTTTTTCATCCGAAAATGGATTTTTTGGACTGTACCAAAAATGATTCAAAATGTAAATTGGATCGTGCCTCATGTTGAATAACCACTTTTTAAACCCTAACAGTGACCAAAATTGGCATTTTTACAGAGTTTTGCTTACTCAAAAGCTTTAATTGTGACCAATTTCAGGCACAGAAATTACTTTAAACACACTTATTTTAGTTGAAAAAGTCATAATTCAGATTCCAACAGTCATTTACAGTCAAAAAATTAAATGTTAAAATTTCATCCATATTGACCATTTTGGGAACGTTTGACAGGTCCGGAGTCATCGTTTTTCATCCGAAAATGGATTTTTTGGACTGTACCAAAAATGATTCAAAATGTAAATTGGATCGTGCCTCATGTTGAATAAACACTTTTTAAACCCTCACAGTGACCAAAATTGCCATTTTTACAGAGTTTTCCTTACTCAAAAGCTTCATTTTTGACCAATTTCAGGCACAGAAATGACTTTCAACACATTTATTTTAGTTGAAAAAGTCATAATTCACATCCAACAGTCATTTACAGTCAAAAAATTAAATGTTAAAATTTCATCCATATTGACCATTTTGGGAACGTTTGACAGGTCCGGAGTCATCGTTTTTCATCCGAAAATGGATTTTTTGGACTGTACCAAAAATGATTCATAATGTAAATTGGATCATGCCTCATGTTGAATAACCACTTTTTAAGCCCTCACAGTGACCAAAATTGCTATTTTTACAGAGTTTTGTTTACTCAAAAGCTTCATTTTTGACCAATTTCAGGCACAGAAATGACTTTAAACACATTTATTTTAGTTGAAAAAGTCATAATTCACATCCAACAGTCATTTACAGTCAAAAAATTAAATGTTAAAATTTCATCCATATTGACCATTTTGGGAACGTTCGACAGGTCCGGAGTCATCGTTTTTCATCCGAAAATTGATTTTTTGGCCTGTACCAAAAATGATTCAAAATGTAAATTCGATCGTGCCTCATGTTGAATAACCACTTTTTAAACCCTCACAGTGACCAAAATTGCAATTTTTACAGAGTTTTGCTTACTCAAAAGCTTCAATTTTGACCAATTTCAGGCACAGAAATCACTTTAAACACACCTATTTTAGTTGAAAAAGTCATAATTCACATCCAACAGTCATTTACAGTCAAAAAATTAAATGTTAAAATTTCATCCATATTGACCATTTTGGGAACGTTCGACATGTCCGGAGTCATCGTTTTTTATCAGAAAATTGATTTTTTGGACTGTACCAAAAATGATTCATAATGTAAATTGGATCATGCCTCATGTTAAATAACCACTTTTTAAACCCTCACAGTGACCAAAATTGCCATTTTTACAGGGTTTTGTTTACTCAAAAGCTTCAATTTTGACCAATTTCAGGCACAGAAATGACTTTAAACACATTTATTTTAGTTGAAAAAAGTCATAATTCACATCCAACAGTCATTTACAGTCAAAAAATTAAATGTTAACATTTCATCCATATTGACCATTTTGGGAACGTTTGACAGGTCCGGAGTCATCGTTTTTCATCCGAAAATGGATTTTTTGGACTGTACCAAAAATGATTCAAAATGTAAATTGGATCGTGCCTCATGTTGAATAACCACTTTTTAAACCCTAACAGTGACCAAAATTGGCATTTTTACAGAGTTTTGCTTACTCAAAAGCTTTAATTGTGACCAATTTCAGGCACAGAAATTACTTTAAACACACTTATTTTAGTTGAAAAAGTCATAATTCAGATTCCAACAGTCATTTACAGTCAAAAAATTAAATGTTAAAATTTCATCCATATTGACCTTTTTGGAAATGTTCGACAGGTTCGGAGTCATCGTTTTTCATCCGAAAATGGATTTTTTGGACTGTACCAAAAATGATTCATAATGTAAATTGGATCGTGCCTCATGTTGAATAACCACTTTTTAAGCCCTCACAGTGACCAAAATTGCCATTTTTACAGAGTTTTGCTAACTCAAAAGCTTCATTTTTGACCAATTTCAGGCACAGAAATGACTTTAAACACATTTATTTTAGTTGAAAAAGTCATAATTCACATCCAACAGTCATTTACAGTCAAAAAATTAAATGTTAAAATTTCATCCATATTGACCATTTTGGGAACGATCGACAAGTCCGGAGTCATCGTTTTTCATCCGAAAATGGATTTTTTGGACTGTACCAAAAATGATTCAAAATGTAAATTGGATCGTGCCTCATGTTGAATAACCACTTTTTAAACCCTAACAGTGACCAAAATTGGCATTTTTACAGAGTTTTGCTTACTCAAAAGCTTTAATTGTGACCAATTTCAGGCACAGAAATTACTTTAAACACACTTATTTTAGTTGAAAAAGTCATAATTCAGATTCCAACAGTCATTTACAGTCAAAAAATTAAATGTTAAAATTTCATCCATATTGACCATTTTGGGAACGTTTGACAGGTCCGGAGTCATCGTTTTTCATCCGAAAATGGATTTTTTGGACTGTACCAAAAATGATTCAAAATGTAAATTGGATCGTGCCTCATGTTGAATAAACACTTTTTAAACCCTCACAGTGACCAAAATTGCCATTTTTACAGAGTTTTCCTTACTCAAAAGCTTCATTTTTGACCAATTTCAGGCACAGAAATGACTTTCAACACATTTATTTTAGTTGAAAAAGTCATAATTCACATCCAACAGTCATTTACAGTCAAAAAATTAAATGTTAAAATTTCATCCATATTGACCATTTTGGGAACGTTTGACAGGTCCGGAGTCATCGTTTTTCATCCGAAAATGGATTTTTTGGACTGTACCAAAAATGATTCATAATGTAAATTGGATCATGCCTCATGTTGAATAACCACTTTTTAAGCCCTCACAGTGACCAAAATTGCTATTTTTACAGAGTTTTGTTCACTCAAAAGCTTCATTTTTGACCAATTTCAGGCACAGAAATGACTTTAAACACATTTATTTTAGTTGAAAAAGTCATAATTCACATCCAACAGTCATTTATAGTCAAAAAATTAAATGTTAAAATTTCATCCATATTGACCATTTTGGGAACGTTCGACAGGTCCGGAGTCATCGTTTTTCATCCGAAAATTGATTTTTTGGCCTGTACCAAAAATGATTCAAAATGTAAATTCGATCGTGCCTCATGTTGAATAACCACTTTTTAAACCCTCACAGTGACCAAAATTGCCATTTTTACAGAGTTTTGCTTACTCAAAAGCTTCAATTTTGACCAATTTCAGGCACAGAAATCACTTTAAACACACCTATTTTAGTTGAAAAAGTCATAATTCACATCCAACAGTCATTTACAGTCAAAAAATTAAATGTTAAAATTTCATCCATATTGACCATTTTGGGAACGTTCGACATGTCCGGAGTCATCGTTTTTTATCAGAAAATTGATTTTTTGGACTGTACCAAAAATGATTCATAATGTAAATTGGATCATGCCTCATGTTAAATAACCACTTTTTAAACCCTCACAGTGACCAAAATTGCCATTTTTACAGGGTTTTGTTTACTCAAAAGCTTCAATTTTGACCAATTTCAGGCACAGAAATGACTTTAAACACATTTATTTTAGTTGAAAAAAGTCATAATTCACATCCAACAGTCATTTACAGTCAAAAAATTAAATGTTAACATTTCATCCATATTGACCATTTTGGGAACGTTTGACAGGTCCGGAGTCATCGTTTTTCATCCGAAAATGGATTTTTTGGACTGTACCAAAAATGATTCAAAATGTAAATTGGATCGTGCCTCATGTTGAATAACCACTTTTTAAACCCTAACAGTGACCAAAATTGGCATTTTTACAGAGTTTTGCTTACTCAAAAGCTTTAATTGTGACCAATTTCAGGCACAGAAATTACTTTAAACACACTTATTTTAGTTGAAAAAGTCATAATTCAGATTCCAACAGTCATTTACAGTCAAAAAATTAAATGTTAAAATTTCATCCAAATTGACCTTTTTGGGAATGTTCGACAGGTTCGGAGTCATCGTTTTTCATCCGAAAATTGATTTTTTGGACTGTACCAAAAATGATTCAAAATGTAAATTGGATCGTGCCTCATGTTGAATAAACACTTTTTAAACCCTCACAGTGACCAAAATTGCCATTTTTACAGAGTTTTCCTTACTCAAAAGCTTCATTTTTGACCAATTTCAGGCAGAGAAATGACTTTCAACACATTTATTTTAGTTGAAAAAGTCATAATTCACATCCAACAGTCATTTACAGTCAAAAAATTAAATGTTAAAATTTCATCCATATTGACCATTTTGGGAACGTTTGACAGGTCCGGAGTCATCGTTTTTCATCCGAAAATGGATTTTTTGGACTGTACCAAAAATGATTCATAATGTAAATTGGATCATGCCTCATGTTGAATAACCACTTTTTAAGCCCTCCCAGTGACCAAAATTGCTATTTTTACAGAGTTTTGCTTACTCAAAAGCTTCAATTGTGACCAATTTCAGGCACAGAAATCACTTTAAACACATTTATTTTAGTTGAAAAAGTCATAATTCACATCCAACAGTCATTTACAGTCAAAAAATTAAATGTTAAAATTTCATCCATATTGACCATTTTGGGAACGTTCGACAGGTCCGGAGTCATCGTTTTTCATCCGAAAATTGATTTTTTGGCCTGTACCAAAAATGATTCAAAATGTAAATTCGATCGTGCCTCATGTTGAATAACCACTTTTTAAACCCTCACAGTGACCAAAATTGCATTTTTACAGAGTTTTGCTTACTCAAAAGCTTCAATTTTGACCAATTTCAGGCACAGAAATGACTTTAAACACACCTATTTTAGTTGAAAAAGTCATAATTCACATCCAACAGTCATTTACAGTCAAAAAATTAAATGTTAAAATTTCATCCATATTGACCTTTTTGGGAATGTTCAACAGGTTCGGAGTCATCGTTTTTCATCCGAAAATTGATTTTTTTGGACTGTACCAAAAATGATTCAAAATGTAAATTGGATCGTGCCTCATGTTGAATAACCACTTTTTAAACCCTCACAGTGACCAAAATTGCCATTTTTACAGAGTTTTGCTTACTCAAAAGCTTCATTTTTGACCAATTTCAGGCACAGAAATGACTTTAAACACACTTATTTTAGTTGAAAAAGTCATAATTCACATCCAACAGTCATTTACAGTCAAAAAAATAAATGTTAAAATTTCATCCATATTGACCATTTTGGGAAGGTTCGACAGGTCCGGAGCCATCGTTTTTCATCAGAAAATTGATTTTTTGGACTGTACCAAAAATGATTCAAAATGTAAATTGGATCGTGCCTCATGTTGAATAACCACTTTTTAAACCCTCACAGTGACCAAAATTGCCATTTTTACAGAGTTTTGCCTACTCAAAAGCTTCATTTTTGACCAATTTCAGGCACAGAAATGACTTTAAACACATTTATTTTAGTTGAAAAAGTCATAATTCACATCCAACAGTCATTTACAGTCAAAAAATTAAATGTTTAAATTTCATCCATATTGACCATTTTGGGAACGTTCGACAGGTCCGGAGTCATCGTTTTTCATCCAAAAATTGATTTTTTGGACTGTACCAAAAATGATTCAAAATGTAAATTGGATCGTGCCTCATGTTGAATAGCCACTTTTTAAACCCTAACAGTGACCAAAATTGCCATTTTTACAGAGTTTTGCTTACTCAAAAGCTTCAATTTTGACCAATTTCAGGCACAGAAATGACTTTAAACACACGTATTTTAGATGAAAAAGTCATAATTCACATCCAACAGTCATTTACAGTCAAAAAAATAAATGTTAAAATTTCATCCATATTGACCATTTTGGGAACGTTCGACAGGTCCGGAGCCATCGTTTTTCATCAGAAAATTGATTTTTTGGACTGTACCAAAAATGATTCAAAATGTAAATTGGATCGTGCCTCATGTTGAATAACCACTTTTTAAACCCTCACAGTGACCAAAATTGCCATTTTTACAGAGATTTGCCTACTCAAAAGCTTCATTTTTGACCAATTTCAGGCACAGAAATGACTTTAAACATCTTTATTTTAGTTGAAAAAGTCATAATTCACATCCAACAGTCATTTACAGTCAAAAAATTAAATGTTTAAATTTCATCCATATTGACCATTTTGGGAACGTTCGACAGGTCCGGAGTCATCGTTTTTCATCCGAAAATTGATTTTTTGGACTGTACCAAAAATGATTCAAAATGTAAATTGGATCGTGCCTCATGTTGAATAACCACTTTTTAAACCCTAACAGTGACCAAAATTGCCATTTTTACAGAGTTTTGCTTACCCAAAAGCTTCAATTTTGACCAATTTCGGGCACAGAAATGACTTTAAAGACACGTATTTTAGATGAAAAAGTCATAATTCACATCCAACAGTCATTTACAGTCAAAAAAATAAATGTTAAAATTTCATCCATATTGACCATTTTGGGAACGTTCGACAGGTCCGGAGCCATCGTTTTTCATCAGAAAATTGATTTTTTGGACTGTACCAAATATGATTCAAAATGTAAATTGGATCGTGTCTCATGTTGAATAACCACTTTTTAAACCCTCACAGTGACCAAAATTGCCATTTTTACAGAGTTTTGCTTACTCAAAAGCTTCATTTTTGACCTATTTCAGGCACAGAAATGACTTTAAACACACTTATTTTAGTTGAAAAAGTCATAATTCACATCCAACAGTCATTTACAGTCAAAAAATTACATGTTAAAATTTCATCCATATTGACCATTTTGGGAACGTTCGACAGGTCCGGAGTCATCGTTTTTCATCAAAAAATTGATTTTTTGGACTCTACCAAAAATGAATCATAATGTAAATTGGATCGAGCCTCATGTTGAATAACCACTTTTTAAGCCCTCACAGTGACCAAAATTGCCATGTTTACAGAGTTTTGCTTACTCAAAAGCTTCATTTTTGACCAATTTCAGGCACAGAAATGACTTTAAACACATTTATTTTAGTTGAAAAAGTCATAATTCACATCCAACAGTCATTTACAGTCAAAAAATTAAATGTTAAAATTTCATCCATATTGACCATTTTGGGAACGCTCGACAGGTCCGGAGTCATCGTTTTTCATCCGAAAATGGATTTTTTGGACTGTACCAAAAATGATTCATAATGTAAATTGGATCGTGCCTCATGTTGAATATTCACTTTTTAAGCCCTAACAGTGACCAAAATTGCCATTTTTACAGAGTTTTGCTTACTCAAAAGCTTTAATTGTGACCAATTTCAGGGACAGAAATTACTTTAAACACACTTATTTTAGTTGAAAAAGTCATAATTCAGATTCCAACAGTCATTTACAGTCAAAAAATTAAATGTTAAAATTTCATCCATATTGACCTTTTTGGAAATGTTCGACAGGTTCGGAGTCATCGTTTTTCATCCGAAAATGGATTTTTTGGACTGTACCAAAAATGATTCATAATGTAAATTGGATCGTGCCTCATGTTGAATAACCACTTTTTAAGCCCTCACAGTGACCAAAATTGCCATTTTTACAGAGTTTTGCTAACTCAAAAGCTTCATTTTTGACCAATTTCAGGCACAGAAATGACTTTAAACACATTTATTTTAGTTGAAAAAGTCATAATTCACATCCAACAGTCATTTACAGTCAAAAAATTAAATGTTAAAATTTCATCCATATTGACCATTTTGGGAACGATCGACAAGTCCGGAGTCATCGTTTTTCATCCGAAAATGGATTTTTTGGACTGTACCAAAAATGATTCAAAATGTAAATTGGATCGTGCCTCATGTTGAATAACCACTTTTTAAACCCTAACAGTGACCAAAATTGGCATTTTTACAGAGTTTTGCTTACTCAAAAGCTTTAATTGTGACCAATTTCAGGCACAGAAATTACTTTAAACACACTTATTTTAGTTGAAAAAGTCATAATTCAGATTCCAACAGTCATTTACAGTCAAAAAATTAAATGTTAAAATTTCATCCAAATTGACCTTTTTGGGAATGTTCGACAGGTTCGGAGTCATCGTTTTTCATCCGAAAATTGATTTTTTGGACTGTACCAAAAATGATTCAAAATGTAAATTGGATCGTGCCTCATGTTGAATAAACACTTTTTAAACCCTCACAGTGACCAAAATTGCCATTTTTACAGAGTTTTCCTTACTCAAAAGCTTCATTTTTGACCAATTTCAGGCAGAGAAATGACTTTCAACACATTTATTTTAGTTGAAAAAGTCATAATTCACATCCAACAGTCATTTACAGTCAAAAAATTAAATGTTAAAATTTCATCCATATTGACCATTTTGGGAACGTTTGACAGGTCCGGAGTCATCGTTTTTCATCCGAAAATGGATTTTTTGGACTGTACCAAAAATGATTCATAATGTAAATTGGATCATGCCTCATGTTGAATAACCACTTTTTAAGCCCTCCCAGTGACCAAAATTGCTATTTTTACAGAGTTTTGCTTACTCAAAAGCTTCAATTGTGACCAATTTCAGGCACAGAAATGACTTTAAACACATTTATTTTAGTTGAAAAAGTCATAATTCACATCCAACAGTCATTTACAGTCAAAAAATTAAATGTTAAAATTTCATCCATATTGACCATTTTGGGAACGTTCGACAGGTCCGGAGTCATCGTTTTTCATCCGAAAATTGATTTTTTGGCCTGTACCAAAAATGATTCAAAATGTAAATTCGATCGTGCCTCATGTTGAATAACCACTTTTTAAACCCTCACAGTGACCAAAATTGCATTTTTACAGAGTTTTGCTTACTCAAAAGCTTCAATTTTGACCAATTTCAGGCACAGAAATGACTTTAAACACACCTATTTTAGTTGAAAAAGTCATAATTCACATCCAACAGTCATTTACAGTCAAAAAATTAAATGTTAAAATTTCATCCATATTGACCATTTTGGGAACGTTCGACATGTCCGGAGTCATCGTTTTTTATCAGAAAATTGATTTTTTGGACTGTACCAAAAATGATTCATAATGTAAATTGGATCATGCCTCATGTTAAATAACCACTTTTTAAACCCTCACAGTGACCAAAATTGCCATTTTTACAGAGTTTTGCTTACTCAAAAGCTTCATTTTTGACCAATTTCAGGCCCAGAAATGACTTTAAACACACTTATTTCAGTTGAAAAAGTCATAATTCACATCCAACAGTCATTTACAATCAAAAAATTAAATGTTAAAATTTCATCCATATTGACCATTTTGGGAACGTTCGACAGGTCCGGAGTCATCGTTTTTCATCCGAAAATGGATTTTTTGGACTGTACCAAAAATGATTCATAATGTAAATTGGATCGTGCCTCATGTTGAATAACCACTTTTTAAGCCCTCACAGTGACCAAAATTGCCATTTTTACAGGGTTTTGTTTACTCAAAAGCTTCAATTTTGACCAATTTCAGGCACAGAAATGACTTTAAACACATTTATTTTAGTTGAAAAAAGTCATAATTAACATCCAACAGTCATTTACAGTCAAAAAATAAAATGTTAACATTTCATCCATATTGACCATTTTGGGAACGTTTGACAGGTCCGGAGTCATCGTTTTTCATCCGAAAATGGATTTTTTGGACTGTACCAAAAATGATTCAAAATGTAAATTGGATCGTGCCTCATGTTAAATAACCACTTTTTAAACCCTCACAGTGACCAAAATTGCCATTTTTACAGAGTTTTGCTTACTCAAAAGCTTCAATTTTGACCAATTTCAGGCACAGAAATGACTTTAAACACATTTATTTTAGATGAAAAAGTCATAATTCACATCCAACAGTCATTTACAGTCAAAAAAATAAATGTTAAAATTTCATCCATATTGACCATTTTGGGAACGTTCGACAGGTCCGGAGCCATCGTTTTTCATCAGAAAATTGATTTTTTGGACTGTACCAAAAATGATTCAAAATGTAAATTGGATCGTGCCTCATGTTGAATAACCACTTTTTAAACCCTCACAGTGACCAAAATTGCCATTTTTACAGAGATTTGCCTACTCAAAAGCTTCATTTTTGACCAATTTCAGGCACAGAAATGACTTTAAACACATTTATTTTAGTTGAAAAAGTCATAATTCACATCCAACAGTCATTTACAGTCAAAAAATTTAATGTTTAAATTCCATCCATATTGACCATTTTGGGAACGTTCGACAGGTCCGGAGTCATCGTTTTTCATCCAAAAATTGATTTTTTGGACTGTACCAAAAATGATTCAAAATGTAAATTGGATCGTGCCTCATGTTGAATAGCCACTTTTTAAACCCTAACAGTGACCAAAATTGCCATTTTTACAGAGTTTTGCTTACTCAAAAGCTTCAATTTTGACCAATTTCAGGCACAGAAATGACTTTAAACACACGTATTTTAGATGAAAAAGTCATAATTCACATCCAACAGTCATTTACAGTCAAAAAAATAAATGTTAAAATTTCATCCATATTGACCATTTTGGGAACGTTCGACAGGTCCGGAGCCATCGTTTTTCATCAGAAAATTGATTTTTTGGACTGTACCAAAAATGATTCAAAATGTAAATTGGATCGTGCCTCATGTTGAATAACCACTTTTTAAACCCTCACAGTGACCAAAATTGCCATTTTTACAGAGATTTGCCTACTCAAAAGCTTCATTTTTGACCAATTTCAGGCACAGAAATGACTTTAAACATCTTTATTTTAGTTGAAAAAGTCATAATTCACATCCAACAGTCATTTACAGTCAAAAAATTAAATGTTTAAATTTCATCCATATTGACCATTTTGGGAACGTTCGACAGGTCCGGAGTCATCGTTTTTCATCCGAAAATTGATTTTTTGGACTGTACCAAAAATGATTCAAAATGTAAATTGGATCGTGCCTCATGTTGAATAACCACTTTTTAAACCCTAACAGTGACCAAAATTGCCATTTTTACAGAGTTTTGCTTACCCAAAAGCTTCAATTTTGACCAATTTCGGGCACAGAAATGACTTTAAAGACACGTATTTTAGATGAAAAAGTCATAATTCACATCCAACAGTCATTTACAGTCAAAAAAATAAATGTTAAAATTTCATCCATATTGACCATTTTGGGAACGTTCGACAGGTCCGGAGTCATCGTTTTTCATCCGAAAATTGATTTTTTGGACTGTACCAAAAATGATTCAAAATGTAAATTGGATCGTGCCTCATGTTGAATAACCACTTTTTAAACCCTAACAGTGACCAAAATTGCCATTTTTACAGAGTTTTGCTTACTCAAACGCTTCAATTTTGACCAATTTCAGGGACAGAAATGACTTTAAACACACGTATTTTAGATGAAAAAGTCATAATTCACATCCAACAGTCATTTACAGTCAAAAAATTAAATGTGAAAATTTCATCCTTATTGACCATTTTGGGAACGTTCGACAGGTCCGGAGCCATCGTTTTTCATCAGAAAATTGATTTTTTGGACTGTACCAAAAATTATTCAAAATGTAAATTGGATCGTGCCTCATGTTGAATAACCACTTTTTAAACCCTCACAGTGACCAAAATTGCCATTTTTACAGAGATTTGCTTACTCAAAAGCTTCATTTTTGACCAATTTCAGGCACAGAAATGACTTTAAACACATTTATTTTAGTTGAAAAAGTCATAATTCACATCCAACAGTCATTTACAGTCAAAAAATTAAATGTTAAAATTTCATCCATATTGACCATTTTGGGAACGTTCGACAGGTCCGGAGTCATCGTTTTTCATCCGAAAATGGATTTTTTGGACTGTACCAAAAATGATTCATAATGTAAATTGGATCGTGCCTCATGTTGAATATTCACTTTTTAAGCCCTAACAGTGACCAAAATTGCCATTTTTACAGAGTTTTGCTTACTCAAAAGCTTTAATTGTGACCAATTTCAGGGACAGAAATTACTTTAAACACACTTATTTTAGTTGAAAAAGTCATAATTCAGATTCCAACAGTCATTTACAGTCAAAAAATTAAATGTTAAAATTTCATCCATATTGACCTTTTTGGAAATGTTCGACAGGTTCGGAGTCATCGTTTTTCATCCGAAAATGGATTTTTTGGACTGTACCAAAAATGATTCATAATGTAAATTGGATCGTGCCTCATGTTGAATAACCACTTTTTAAGCCCTCACAGTGACCAAAATTGCCATTTTTACAGAGTTTTGCTAACTCAAAAGCTTCATTTTTGACCAATTTCAGGCACAGAAATGACTTTAAACACATTTATTTTAGTTGAAAAAGTCATAATTCACATCCAACAGTCATTTACAGTCAAAAAATTAAATGTTAAAATTTCATCCATATTGACCATTTTGGGAACGATCGACAAGTCCGGAGTCATCGTTTTTCATCCGAAAATGGATTTTTTGGACTGTACCAAAAATGATTCAAAATGTAAATTGGATCGTGCCTCATGTTGAATAACCACTTTTTAAACCCTAACAGTGACCAAAATTGGCATTTTTACAGAGTTTTGCTTACTCAAAAGCTTTAATTGTGACCAATTTCAGGCACAGAAATTACTTTAAACACACTTATTTTAGTTGAAAAAGTCATAATTCAGATTCCAACAGTCATTTACAGTCAAAAAATTAAATGTTAAAATTTCATCCATATTGACCATTTTGGGAACGTTTGACAGGTCCGGAGTCATCGTTTTTCATCCGAAAATGGATTTTTTGGACTGTACCAAAAATGATTCAAAATGTAAATTGGATCGTGCCTCATGTTGAATAAACACTTTTTAAACCCTCACAGTGACCAAAATTGCCATTTTTACAGAGTTTTCCTTACTCAAAAGCTTCATTTTTGACCAATTTCAGGCACAGAAATGACTTTCAACACATTTATTTTAGTTGAAAAAGTCATAATTCACATCCAACAGTCATTTACAGTCAAAAAATTAAATGTTAAAATTTCATCCATATTGACCATTTTGGGAACGTTTGACAGGTCCGGAGTCATCGTTTTTCATCCGAAAATGGATTTTTTGGACTGTACCAAAAATGATTCATAATGTAAATTGGATCATGCCTCATGTTGAATAACCACTTTTTAAGCCCTCACAGTGACCAAAATTGCTATTTTTACAGAGTTTTGTTTACTCAAAAGCTTCATTTTTGACCAATTTCAGGCACAGAAATGACTTTAAACACATTTATTTTAGTTGAAAAAGTCATAATTCACATCCAACAGTCATTTACAGTCAAAAAATTAAATGTTAAAATTTCATCCATATTGACCATTTTGGGAACGATCGACAAGTCCGGAGTCATCGTTTTTCATCCGAAAATGGATTTTTTGGACTGTACCAAAAATGATTCAAAATGTAAATTGGATCGTGCCTCATGTTGAATAACCACTTTTTAAACCCTAACAGTGACCAAAATTGGCATTTTTACAGAGTTTTGCTTACTCAAAAGCTTTAATTGTGACCAATTTCAGGCACAGAAATTACTTTAAACACACTTATTTTAGTTGAAAAAGTCATAATTCAGATTCCAACAGTCATTTACAGTCAAAAAATTAAATGTTAAAATTTCATCCATATTGACCATTTTGGGAACGTTTGACAGGTCCGGAGTCATCGTTTTTCATCCGAAAATGGATTTTTTGGACTGTACCAAAAATGATTCAAAATGTAAATTGGATCGTGCCTCATGTTGAATAAACACTTTTTAAACCCTCACAGTGACCAAAATTGCCATTTTTACAGAGTTTTCCTTACTCAAAAGCTTCATTTTTGACCAATTTCAGGCACAGAAATGACTTTCAACACATTTATTTTAGTTGAAAAAGTCATAATTCACATCCAACAGTCATTTACAGTCAAAAAATTAAATGTTAAAATTTCATCCATATTGACCATTTTGGGAACGTTTGACAGGTCCGGAGTCATCGTTTTTCATCCGAAAATGGATTTTTTGGACTGTACCAAAAATGATTCATAATGTAAATTGGATCATGCCTCATGTTGAATAACCACTTTTTAAGCCCTCACAGTGACCAAAATTGCTATTTTTACAGAGTTTTGTTTACTCAAAAGCTTCATTTTTGACCAATTTCAGGCACAGAAATGACTTTAAACACATTTATTTTAGTTGAAAAAGTCATAATTCACATCCAACAGTCATTTACAGTCAAAAAATTAAATGTTAAAATTTCATCCATATTGACCATTTTGGGAACGTTCGACAGGTCCGGAGTCATCGTTTTTCATCCGAAAATTGATTTTTTGGCCTGTACCAAAAATGATTCAAAATGTAAATTCGATCGTGCCTCATGTTGAATAACCACTTTTTAAACCCTCACAGTGACCAAAATTGCCATTTTTACAGAGTTTTGCTTACTCAAAAGCTTCAATTTTGACCAATTTCAGGCACAGAAATCACTTTAAACACACCTATTTTAGTTGAAAAAGTCATAATTCACATCCAACAGTCATTTACAGTCAAAAAATTAAATGTTAAAATTTCATCCATATTGACCATTTTGGGAACGTTCGACATGTCCGGAGTCATCGTTTTTTATCAGAAAATTGATTTTTTGGACTGTACCAAAAATGATTCATAATGTAAATTGGATCATGCCTCATGTTAAATAACCACTTTTTAAACCCTCACAGTGACCAAAATTGCCATTTTTACAGGGTTTTGTTTACTCAAAAGCTTCAATTTTGACCAATTTCAGGCACAGAAATGACTTTAAACACATTTATTTTAGTTGAAAAAAGTCATAATTCACATCCAACAGTCATTTACAGTCAAAAAATTAAATGTTAACATTTCATCCATATTGACCATTTTGGGAACGTTTGACAGGTCCGGAGTCATCGTTTTTCATCCGAAAATGGATTTTTTGGACTGTACCAAAAATGATTCAAAATGTAAATTGGATCGTGCCTCATGTTGAATAACCACTTTTTAAACCCTAACAGTGACCAAAATTGGCATTTTTACAGAGTTTTGCTTACTCAAAAGCTTTAATTGTGACCAATTTCAGGCACAGAAATTACTTTAAACACACTTATTTTAGTTGAAAAAGTCATAATTCAGATTCCAACAGTCATTTACAGTCAAAAAATTAAATGTTAAAATTTCATCCAAATTGACCTTTTTGGGAATGTTCGACAGGTTCGGAGTCATCGTTTTTCATCCGAAAATTGATTTTTTGGACTGTACCAAAAATGATTCAAAATGTAAATTGGATCGTGCCTCATGTTGAATAAACACTTTTTAAACCCTCACAGTGACCAAAATTGCCATTTTTACAGAGTTTTCCTTACTCAAAAGCTTCATTTTTGACCAATTTCAGGCAGAGAAATGACTTTCAACACATTTATTTTAGTTGAAAAAGTCATAATTCACATCCAACAGTCATTTACAGTCAAAAAATTAAATGTTAAAATTTCATCCATATTGACCATTTTGGGAACGTTTGACAGGTCCGGAGTCATCGTTTTTCATCCGAAAATGGATTTTTTGGACTGTACCAAAAATGATTCATAATGTAAATTGGATCATGCCTCATGTTGAATAACCACTTTTTAAGCCCTCCCAGTGACCAAAATTGCTATTTTTACAGAGTTTTGCTTACTCAAAAGCTTCAATTGTGACCAATTTCAGGCACAGAAATGACTTTAAACACATTTATTTTAGTTGAAAAAGTCATAATTCACATCCAACAGTCATTTACAGTCAAAAAATTAAATGTTAAAATTTCATCCATATTGACCATTTTGGGAACGTTCGACAGGTCCGGAGTCATCGTTTTTCATCCGAAAATTGATTTTTTGGCCTGTACCAAAAATGATTCAAAATGTAAATTCGATCGTGCCTCATGTTGAATAACCACTTTTTAAACCCTCACAGTGACCAAAATTGCATTTTTACAGAGTTTTGCTTACTCAAAAGCTTCAATTTTGACCAATTTCAGGCACAGAAATGACTTTAAACACACCTATTTTAGTTGAAAAAGTCATAATTCACATCCAACAGTCATTTACAGTCAAAAAATTAAATGTTAAAATTTCATCCATATTGACCTTTTTGGGAATGTTCAACAGGTTCGGAGTCATCGTTTTTCATCCGAAAATTGATTTTTTTGGACTGTACCAAAAATGATTCAAAATGTAAATTGGATCGTGCCTCATGTTGAATAACCACTTTTTAAACCCTCACAGTGACCAAAATTGCCATTTTTACAGAGTTTTGCTTACTCAAAAGCTTCATTTTTGACCAATTTCAGGCACAGAAATGACTTTAAACACACTTATTTTAGTTGAAAAAGTCATAATTCACATCCAACAGTCATTTACAGTCAAAAAAATAAATGTTAAAATTTCATCCATATTGACCATTTTGGGAAGGTTCGACAGGTCCGGAGCCATCGTTTTTCATCAGAAAATTGATTTTTTGGACTGTACCAAAAATGATTCAAAATGTAAATTGGATCGTGCCTCATGTTGAATAACCACTTTTTAAACCCTCACAGTGACCAAAATTGCCATTTTTACAGAGTTTTGCCTACTCAAAAGCTTCATTTTTGACCAATTTCAGGCACAGAAATGACTTTAAACACATTTATTTTAGTTGAAAAAGTCATAATTCACATCCAACAGTCATTTACAGTCAAAAAATTAAATGTTTAAATTTCATCCATATTGACCATTTTGGGAACGTTCGACAGGTCCGGAGTCATCGTTTTTCATCCAAAAATTGATTTTTTGGACTGTACCAAAAATGATTCAAAATGTAAATTGGATCGTGCCTCATGTTGAATAGCCACTTTTTAAACCCTAACAGTGACCAAAATTGCCATTTTTACAGAGTTTTGCTTACTCAAAAGCTTCAATTTTGACCAATTTCAGGCACAGAAATGACTTTAAACACACGTATTTTAGATGAAAAAGTCATAATTCACATCCAACAGTCATTTACAGTCAAAAAAATAAATGTTAAAATTTCATCCATATTGACCATTTTGGGAACGTTCGACAGGTCCGGAGCCATCGTTTTTCATCAGAAAATTGATTTTTTGGACTGTACCAAAAATGATTCAAAATGTAAATTGGATCGTGCCTCATGTTGAATAACCACTTTTTAAACCCTCACAGTGACCAAAATTGCCATTTTTACAGAGATTTGCCTACTCAAAAGCTTCATTTTTGACCAATTTCAGGCACAGAAATGACTTTAAACATCTTTATTTTAGTTGAAAAAGTCATAATTCACATCCAACAGTCATTTACAGTCAAAAAATTAAATGTTTAAATTTCATCCATATTGACCATTTTGGGAACGTTCGACAGGTCCGGAGTCATCGTTTTTCATCCGAAAATTGATTTTTTGGACTGTACCAAAAATGATTCAAAATGTAAATTGGATCGTGCCTCATGTTGAATAACCACTTTTTAAACCCTAACAGTGACCAAAATTGCCATTTTTACAGAGTTTTGCTTACCCAAAAGCTTCAATTTTGACCAATTTCGGGCACAGAAATGACTTTAAAGACACGTATTTTAGATGAAAAAGTCATAATTCACATCCAACAGTCATTTACAGTCAAAAAAATAAATGTTAAAATTTCATCCATATTGACCATTTTGGGAACGTTCGACAGGTCCGGAGCCATCGTTTTTCATCAGAAAATTGATTTTTTGGACTGTACCAAATATGATTCAAAATGTAAATTGGATCGTGTCTCATGTTGAATAACCACTTTTTAAACCCTCACAGTGACCAAAATTGCCATTTTTACAGAGTTTTGCTTACTCAAAAGCTTCATTTTTGACCTATTTCAGGCACAGAAATGACTTTAAACACACTTATTTTAGTTGAAAAAGTCATAATTCACATCCAACAGTCATTTACAGTCAAAAAATTACATGTTAAAATTTCATCCATATTGACCATTTTGGGAACGTTCGACAGGTCCGGAGTCATCGTTTTTCATCAAAAAATTGATTTTTTGGACTCTACCAAAAATGAATCATAATGTAAATTGGATCGAGCCTCATGTTGAATAACCACTTTTTAAGCCCTCACAGTGACCAAAATTGCCATGTTTACAGAGTTTTGCTTACTCAAAAGCTTCATTTTTGACCAATTTCAGGCACAGAAATGACTTTAAACACATTTATTTTAGTTGAAAAAGTCATAATTCACATCCAACAGTCATTTACAGTCAAAAAATTAAATGTTAAAATTTCATCCATATTGACCATTTTGGGAACGCTCGACAGGTCCGGAGTCATCGTTTTTCATCCGAAAATGGATTTTTTGGACTGTACCAAAAATGATTCATAATGTAAATTGGATCGTGCCTCATGTTGAATATTCACTTTTTAAGCCCTAACAGTGACCAAAATTGCCATTTTTACAGAGTTTTGCTTACTCAAAAGCTTTAATTGTGACCAATTTCAGGGACAGAAATTACTTTAAACACACTTATTTTAGTTGAAAAAGTCATAATTCAGATTCCAACAGTCATTTACAGTCAAAAAATTAAATGTTAAAATTTCATCCATATTGACCTTTTTGGAAATGTTCGACAGGTTCGGAGTCATCGTTTTTCATCCGAAAATGGATTTTTTGGACTGTACCAAAAATGATTCATAATGTAAATTGGATCGTGCCTCATGTTGAATAACCACTTTTTAAGCCCTCACAGTGACCAAAATTGCCATTTTTACAGAGTTTTGCTAACTCAAAAGCTTCATTTTTGACCAATTTCAGGCACAGAAATGACTTTAAACACATTTATTTTAGTTGAAAAAGTCATAATTCACATCCAACAGTCATTTACAGTCAAAAAATTAAATGTTAAAATTTCATCCATATTGACCATTTTGGGAACGATCGACAAGTCCGGAGTCATCGTTTTTCATCCGAAAATGGATTTTTTGGACTGTACCAAAAATGATTCAAAATGTAAATTGGATCGTGCCTCATGTTGAATAACCACTTTTTAAACCCTAACAGTGACCAAAATTGGCATTTTTACAGAGTTTTGCTTACTCAAAAGCTTTAATTGTGACCAATTTCAGGCACAGAAATTACTTTAAACACACTTATTTTAGTTGAAAAAGTCATAATTCAGATTCCAACAGTCATTTACAGTCAAAAAATTAAATGTTAAAATTTCATCCAAATTGACCTTTTTGGGAATGTTCGACAGGTTCGGAGTCATCGTTTTTCATCCGAAAATTGATTTTTTGGACTGTACCAAAAATGATTCAAAATGTAAATTGGATCGTGCCTCATGTTGAATAAACACTTTTTAAACCCTCACAGTGACCAAAATTGCCATTTTTACAGAGTTTTCCTTACTCAAAAGCTTCATTTTTGACCAATTTCAGGCAGAGAAATGACTTTCAACACATTTATTTTAGTTGAAAAAGTCATAATTCACATCCAACAGTCATTTACAGTCAAAAAATTAAATGTTAAAATTTCATCCATATTGACCATTTTGGGAACGTTTGACAGGTCCGGAGTCATCGTTTTTCATCCGAAAATGGATTTTTTGGACTGTACCAAAAATGATTCATAATGTAAATTGGATCATGCCTCATGTTGAATAACCACTTTTTAAGCCCTCCCAGTGACCAAAATTGCTATTTTTACAGAGTTTTGCTTACTCAAAAGCTTCAATTGTGACCAATTTCAGGCACAGAAATGACTTTCAACACATTTATTTTAGTTGAAAAAGTCATAATTCACATCCAACAGTCATTTACAGTCAAAAAATTAAATGTTAAAATTTCATCCATATTGACCATTTTGGGAACGTTTGACAGGTCCGGAGTCATCGTTTTTCATCCGAAAATGGATTTTTTGGCCTGTACCAAAAATGATTCAAAATGTAAATTCGATCGTGCCTCATGTTGAATAACCACTTTTTAAACCCTCACAGTGACCAAAATTGCATTTTTACAGAGTTTTGCTTACTCAAAAGCTTCAATTTTGACCAATTTCAGGCACAGAAATGACTTTAAACACACCTATTTTAGTTGAAAAAGTCATAATTCACATCCAACAGTCATTTACAGTCAAAAAATTAAATGTTAAAATTTCATCCATATTGACCATTTTGGGAACGTTCGACATGTCCGGAGTCATCGTTTTTTATCAGAGAATTGATTTTTTGGACTGTACCAAAAATGATTCATAATGTAAATTGGATCATGCCTCATGTTAAATAACCACTTTTTAAACCCTCACAGTGACCAAAATTGCCATTTTTACAGAGTTTTGCTTACTCAAAAGCTTCATTTTTGACCAATTTCAGGCCCAGAAATGACTTTAAACACACTTATTTCAGTTGAAAAAGTCATAATTCACATCCAACAGTCATTTACAATCAAAAAATTAAATGTTAAAATTTCATCCATATTGACCATTTTGGGAACGTTCGACAGGTCCGGAGTCATCGTTTTTCATCCGAAAATGGATTTTTTGGACTGTACCAAAAATGATTCATAATGTAAATTGGATCGTGCCTCATGTTGAATAACCACTTTTTAAGCCCTCACAGTGACCAAAATTGCCATTTTTACAGGGTTTTGTTTACTCAAAAGCTTCAATTTTGACCAATTTCAGGCACAGAAATGACTTTAAACACATTTATTTTAGTTGAAAAAAGTCATAATTAACATCCAACAGTCATTTACAGTCAAAAAATAAAATGTTAACATTTCATCCGTATTGACCATTTTGGGAACGTTTGACAGGTCCGGAGTCATCGTTTTTCATCCGAAAATGGATTTTTTGGACTGTACCAAAAATGATTCAAAATGTAAATTGGATCGTGCCTCATGTTAAATAACCACTTTTTAAACCCTCACAGTGACCAAAATTGCCATTTTTACAGAGTTTTGCTTACTCAAAAGCTTCAATTTTGACCAATTTCAGGCACAGAAATGACTTTAAACACATGTATTTTAGTTGAAAAAGTCATAATTCACATCCAACAGTCATTTACAGTCAAAAAATTAAATGTTTAAATTCCATCCATATTGACCATTTTGGGAACGTTCGACAGGTCCGGAGTCATCGTTTTTCATCCAAAAATTGATTTTTTGGACTGTACCAAAAATGATTCAAAATGTAAATTGGATCGTGCCTCATGTTGAATAGCCACTTTTTAAACCCTAACAGTGACCAAAATTGCCATTTTTACAGAGTTTTGCTTACTCAAAAGCTTCAATTTTGACCAATTTCAGGCACAGAAATGACTTTAAACACACGTATTTTAGATGAAAAAGTCATAATTCACATCCAACAGTCATTTACAGTCAAAAAAATAAATGTTAAAATTTCATCCATATTGACCATTTTGGGAACGTTCGACAGGTCCGGAGCCATCGTTTTTCATCAGAAAATTGATTTTTTGGACTGTACCAAAAATGATTCAAAATATAAATTGGATCGTGCCTCATGTTGAATAACCACTTTTTAAACCCTCACAGTGACCAAAATTGCCATTTTTACAGAGATTTGCCTACTCAAAAGCTTCATTTTTGACCAATTTCAGGCACAGAAATGACTTTAAACACATTTATTTTAGTTGAAAAAGTCATAATTCACATCCAACAGTCATTTACAGTCAAAAAATTAAATGTTTAAATTCCATCCATATTGACCATTTTGGGAACGTTCGACAGGTCCGGAGTCATCGTTTTTCATCCAAAAATTGATTTTTTGGACTGTACCAAAAATGATTCAAAATGTAAATTGGATCGTGCCTCATGTTGAATAGCCACTTTTTAAACCCTAACAGTGACCAAAATTGCCATTTTTACAGAGTTTTGCTTACTCAAAAGCTTCAATTTTGACCAATTTCAGGCACAGAAATGACTTTAAACACACGTATTTTAGATGAAAAAGTCATAATTCACATCCAACAGTCATTTACAGTCAAAAAAATAAATGTTAAAATTTCATCCATATTGACCATTTTGGGAACGTTCGACAGGTCCGGAGCCATCGTTTTTCATCAGAAAATTGATTTTTTGGACTGTACCAAAAATGATTCAAAATGTAAATTGGATCGTGCCTCATGTTGAATAACCACTTTTTAAACCCTCACAGTGACCAAAATTGCCATTTTTACAGAGATTTGCCTACTCAAAAGCTTCATTTTTGACCAATTTCAGGCACAGAAATGACTTTAAACATCTTTATTTTAGTTGAAAAAGTCATAATTCACATCCAACAGTCATTTACAGTCAAAAAATTAAATGTTTAAATTTCATCCATATTGACCATTTTGGGAACGTTCGACAGGTCCGGAGTCATCGTTTTTCATCCGAAAATTGATTTTTTGGACTGTACCAAAAATGATTCAAAATGTAAATTGGATCGTGCCTCATGTTGAATAACCACTTTTTAAACCCTAACAGTGACCAAAATTGCCATTTTTACAGAGTTTTGCTTACCCAAAAGCTTCAATTTTGACCAATTTCGGGCACAGAAATGACTTTAAAGACACGTATTTTAGATGAAAAAGTCATAATTCACATCCAACAGTCATTTACAGTCAAAAAAATAAATGTTAAAATTTCATCCATATTGACCATTTTGGGAACGTTCGACAGGTCCGGAGTCATCGTTTTTCATCCGAAAATTGATTTTTTGGACTGTACCAAAAATGATTCAAAATGTAAATTGGATCGTGCCTCATGTTGAATAACCACTTTTTAAACCCTAACAGTGACCAAAATTGCCATTTTTACAGAGTTTTGCTTACTCAAACGCTTCAATTTTGACCAATTTCAGGGACAGAAATGACTTTAAACACACGTATTTTAGATGAAAAAGTCATAATTCACATCCAACAGTCATTTACAGTCAAAAAATTAAATGTGAAAATTTCATCCTTATTGACCATTTTGGGAACGTTCGACAGGTCCGGAGCCATCGTTTTTCATCAGAAAATTGATTTTTTGGACTGTACCAAAAATTATTCAAAATGTAAATTGGATCATGCCTCATGTTGAATAACCACTTTTTAAACCCTCACAGTGACCAAAATTGCCATTTTTACAGAGATTTGCTTACTCAAAAGCTTCATTTTTGACCAATTTCAGGCACAGAAATGACTTTAAACACATTTATTTTAGTTGAAAAAGTCATAATTCACATCCAACAGTCATTTACAGTCAAAAAATTAAATGTTAAAATTTCATCCATATTGACCATTTTGGGAACGTTCGACAGGTCCGGAGTCATCGTTTTTCATCCGAAAATGGATTTTTTGGACTGTACCAAAAATGATTCATAATGTAAATTGGATCGTGCCTCATGTTGAATATTCACTTTTTAAACCCTAACAGTGACCAAAATTGCCATTTTTACAGAGTTTTGCTTACTCAAAAGCTTTAATTGTGACCAATTTCAGGGACAGAAATTACTTTAAACACACTTATTTTAGTTGAAAAAGTCATAATTCAGATTCCAACAGTCATTTACAGTCAAAAAATTAAATGTTAAAATTTCATCCATATTGACCTTTTTGGAAATGTTCGACAGGTTCGGAGTCATCGTTTTTCATCCGAAAATGGATTTTTTGGACTGTTCCAAAAATGATTCATAATGTAAATTGGATCGTGCCTCATGTTGAATAACCACTTTTTAAGCCCTCACAGTGACCAAAATTGCCATTTTTACAGAGTTTTGCTAACTCAAAAGCTTCATTTTTGACCAATTTCAGGCACAGAAATGACTTTAAACACATTTATTTTAGTTGAAAAAGTCATAATTCACATCCAACAGTCATTTACAGTCAAAAAATTAAATGTTAAAATTTCATCCATATTGACCATTTTGGGAACGATCGACAAGTCCGGAGTCATCGTTTTTCATCCGAAAATGGATTTTTTGGACTGTACCAAAAATGATTCAAAATGTAAATTGGATCGTGCCTCATGTTGAATAACCACTTTTTAAACCCTAACAGTGACCAAAATTGGCATTTTTACAGAGTTTTGCTTACTCAAAAGCTTTAATTGTGACCAATTTCAGGCACAGAAATTACTTTAAACACACTTATTTTAGTTGAAAAAGTCATAATTCAGATTCCAACAGTCATTTACAGTCAAAAAATTAAATGTTAAAATTTCATCCATATTGACCATTTTGGGAACGTTTGACAGGTCCAGAGTCATCGTTTTTCATCCGAAAATGGATTTTTTGGACTGTACCAAAAATGATTCAAAATGTAAATTGGATCGTGCCTCATGTTGAATAAACACTTTTTAAACCCTCACAGTGACCAAAATTGCCATTTTTACAGAGTTTTCCTTACTCAAAAGCTTCATTTTTGACCAATTTCAGGCACAGAAATGACTTTCAACACATTTATTTTAGTTGAAAAAGTCATAATTCACATCCAACAGTCATTTACAGTCAAAAAATTAAATGTTAAAATTTCATCCATATTGACCATTTTGGGAACGTTTGACAGGTCCGGAGTCATCGTTTTTCATCCGAAAATGGATTTTTTGGACTGTACCAAAAATGATTCATAATGTAAATTGGATCATGCCTCATGTTGAATAACCACTTTTTAAGCCCTCACAGTGACCAAAATTGCTATTTTTACAGAGTTTTGTTTACTCAAAAGCTTCATTTTTGACCAATTTCAGGCACAGAAATGACTTTAAACACATTTATTTTAGTTGAAAAAGTCATAATTCACATCCAACAGTCATTTACAGTCAAAAAATTAAATGTTAAAATTTCATCCATATTGACCATTTTGGGAACGTTCGACAGGTCCGGAGTCATCGTTTTTCATCCGAAAATTGATTTTTTGGCCTGTACCAAAAATGATTCAAAATGTAAATTCGATCGTGCCTCATGTTGAATAACCACTTTTTAAACCCTCACAGTGACCAAAATTGCCATTTTTACAGAGTTTTGCTTACTCAAAAGCTTCAATTTTGACCAATTTCAGGCACAGAAATGACTTTAAACACACCTATTTTAGTTGAAAAAGTCATAATTCACATCCAACAGTCATTTACAGTCAAAAAATTAAATGTTAAAATTTCATCCATATTGACCATTTTGGGAACGTTCGACATGTCCGGAGTCATCGTTTTTTATCAGAAAATTGATTTTTTGGACTGTACCAAAAATGATTCATAATGTAAATTGGATCATGCCTCATGTTAAATAACCACTTTTTAAACCCTCACAGTGACCAAAATTGCCATTTTTACAGGGTTTTGTTTACTCAAAAGCTTCAATTTTGACCAATTTCAGGCACAGAAATCACTTTAAACACATTTATTTTAGTTGAAAAAAGTCATAATTCACATCCAACAGTCATTTACAGTCAAAAAATTAAATGTTAACATTTCATCCATATTGACCATTTTGGGAACGTTTGACAGGTCCGGAGTCATCGTTTTTCATCCGAAAATGGATTTTTTGGACTGTACCAAAAATGATTCAAAATGTAAATTGGATCGTGCCTCATGTTGAATAACCACTTTTTAAACCCTAACAGTGACCAAAATTGGCATTTTTACAGAGTTTTGCTTACTCAAAAGCTTTAATTGTGACCAATTTCAGGCACAGAAATTACTTTAAACACACTTATTTTAGTTGAAAAAGTCATAATTCAGATTCCAACAGTCATTTACAGTCAAAAAATTAAATGTTAAAATTTCATCCAAATTGACCTTTTTGGGAATGTTCGACAGGTTCGGAGTCATCGTTTTTCATCCGAAAATTGATTTTTTGGACTGTACCAAAAATGATTCAAAATGTAAATTGGATCGTGCCTCATGTTGAATAAACACTTTTTAAACCCTCACAGTGACCAAAATTGCCATTTTTACAGAGTTTTCCTTACTCAAAAGCTTCATTTTTGACCAATTTCAGGCAGAGAAATGACTTTCAACACATTTATTTTAGTTGAAAAAGTCATAATTCACATCCAACAGTCATTTACAGTCAAAAAATTAAATGTTAAAATTTCATCCATATTGACCATTTTGGGAACGTTTGACAGGTCCGGAGTCATCGTTTTTCATCCGAAAATGGATTTTTTGGACTGTACCAAAAATGATTCATAATGTAAATTGGATCATGCCTCATGTTGAATAACCACTTTTTAAGCCCTCCCAGTGACCAAAATTGCTATTTTTACAGAGTTTTGCTTACTCAAAAGCTTCAATTGTGACCAATTTCAGGCACAGAAATGACTTTAAACACATTTATTTTAGTTGAAAAAGTCATAATTCACATCCAACAGTCATTTACAGTCAAAAAATTAAATGTTAAAATTTCATCCATATTGACCATTTTGGGAACGTTCGACAGGTCCGGAGTCATCGTTTTTCATCCGAAAATTGATTTTTTGGCCTGTACCAAAAATGATTCAAAATGTAAATTCGATCGTGCCTCATGTTGAATAACCACTTTTTAAACCCTCACAGTGACCAAAATTGCATTTTTACAGAGTTTTGCTTACTCAAAAGCTTCAATTTTGACCAATTTCAGGCACAGAAATGACTTTAAACACACCTATTTTAGTTGAAAAAGTCATAATTCACATCCAACAGTCATTTACAGTCAAAAAATTAAATGTTAAAATTTCATCCATATTGACCTTTTTGGGAATGTTCGACAGGTTCGGAGTCATCGTTTTTCATCCGAAAATTGATTTTTTTGGACTGTACCAAAAATGATTCAAAATGTAAATTGGATCGTGCCTCATGTTGAATAACCACTTTTTAAACCCTCACAGTGACCAAAATTGCCATTTTTACAGAGTTTTGCTTACTCAAAAGCTTCATTTTTGACCAATTTCAGGCACAGAAATGACTTTAAACACACTTATTTTAGTTGAAAAAGTCATAATTCACATCCAACAGTCATTTACAGTCAAAAAAATAAATGTTAAAATTTCATCCATATTGACCATTTTGGGAAGGTTCGACAGGTCCGGAGCCATCGTTTTTCATCAGAAAATTGATTTTTTGGACTGTACCAAAAATGATTCAAAATGTAAATTGGATCGTGCCTCATGTTGAATAACCACTTTTTAAACCCTCACAGTGACCAAAATTGCCATTTTTACAGAGTTTTGCCTACTCAAAAGCTTCATTTTTGACCAATTTCAGGCACAGAAATGACTTTAAACACATTTATTTTAGTTGAAAAAGTCATAATTCACATCCAACAGTCATTTACAGTCAAAAAATTAAATGTTTAAATTTCATCCATATTGACCATTTTGGGAACGTTCGACAGGTCCGGAGTCATCGTTTTTCATCCAAAAATTGATTTTTTGGACTGTACCAAAAATGATTCAAAATGTAAATTGGATCGTGCCTCATGTTGAATAGCCACTTTTTAAACCCTAACAGTGACCAAAATTGCCATTTTTACAGAGTTTTGCTTACTCAAAAGCTTCAATTTTGACCAATTTCAGGCACAGAAATGACTTTAAACACACGTATTTTAGATGAAAAAGTCATAATTCACATCCAACAGTCATTTACAGTCAAAAAAATAAATGTTAAAATTTCATCCATATTGACCATTTTGGGAACGTTCGACAGGTCCGGAGCCATCGTTTTTCATCAGAAAATTGATTTTTTGGACTGTACCAAAAATGATTCAAAATGTAAATTGGATCGTGCCTCATGTTGAATAACCACTTTTTAAACCCTCACAGTGACCAAAATTGCCATTTTTACAGAGATTTGCCTACTCAAAAGCTTCATTTTTGACCAATTTCAGGCACAGAAATGACTTTAAACATCTTTATTTTAGTTGAAAAAGTCATAATTCACATCCAACAGTCATTTACAGTCAAAAAATTAAATGTTTAAATTTCATCCATATTGACCATTTTGGGAACGTTCGACAGGTCCGGAGTCATCGTTTTTCATCCGAAAATTGATTTTTTGGACTGTACCAAAAATGATTCAAAATGTAAATTGGATCGTGCCTCATGTTGAATAACCACTTTTTAAACCCTAACAGTGACCAAAATTGCCATTTTTACAGAGTTTTGCTTACCCAAAAGCTTCAATTTTGACAAATTTCGGGCACAGAAATGACTTTAAAGACACGTATTTTAGATGAAAAAGTCATAATTCACATCCAACAGTCATTTACAGTCAAAAAAATAAATGTTAAAATTTCATCCTTATTGACCATTTTGGGAACGTTCGACAGGTCCGGAGCCATCGTTTTTCATCAGAAAATTGATTTTTTGGACTGTACCAAAAATGATTCAAAATGTAAATTGGATCGTGCCTCATGTTGAATAACCACTTTTTAAACCCTCACAGTGACCAAAATTGCCATTTTTACAGAGTTTTGCTTACTCAAAAGCTTCAATTTTGACCAATTTCAGGCACAGAAATGACTTTAAACACACTTATTTTAGTTGAAAAAGTCATAATTCACATCCAAGAGTCATTTACAGTCAAAAAATTCAATGTTAAAATTTCATCCATATTGACCATTTTGGGAACGTTCGACAGGTCCGGAGTCATCGTTTTCATCCGAAAATTGATTTTTTGGACTGTACCAAAAATTATTCAAAATGTAAATTGGATCGTGCCTCATGTTGAATAACCACTTTTTAAACCCTCACTGTGACCAAAATTGCCATTTTTACAGAGTTTTGCTTACTCAAAAGCTTCAATTTTGACCAATTTCAGGCACAGAAATGACTTTAAACACACTTATTTTAGTTGAAAAAGTCATAATTCACATCCAAGAGTCATTTACAGTCAAAAAATTAAATGTTAAAATTTCATCCATATTGACCATTTTGGGAACGTTCGACAGGTCCGGAGTCATCGTTTTTCATCCGAAAATTGATTTTTTGGCCTGTACCAAAAATGATTCAAAATGTAAATTCGATCGTGCCTCATGTTGAATAACCACTTTTTAAACCCTAACAGTGACCAAAATTGCCATTTTTACAGAGTTTTGCTTACTCAAAAGCTTTAATTGTGACCAACTTCAGGGACAGAAATTACTTTAAACACACTTATTTTAGTTGGAAAAGTCATAATTCAGATTCCAACAGTCATTTACAGTCAAAAAATTAAATGTTAAAATTTCATCCATATTGACCTTTTTGGGAATGTTCGACAGGTTCGGAGTCATCGTTTTTCATCCGAAAATTGATTTTTTGGACTGTACCAAAAATTATTCAAAATGTAAATTGGATCGTGCCTCATGTTGAATAACCACTTTTTAAACCCTCAGAGTGACCAAAATTGCCATTTTTACAGAGTTTTGCTTACTCAAAAGCTTCATTTTTGACCAATTTCAGGCACAGAAATGACTTTAAACACACTTATTTTAGTTGAAAAAGTCATAATTCACATCCAACAGTCATTTACAGTCAAAAAAATAAATGTTAAAATTTCATCCATATTGACCATTTTGGGAACGTTCGACAGGTCCGGAGCCATCGTTTTTCATCAGAAAATTGATTTTTTGGACTGTACCAAAATTATTCAAAATGTAAATTGGATCATGCCTCATGTTAAATAACCACTTTTTAAACCCTCACAGTGACCAAAATTGCAATTTTTACAGAGTTTTGCTTACTCAAAAGCTTCAATTTTGACCAGATTCAGGCACAGAAATGACTTTAAACACACTTATTTTAGTTGAAAAAGTCATAATTCACATCCAACAGTCATTTACAGTCAAAAAAATAAATGTTAAAATTTCATCCATATTGACCATTTTGGGAACGTTCGACAGGTCCGGAGTCATCGTTTTTCATCCGAAAATGGATTTTTTGGACTGTACCAAAAATGATTCAAAATGTAAATTGGATCGTGCCTCATGTTGAATAACCACTTTTTAAGCCCTCACAGTGACCAAAATTGCCATTTTTACAGAGTTTTGCTTACTCAAAAGCTTCAATTTTGACCAGATTCAGGCACAGAAATGACTTTAAACACACTTATTTTAGTTGAAAAAGTCATAATTCACATCCAAGAGTCATTTACAGTCAAAAAATTCAATGTTAAAATTTCATCCATATTGACCATTTTGGGAAGGTTCGACAGGTCCGGAGCCATCGTTTTTCATCAGAAAATTGATTTTTTGGACTGTACCAAAAATGATTCAAAATGTAAATTGGATCGTGCCTCATGTTGAATAACCACTTTTTAAACCCTCACAGTGACCAAAATTGCCATTTTTACAGAGTTTTGCCTACTCAAAAGCTTCATTTTTGACCAATTTCAGGCACAGAAATGACTTTAAACACATTTATTTTAGTTGAAAAAGTCATAATTCACATCCAACAGTCATTTACAGTCAAAAAATTAAATGTTTAAATTTCATCCATATTGACCATTTTGGGAACGTTCGACAGGTCCGGAGTCATCGTTTTTCATCCAAAAATTGATTTTTTGGACTGTACCAAAAATGATTCAAAATGTAAATTGGATCGTGCCTCATGTTGAATAGCCACTTTTTAAACCCTAACAGTGACCAAAATTGCCATTTTTACAGAGTTTTGCTTACTCAAAAGCTTCAATTTTGACCAATTTCAGGCACAGAAATGACTTTAAACACACGTATTTTAGATGAAAAAGTCATAATTCACATCCAACAGTCATTTACAGTCAAAAAAATAAATGTTAAAATTTCATCCATATTGACCATTTTGGGAACGTTCGACAGGTCCGGAGCCATCGTTTTTCATCAGAAAATTGATTTTTTGGACTGTACCAAAAATGATTCAAAATGTAAATTGGATCGTGCCTCATGTTGAATAACCACTTTTTAAACCCTCACAGTGACCAAAATTGCCATTTTTACAGAGATTTGCCTACTCAAAAGCTTCATTTTTGACCAATTTCAGGCACAGAAATGACTTTAAACATCTTTATTTTAGTTGAAAAAGTCATAATTCACATCCAACAGTCATTTACAGTCAAAAAATTAAATGTTTAAATTTCATCCATATTGACCATTTTGGGAACGTTCGACAGGTCCGGAGTCATCGTTTTTCATCCGAAAATTGATTTTTTGGACTGTACCAAAAATGATTCAAAATGTAAATTGGATCGTGCCTCATGTTGAATAACCACTTTTTAAACCCTAACAGTGACCAAAATTGCCATTTTTACAGAGTTTTGCTTACCCAAAAGCTTCAATTTTGACCAATTTCGGGCACAGAAATGACTTTAAAGACACGTATTTTAGATGAAAAAGTCATAATTCACATCCAACAGTCATTTACAGTCAAAAAAATAAATGTTAAAATTTCATCCTTATTGACCATTTTGGGAACGTTCGACAGGTCCGGAGCCATCGTTTTTCATCAGAAAATTGATTTTTTGGACTGTACCAAAAATGATTCAAAATGTAAATTGGATCGTGCCTCATGTTGAATAACCACTTTTTAAACCCTCACAGTGACCAAAATTGCCATTTTTACAGAGTTTTGCTTACTCAAAAGCTTCAATTTTGACCAATTTCAGGCACAGAAATGACTTTAAACACACTTATTTTAGTTGAAAAAGTCATAATTCACATCCAAGAGTCATTTACAGTCAAAAAATTCAATGTTAAAATTTCATCCATATTGACCATTTTGGGAACGTTCGACAGGTCCGGAGTCATCATTTTTCATCCGAAAATTGATTTTTTGGACTGTACCAAAAATTATTCAAAATGTAAATTGGATCGTGCCTCATGTTGAATAACCACTTTTTAAACCCTCACTGTGACCAAAATTGCCATTTTTACAGAGTTTTGCTTACTCAAAAGCTTCAATTTTGACCAATTTCAGGCACAGAAATGACTTTAAACACACTTATTTTAGTTGAAAAAGTCATAATTCACATCCAAGAGTCATTTACAGTCAAAAAATTAAATGTTAAAATTTCATCCATATTGACCATTTTGGGAACGTTCGACAGGTCCGGAGTCATCGTTTTTCATCCGAAAATTGATTTTTTGGCCTGTACCAAAAATGATTCAAAATGTAAATTCGATCGTGCCTCATGTTGAATAACCACTTTTTAAACCCTAACAGTGACCAAAATTGCCATTTTTACAGAGTTTTGCTTACTCAAAAGCTTTAATTGTGACCAACTTCAGGGACAGAAATTACTTTAAACACACTTATTTTAGTTGGAAAAGTCATAATTCAGATTCCAACAGTCATTTACAGTCAAAAAATTAAATGTTAAAATTTCATCCATATTGACCTTTTTGGGAATGTTCGACAGGTTCGGAGTCATCGTTTTTCATCCGAAAATTGATTTTTTGGACTGTACCAAAAATTATTCAAAATGTAAATTGGATCGTGCCTCATGTTGAATAACCACTTTTTAAACCCTCAGAGTGACCAAAATTGCCATTTTTACAGAGTTTTGCTTACTCAAAAGCTTCATTTTTGACCAATTTCAGGCACAGAAATGACTTTAAACACACTTATTTTAGTTGAAAAAGTCATAATTTACATCCAACAGTCATTTACAGTCAAAAAAATAAATGTTAAAATTTCATCCATATTGACCATTTTGGGAACGTTCGACAGGTCCGGAGCCATCGTTTTTCATCAGAAAATTGATTTTTTGGACTGTACCAAAATTATTCAAAATGTAAATTGGATCATGCCTCATGTTAAATAACCACTTTTTAAACCCTCACAGTGACCAAAATTGCAATTTTTACAGAGTTTTGCTTACTCAAAAGCTTCAATTTTGACCAGATTCAGGCACAGAAATGACTTTAAACACACTTATTTTAGTTGAAAAAGTCATAATTCACATCCAACAGTCATTTACAGTCAAAAAAATAAATGTTAAAATTTCATCCATATTGACCATTTTGGGAACGTTCGACAGGTCCGGAGTCATCGTTTTTCATCCGAAAATGGATTTTTTGGACTGTACCAAAAATGATTCAAAATGTAAATTGGATCGTGCCTCATGTTGAATAACCACTTTTTAAGCCCTCACAGTGACCAAAATTGCCATTTTTACAGAGTTTTGCTTACTCAAAAGCTTCATTTTTGACCAATTTCAGGCACAGAAATGACTTTAAACACATTTATTTTAGTTGAAAAAGTAATAATTCACATCCAACAGTCATTTACAGTCAAAAAATTAAATGTTAAAATTTCATCCATATTGACCTTTTTGGGAATGTTCGACAGGTTCGGAGTCATCGTTTTTCATCCGAAAATTGATTTTTTGGACTGTACCAAAAATGATTCAAAATGTAAATTGGATCGTGCCTCATGTTGAATAACCACTTTTTAAACCCTCACAGTGACCAAAATTGCCATTTTTACAGAGTTTTGCTTACTCAAAAGCTTCATTTTTGACCAATTTCAGGCACAGAAATGACTTTAAACACACTTATTTTAGTTGAAAAAGTCATAATTCACATCCAACAGTCATTTACAGTCAAAAAAATAAATGTTAAAATTTCATCCATATTGACCATTTTGGGAACGTTCGACAGGTCCGGAGTCATCGTTTTTCATCCGAAAATGGATTTTTTGGACTGTACCAAAAATGATTCATAATGTAAATTGGATCGTGCCTCATGTTGAATATTCACTTTTTAAGCCCTCACAGTGACCAAAATTGCCATTTTTACAGAGTTTTGCTTACTCAAAAGCTTCATTTTTGATCAATTTCAGGCACAGAAATGACTTTAAACACATTTATTTTAGTTGAAAAAGTAATAATTCACATCCAACAGTCATTTACAGTCAAAAAATTAAATGTTAAAATTTCATCCATATTGACCTTTTTGGGAATGTTCGACAGGTTCGGAGTCATCGTTTTTCATCCGAAAATTGATTTTTTTGGACTGTACCAAAAATGATTCAAAATGTAAATTGGATCGTGCCTGATGTTGAATAACCACTTTTTAAACCCTCACAGTGACCAAAATTGCCATTTTTACAGAGTTTTGCTTACTCAAAAGCTTCATTTTTGACCAATTTCGGGCACAGAAATGACTTTAAACACACTTATTTTAGATGAAAAAGTCATAATTCACATCCAACAGTCATTTACAGTCAAAAAAATAAATGTTAAAATTTCATCCTTATTGACCATTTTGGGAACGTTCGACAGGTCCGGAGCCATCGTTTTTCATCAGAAAATTGATTTTTTGGACTGTACCAAAAATGATTCAAAATGTAAATTGGAGCGTGCCTCATGTTGAATAACCACTTTTTAAACCCTCACAGTGACCAAAATTGCCATTTTTACAGAGTTTTGCTTACTCAAAAGCTTCAATTTTGACCAATTTCAGGCACAGAAATGACTTTAAACACACTTATTTTAGTTGAAAAAGTCATAATTCACATCCAAGAGTCATTTACAGTCAAAAAATTAAATGTTAAAATTTCATCCATATTGACCATTTTGGGAACGTTCGGCAGGTCCGGAGTCATCGTTTTTCATCCGAAAATTGATTTTTTGGCCTGTACCAAAAATGATTCAAAATGTAAATTCGATCGTGCCTCATGTTGAATAACCACTTTTTAAACCCTAACAGTGACCAAAATTGCCATTTTTACAGAGTTTTGCTTACTCAAAAGCTTTAATTGTGACCAACTTCAGGGACAGAAATTACTTTAAACACACTTATTTTAGTTGGAAAAGTCATAATTCAGATTCCAACAGTCATTTACAGTCAAAAAATTAAATGTTAAAATTTCATCCATATTGACCTTTTTGGGAATGTTCGACAGGTTCGGAGTCATCGTTTTTCATCCGAAAATTGATTTTTTGGACTGTACCAAAAATTATTCAAAATGTAAATTGGATCGTGCCTCATGTTGAATAACCACTTTTTAAACCCTCAGAGTGACCAAAATTGCCATTTTTACAGAGTTTTGCTTACTCAAAAGCTTCATTTTTGACCAATTTCAGGCACAGAAATGACTTTAAACACACTTATTTTAGTTGAAAAAGTCATAATTCACATCCAACAGTCATTTACAGTCAAAAAAATAAATGTTAAAATTTCATCCATATTGACCATTTTGGGAACGTTCGACAGGTCCGGAGCCATCGTTTTTCATCAGAAAATTGATTTTTTGGACTGTACCAAAATTATTCAAAATGTAAATTGGATCATGCCTCATGTTAAATAACCACTTTTTAAACCCTCACAGTGACCAAAATTGCCATTTTTACAGAGTTTTGCTTACTCAAAAGCTTCAATTTTGACCAGATTCAGGCACAGAAATGACTTTAAACACACTTATTTTAGTTGAAAAAGTCATAATTCACATCCAACAGTCATTTACAGTCAAAAAAATAAATGTTAAAATTTCATCCATATTGACCTTTTTGGGAACGTTCGACAGGTTCGGAGTCATCGTTTTTCATCCGAAAATTGATTTTTTGGACTGTACCAAAAATGATTCAAAATGTAAATTGGATCGTGCCTCATGTTGAATAACCACTTTTTAAACCCTCACAGTGACCAAAATTGCCATTTTTACAGAGTTTTGCTTACTCAAAAGCTTCATTTTTGACCAATTTCAGGCACAGAAATGACTTTAAACACACTTATTTTAGTTGAAAAAGTCATAATTCACATCCAACAGTCATTTACAGTCAAAAAAATAAATGTTAAAATTTCATCCATATTGACCATTTTGGGAACGTTCGACAGGTCCGGAGTCATCGTTTTTCATCCGAAAATGGATTTTTTGGACTGTACCAAAAATGATTCATAATGTAAATTGGATCGTGCCTCATGTTGAATATTCACTTTTTAAGCCCTCACAGTGACCAAAATTGCCATTTTTACAGAGTTTTGCTTACTCAAAAGCTTCATTTTTGATCAATTTCAGGCACAGAAATGACTTTAAACACATTTATTTTAGTTGAAAAAGTAATAATTCACATCCAACAGTCATTTACAGTCAAAAAATTAAATGTTAAAATTTCATCCATATTGACCTTTTTGGGAATGTTCGACAGGTTCGGAGTCATCGTTTTTCATCCGAAAATTGATTTTTTTGGACTGTACCAAAAATGATTCAAAATGTAAATTGGATCGTGCCTCATGTTGAATAACCACTTTTTAAACCCTCACAGTGACCAAAATTGCCATTTTTACAGAGTTTTGCTTACTCAAAAGCTTCATTTTTGACCAATTTCAGGCACAGAAATGACTTTAAACACACTTATTTTAGTTGAAAAAGTCATAATTCACATCCAACAGTCATTTACAGTCAAAAAAATAAATGTTAAAATTTCATCCATATTGACCATTTTGGGAACGTTCGACAGGTCCGGAGTCATCGTTTTTCATCCGAAAATGGATTTTTTGGACTGTACCAAAAATGATTCATAATGTAAATTGGATCGTGCCTCATGTTGAATATTCACTTTTTAAGCCCTCACAGTGACCAAAATTGCCATTTTTACAGAGTTTTGCTTACTCAAAAGCTTCATTTTTGATCAATTTCAGGCACAGAAATGACTTTAAACACATTTATTTTAGTTGAAAAAGTAATAATTCACATCCAACAGTCATTTACAGTCAAAAAATTAAATGTTAAAATTTCATCCATATTGACCTTTTTGGGAATGTTCGACAGGTTCGGAGTCATCGTTTTTCATCCGAAAATTGATTTTTTTGGACTGTACCAAAAATGATTCAAAATGTAAATTGGATCGTGCCTCATGTTGAATAACCACTTTTTAAACCCTCACAGTGACCAAAATTGCCATTTTTACAGAGTTTTGCGTACTCAAAAGCTTCATTTTTGACCAATTTCGGGCACAGAAATGACTTTAAACACACTTATTTTAGATGAAAAAGTCATAATTCACATCCAACAGTCATTTACAGTCAAAAAAATAAATGTTAAAATTTCATCCTTATTGACCATTTTGGGAACGTTCGACAGGTCCGGAGCCATCGTTTTTCATCAGAAAATTGATTTTTTGGACTGTACCAAAAATGATTCAAAATGTAAATTGGATCGTGCCTCATGTTGAATAACCACTTTTTAAACCCTCACAGTGATCAAAATTGCCATTTTTACAGAGTTTTGCTTACTCAAAAGCTTCAATTTTGACCAATTTCAGGCACAGAAATGACTTTAAACACACTTATTTTAGTTGAAAAAGTCATAATTCACATCCAAGAGTCATTTACAGTCAAAAAATTCAATGTTAAAATTTCATCCATATTGACCATTTTGGGAACGTTCGACAGGTCCGGAGTCATCGTTTTTCATCCGAAAATTGATTTTTTGGACTGTACCAAAAATTATTCAAAATGTAAATTGGATCGTGCCTCATGTTGAATAACCACTTTTTAAACCCTCACTGTGACCAAAATTGTCATTTTTACAGAGTTTTGCTTACTCAAAAGCTTCAATTTTGACCAATTTCAGGCACAGAAATGACTTTAAACACACTTATTTTAGTTGAAAAAGTCATAATTCACATCCAAGAGTCATTTACAGTCAAAAAATTAAATGTTAAAATTTCATCCATATTGACCATTTTGGGAACGTTCGACAGGTCCGGAGTCATCGTTTTTCATCCGAAAATTGATTTTTTGGCCTGTACCAAAAATGATTCAAAATGTAAATTCGATCGTGCCTCATGTTGAATAACCACTTTTTAAACCCTAACAGTGACCAAAATTGCCATTTTTACAGAGTTTTGCTTACTCAAAAGCTTTAATTGTGACCAACTTCAGGGACAGAAATTACTTTAAACACACTTATTTTAGTTGGAAAAGTCATAATTCAGATTCCAACAGTCATTTACAGTCAAAAAATTAAATGTTAAAATTTCATCCATATTGACCTTTTTGGGAATGTTCGACAGGTTCGGAGTCATCGTTTTTCATCCGAAAATTGATTTTTTGGACTGTACCAAAAATTATTCAAAATGTAAATTGGATCGTGCCTCATGTTGAATAACCACTTTTTAAACCCTCAGAGTGACCAAAATTGCCATTTTTACAGAGTTTTGCTTACTCAAAAGCTTCATTTTTGACCAATTTCAGGCACAGAAATGACTTTAAACACACTTATTTTAGTTGAAAAAGTCATAATTCACATCCAACAGTCATTTACAGTCAAAAAAATAAATGTTAAAATTTCATCCATATTGACCATTTTGGGAACGTTCGACAGGTCCGGAGCCATCGTTTTTCATCAGAAAATTGATTTTTTGGACTGTACCAAAATTATTCAAAATGTAAATTGGATCATGCCTCATGTTGAATAACCACTTTTTAAACCCTCAGAGTGACCAAAATTGTCATTTTTACAGAGTTTTGCTTACTCAAAAGCTTCATTTTTGACCAATTTCAGGCACAGAAATGACTTTAAACACATTTATTTTAGTTGAAAAAGTAATAATTCACATCCAACAGTCATTTACAGTCAAAAAATTAAATGTTAAAATTTCATCCATATTGACCTTTTTGGGAATGTTCGACAGGTTCGGAGTCATCGTTTTTCATCCGAAAATTGATTTTTTGGACTGTACCAAAAATGATTCAAAATGTAAATTGGATCGTGCCTCATGTTGAATAACCACTTTTTAAACCCTCACAGTGACCAAAATTGCCATTTTTACAGAGTTTTGCTTACTCAAAAGCTTCATTTTTGACCAATTTCAGGCACAGAAATGACTTTAAACACACTTATTTTAGTTGAAAAAGTCATAATTCACATCCAACAGTCATTTACAATCAAGAAAATAAATGTTAAAATTTCATCCATATTGACCATTTTGGGAACGTTCGACAGGTCCGGAGTCATCGTTTTTCTTCCGAAAATGGATTTTTTGGACTGTACCAAAAATGATTCATAATGTAAATTGGATCGTGCCTCATGTTGAATATTCACTTTTTAAGCCCTCACAGTGACCAAAATTGCCATTTTTACAGAGTTTTGCTTACTCAAAAGCTTCATTTTTGATCAATTTCAGGCACAGAAATGACTTTAAACACATTTATTTTAGTTGAAAAAGTAATAATTCACATCCAACAGTCATTTACAGTCAAAAAATTAAATGTTAAAATTTCATCCATATTGACCTTTTTGGGAATGTTCGACAGGTTCGGAGTCATCGTTTTTCATCCGAAAATTGATTTTTTTGGACTGTACCAAAAATGATTCAAAATGTAAATTGGATCGTGCCTCATGTTGAATAACCACTTTTTAAACCCTCACAGTGACCAAAATTGCCATTTTTACAGAGTTTTGCTTACTCAAAAGCTTCATTTTTGACCAATTTCAGGCACAGAAATGACTTTAAACACACTTATTTTAGTTGAAAAAGTCATAATTCACATCCAACAGTCATTTACAGTCAAAAAAATAAATGTTAAAATTTCATCCATATTGACCATTTTGGGAAGGTTCGACAGGTCCGGAGTCATCGTTTTTCATCCAAAAATTGATTTTTTGGACTGTACCAAAAATGATTCAAAATGTAAATTGGATCGTGCCTCATGTTGAATAACCACTTTTTAAACCCTCACAGTGACCAAAATTGCCATTTTTACAGAGTTTTGCCTACTCAAAAGCTTCAATTTTGACCAATTTCAGGCACAGAAATGACTTTAAACACACGTATTTTAGATGAAAAAGTCATAATTCACATCCAACAGTCATTTACAGTCAAAAAAATAAATGTTAAAATTTCATCCATATTGACCATTTTGGGAACGTTCGACAGGTCCGGAGCCATCGTTTTTCATCAGAAAATTGATTTTTTGGACTGTACCAAAAATGATTCAAAATGTAAATTGGATCGTGCCTCATGTTGAATAACCACTTTTTAAACCCTCACAGTGACCAAAATTGCCATTTTTACAGAGTTTTGCCTACTCAAAAGCTTCATTTTTGACCAATTTCAGGCACAGAAATGACTTTAAACACATTTATTTTAGTTGAAAAAGTCATAATTCACATCCAACAGTCATTTACAGTCAAAAAATTAAATGTTTAAATTTCATCCATATTGACCATTTTGGGAAGGTTCGACAGGTCCGGAGTCATCGTTTTTCATCCAAAAATTGATTTTTTGGACTGTACCAAAAATGATTCAAAATGTAAATTGGATCGTGCCTCATGTTGAATAACCACTTTTTAAACCCTCACAGTGACCAAAATTGCCATTTTTACAGAGTTTTGCCTACTCAAAAGCTTCAATTTTGACCAATTTCAGGCACAGAAATGACTTTAAACACACGTATTTTAGATGAAAAAGTCATAATTCACATCCAACAGTCATTTACAGTCAAAAAAATAAATGTTAAAATTTCATCCATATTGACCATTTTGGGAACGTTCGACAGGTCCGGAGCCATCGTTTTTCATCAGAAAATTGATTTTTTGGACTGTACCAAAAATGATTCAAAATGTAAATTGGATCGTGCCTCATGTTGAATAACCACTTTTTAAACCCTCACAGTGACCAAAATTGCCATTTTTACAGAGTTTTGCCTACTCAAAAGCTTCATTTTTGACCAATTTCAGGCACAGAAATGACTTTAAACACATTTATTTTAGTTGAAAAAGTCATAATTCACATCCAACAGTCATTTACAGTCAAAAAATTAAATGTTTAAATTTCATCCATATTGACCATTTTGGGAACGTTCGACAGGTCCGGAGTCATCGTTTTTCATCCAAAAATTGATTTTTTGGACTGTACCAAAAATGATTCAAAATGTAAATTGGATCGTGCCTCATGTTGAATAGCCACTTTTTAAACCCTAACAGTGACCAAAATTGCCATTTTTACAGAGTTTTGCTTACTCAAAAGCTTCAATTTTGACCAATTTCAGGCACAGAAATGACTTTAAACACACTTATTTTAGTTGAAAAAGTCATAATTCACATCCAAGAGTCATTTACAGTCAAAAAATTCAATGTTAAAATTTCATCCATATTGACCATTTTGGGAACGTTCGACAGGTCCGGAGTCATCGTTTTTCATCCGAAAATTGATTTTTTGGACTGTACCAAAAATTATTCAAAATGTAAATTGGATCGTGCCTCATGTTGAATAACCACTTTTTAAACCCTCACTGTGACCAAAATTGTCATTTTTACAGAGTTTTGCTTACTCAAAAGCTTCAATTTTGACCAATTTCAGGCACAGAAATGACTTTAAACACACTTATTTTAGTTGAAAAAGTCATAATTCACATCCAAGAGTCATTTACAGTCAAAAAATTAAATGTTAAAATTTCATCCATATTGACCATTTTGGGAACGTTCGACAGGTCCGGAGTCATCGTTTTTCATCCGAAAATTGATTTTTTGGCCTGTACCAAAAATGATTCAAAATGTAAATTCGATCGTGCCTCATGTTGAATAACCACTTTTTAAACCCTAACAGTGACCAAAATTGCCATTTTTACAGAGTTTTGCTTACTCAAAAGCTTTAATTGTGACCAACTTCAGGGACAGAAATTACTTTAAACACACTTATTTTAGTTGGAAAAGTCATAATTCAGATTCCAACAGTCATTTACAGTCAAAAAATTAAATGTTAAAATTTCATCCATATTGACCTTTTTGGGAATGTTCGACAGGTTCGGAGTCATCGTTTTTCATCCGAAAATTGATTTTTTGGACTGTACCAAAAATTATTCAAAATGTAAATTGGATCGTGCCTCATGTTGAATAACCACTTTTTAAACCCTCAGAGTGACCAAAATTGCCATTTTTACAGAGTTTTGCTTACTCAAAAGCTTCATTTTTGACCAATTTCAGGCACAGAAATGACTTTAAACACACTTATTTTAGTTGAAAAAGTCATAATTCACATCCAACAGTCATTTACAGTCAAAAAAATAAATGTTAAAATTTCATCCATATTGACCATTTTGGGAACGTTCGACAGGTCCGGAGCCATCGTTTTTCATCAGAAAATTGATTTTTTGGACTGTACCAAAATTATTCAAAATGTAAATTGGATCATGCCTCATGTTGAATAACCACTTTTTAAACCCTCAGAGTGACCAAAATTGTCATTTTTACAGAGTTTTGCTTACTCAAAAGCTTCATTTTTGACCAATTTCAGGCACAGAAATGACTTTAAACACATTTATTTTAGTTGAAAAAGTAATAATTCACATCCAACAGTCATTTACAGTCAAAAAATTAAATGTTAAAATTTCATCCATATTGACCTTTTTGGGAATGTTCGACAGGTTCGGAGTCATCGTTTTTCATCCGAAAATTGATTTTTTGGACTGTACCAAAAATGATTCAAAATGTAAATTGGATCGTGCCTCATGTTGAATAACCACTTTTTAAACCCTCACAGTGACCAAAATTGCCATTTTTACAGAGTTTTGCTTACTCAAAAGCTTCATTTTTGACCAATTTCAGGCACAGAAATGACTTTAAACACACTTATTTTAGTTGAAAAAGTCATAATTCACATCCAACAGTCATTTACAATCAAGAAAATAAATGTTAAAATTTCATCCATATTGACCATTTTGGGAACGTTCGACAGGTCCGGAGTCATCGTTTTTCTTCCGAAAATGGATTTTTTGGACTGTACCAAAAATGATTCATAATGTAAATTGGATCGTGCCTCATGTTGAATATTCACTTTTTAAGCCCTCACAGTGACCAAAATTGCCATTTTTACAGAGTTTTGCTTACTCAAAAGCTTCATTTTTGATCAATTTCAGGCACAGAAATGACTTTAAACACATTTATTTTAGTTGAAAAAGTAATAATTCACATCCAACAGTCATTTACAGTCAAAAAATTAAATGTTAAAATTTCATCCATATTGACCTTTTTGGGAATGTTCGACAGGTTCGGAGTCATCGTTTTTCATCCGAAAATTGATTTTTTTGGACTGTACCAAAAATGATTCAAAATGTAAATTGGATCGTGCCTCATGTTGAATAACCACTTTTTAAACCCTCACAGTGACCAAAATTGCCATTTTTACAGAGTTTTGCTTACTCAAAAGCTTCATTTTTGACCAATTTCAGGCACAGAAATGACTTTAAACACACTTATTTTAGTTGAAAAAGTCATAATTCACATCCAACAGTCATTTACAGTCAAAAAAATAAATGTTAAAATTTCATCCATATTGACCATTTTGGGAAGGTTCGACAGGTCCGGAGTCATCGTTTTTCATCCAAAAATTGATTTTTTGGACTGTACCAAAAATGATTCAAAATGTAAATTGGATCGTGCCTCATGTTGAATAACCACTTTTTAAACCCTCACAGTGACCAAAATTGCCATTTTTACAGAGTTTTGCCTACTCAAAAGCTTCAATTTTGACCAATTTCAGGCACAGAAATGACTTTAAACACACGTATTTTAGATGAAAAAGTCATAATTCACATCCAACAGTCATTTACAGTCAAAAAAATAAATGTTAAAATTTCATCCATATTGACCATTTTGGGAACGTTCGACAGGTCCGGAGCCATCGTTTTTCATCAGAAAATTGATTTTTTGGACTGTACCAAAAATGATTCAAAATGTAAATTGGATCGTGCCTCATGTTGAATAACCACTTTTTAAACCCTCACAGTGACCAAAATTGCCATTTTTACAGAGTTTTGCCTACTCAAAAGCTTCATTTTTGACCAATTTCAGGCACAGAAATGACTTTAAACACATTTATTTTAGTTGAAAAAGTCATAATTCACATCCAACAGTCATTTACAGTCAAAAAATTAAATGTTTAAATTTCATCCATATTGACCATTTTGGGAAGGTTCGACAGGTCCGGAGTCATCGTTTTTCATCCAAAAATTGATTTTTTGGACTGTACCAAAAATGATTCAAAATGTAAATTGGATCGTGCCTCATGTTGAATAACCACTTTTTAAACCCTCACAGTGACCAAAATTGCCATTTTTACAGAGTTTTGCCTACTCAAAAGCTTCAATTTTGACCAATTTCAGGCACAGAAATGACTTTAAACACACGTATTTTAGATGAAAAAGTCATAATTCACATCCAACAGTCATTTACAGTCAAAAAAATAAATGTTAAAATTTCATCCATATTGACCATTTTGGGAACGTTCGACAGGTCCGGAGCCATCGTTTTTCATCAGAAAATTGATTTTTTGGACTGTACCAAAAATGATTCAAAATGTAAATTGGATCGTGCCTCATGTTGAATAACCACTTTTTAAACCCTCACAGTGACCAAAATTGCCATTTTTACAGAGTTTTGCCTACTCAAAAGCTTCATTTTTGACCAATTTCAGGCACAGAAATGACTTTAAACACATTTATTTTAGTTGAAAAAGTCATAATTCACATCCAACAGTCATTTACAGTCAAAAAATTAAATGTTTAAATTTCATCCATATTGACCATTTTGGGAACGTTCGACAGGTCCGGAGTCATCGTTTTTCATCCAAAAATTGATTTTTTGGACTGTACCAAAAATGATTCAAAATGTAAATTGGATCGTGCCTCATGTTGAATAGCCACTTTTTAAACCCTAACAGTGACCAAAATTGCCATTTTTACAGAGTTTTGCTTACTCAAAAGCTTCAATTTTGACCAATTTCAGGCACAGAAATGACTTTAAACACACGTATTTTAGATGAAAAAGTCATAATTCACATCCAACAGTCATTTACAGTCAAAAAAATAAATGTTAAAATTTCATCCATATTGACCATTTTGGGAACGTTCGACAGGTCCGGAGCCATCGTTTTTCATCAGAAAATTGATTTTTTGGACTGTACCAAAAATGATTCAAAATGTAAATTGGATCGTGCCTCATGTTGAATAACCACTTTTTAAACCCTCACAGTGACCAAAATTGCCATTTTTACAGAGATTTGCCTACTCAAAAGCTTCATTTTTGACCAATTTCAGGCACAGAAATGACTTTAAACATCTTTATTTTAGTTGAAAAAGTCATAATTCACATCCAACAGTCATTTACAGTCAAAAAAATTAAATGTTTAAATTTCATCCATATTGACCATTTTGGGAACGTTCGACAGGTCCGGAGTCATCGTTTTTCATCCGAAAATTGATTTTTTGGACTGTACCAAAAATGATTCAAAATGTAAATTGGATCGTGCCTCATGTTGAATAACCACTTTTTAAACCCTAACAGTGACCAAAATTGCCATTTTTACAGAGTTTTGCTTACCCAAAAGCTTCAATTTTGACCAATTTCGGGCACAGAAATGACTTTAAAGACACGTATTTTAGATGAAAAAGTCATAATTCACATCCAACAGTCATTTACAGTCAAAAAAATAAATGTTAAAATTTCATCCTTATTGACCATTTTGGGAACGTTCGACAGGTCCGGAGCCATCGTTTTTCATCAGAAAATTGATTTTTTGGACTGTACCAAAAATGATTCAAAATGTAAATTGGATCGTGCCTCATGTTGAATAACCACTTTTTAAACCCTCACAGTGACCAAAATTGCCATTTTTACAGAGTTTTGCTTACTCAAAAGCTTCAATTTTGACCAATTTCAGGCACAGAAATGACTTTAAACACACTTATTTTAGTTGAAAAAGTCATAATTCACATCCAAGAGTCATTTACAGTCAAAAAATTCAATGTTAAAATTTCATCCATATTGACCATTTTGGGAACGTTCGACAGGTCCGGAGTCATCGTTTTTCATCCGAAAATTGATTTTTTGGACTGTACCAAAAATGATTCAAAATGTAAATTGGATCGTGCCTCATGTTGAATAACCACTTTTTAAACCCTCACAGTGACCAAAATTGCCATTTTTACAGAGTTTTGCCTACTCAAAAGCTTCCATTTTGACCAATTTCAGGCACAGAAATGACTTTAAACACACGTATTTTAGATGAAAAAGTCATAATTCACATCCAACAGTCATTTACAGTCAAAAAAATAAATGTTAAAATTTCATCCATATTGACCATTTTGGGAACGTTCGACAGGTCCGGAGCCATCGTTTTTCATCAGAAAATTGATTTTTTGGACTGTACCAAAAATGATTCAAAATGTAAATTGGATCGTGCCTCATGTTGAATAACCACTTTTTAAACCCTCACAGTGACCAAAATTGCCATTTTTACAGAGTTTTGCCTACTCAAAAGCTTCATTTTTGACCAATTTCAGGCACAGAAATGACTTTAAACACATTTATTTTAGTTGAAAAAGTCATAATTCACATCCAACAGTCATTTACAGTCAAAAAATTAAATGTTTAAATTTCATCCATATTGACCATTTTGGGAACGTTCGACAGGTCCGGAGTCATTGTTTTTCATCCAAAAATTGATTTTTTGGACTGTACCAAAAATGATTCAAAATGTAAATTGGATCGTGCCTCATGTTGAATAGCCACTTTTTAAACCCTAACAGTGACCAAAATTGCCATTTTTACAGAGTTTTGCTTACTCAAAAGCTTCAATTTTGACCAATTTCAGGCACAGAAATGACTTTAAACACACGTATTTTAGATGAAAAAGTCATAATTCACATCCAACAGTCATTTACAGTCAAAAAAATAAATGTTAAAATTTCATCCATATTGACCATTTTGGGAACGTTCGACAGGTCCGGAGCCATCGTTTTTCATCAGAAAATTGATTTTTTGGACTGTACCAAAAATGATTCAAAATGTAAATTGGATCGTGCCTCATGTTGAATAACCACTTTTTAAACCCTCACAGTGACCAAAATTGCCATTTTTACAGAGATTTGCCTACTCAAAAGCTTCATTTTTGACCAATTTCAGGCACAGAAATGACTTTAAACATCTTTATTTTAGTTGAAAAAGTCATAATTCACATCCAACAGTCATTTACAGTCAAAAAATTAAATGTTTAAATTTCATCCATATTGACCATTTTGGGAACGTTCGACAGGTCCGGAGTCATCGTTTTTCATCCGAAAATTGATTTTTTGGACTGTACCAAAAATGATTCAAAATGTAAATTGGATCGTGCCTCATGTTGAATAACCACTTTTTAAACCCTAACAGTGACCAAAATTGCCATTTTTACAGAGTTTTGCTTACCCAAAAGCTTCAATTTTGACCAATTTCGGGCACAGAAATGACTTTAAAGACACGTATTTTAGATGAAAAAGTCATAATTCACATCCAACAGTCATTTACAGTCAAAAAAATAAATGTTAAAATTTCATCCATATTGACCATTTTGGGAACGTTCGACAGGTCCGGAGTCATCGTTTTTCATCCGAAAATTGATTTTTTGGACTGTACCAAAAATGATTCAAAATGTAAATTGGATCGTGCCTCATGTTGAATAACCACTTTTTAAACCCTAACAGTGACCAAAATTGCCATTTTTACAGAGTTTTGCTTACTCAAACGCTTCAATTTTGACCAATTTCAGGGACAGAAATGACTTTAAACACACGTATTTTAGATGAAAAAGTCATAATTCACATCCAACAGTCATTTACAGTCAAAAAATTAAATGTGAAAATTTCATCCTTATTGACCATTTTGGGAACGTTCGACAGGTCCGGAGCCATCGTTTTTCATCAGAAAATTGATTTTTTGGACTGTACCAAAAATTATTCAAAATGTAAATTGGATCGTGCCTCATGTTGAATAACCACTTTTTAAACCCTCACTGTGACCAAAATTGCCATTTTTACAGAGTTTTGCTTACTCAAAAGCTTCAATTTTGACCAATTTCAGGCACAGAAATGACTTTAAACACACTTATTTTAGTTGAAAAAGTCATAATTCACATCCAAGAGTCATTTACAGTCAAAAAATTAAATGTAAAAATTTCATCCATATTGACCATTTTGGGAACGTTCGACAGGTCCGGAGTCATCGTTTTTCATCCGAAAATTGATTTTTTGGCCTGTACCAAAAATGATTCAAAATGTAAATTCGATCGTGCCTCATGTTGAATAACCACTTTTTAAACCCTAACAGTGACCAAAATTGCCATTTTTACAGAGTTTTGCTTACTCAAAAGCTTTTATTGTGACCAACTTCAGGGACAGAAATTACTTTAAACACACTTATTTTAGTTGGAAAAGTCATAATTCAGATTCCAACAGTCATTTACAGTCAAAAAATTAAATGTTAAAATTTCATCCATATTGACCTTTTTGGGAATGTTCGACAGGTTCGGAGTCATCGTTTTTCATCCGAAAATTGATTTTTTGGACTGTACCAAAAATTATTCAAAATGTAAATTGGATCGTGCCTCATGTTGAATAACCACTTTTTAAACCCTCAGAGTGACCAAAATTGCCATTTTTACAGAGTTTTGCTTACTCAAAAGCTTCATTTTTGACCAATTTCAGGCACAGAAATGACTTTAAACACACTTATTTTAGTTGAAAAAGTCATAATTCACATCCAACAGTCATTTACAGTCAAAAAAATAAATGTTAAAATTTCATCCATATTGACCATTTTGGGAACGTTCGACAGGTCCGGAGCCATCGTTTTTCATCAGAAAATTGATTTTTTGGACTGTACCAAAATTATTCAAAATGTAAATTGGATCATGCCTCATGTTAAATAACCACTTTTTAAACCCTCACAGTGACCAAAATTGCCATTTTTACAGAGTTTTGTTTACTCAAAAGCTTCAATTTTGACCAGATTCAGGCACAGAAATGACTTTAAACACACTTATTTTAGTTGAAAAAGTCATAATTCACATCCAACAGTCATTTACAGTCAAAAAAATAAATGTTAAAATTTCATCCATATTGACCATTTTGGGAACGTTCGACAGGTCCGGAGTCATCGTTTTTCATCCGAAAATTGATTTTTTGGACTGTACCAAAAATGATTCAAAATGTAAATTGGATCGTGCCTCATGTTGAATAACCACTTTTTAAGCCCTCACAGTGACCAAAATTGCCATTTTTACAGAGTTTTGCTTACTCAAAAGCTTCATTTTTTACCAATTTCAGGCACAGAAATGACTTTAAACACATTTATTTTAGTTGAAAAAGTAATAATTCACATCCAACAGTCATTTACAGTCAAAAAATTAAATGTTAAAATTTCATCCATATTGACCTTTTTGGGAATGTTCGACAGGTTCGGAGTCATCGTTTTTCATCCGAAAATTGATTTTTTGGACTGTACCAAAAATGATTCAAAATGTAAATTGGATCGTGCCTCATGTTGAATAACCACTTTTTAAACCCTCACAGTGACCAAAATTGCCATTTTTACAGAGTTTTGCTTACTCAAAAGCTTCATTTTTGACCAATTTCAGGCACAGAAATGACTTTAAACACACTTATTTTAGTTGAAAAAGTCATAATTCACATCCAACAGTCATTTACAGTCAAAAAAATAAATGTTAAAATTTCATCCATATTGACCATTTTGGGAACGTTCGACAGGTCCGGAGTCATCGTTTTTCATCCGAAAATGGATTTTTTGGACTGTACCAAAAATGATTCATAATGTAAATTGGATCGTGCCTCATGTTGAATATTCACTTTTTAAGCCCTCACAGTGACCAAAATTGCCATTTTTACAGAGTTTTGCTTACTCAAAAGCTTCATTTTTGATCGATTTCAGGCACAGAAATGACTTTAAACACATTTATTTTAGTTGAAAAAGTAATAATTCACATCCAACAGTCATTTACAGTCAAAAAATTAAATGTTAAAATTTCATCCATATTGACCTTTTTGGGAATGTTCGACAGGTTCGGAGTCATCGTTTTTCATCCGAAAATTGATTTTTTTGGACTGTACCAAAAATGATTAAAAATGTAAATTGGATCGTGCCTCATGTTGAATAACCACTTTTTAAACCCTCACAGTGACCAAAATTGCCATTTTTACAGAGTTTTGCCTACTCAAAAGCTTCAATTTTGACCAATTTCAGGCACAGAAATGACTTTAAACACACGTATTTTAGATGAAAAAGTCATAATTCACATCCAACAGTCATTTACAGTCAAAAAAATAAATGTTAAAATTTCATCCATATTGACCATTTTGGGAACGTTCGACAGGTCCGGAGCCATCGTTTTTCATCAGAAAATTGATTTTTTGGACTGTACCAAAAATGATTCAAAATGTAAATTGGATCGTGCCTCATGTTGAATAACCACTTTTTAAACCCTCACAGTGACCAAAATTGCCATTTTTACAGAGTTTTGCCTACTCAAAAGCTTCATTTTTGACCAATTTCAGGCACAGAAATGACTTTAAACACATTTATTTTAGTTGAAAAAGTCATAATTCACATCCAACAGTCATTTACAGTCAAAAAATTAAATGTTTAAATTTCATCCATATTGACCATTTTGGGAACGTTCGACAGGTCCGGAGTCATCGTTTTTCATCCAAAAATTGATTTTTTGGACTGTACCAAAAATGATTCAAAATGTAAATTGGATCGTGCCTCATGTTGAATAGCCACTTTTTAAACCCTAACAGTGACCAAAATTGCCATTTTTACAGAGTTTTGCTTACTCAAAAGCTTCAATTTTGACCAATTTCAGGCACAGAAATGACTTTAAACACACGTATTTTAGATGAAAAAGTCATAATTCACATCCAACAGTCATTTACAGTCAAAAAAATAAATGTTAAAATTTCATCCATATTGACCATTTTGGGAACGTTCGACAGGTCCGGAGCCATCGTTTTTCATCAGAAAATTGATTTTTTGGACTGTACCAAAAATGATTCAAAATGTAAATTGGATCGTGCCTCATGTTGAATAACCACTTTTTAAACCCTCACAGTGACCAAAATTGCCATTTTTACAGAGATTTGCCTACTCAAAAGCTTCATTTTTGACCAATTTCAGGCACAGAAATGACTTTAAACATCTTTATTTTAGTTGAAAAAGTCATAATTCACATCCAACAGTCATTTACAGTCAAAAAAATTAAATGTTTAAATTTCATCCATATTGACCATTTTGGGAACGTTCGACAGGTCCGGAGTCATCGTTTTTCATCCGAAAATTGATTTTTTGGACTGTACCAAAAATGATTCAAAATGTAAATTGGATCGTGCCTCATGTTGAATAACCACTTTTTAAACCCTAACAGTGACCAAAATTGCCATTTTTACAGAGTTTTGCTTACCCAAAAGCTTCAATTTTGACCAATTTCGGGCACAGAAATGACTTTAAAGACACGTATTTTAGATGAAAAAGTCATAATTCACATCCAACAGTCATTTACAGTCAAAAAAATAAATGTTAAAATTTCATCCTTATTGACCATTTTGGGAACGTTCGACAGGTCCGGAGCCATCGTTTTTCATCAGAAAATTGATTTTTTGGACTGTACCAAAAATGATTCAAAATGTAAATTGGATCGTGCCTCATGTTGAATAACCACTTTTTAAACCCTCACAGTGACCAAAATTGCCATTTTTACAGAGTTTTGCTTACTCAAAAGCTTCAATTTTGACCAATTTCAGGCACAGAAATGACTTTAAACACACTTATTTTAGTTGAAAAAGTCATAATTCACATCCAAGAGTCATTTACAGTCAAAAAATTCAATGTTAAAATTTCATCCATATTGACCATTTTGGGAACGTTCGACAGGTCCGGAGTCATCGTTTTTCATCCGAAAATTGATTTTTTGGACTGTACCAAAAATGATTCAAAATGTAAATTGGATCGTGCCTCATGTTGAATAACCACTTTTTAAACCCTCACAGTGACCAAAATTGCCATTTTTACAGAGTTTTGCCTACTCAAAAGCTTCCATTTTGACCAATTTCAGGCACAGAAATGACTTTAAACACACGTATTTTAGATGAAAAAGTCATAATTCACATCCAACAGTCATTTACAGTCAAAAAAATAAATGTTAAAATTTCATCCATATTGACCATTTTGGGAACGTTCGACAGGTCCGGAGCCATCGTTTTTCATCAGAAAATTGATTTTTTGGACTGTACCAAAAATGATTCAAAATGTAAATTGGATCGTGCCTCATGTTGAATAACCACTTTTTAAACCCTCACAGTGACCAAAATTGCCATTTTTACAGAGTTTTGCCTACTCAAAAGCTTCATTTTTGACCAATTTCAGGCACAGAAATGACTTTAAACACATTTATTTTAGTTGAAAAAGTCATAATTCACATCCAACAGTCATTTACAGTCAAAAAATTAAATGTTTAAATTTCATCCATATTGACCATTTTGGGAACGTTCGACAGGTCCGGAGTCATTGTTTTTCATCCAAAAATTGATTTTTTGGACTGTACCAAAAATGATTCAAAATGTAAATTGGATCGTGCCTCATGTTGAATAGCCACTTTTTAAACCCTAACAGTGACCAAAATTGCCATTTTTACAGAGTTTTGCTTACTCAAAAGCTTCAATTTTGACCAATTTCAGGCACAGAAATGACTTTAAACACACGTATTTTAGATGAAAAAGTCATAATTCACATCCAACAGTCATTTACAGTCAAAAAAATAAATGTTAAAATTTCATCCATATTGACCATTTTGGGAACGTTCGACAGGTCCGGAGCCATCGTTTTTCATCAGAAAATTGATTTTTTGGACTGTACCAAAAATGATTCAAAATGTAAATTGGATCGTGCCTCATGTTGAATAACCACTTTTTAAACCCTCACAGTGACCAAAATTGCCATTTTTACAGAGATTTGCCTACTCAAAAGCTTCATTTTTGACCAATTTCAGGCACAGAAATGACTTTAAACATCTTTATTTTAGTTGAAAAAGTCATAATTCACATCCAACAGTCATTTACAGTCAAAAAATTAAATGTTTAAATTTCATCCATATTGACCATTTTGGGAACGTTCGACAGGTCCGGAGTCATCGTTTTTCATCCGAAAATTGATTTTTTGGACTGTACCAAAAATGATTCAAAATGTAAATTGGATCGTGCCTCATGTTGAATAACCACTTTTTAAACCCTAACAGTGACCAAAATTGCCATTTTTACAGAGTTTTGCTTACCCAAAAGCTTCAATTTTGACCAATTTCGGGCACAGAAATGACTTTAAAGACACGTATTTTAGATGAAAAAGTCATAATTCACATCCAACAGTCATTTACAGTCAAAAAAATAAATGTTAAAATTTCATCCATATTGACCATTTTGGGAACGTTCGACAGGTCCGGAGTCATCGTTTTTCATCCGAAAATTGATTTTTTGGACTGTACCAAAAATGATTCAAAATGTAAATTGGATCGTGCCTCATGTTGAATAACCACTTTTTAAACCCTAACAGTGACCAAAATTGCCATTTTTACAGAGTTTTGCTTACTCAAACGCTTCAATTTTGACCAATTTCAGGGACAGAAATGACTTTAAACACACGTATTTTAGATGAAAAAGTCATAATTCACATCCAACAGTCATTTACAGTCAAAAAATTAAATGTGAAAATTTCATCCTTATTGACCATTTTGGGAACGTTCGACAGGTCCGGAGCCATCGTTTTTCATCAGAAAATTGATTTTTTGGACTGTACCAAAAATTATTCAAAATGTAAATTGGATCGTGCCTCATGTTGAATAACCACTTTTTAAACCCTCACTGTGACCAAAATTGCCATTTTTACAGAGTTTTGCTTACTCAAAAGCTTCAATTTTGACCAATTTCAGGCACAGAAATGACTTTAAACACACTTATTTTAGTTGAAAAAGTCATAATTCACATCCAAGAGTCATTTACAGTCAAAAAATTAAATGTAAAAATTTCATCCATATTGACCATTTTGGGAACGTTCGACAGGTCCGGAGTCATCGTTTTTCATCCGAAAATTGATTTTTTGGCCTGTACCAAAAATGATTCAAAATGTAAATTCGATCGTGCCTCATGTTGAATAACCACTTTTTAAACCCTAACAGTGACCAAAATTGCCATTTTTACAGAGTTTTGCTTACTCAAAAGCTTTTATTGTGACCAACTTCAGGGACAGAAATTACTTTAAACACACTTATTTTAGTTGGAAAAGTCATAATTCAGATTCCAACAGTCATTTACAGTCAAAAAATTAAATGTTAAAATTTCATCCATATTGACCTTTTTGGGAATGTTCGACAGGTTCGGAGTCATCGTTTTTCATCCGAAAATTGATTTTTTGGACTGTACCAAAAATTATTCAAAATGTAAATTGGATCGTGCCTCATGTTGAATAACCACTTTTTAAACCCTCAGAGTGACCAAAATTGCCATTTTTACAGAGTTTTGCTTACTCAAAAGCTTCATTTTTGACCAATTTCAGGCACAGAAATGACTTTAAACACACTTATTTTAGTTGAAAAAGTCATAATTCACATCCAACAGTCATTTACAGTCAAAAAAATAAATGTTAAAATTTCATCCATATTGACCATTTTGGGAACGTTCGACAGGTCCGGAGCCATCGTTTTTCATCAGAAAATTGATTTTTTGGACTGTACCAAAATTATTCAAAATGTAAATTGGATCATGCCTCATGTTAAATAACCACTTTTTAAACCCTCACAGTGACCAAAATTGCCATTTTTACAGAGTTTTGTTTACTCAAAAGCTTCAATTTTGACCAGATTCAGGCACAGAAATGACTTTAAACACACTTATTTTAGTTGAAAAAGTCATAATTCACATCCAACAGTCATTTACAGTCAAAAAAATAAATGTTAAAATTTCATCCATATTGACCATTTTGGGAACGTTCGACAGGTCCGGAGTCATCGTTTTTCATCCGAAAATTGATTTTTTGGACTGTACCAAAAATGATTCAAAATGTAAATTGGATCGTGCCTCATGTTGAATAACCACTTTTTAAGCCCTCACAGTGACCAAAATTGCCATTTTTACAGAGTTTTGCTTACTCAAAAGCTTCATTTTTTACCAATTTCAGGCACAGAAATGACTTTAAACACATTTATTTTAGTTGAAAAAGTAATAATTCACATCCAACAGTCATTTACAGTCAAAAAATTAAATGTTAAAATTTCATCCATATTGACCTTTTTGGGAATGTTCGACAGGTTCGGAGTCATCGTTTTTCATCCGAAAATTGATTTTTTGGACTGTACCAAAAATGATTCAAAATGTAAATTGGATCGTGCCTCATGTTGAATAACCACTTTTTAAACCCTCACAGTGACCAAAATTGCCATTTTTACAGAGTTTTGCTTACTCAAAAGCTTCATTTTTGACCAATTTCAGGCACAGAAATGACTTTAAACACACTTATTTTAGTTGAAAAAGTCATAATTCACATCCAACAGTCATTTACAGTCAAAAAAATAAATGTTAAAATTTCATCCATATTGACCATTTTGGGAACGTTCGACAGGTCCGGAGTCATCGTTTTTCATCCGAAAATGGATTTTTTGGACTGTACCAAAAATGATTCATAATGTAAATTGGATCGTGCCTCATGTTGAATATTCACTTTTTAAGCCCTCACAGTGACCAAAATTGCCATTTTTACAGAGTTTTGCTTACTCAAAAGCTTCATTTTTGATCGATTTCAGGCACAGAAATGACTTTAAACACATTTATTTTAGTTGAAAAAGTAATAATTCACATCCAACAGTCATTTACAGTCAAAAAATTAAATGTTAAAATTTCATCCATATTGACCTTTTTGGGAATGTTCGACAGGTTCGGAGTCATCGTTTTTCATCCGAAAATTGATTTTTTTGGACTGTACCAAAAATGATTAAAAATGTAAATTGGATCGTGCCTCATGTTGAATAACCACTTTTTAAACCCTCACAGTGACCAAAATTGCCATTTTTACAGAGTTTTGCTTACTCAAAAGCTTCATTTTTGACCAATTTCAGGCACAGAAATGACTTTAAACACACTTATTTTAGTTGAAAAAGTCATAATTCACATCCAACAGTCATTTACAGTCATAAAAATAAATGTTAAAATTTCATCCATATTGACCATTTTGGGAAGGTTCGACAGGTCCGGAGTCATCGTTTTTCATCCAAAAATTGATTTTTTGGACTGTACCAAAAATGATTCAAAATGTAAATTGGATCGTGCCTCATGTTGAATAACCACTTTTTAAACCCTCACAGTGACCAAAATTGCCATTTTTACAGAGTTTTGCCTACTCAAAAGCTTCAATTTTGACCAATTTCAGGCACAGAAATGACTTTAAACACACGTATTTTAGATGAAAAAGTCATAATTCACATCCAACAGTCATTTACAGTCAAAAAAATAAATGTTAAAATTTCATCCATATTGACCATTTTGGGAACGTTCGACAGGTCCGGAGCCATCGTTTTTCATCCGAAAATGGATTTTTTGGACTGTACCAAAAATGATTCATAATGTAAATTGGATCGTGCCTCATGTTGAATATTCACTTTTTAAGCCCTCACAGTGACCAAAATTGCCATTTTTACAGAGTTTTGCTTACTCAAAAGCTTCATTTTTGATCAATTTCAGGCACAGAAATGACTTTAAACACATTTATTTTAGTTGAAAAAGTAATAATTCACATCCAACAGTCATTTACAATCAAAAAATTAAATGTTAAAATTTCATCCATATTGACCTTTTTGGGAATGTTCGACAGGTTCGGAGTCATCGTTTTTCATCCGAAAATTGATTTTTTTGGACTGTACCAAAAATGATTCAAAATGTAAATTGGATCGTGCCTCATGTTGAATAACCACTTTTTAAACCCTCACAGTGACCAAAATTGCCATTTTTACAGAGTTTTGCCTACTCAAAAGCTTCAATTTTGACCAATTTCAGGCACAGAAATGACTTTAAACACACGTATTTTAGATGAAAAAGTCATAATTCACATCCAACAGTCATTTACAGTCAAAAAAATAAATGTTAAAATTTCATCCATATTGACCATTTTGGGAACGTTCGACAGGTCCGGAGCCATCGTTTTTCATCAGAAAATTGATTTTTTGGACTGTACCAAAAATGATTCAAAATGTAAATTGGATCGTGCCTCATGTTGAATAACCACTTTTTAAACCCTCACAGTGACCAAAATTGCCATTTTTACAGAGTTTTGCCTACTCAAAAGCTTCATTTTTGACCAATTTCAGGCACAGAAATGACTTTAAACACATTTATTTTAGTTGAAAAAGTCATAATTCACATCCAACAGTCATTTACAGTCAAAAAATTAAATGTTTAAATTTCATCCATATTGACCATTTTGGGAACGTTCGACAGGTCCGGAGTCATCGTTTTTCATCCAAAAATTGATTTTTTGGACTGTACCAAAAATGATTCAAAATGTAAATTGGATCGTGCCTCATGTTGAATAGCCACTTTTTAAACCCTGACAGTGACCAAAATTGCCATTTTTACAGAGTTTTGCTTACTCAAAAGCTTCAATTTTGACCAATTTCAGGCACAGAAATGACTTTAAACACACGTATTTTAGATGAAAAAGTCATAATTCACATCCAACAGTCATTTACAGTCAAAAAAATAAATGTTAAAATTTCATCCATATTGACCATTTTGGGAACGTTCGACAGGTCCGGAGCCATCGTTTTTCATCAGAAAATTGATTTTTTGGACTGTACCAAAAATGATTCAAAATGTAAATTGGATCGTGCCTCATGTTGAATAACCACTTTTTAAACCCTCACAGTGACCAAAATTGCCATTTTTACAGAGATTTGCCTACTCAAAAGCTTCATTTTTGACCAATTTCAGGCACAGAAATGACTTTAAACATCTTTATTTTAGTTGAAAAAGTCATAATTCACATCCAACAGTCATTTACAGTCAAAAAATTAAATGTTTAAATTTCATCCATATTGACCATTTTGGGAACGTTCGACAGGTCCGGAGTCATCGTTTTTCATCCGAAAATTGATTTTTTGGCCTGTACCAAAAATGATTCAAAATGTAAATTCGATCGTGCCTCATGTTGAATAACCACTTTTTAAACCCTCAGAGTGACCAAAATTGCCATTTTTACAGAGTTTTGCTTACTCAAAAGCTTCAATTTTGACCAGATTCAGGCACAGAAATGACTTTAAACACACTTATTTTAGTTGAAAAAGTCATAATTCACATCCAACAGTCATTTACAGTCAAAAAAATAAATGTTAAAATTTCATCCATATTGACCATTTTGGGAACGTTCGACAGGTCCGGAGTCATCGTTTTTCATCCGAAAATTGATTTTTTGGACTGTACCAAAAATGATTCAAAATGTAAATTGGATCGTGCCTCATGTTGAATAACCACTTTTTAAACCCTAACAGTGACCAAAATTGCCATTTTTACAGAGTTTTGCTTACCCAAAAGCTTCAATTTTGACCAATTTCGGGCACAGAAATGACTTTAAAGACACGTATTTTAGATGAAAAAGTCATAATTCACATCCAACAGTCATTTACAGTCAAAAAAATAAATGTTAAAATTTCATCCTTATTGACCATTTTGGGAACGTTCGACAGGTCCGGAGCCATCGTTTTTCATCAGAAAATTGATTTTTTGGACTGTACCAAAAATGATTCAAAATGTAAATTGGATCGTGCCTCATGTTGAATAACCACTTTTTAAACCCTCACAGTGACCAAAATTGCCATTTTTACAGAGTTTTGCCTACTCAAAAGCTTCAATTTTGACCAATTTCAGGCACAGAAATGACTTTAAACACACGTATTTTAGATGAAAAAGTCATAATTCACATCCAACAGTCATTTACAGTCAAAAAAATAAATGTTAAAATTTCATCCATATTGACCATTTTGGGAACGTTCGACAGGTCCGGAGCCATCGTTTTTCATCAGAAAATTGATTTTTTGGACTGTACCAAAAATGATTCAAAATGTAAATTGGATCGTGCCTCATGTTGAATAACCACTTTTTAAACCCTCACAGTGACCAAAATTGCCATTTTTACAGAGTTTTGCCTACTCAAAAGCTTCATTTTTGACCAATTTCAGGCACAGAAATGACTTTAAACACATTTATTTTAGTTGAAAAAGTCATAATTCACATCCAACAGTCATTTACAGTCAAAAAATTAAATGTTTAAATTTCATCCATATTGACCATTTTGGGAACGTTCGACAGGTCCGGAGTCATTGTTTTTCATCCAAAAATTGATTTTTTGGACTGTACCAAAAATGATTCAAAATGTAAATTGGATCGTGCCTCATGTTGAATAGCCACTTTTTAAACCCTAACAGTGACCAAAATTGCCATTTTTACAGAGTTTTGCTTACTCAAAAGCTTCAATTTTGACCAATTTCAGGCACAGAAATGACTTTAAACACACGTATTTTAGATGAAAAAGTCATAATTCACATCCAACAGTCATTTACAGTCAAAAAAATAAATGTTAAAATTTCATCCATATTGACCATTTTGGGAACGTTCGACAGGTCCGGAGCCATCGTTTTTCATCAGAAAATTGATTTTTTGGACTGTACCAAAAATGATTCAAAATGTAAATTGGATCGTGCCTCATGTTGAATAACCACTTTTTAAACCCTCACAGTGACCAAAATTGCCATTTTTACAGAGATTTGCCTACTCAAAAGCTTCATTTTTGACCAATTTCAGGCACAGAAATGACTTTAAACATCTTTATTTTAGTTGAAAAAGTCATAATTCACATCCAACAGTCATTTACAGTCAAAAAATTAAATGTTTAAATTTCATCCATATTGACCATTTTGGGAACGTTCGACAGGTCCGGAGTCATCGTTTTTCATCCGAAAATTGATTTTTTGGACTGTACCAAAAATGATTCAAAATGTAAATTGGATCGTGCCTCATGTTGAATAACCACTTTTTAAACCCTAACAGTGACCAAAATTGCCATTTTTACAGAGTTTTGCTTACCCAAAAGCTTCAATTTTGACCAATTTCGGGCACAGAAATGACTTTAAAGACACGTATTTTAGATGAAAAAGTCATAATTCACATCCAACAGTCATTTACAGTCAAAAAAATAAATGTTAAAATTTCATCCATATTGACCATTTTGGGAACGTTCGACAGGTCCGGAGTCATCGTTTTTCATCCGAAAATTGATTTTTTGGACTGTACCAAAAATGATTCAAAATGTAAATTGGATCGTGCCTCATGTTGAATAACCACTTTTTAAACCCTAACAGTGACCAAAATTGCCATTTTTACAGAGTTTTGCTTACTCAAACGCTTCAATTTTGACCAATTTCAGGAACAGAAATGACTTTAAACACACGTATTTTAGATGAAAAAGTCATAATTCACATCCAACAGTCATTTACAGTCAAAAAATTAAATGTGAAAATTTCATCCTTATTGACCATTTTGGGAACGTTCGACAGGTCCGGAGCCATCGTTTTTCATCAGAAAATTGATTTTTTGGACTGTACCAAAAATTATTCAAAATGTAAATTGGATCGTGCCTCATGTTGAATAACCACTTTTTAAACCCTCACTGTGACCAAAATTGCCATTTTTACAGAGTTTTGCTTACTCAAAAGCTTCAATTTTGACCAATTTCAGGGACAGAAATTACTTTAAACACACTTATTTTAGTTGGAAAAGTCATAATTCAGATTCCAACAGTCATTTACAGTCAAAAAATTAAATGTTAAAATTTCATCCATATTGACCTTTTTGGGAATGTTCGACAGGTTCGGAGTCATCGTTTTTCATCCGAAAATTGATTTTTTGGACTGTACCAAAAATGATTCAAAATGTAAATTGGATCGTGCCTCATGTTGAATAGCCACTTTTTAAACCCTAACAGTGACCAAAATTGCCATTTTTACAGAGTTTTGCTTACTCAAAAGCTTCAATTTTGACCAATTTCAGGCACAGAAATGACTTTAAACACACGTATTTTAGATGAAAAAGTCATAATTCACATCCAACAGTCATTTACAGTCAAAAAAATAAATGTTAAAATTTCATCCATATTGACCATTTTGGGAACGTTCGACAGGTCCGGAGCCATCGTTTTTCATCAGAAAATTGATTTTTTGGACTGTACCAAAAATGATTCAAAATGTAAATTGGATCGTGCCTCATGTTGAATAACCACTTTTTAAACCCTCACAGTGACCAAAATTGCCATTTTTACAGAGATTTGCCTACTCAAAAGCTTCATTTTTGACCAATTTCAGGCACAGAAATGACTTTAAACATCTTTATTTTAGTTGAAAAAGTCATAATTCACATCCAACAGTCATTTACAGTCAAAAAATTAAATGTTTAAATTTCATCCATATTGACCATTTTGGGAACGTTCGACAGGTCCGGAGTCATCGTTTTTCATCCGAAAATTGATTTTTTGGACTGTACCAAAAATGATTCAAAATGTAAATTGGATCGTGCCTCATGTTGAATAACCACTTTTTAAACCCTAACAGTGACCAAAATTGCCATTTTTACAGAGTTTTGCTTACCCAAAAGCTTCAATTTTGACCAATTTCGGGCACAGAAATGACTTTAAAGACACGTATTTTAGATGAAAAAGTCATAATTCACATCCAACAGTCATTTACAGTCAAAAAAATAAATGTTAAAATTTCATCCATATTGACCATTTTGGGAACGTTCGACAGGTCCGGAGTCATCGTTTTTCATCCGAAAATTGATTTTTTGGACTGTACCAAAAATGATTCAAAATGTAAATTGGATCGTGCCTCATGTTGAATAACCACTTTTTAAACCCTAACAGTGACCAAAATTGCCATTTTTACAGAGTTTTGCTTACTCAAACGCTTCAATTTTGACCAATTTCAGGAACAGAAATGACTTTAAACACACGTATTTTAGATGAAAAAGTCATAATTCACATCCAACAGTCATTTACAGTCAAAAAATTAAATGTGAAAATTTCATCCTTATTGACCATTTTGGGAACGTTCGACAGGTCCGGAGCCATCGTTTTTCATCAGAAAATTGATTTTTTGGACTGTACCAAAAATTATTCAAAATGTAAATTGGATCGTGCCTCATGTTGAATAACCACTTTTTAAACCCTCACTGTGACCAAAATTGCCATTTTTACAGAGTTTTGCTTACTCAAAAGCTTCAATTTTGACCAATTTCAGGGACAGAAATTACTTTAAACACACTTATTTTAGTTGGAAAAGTCATAATTCAGATTCCAACAGTCATTTACAGTCAAAAAATTAAATGTTAAAATTTCATCCATATTGACCTTTTTGGGAATGTTCGACAGGTTCGGAGTCATCGTTTTTCATCCGAAAATTGATTTTTTGGACTGTACCAAAAATTATTCAAAATGTAAATTGGATCGTGCCTCATGTTGAATAACCACTTTTTAAACCCTCAGAGTGACCAAAATTGCCATTTTTACAGAGTTTTGCTTACTCAAAAGCTTCATTTTTGACCAATTTCAGGCACAGAAATGACTTTAAACACTTATTTTAGTTGAAAAAGTCATAATTCACATCCAACAGTCATTTACAGTCAAAAAAATAAATGTTAAAATTTCATCCATATTGACCATTTTGGGAACGTTCGACAGGTCCGGAGCCATCGTTTTTCATCAGAAAATTGATTTTTTGGACTGTACCAAAATTATTCAAAATGTAAATTGGATCATGCCTCATGTTAAATAACCACTTTTTAAACCCTCACAGTGACCAAAATTGCCATTTTTACAGAGTTTTGCTTACTCAAAAGCTTCAATTTTGACCAGATTCAGGCACAGAAATGACTTTAAACACACTTATTTTAGTTGAAAAAGTCATAATTCACATCCAACAGTCATTTACAGTCAAAAAAATAAATGTTAAAATTTCATCCATATTGACCATTTTGGGAACGTTCGACAGGTCCGGAGTCATCGTTTTTCATCCGAAAATTGATTTTTTGGACTGTACCAAAAATGATTCAAAATGTAAATTGGATCGTGCCTCATGTTGAATAACCACTTTTCAAGCCCTCACAGTGACCAAAATTGCCATTTTTACAGAGTTTTGCTTACTCAAAAGCTTCATTTTTTACCAATTTCAGGCACAGAAATGACTTTAAACACATTTATTTTAGTTGAAAAAGTAATAATTCACATCCAACAGTCATTTACAGTCAAAAAATTAAATGTTAAAATTTCATCCATATTGACCTTTTTGGGAATGTTCGACAGGTTCGGAGTCATCGTTTTTCATCCGAAAATTGATTTTTTGGACTGTACCAAAAATGATTCAAAATGTAAATTGGATCGTGCCTCATGTTGAATAACCACTTTTTAAACCCTCACAGTGACCAAAATTGCCATTTTTACAGAGTTTTGCTTACTCAAAAGCTTCATTTTTGACCAATTTCAGGCACAGAAATGACTTTAAACACACTTATTTTAGTTGAAAAAGTCATAATTCACATCCAACAGTCATTTACAGTCAAAAAAATAAATGTTAAAATTTCATCCATATTGACCATTTTGGGAACGTTCGACAGGTCCGGAGTCATCGTTTTTCATCCGAAAATGGATTTTTTGGACTGTACCAAAAATGATTCATAATGTAAATTGGATCGTGCCTCATGTTGAATATTCACTTTTTAAGCCCTCACAGTGACCAAAATTGCCATTTTTACAGAGTTTTGCTTACAGATTTTACAGATTACAAGCTTCATTTTTGATCGATTTTAGGCACAGAAATGACTTTAAACACATTTATTTTAGTTGAAAAAGTAATAATTCACATCCAACAGTCATTTACAGTCAAAAAATTAAATGTTAAAATTTCATCCATATTGACCTTTTTGGGAATGTTCGACAGGTTCGGAGTCATCGTTTTTCATCCGAAAATTGATTTTTTTGGACTGTACCAAAAATGATTCAAAATGTAAATTGGATCGTGCCTCATGTTGAATAACCACTTTTTAAACCCTCACAGTGACCAAAATTGCCATTTTTACAGAGTTTTGCTTACTCAAAAGCTTCATTTTTGACCAATTTCAGGCACAGAAATGACTTTAAACACACTTATTTTAGTTGAAAAAGTCATAATTCACATCCAACAGTCATTTACAGTCAAAAAAATAAATGTTAAAATTTCATCCATATTGACCATTTTGGGAAGGTTCGACAGGTCCGGAGTCATCGTTTTTCATCCAAAAATTGATTTTTTGGACTGTACCAAAAATGATTCAAAATGTAAATTGGATCGTGCCTCATGTTGAATAACCACTTTTTAAACCCTCACAGTGACCAAAATTGCCATTTTTACAGAGTTTTGCCTACTCAAAAGCTTCAATTTTGACCAATTTCAGGCACAGAAATGACTTTAAACACACGTATTTTAGATGAAAAAGTCATAATTCACATCCAACAGTCATTTACAGTCAAAAAAATAAATGTTAAAATTTCATCCATATTGACCATTTTGGGAACGTTCGACAGGTCCGGAGCCATCGTTTTTCATCAGAAAATTGATTTTTTGGACTGTACCAAAAATGATTCAAAATGTAAATTGGATCGTGCCTCATGTTGAATAACCACTTTTTAAACCCTCACAGTGACCAAAATTGCCATTTTTACAGAGTTTTGCCTACTCAAAAGCTTCATTTTTGACCAATTTCAGGCACAGAAATGACTTTAAACACATTTATTTTAGTTGAAAAAGTCATAATTCACATCCAACAGTCATTTACAGTCAAAAAATTAAATGTTTAAATTTCATCCATATTGACCATTTTGGGAACGTTCGACAGGTCCGGAGTCATCGTTTTTCATCCAAAAATTGATTTTTTGGACTGTACCAAAAATGATTCAAAATGTAAATTGGATCGTGCCTCATGTTGAATAGCCACTTTTTAAACCCTAACAGTGACCAAAATTGCCATTTTTACAGAGTTTTGCTTACTCAAAAGCTTCAATTTTGACCAATTTCAGGCACAGAAATGACTTTAAACACACGTATTTTAGATGAAAAAGTCATAATTCACATCCAACAGTCATTTACAGTCAAAAAAATAAATGTTAAAATTTCATCCATATTGACCATTTTGGGAACGTTCGACAGGTCCGGAGCCATCGTTTTTCATCAGAAAATTGATTTTTTGGACTTTACCAAAAATGATTCAAAATGTAAATTGGATCGTGCCTCATGTTGAATAACCACTTTTTAAACCCTCACAGTGACCAAAATTGCCATTTTTACAGAGATTTGCCTACTCAAAAGCTTCATTTTTGACCAATTTCAGGCACAGAAATGACTTTAAACATCTTTATTTTAGTTGAAAAAGTCATAATTCACATCCAACAGTCATTTACAGTCAAAAAATTAAATGTTTAAATTTCATCCATATTGACCATTTTGGGAACGTTCGACAGGTCCGGAGTCATCGTTTTTCATCCGAAAATTGATTTTTTGGACTGTACCAAAAATGATTCAAAATGTAAATTGGATCGTGCCTCATGTTGAATAACCACTTTTTAAACCCTAACAGTGACCAAAATTGCCATTTTTACAGAGTTTTGCTTACCCAAAAGCTTCAATTTTGACCAATTTCGGGCACAGAAATGACTTTAAAGACACGTATTTTAGATGAAAAAGTCATAATTCACATCCAACAGTCATTTACAGTCAAAAAAATAAATGTTAAAATTTCATCCTTATTGACCATTTTGGGAACGTTCGACACGTCCGGAGCCATCGTTTTTCATCAGAAAATTGATTTTTTGGACTGTACCAAAAATGATTCAAAATGTAAATTGGATCGTGCCTCATGTTGAATAACCACTTTTTAAACCCTCACAGTGACCAAAATTGCCATTTTTACAGAGTTTTGCTTACTCAAAAGCTTCAATTTTGACCAATTTCAGGCACAGAAATGACTTTAAACACACTTATTTTAGTTGAAAAAGTCATAATTCACATCCAAGAGTCATTTACAGTCAAAAAATTCAATGTTAAAATTTCATCCATATTGACCATTTTGGGAACGTTCGACAGGTCCGGAGTCATCGTTTTTCATCCGAAAATTGATTTTTTGGACTGTACCAAAAATTATTCAAAATGTAAATTGGATCGTGCCTCATGTTGAATAACCACTTTTTAAACCCTCACTGTGACCAAAATTGCCATTTTTACAGAGTTTTGCTTACTCAAAAGCTTCAATTTTGACCAATTTCAGGCACAGAAATGACTTTAAACACACTTATTTTAGTTGAAAAAGTCATAATTCACATCCAAGAGTCATTTACAGTCAAAAAATTAAATGTTAAAATTTCATCCATATTGACCATTTTGGGAACGTTCGACAGGTCCGGAGTCATCGTTTTTCATACGAAAATTGATTTTTTGGCCTGTACCAAAAATGATTCAAAATGTAAATTCGATCGTGCCTCATGTTGAATAACCACTTTTTAAACCCTAACAGTGACCAAAATTGCCATTTTTACAGAGTTTTGCTTACTCAAAAGCTTTAATTGTGACCAACTTCAGGGACAGAAATTACTTTAAACACACTTATTTTAGTTGGAAAAGTCATAATTCAGATTCCAACAGTCATTTACAGTCAAAAAATGAAATGTTAAAATTTCATCCATATTGACCTTTTTGGGAATGTTCGACAGGTTCGGAGTCATCGTTTTTCATCCGAAAATTGATTTTTTGGACTGTACCAAAAATTATTCAAAATGTAAATTGGATCGTGCCTCATGTTGAATAACCACTTTTTAAACCCTCAGAGTGACCAAAATTGCCATTTTTACAGAGTTTTGCTTACTCAAAAGCTTCATTTTTGACCAATTTCAGGCACAGAAATGACTTTAAACACACTTATTTTAGTTGAAAAAGTCATAATTCACATCCAACAGTCATTTACAGTCAAAAAAATAAATGTTAAAATTTCATCCATATTGACCATTTTGGGAACGTTCGACAGGTCCGGAGCCATCGTTTTTCATCAGAAAATTGATTTTTTGGACTGTACCAAAATTATTCAAAATGTAAATTGGATCATGCCTCATGTTAAATAACCACTTTTTAAACCCTCACAGTGACCAAAATTGCCATTTTTACAGAGTTTTGCTTACTCAAAAGCTTCAATTTTGACCAGATTCAGGCACAGAAATGACTTTAAACACACTTATTTTAGTTGAAAAAGTCATAATTCACATCCAACAGTCATTTACAGTCAAAAAAATAAATGTTAAAATTTCATCCATATTGACCATTTTGGGAACGTTCGACAGGTCCGGAGTCATCGTTTTTCATCCGAAAATGGATTTTTTGGACTGTACCAAAAATGATTCAAAATGTAAATTGGATCGTGCCTCATGTTGAATAACCACTTTTTAAGCCCTCACAGTGACCAAAATTGCCATTTTTACAGAGTTTTGCTTACTCAAAAGCTTCATTTTTGACCAATTTCAGGCACAGAAATGACTTTAAACACATTTATTTTAGTTGAAAAAGTAATAATTCACATCCAACAGTCATTTACAGTCAAAAAATTAAATGTTAAAATTTCATCCATATTGACCTTTTTGGGAATGTTCGACAGGTTCGGAGTCATCGTTTTTCATCCGAAAATTGATTTTTTGGACTGTACCAAAAATGATTCAAAATGTAAATTGGATTGTGCCTCATGTTGAATAACCACTTTTTAAACCCTCACAGTGACCAAAATTGCCATTTTTACAGAGTTTTGCTTACTCAAAAGCTTCATTTTTGACCAATTTCAGGCACAGAAATGACTTTAAACACACTTATTTTAGTTGAAAAAGTCATAATTCACATCCAACAGTCATTTACAGTCAAAAAAATAAATGTTAAAATTTCATCCATATTGACCATTTTGGGAACGTTCGACAGGTCCGGAGTCATCGTTTTTCATCCGAAAATGGATTTTTTGGACTGTACCAAAAATGATTCATAATGTAAATTGGATCGTGCCTCATGTTGAATATTCACTTTTTAAGCCCTCACAGTGACCAAATTTGCCATTTTTACAGAGTTTTGCTTACTCAAAAGCTTCATTTTTGATCAATTTCAGGCACAGAAATGACTTTAAACACATTTATTTTAGTTGAAAAAGTAATAATTCACATCCAACAGTCATTTACAATCAAAAAATTAAATGTTAAAATTTCATCCATATTGACCTTTTTGGGAATGTTCGACAGGTTCGGAGTCATCGTTTTTCATCCGAAAATTGATTTTTTTGGACTGTACCAAAAATGATTCAAAATGTAAATTGGATCGTGCCTCATGTTGAATAACCACTTTTTAAACCCTCACAGTGACCAAAATTGCCATTTTTACAGAGTTTTGCTTACTCAAAAGCTTCATTTTTGACCAATTTCAGGCACAGAAATGACTTTAAACACACTTATTTTAGTTGAAAAAGTCATAATTCACATCCAACAGTCATTTACAGTCAAATAAATAAATGTTAAAATTTCATCCATATTGACCATTTTGGGAAGGTTCGACATCGTTTTTCATCCAAAAATTGATTTTTTGGACTGTACCAAAAATGATTCAAAATGTAAATTGGATCGTGCCTCATGTTGAATAACCACTTTTTAAACCCTCACAGTGACCAAAATTGCCATTTTTACAGAGTTTTGCCTACTCAAAAGCTTCATTTTTGACCAATTTCAGGCACAGAAATGACTTTAAACACATTTATTTTAGTTGAAAAAGTCATAATTCACATCCAACAGTCATTTACAGTCAAAAAATTAAATGTTTAAATTTCATCCATATTGACCATTTTGGGAACGTTCGACAGGTCCGGAGTCATCGTTTTTCATCCAAAAATTGATTTTTTGGACTGTACCAAAAATGATTCAAAATGTAAATTGGATCGTGCCTCATGTTGAATAGCCACTTTTTAAACCCTAACAGTGACCAAAATTGCCATTTTTACAGAGTTTTGCTTACTCAAAAGCTTCATTTTTGACCAATTTCAGGCACAGAAATGACTTTAAACACACTTATTTTAGTTGAAAAAGTCATAATTCACATCCAACAGTCATTTACAGTCAAATAAATAAATGTTAAAATTTCATCCATATTGACCATTTTGGGAAGGTTCGACATCGTTTTTCATCCAAAAATTGATTTTTTGGACTGTACCAAAAATGATTCAAAATGTAAATTGGATCGTGCCTCATGTTGAATAACCACTTTTTAAACCCTCACAGTGACCAAAATTGCCATTTTTACAGAGTTTTGCCTACTCAAAAGCTTCAATTTTGACCAATTTCAGGCACAGAAATGACTTTAAACACACGTATTTTAGATGAAAAAGTCATAATTCACATCCAACAGTCATTTACAGTCAAAAAACATAAATGTTAAAATTTCATCCATATTGACCATTTTGGGAACGTTCAAAAGGTCCGGAGCCATCGTTTTTCATCAGAAAATTGATTTTTTGGACTGTACCAAAAATGATTCAAAATGTAAATTGGATCGTGCCTCATGTTGAATAACCACTTTTTAAACCCTCACAGTGACCAAAATTGCCATTTTTACAGAGTTTTGCCTACTCAAAAGCTTCATTTTTGACCAATTTCAGGCACAGAAATGACTTTAAACACATTTATTTTAGTTGAAAAAGTAATAATTCACATCCAACAGTCATTTACAATCAAAAAATTAAATGTTAAAATTTCATCCATATTGACCTTTTTGGGAATGTTCGACAGGTTCGGAGTCATCGTTTTTCATCCGAAAATTGATTTTTTTGGACTGTACCAAAAATGATTCAAAATGTAAATTGGATCGTGCCTCATGTTGAATAACCACTTTTTAAACCCTCACAGTGACCAAAATTGCCATTTTTACAGAGTTTTGCTTACTCAAAAGCTTCATTTTTGACCAATTTCAGGCACAGAAATGACTTTAAACACACTTATTTTAGTTGAAAAAGTCATAATTCACATCCAACAGTCATTTACAGTCAAATAAATAAATGGTAAAATTTCATCCATATTGACCATTTTGGGAAGGTTCGACATCGTTTTTCATCCAAAAATTGATTTTTTGGACTGTACCAAAAATGATTCAAAATGTAAATTGGATCGTGCCTCATGTTGAATAACCACTTTTTAAACCCTCACAGTGACCAAAATTGCCATTTTTACAGAGTTTTGCCTACTCAAAAGCTTCAATTTTGACCAATTTCAGGCACAGAAATGACTTTAAACACACGTATTTTAGATGAAAAAGTCATAATTCACATCCAACAGTCATTTACAGTCAAAAAAATAAATGTTAAAATTTCATCCATATTGACCATTTTGGGAACGTTCGACAGGTCCGGAGCCATCGTTTTTCATCAGAAAATTGATTTTTTGGACTGTACCAAAAATGATTCAAAATGTAAATTGGATCGTGCCTCATGTTGAATAACCACTTTTTAAACCCTCACAGTGACCAAAATTGCCATTTTTACAGAGTTTTGCCTACTCAAAAGCTTCATTTTTGACCAATTTCAGGCACAGAAATGACTTTAAACACATTTATTTTAGTTGAAAAAGTCATAATTCACATCCAACAGTCATTTACAGTCAAAAAATTAAATGTTTAAATTTCATCCATATTGACCATTTTGGGAACGTTCGACAGGTCCGGAGTCATCGTTTTTCATCCAAAAATTGATTTTTTGGACTGTACCAAAAATGATTCAAAATGTAAATTGGATCGTGCCTCATGTTGAATAGCCACTTTTTAAACCCTAACAGTGACCAAAATTGCCATTTTTACAGAGTTTTGCTTACTCAAAAGCTTCAATTTTGACCAATTTCAGGCACAGAAATGACTTTAAACACACGTATTTTAGATGAAAAAGTCATAATTCACATCCAACAGTCATTTACAGTCAAAAAAATAAATGTTAAAATTTCATCCATATTGACCATTTTGGGAACGTTCGACAGGTCCGGAGCCATCGTTTTTCATCAGAAAATTGATTTTTTGGACTGTACCAAAAATGATTCAAAATGTAAATTGGATCGTGCCTCATGTTGAATAACCACTTTTTAAACCCTCACAGTGACCAAAATTGCCATTTTTACAGAGATTTGCCTACTCAAAAGCTTCATTTTTGACCAATTTCAGGCACAGAAATGACTTTAAACATCTTTATTTTAGTTGAAAAAGTCATAATTCACATCCAACAGTCATTTACAGTCAAAAAATTAAATGTTTAAATTTCATCCATATTGACCATTTTGGGAACGTTCGACAGGTCCGGAGTCATCGTTTTTCATCCGAAAATTGATTTTTTGGACTGTACCAAAAATGATTCAAAATGTAAATTGGATCGTGCCTCATGTTGAATAACCACTTTTTAAACCCTAACAGTGACCAAAATTGCCATTTTTACAGAGTTTTGCTTACCCAAAAGCTTCAATTTTGACCAATTTCGGGCACAGAAATGACTTTAAAGACACGTATTTTAGATGAAAAAGTCATAATTCACATCCAACAGTCATTTACAGTCAAAAAAATAAATGTTAAAATTTCATCCATATTGACCATTTTGGGAACGTTCGACAGGTCCGGAGCCATCGTTTTTCATCAGAAAATTGATTTTTTGGACTGTACCAAAAATGATTCAAAATGTAAATTGGATCGTGCCTCATGTTGAATAACCACTTTTTAAACCCTCACAGTGACCAAAATTGCCATTTTTACAGAGATTTGCCTACTCAAAAGCTTCATTTTTGACCAATTTCAGGCACAGAAATGACTTTAAACATCTTTATTTTAGTTGAAAAAGTCATAATTCACATCCAACAGTCATTTACAGTCAAAAAATTAAATGTTTAAATTTCATCCATATTGACCATTTTGGGAACGTTCGACAGGTCCGGAGTCATCGTTTTTCATCCGAAAATTGATTTTTTGGCCTGTACCAAAAATGATTCAAAATGTAAATTCGATCGTGCCTCATGTTGAATAACCACTTTTTAAACCCTCAGAGTGACCAAAATTGCCATTTTTACAGAGTTTTGCTTACTCAAAAGCTTCAATTTTGACCAGATTCAGGCACAGAAATGACTTTAAACACACTTATTTTAGTTGAAAAAGTCATAATTCACATCCAACAGTCATTTACAGTCAAAAAAATAAATGTTAAAATTTCATCCATATTGACCATTTTGGGAACGTTCGACAGGTCCGGAGTCATCGTTTTTCATCCGAAAATTGATTTTTTGGACTGTACCAAAAATGATTCAAAATGTAAATTGGATCGTGCCTCATGTTGAATAACCACTTTTTAAACCCTAACAGTGACCAAAATTGCCATTTTTACAGAGTTTTGCTTACCCAAAAGCTTCAATTTTGACCAATTTCGGGCACAGAAATGACTTTAAAGACACGTATTTTAGATGAAAAAGTCATAATTCACATCCAACAGTCATTTACAGTCAAAAAAATAAATGTTAAAATTTCATCCTTATTGACCATTTTGGGAACGTTCGACAGGTCCGGAGCCATCGTTTTTCATCAGAAAATTGATTTTTTGGACTGTACCAAAAATGATTCAAAATGTAAATTGGATCGTGCCTCATGTTGAATAACCACTTTTTAAACCCTCACAGTGACCAAAATTGCCATTTTTACAGAGTTTTGCCTACTCAAAAGCTTCAATTTTGACCAATTTCAGGCACAGAAATGACTTTAAACACACGTATTTTAGATGAAAAAGTCATAATTCACATCCAACAGTCATTTACAGTCAAAAAAATAAATGTTAAAATTTCATCCATATTGACCATTTTGGGAACGTTCGACAGGTCCGGAGCCATCGTTTTTCATCAGAAAATTGATTTTTTGGACTGTACCAAAAATGATTCAAAATGTAAATTGGATCGTGCCTCATGTTGAATAACCACTTTTTAAACCCTCACAGTGACCAAAATTGCCATTTTTACAGAGTTTTGCCTACTCAAAAGCTTCATTTTTGACCAATTTCAGGCACAGAAATGACTTTAAACACATTTATTTTAGTTGAAAAAGTCATAATTCACATCCAACAGTCATTTACAGTCAAAAAATTAAATGTTTAAATTTCATCCATATTGACCATTTTGGGAACGTTCGACAGGTCCGGAGTCATTGTTTTTCATCCAAAAATTGATTTTTTGGACTGTACCAAAAATGATTCAAAATGTAAATTGGATCGTGCCTCATGTTGAATAGCCACTTTTTAAACCCTAACAGTGACCAAAATTGCCATTTTTACAGAGTTTTGCTTACTCAAAAGCTTCAATTTTGACCAATTTCAGGCACAGAAATGACTTTAAACACACGTATTTTAGATGAAAAAGTCATAATTCACATCCAACAGTCATTTACAGTCAAAAAAATAAATGTTAAAATTTCATCCATATTGACCATTTTGGGAACGTTCGACAGGTCCGGAGCCATCGTTTTTCATCAGAAAATTGATTTTTTGGACTGTACCAAAAATGATTCAAAATGTAAATTGGATCGTGCCTCATGTTGAATAACCACTTTTTAAACCCTCACAGTGACCAAAATTGCCATTTTTACAGAGATTTGCCTACTCAAAAGCTTCATTTTTGACCAATTTCAGGCACAGAAATGACTTTAAACATCTTTATTTTAGTTGAAAAAGTCATAATTCACATCCAACAGTCATTTACAGTCAAAAAATTAAATGTTTAAATTTCATCCATATTGACCATTTTGGGAACGTTCGACAGGTCCGGAGTCATCGTTTTTCATCCGAAAATTGATTTTTTGGACTGTACCAAAAATGATTCAAAATGTAAATTGGATCGTGCCTCATGTTGAATAACCACTTTTTAAACCCTAACAGTGACCAAAATTGCCATTTTTACAGAGTTTTGCTTACCCAAAAGCTTCAATTTTGACCAATTTCGGGCACAGAAATGACTTTAAAGACACGTATTTTAGATGAAAAAGTCATAATTCACATCCAACAGTCATTTACAGTCAAAAAAATAAATGTTAAAATTTCATCCATATTGACCATTTTGGGAACGTTCGACAGGTCCGGAGTCATCGTTTTTCATCCGAAAATTGATTTTTTGGACTGTACCAAAAATGATTCAAAATGTAAATTGGATCGTGCCTCATGTTGAATAACCACTTTTTAAACCCTAACAGTGACCAAAATTGCCATTTTTACAGAGTTTTGCTTACTCAAACGCTTCAATTTTGACCAATTTCAGGAACAGAAATGACTTTAAACACACGTATTTTAGATGAAAAAGTCATAATTCACATCCAACAGTCATTTACAGTCAAAAAATTAAATGTGAAAATTTCATCCTTATTGACCATTTTGGGAACGTTCGACAGGTCCGGAGCCATCGTTTTTCATCAGAAAATTGATTTTTTGGACTGTACCAAAAATTATTCAAAATGTAAATTGGATCGTGCCTCATGTTGAATAACCACTTTTTAAACCCTCACTGTGACCAAAATTGCCATTTTTACAGAGTTTTGCTTACTCAAAAGCTTCAATTTTGACCAATTTCAGGGACAGAAATTACTTTAAACACACTTATTTTAGTTGGAAAAGTCATAATTCAGATTCCAACAGTCATTTACAGTCAAAAAATTAAATGTTAAAATTTCATCCATATTGACCTTTTTGGGAATGTTCGACAGGTTCGGAGTCATCGTTTTTCATCCGAAAATTGATTTTTTGGACTGTACCAAAAATTATTCAAAATGTAAATTGGATCGTGCCTCATGTTGAATAACCACTTTTTAAACCCTCAGAGTGACCAAAATTGCCATTTTTACAGAGTTTTGCTTACTCAAAAGCTTCATTTTTGACCAATTTCAGGCACAGAAATGACTTTAAACACACTTATTTTAGTTGAAAAAGTCATAATTCACATCCAACAGTCATTTACAGTCAAAAAAATAAATGTTAAAATTTCATCCATATTGACCATTTTGGGAACGTTCGACAGGTCCGGAGCCATCGTTTTTCATCAGAAAATTGATTTTTTGGACTGTACCAAAATTATTCAAAATGTAAATTGGATCATGCCTCATGTTAAATAACCACTTTTTAAACCCTCACAGTGACCAAAATTGCCATTTTTACAGAGTTTTGCTTACTCAAAAGCTTCAATTTTGACCAGATTCAGGCACAGAAATGACTTTAAACACACTTATTTTAGTTGAAAAAGTCATAATTCACATCCAACAGTCATTTACAGTCAAAAAAATAAATGTTAAAATTTCATCCATATTGACCATTTTGGGAACGTTCGACAGGTCCGGAGTCATCGTTTTTCATCCGAAAATTGATTTTTTGGACTGTACCAAAAATGATTCAAAATGTAAATTGGATCGTGCCTCATGTTGAATAACCACTTTTCAAGCCCTCACAGTGACCAAAATTGCCATTTTTACAGAGTTTTGCTTACTCAAAAGCTTCATTTTTTACCAATTTCAGGCACAGAAATGACTTTAAACACATTTATTTTAGTTGAAAAAGTAATAATTCACATCCAACAGTCATTTACAGTCAAAAAATTAAATGTTAAAATTTCATCCATATTGACCTTTTTGGGAATGTTCGACAGGTTCGGAGTCATCGTTTTTCATCCGAAAATTGATTTTTTGGACTGTACCAAAAATGATTCAAAATGTAAATTGGATCGTGCCTCATGTTGAATAACCACTTTTTAAACCCTCACAGTGACCAAAATTGCCATTTTTACAGAGTTTTGCTTACTCAAAAGCTTCATTTTTGACCAATTTCAGGCACAGAAATGACTTTAAACACACTTATTTTAGTTGAAAAAGTCATAATTCACATCCAACAGTCATTTACAGTCAAAAAAATAAATGTTAAAATTTCATCCATATTGACCATTTTGGGAACGTTCGACAGGTCCGGAGTCATCGTTTTTCATCCGAAAATGGATTTTTTGGACTGTACCAAAAATGATTCATAATGTAAATTGGATCGTGCCTCATGTTGAATATTCACTTTTTAAGCCCTCACAGTGACCAAAATTGCCATTTTTACAGAGTTTTGCTTACAGATTTTACAGATTACAAGCTTCATTTTTGATCGATTTTAGGCACAGAAATGACTTTAAACACATTTATTTTAGTTGAAAAAGTAATAATTCACATCCAACAGTCATTTACAGTCAAAAAATTAAATGTTAAAATTTCATCCATATTGACCTTTTTGGGAATGTTCGACAGGTTCGGAGTCATCGTTTTTCATCCGAAAATTGATTTTTTTGGACTGTACCAAAAATGATTCAAAATGTAAATTGGATCGTGCCTCATGTTGAATAACCACTTTTTAAACCCTCACAGTGACCAAAATTGCCATTTTTACAGAGTTTTGCTTACTCAAAAGCTTCATTTTTGACCAATTTCAGGCACAGAAATGACTTTAAACACACTTATTTTAGTTGAAAAAGTCATAATTCACATCCAACAGTCATTTACAGTCAAAAAAATAAATGTTAAAATGTCATCCATATTGACCATTTTGGGAAGGTTCGACAGGTCCGGAGTCATCGTTTTTCATCCAAAAATTGATTTTTTGGACTGTACCAAAAATGATTCAAAATGTAAATTGGATCGTGCCTCATGTTGAATAACCACTTTTTAAACCCTCACAGTGACCAAAATTGCCATTTTTACAGAGTTTTGCCTACTCAAAAGCTTCAATTTTGACCAATTTCAGGCACAGAAATGACTTTAAACACACGTATTTTAGATGAAAAAGTCATAATTCACATCCAACAGTCATTTACAGTCAAAAAAATAAATGTTAAAATTTCATCCATATTGACCATTTTGGGAACGTTCGACAGGTCCGGAGCCATCGTTTTTCATCAGAAAATTGATTTTTTGGACTGTACCAAAAATGATTCAAAATGTAAATTGGATCGTGCCTCATGTTGAATAACCACTTTTTAAACCCTCACAGTGACCAAAATTGCCATTTTTACAGAGTTTTGCCTACTCAAAAGCTTCATTTTTGACCAATTTCAGGCACAGAAATGACTTTAAACACATTTATTTTAGTTGAAAAAGTCATAATTCACATCCAACAGTCATTTACAGTCAAAAAATTAAATGTTTAAATTTCATCCATATTGACCATTTTGGGAACGTTCGACAGGTCCGGAGTCATCGTTTTTCATCCAAAAATTGATTTTTTGGACTGTACCAAAAATGATTCAAAATGTAAATTGGATCGTGCCTCATGTTGAATAGCCACTTTTTAAACCCTAACAGTGACCAAAATTGCCATTTTTACAGAGTTTTGCTTACTCAAAAGCTTCAATTTTGACCAATTTCAGGCACAGAAATGACTTTAAACACACGTATTTTAGATGAAAAAGTCATAATTCACATCCAACAGTCATTTACAGTCAAAAAAATAAATGTTAAAATTTCATCCATATTGACCATTTTGGGAACGTTCGACAGGTCCGGAGCCATCGTTTTTCATCAGAAAATTGATTTTTTGGACTTTACCAAAAATGATTCAAAATGTAAATTGGATCGTGCCTCATGTTGAATAACCACTTTTTAAACCCTCACAGTGACCAAAATTGCCATTTTTACAGAGATTTGCCTACTCAAAAGCTTCATTTTTGATCAATTTCAGGCACAGAAATGACTTTAAACATCTTTATTTTAGTTGAAAAAGTCATAATTCACATCCAACAGTCATTTACAGTCAAAAAATTAAATGTTTAAATTTCATCCATATTGACCATTTTGGGAACGTTCGACAGGTCCGGAGTCATCGTTTTTCATCCGAAAATTGATTTTTTGGACTGTACCAAAAATGATTCAAAATGTAAATTGGATCGTGCCTCATGTTGAATAACCACTTTTTAAACCCTAACAGTGACCAAAATTGCCATTTTTACAGAGTTTTGCTTACCCAAAAGCTTCAATTTTGACCAATTTCGGGCACAGAAATGACTTTAAAGACACGTATTTTAGATGAAAAAGTCATAATTCACATCCAACAGTCATTTACAGTCAAAAAAATAAATGTTAAAATTTCATCCTTATTGACCATTTTGGGAACGTTCGACACGTCCGGAGCCATCGTTTTTCATCAGAAAATTGATTTTTTGGACTGTACCAAAAATGATTCAAAATGTAAATTGGATCGTGCCTCATGTTGAATAACCACTTTTTAAACCCTCACAGTGACCAAAATTGCCATTTTTACAGAGTTTTGCTTACTCAAAAGCTTCAATTTTGACCAATTTCAGGCACAGAAATGACTTTAAACACACTTATTTTAGTTGAAAAAGTCATAATTCACATCCAAGAGTCATTTACAGTCAAAAAATTCAATGTTAAAATTTCATCCATATTGACCATTTTGGGAACGTTCGACAGGTCCGGAGTCATCGTTTTTCATCCGAAAATTGATTTTTTGGACTGTACCAAAAATTATTCAAAATGTAAATTGGATCGTGCCTCATGTTGAATAACCACTTTTTAAACCCTCACTGTGACCAAAATTGCCATTTTTACAGAGTTTTGCTTACTCAAAAGCTTCAATTTTGACCAATTTCAGGCACAGAAATGACTTTAAACACACTTATTTTAGTTGAAAAAGTCATAATTCACATCCAAGAGTCATTTACAGTCAAAAAATTAAATGTTAAAATTTCATCCATATTGACCATTTTGGGAACGTTCGACAGGTCCGGAGTCATCGTTTTTCATCCGAAAATTGATTTTTTGGCCTGTACCAAAAATGATTCAAAATGTAAATTCGATCGTGCCTCATGTTGAATAACCACTTTTTAAACCCTAACAGTGACCAAAATTGCCATTTTTACAGAGTTTTGCTTACTCAAAAGCTTTAATTGTGACCAACTTCAGGGACAGAAATTACTTTAAACACACTTATTTTAGTTGGAAAAGTCATAATTCAGATTCCAACAGTCATTTACAGTCAAAAAATGAAATGTTAAAATTTCATCCATATTGACCTTTTTGGGAATGTTCGACAGGTTCGGAGTCATCGTTTTTCATCCGAAAATTGATTTTTTGGACTGTACCAAAAATTATTCAAAATGTAAATTGGATCGTGCCTCATGTTGAATAACCACTTTTTAAACCCTCAGAGTGACCAAAATTGCCATTTTTACAGAGTTTTGCTTACTCAAAAGCTTCATTTTTGACCAATTTCAGGCACAGAAATGACTTTAAACACACTTATTTTAGTTGAAAAAGTCATAATTCACATCCAACAGTCATTTACAGTCAAAAAAATAAATGTTAAAATTTCATCCATATTGACCATTTTGGGAACGTTCGACAGGTCCGGAGCCATCGTTTTTCATCAGAAAATTGATTTTTTGGACTGTACCAAAATTATTCAAAATGTAAATTGGATCATGCCTCATGTTAAATAACCACTTTTTAAACCCTCACAGTGACCAAAATTGCCATTTTTACAGAGTTTTGCTTACTCAAAAGCTTCAATTTTGACCAGATTCAGGCACAGAAATGACTTTAAACACACTTATTTTAGTTGAAAAAGTCATAATTCACATCCAACAGTCATTTACAGTCAAAAAAATAAATGTTAAAATTTCATCCATATTGACCATTTTGGGAACGTTCGACAGGTCCGGAGTCATCGTTTTTCATCCGAAAATGGATTTTTTGGACTGTACCAAAAATGATTCAAAATGTAAATTGGATCGTGCCTCATGTTGAATAACCACTTTTTAAGCCCTCACAGTGACCAAAATTGCCATTTTTACAGAGTTTTGCTTACTCAAAAGCTTCATTTTTGACCAATTTCAGGCACAGAAATGACTTTAAACACATTTATTTTAGTTGAAAAAGTAATAATTCACATCCAACAGTCATTTACAGTCAAAAAATTAAATGTTAAAATTTCATCCATATTGACCTTTTTGGGAATGTTCGACAGGTTCGGAGTCATCGTTTTTCATCCGAAAATTGATTTTTTGGACTGTACCAAAAATGATTCAAAATGTAAATTGGATCGTGCCTCATGTTGAATAACCACTTTTTAAACCCTCACAGTGACCAAAATTGCCATTTTTACAGAGTTTTGCTTACTCAAAAGCTTCATTTTTGACCAATTTCAGGCACAGAAATGACTTTAAACACACTTATTTTAGTTGAAAAAGTCATAATTCACATCCAACAGTCATTTACAGTCAAAAAAATAAATGTTAAAATTTCATCCATATTGACCATTTTGGGAACGTTCGACAGGTCCGGAGTCATCGTTTTTCATCCGAAAATGGATTTTTTGGACTGTACCAAAAATGATTCATAATGTAAATTGGATCGTGCCTCATGTTGAATATTCACTTTTTAAGCCCTCACAGTGACCAAATTTGCCATTTTTACAGAGTTTTGCTTACTCAAAAGCTTCATTTTTGATCAATTTCAGGCACAGAAATGACTTTAAACACATTTATTTTAGTTGAAAAAGTAATAATTCACATCCAACAGTCATTTACAATCAAAAAATTAAATGTTAAAATTTCATCTATATTGACCTTTTTGGGAATGTTCGACAGGTTCGGAGTCATCGTTTTTCATCCGAAAATTGATTTTTTTGGACTGTACCAAAAATGATTCAAAATGTAAATTGGATCGTGCCTCATGTTGAATAACCACTTTTTAAACCCTCACAGTGACCAAAATTGCCATTTTTACAGAGTTTTGCTTACTCAAAAGCTTCATTTTTGACCAATTTCAGGCACAGAAATGACTTTAAACACACTTATTTTAGTTGAAAAAGTCATAATTCACATCCAACAGTCATTTACAGTCAAATAAATAAATGTTAAAATTTCATCCATATTGACCATTTTGGGAAGGTTCGACATCGTTTTTCATCCAAAAATTGATTTTTTGGACTGTACCAAAAATGATTCAAAATGTAAATTGGATCGTGCCTCATGTTGAATAACCACTTTTTAAACCCTCACAGTGACCAAAATTGCCATTTTTACAGAGTTTTGCCTACTCAAAAGCTTCATTTTTGACCAATTTCAGGCACAGAAATGACTTTAAACACATTTATTTTAGTTGAAAAAGTCATAATTCACATCCAACAGTCATTTACAGTCAAAAAATTAAATGTTTAAATTTCATCCATATTGACCATTTTGGGAACGTTCGACAGGTCCGGAGTCATCGTTTTTCATCCAAAAATTGATTTTTTGGACTGTACCAAAAATGATTCAAAATGTAAATTGGATCGTGCCTCATGTTGAATAGCCACTTTTTAAACCCTAACAGTGACCAAAATTGCCATTTTTACAGAGTTTTGCTTACTCAAAAGCTTCATTTTTGACCAATTTCAGGCACAGAAATGACTTTAAACACACTTATTTTAGTTGAAAAAGTCATAATTCACATCCAACAGTCATTTACAGTCAAATAAATAAATGTTAAAATTTCATCCATATTGACCATTTTGGGAAGGTTCGACATCGTTTTTCATCCAAAAATTGATTTTTTGGACTGTACCAAAAATGATTCAAAATGTAAATTGGATCGTGCCTCATGTTGAATAACCACTTTTTAAACCCTCACAGTGACCAAAATTGCCATTTTTACAGAGTTTTGCCTACTCAAAAGCTTCAATTTTGACCAATTTCAGGCACAGAAATGACTTTAAACACACGTATTTTAGATGAAAAAGTCATAATTCACATCCAACAGTCATTTACAGTCAAAAAACATAAATGTTAAAATTTCATCCATATTGACCATTTTGGGAACGTTCAAAAGGTCCGGAGCCATCGTTTTTCATCAGAAAATTGATTTTTTGGACTGTACCAAAAATGATTCAAAATGTAAATTGGATCGTGCCTCATGTTGAATAACCACTTTTTAAACCCTCACAGTGACCAAAATTGCCATTTTTACAGAGTTTTGCCTACTCAAAAGCTTCATTTTTGACCAATTTCAGGCACAGAAATGACTTTAAACACATTTATTTTAGTTGAAAAAGTAATAATTCACATCCAACAGTCATTTACAATCAAAAAATTAAATGTTAAAATTTCATCCATATTGACCTTTTTGGGAATGTTCGACAGGTTCGGAGTCATCGTTTTTCATCCGAAAATTGATTTTTTTGGACTGTACCAAAAATGATTCAAAATGTAAATTGGATCGTGCCTCATGTTGAATAACCACTTTTTAAACCCTCACAGTGACCAAAATTGCCATTTTTACAGAGTTTTGCTTACTCAAAAGCTTCATTTTTGACCAATTTCAGGCACAGAAATGACTTTAAACACACTTATTTTAGTTGAAAAAGTCATAATTCACATCCAACAGTCATTTACAGTCAAATAAATAAATGGTAAAATTTCATCCATATTGACCATTTTGGGAAGGTTCGACATCGTTTTTCATCCAAAAATTGATTTTTTGGACTGTACCAAAAATGATTCAAAATGTAAATTGGATCGTGCCTCATGTTGAATAACCACTTTTTAAACCCTCACAGTGACCAAAATTGCCATTTTTACAGAGTTTTGCCTACTCAAAAGCTTCAATTTTGACCAATTTCAGGCACAGAAATGACTTTAAACACACGTATTTTAGATGAAAAAGTCATAATTCACATCCAACAGTCATTTACAGTCAAAAAAATAAATGTTAAAATTTCATCCATATTGACCATTTTGGGAACGTTCGACAGGTCCGGAGCCATCGTTTTTCATCAGAAAATTGATTTTTTGGACTGTACCAAAAATGATTCAAAATGTAAATTGGATCGTGCCTCATGTTGAATAACCACTTTTTAAACCCTCACAGTGACCAAAATTGCCATTTTTACAGAGTTTTGCCTACTCAAAAGCTTCATTTTTGACCAATTTCAGGCACAGAAATGACTTTAAAGACACGTATTTTAGATGAAAAAGTCATAATTCACATCCAACAGTCATTTACAGTCAAAAAAATAAATGTTAAAATTTCATCCTTATTGACCATTTTGGGAACGTTCGACAGGTCCGGAGCCATCGTTTTTCATCAGAAAATTGATTTTTTGGACTGTACCAAAAATGATTCAAAATGTAAATTGGATCGTGCCTCATGTTGAATAACCACTTTTTAAACCCTCACAGTGACCAAAATTGCCATTTTTACAGAGTTTTGCTTACTCAAAAGCTTCAATTTTGACCAATTTCAGGCACAGAAATGACTTTAAACACACTTATTTTAGTTGAAAAAGTCATAATTCACATCCAAGAGTCATTTACAGTCAAAAAATTCAATGTTAAAATTTCATCCATATTGACCATTTTGGGAACGTTCGACAGGTCCGGAGTCATCGTTTTTCATCCGAAAATTGATTTTTTGGACTGTACCAAAAATGATTCAAAATGTAAATTGGATCGTGCCTCATGTTGAATAACCACTTTTTAAACCCTAACAGTGACCAAAATTGCCATTTTTACAGAGTTTTGCTTACTCAAACGCTTCAATTTTGACCAATTTCAGGGACAGAAATGACTTTAAACACACGTATTTTAGATGAAAAAGTCATAATTCACATCCAACAGTCATTTACAGTCAAAAAAATAAATGTGAAAATTTCATCCTTATTGACCATTTTGGGAACGTTCGACAGGTCCGGAGCCATCGTTTTTCATCAGAAAATTGATTTTTTGGACTGTAGCAAAAATTATTCAAAATGTAAATTGGATCGTGCCTCATGTTGAATAACCACTTTTTAAACCCTCACTGTGACCAAAATTGCCATTTTTACAGAGTTTTGCTTACTCAAAAGCTTCAATTTTGACCATTTTCAGGCACAAAAATGACTTTAAACACACTTATTTTAGTTGAAAAAGTCATAATTCACATCCAACAGTCATTTACAGTCAAAAAATTAAATGTTAAAATTTCATCCATATTGACCTTTTTGGGAATGTTCGACAGGTTCGGAGTCATCGTTTTTCATCCGAAAATTGATTTTTTTGGACTGTACCAAAAATGATTCAAAATGTAAATTGGATCGTGCCTCATGTTGAATAACCACTTTTTAAACCCTCACAGTGACCAAAATTGCCATTTTTACAGAGTTTTGCTTACTCAAAAGCTTCATTTTTGACCAATTTCAGGCACAGAAATGACTTTAAACACACTTATTTTAGTTGAAAAAGTCATAATTCACATCCAACAGTCATTTACAGTCAAATAAATAAATGGTAAAATTTCATCCATATTGACCATTTTGGGAAGGTTCGACATCGTTTTTCATCCAAAAATTGATTTTTTGGACTGTACCAAAAATGATTCAAAATGTAAATTGGATCGTGCCTCATGTTGAATAACCACTTTTTAAACCCTCACAGTGACCAAAATTGCCATTTTTACAGAGTTTTGCCTACTCAAAAGCTTCAATTTTGACCAATTTCAGGCACAGAAATGACTTTAAACACACGTATTTTAGATGAAAAAGTCATAATTCACATCCAACAGTCATTTACAGTCAAAAAAATAAATGTTAAAATTTCATCCATATTGACCATTTTGGGAACGTTCGACAGGTCCGGAGCCATCGTTTTTCATCAGAAAATTGATTTTTTGGACTGTACCAAAAATGATTCAAAATGTAAATTGGATCGTGCCTCATGTTGAATAACCACTTTTTAAACCCTCACAGTGACCAAAATTGCCATTTTTACAGAGTTTTGCCTACTCAAAAGCTTCATTTTTGACCAATTTCAGGCACAGAAATGACTTTAAAGACACGTATTTTAGATGAAAAAGTCATAATTCACATCCAACAGTCATTTACAGTCAAAAAAATAAATGTTAAAATTTCATCCTTATTGACCATTTTGGGAACGTTCGACAGGTCCGGAGCCATCGTTTTTCATCAGAAAATTGATTTTTTGGACTGTACCAAAAATGATTCAAAATGTAAATTGGATCGTGCCTCATGTTGAATAACCACTTTTTAAACCCTCACAGTGACCAAAATTGCCATTTTTACAGAGTTTTGCTTACTCAAAAGCTTCAATTTTGACCAATTTCAGGCACAGAAATGACTTTAAACACACTTATTTTAGTTGAAAAAGTCATAATTCACATCCAAGAGTCATTTACAGTCAAAAAATTCAATGTTAAAATTTCATCCATATTGACCATTTTGGGAACGTTCGACAGGTCCGGAGTCATCGTTTTTCATCCGAAAATTGATTTTTTGGACTGTACCAAAAATGATTCAAAATGTAAATTGGATCGTGCCTCATGTTGAATAACCACTTTTTAAACCCTAACAGTGACCAAAATTGCCATTTTTACAGAGTTTTGCTTACTCAAACGCTTCAATTTTGACCAATTTCAGGGACAGAAATGACTTTAAACACACGTATTTTAGATGAAAAAGTCATAATTCACATCCAACAGTCATTTACAGTCAAAAAAATAAATGTGAAAATTTCATCCTTATTGACCATTTTGGGAACGTTCGACAGGTCCGGAGCCATCGTTTTTCATCAGAAAATTGATTTTTTGGACTGTAGCAAAAATTATTCAAAATGTAAATTGGATCGTGCCTCATGTTGAATAACCACTTTTTAAACCCTCACTGTGACCAAAATTGCCATTTTTACAGAGTTTTGCTTACTCAAAAGCTTCAATTTTGACCATTTTCAGGCACAAAAATGACTTTAAACACACTTATTTTAGTTGAAAAAGTCATAATTCACATCCAAGAGTCATTTACAGTCAAAAAATTAAATGTTAAAATTTCATCCATATTGACCATTTTGGGAACGTTCGACAGGTCCGGAGTCATCGTTTTTCATCCGAAAATTGATTTTTTGGCCTGTACCAAAAATGATTCAAAATGTAAATTCGATCGTGCCTCATGTTGAATAACCACTTTTTAAACCCTCAGAGTGACCAAAATTGCCATTTTTACAGAGTTTTGCTTACTCAAAAGCTTCAATTTTGACCAGATTCAGGCACAGAAATGACTTTAAACACACTTATTTTAGTTGAAAAAGTCATAATTCACATCCAACAGTCATTTACAGTCAAAAAAATAAATGTTAAAATTTCATCCATATTGACCATTTTGGGAACGTTCGACAGGTCCGGAGTCATCGTTTTTCATCCGAAAATTGATTTTTTGGACTGTACCAAAAAATGATTCAAAATGTAAATTGGATCGTGCCTCATGTTGAATAACCACTTTTTAAACCCTAACAGTGACCAAAATTGCCATTTTTACAGAGTTTTGCTTACTCAAAAGCTTCAATTTTGACCAATTTCAGGCACAGAAATGACTTTAAACACACGTATTTTAGATGAAAAAGTCATAATTCACATCCAACAGTCATTTACAGTCAAAAAAATAAATGTTAAAATTTCATCCTTATTGACCATTTTGGGAACGTTCGACAGGTCCGGAGCCATCGTTTTTCATCAGAAAATTGATTTTTTGGACTGTACCAAAAATGATTCAAAATGTAAATTGGATCGTGCCTCATGTTGAATAACCACTTTTTAAACCCTCACAGTGACCAAAATTGCCATTTTTACAGAGTTTTGCTTACTCAAAAGCTTCAATTTTGACCAATTTCAGGCACAGAAATGACTTTAAACACACTTATTTTAGTTGAAAAAGTCATAATTCACATCCAAGAGTCATTTACAGTCAAAAAATTCAATGTTAAAATTTCATCCATATTGACCATTTTGGGAACGTTCGACAGGTCCGGAGTCATCGTTTTTCATCCGAAAATTGATTTTTTGGACTGTACCAAAAATGATTCAAAATGTAAATTGGATCGTGCCTCATGTTGAATAACCACTTTTTAAACCCTAACAGTGACCAAAATTGCCATTTTTACAGAGTTTTGCTTACTCAAACGCTTCAATTTTGACCAATTTCAGGGACAGAAATGACTTTAAACACACGTATTTTAGATGAAAAAGTCATAATTCACATCCAACAGTCATTTACAGTCAAAAAAATAAATGTGAAAATTTCATCCTTATTGACCATTTTGGGAACGTTCGACAGGTCCGGAGCCATCGTTTTTCATCAGAAAATTGATTTTTTGGACTGTACCAAAAATTATTCAAAATGTAAATTGGATCGTGCCTCATGTTGAATAACCACTTTTTAAACCCTCACTGTGACCAAAATTGCCATTTTTACAGAGTTTTGCTTACTCAAAAGCTTCAATTTTGACCATTTTCAGGCACAGAAATGACTTTAAACACACTTATTTTAGTTGAAAAAGTCATAATTCACATCCAAGAGTCATTTACAGTCAAAAAATTAAATGTTAAAATTTCATCCATATTGACCATTTTGGGAACGTTCGACAGGTCCGGAGTCATCGTTTTTCATCCGAAAATTGATTTTTTGGCCTGTACCAAAAATGATTCAAAATGTAAATTCGATCGTGCCTCATGTTGAATAACCACTTTTTAAACCCTCAGAGTGACCAAAATTGCCATTTTTACAGAGTTTTGCTTACTCAAAAGCTTCATTTTGACCAGATTCAGGCACAGAAATGACTTTAAACACACTTATTTTAGTTGAAAAAGTCATAATTCACATCCAACAGTCATTTACAGTCAAAAAAATAAATGTTAAAATTTCATCCATATTGACCATTTTGGGAACGTTCGACAGGTCCGGAGTCATCGTTTTTCATCCGAAAATTGATTTTTTGGACTGTACCAAAAATGATTCAAAATGTAAATTGGATCGTGCCTCATGTTGAATAACCACTTTTTAAACCCTAACAGTGACCAAAATTGCCATTTTTACAGAGTTTTGCTTACTCAAAAGCTTCAATTTTGACCAATTTCAGGCACAGAAATGACTTTAAACACACGTATTTTAGATGAAAAAGTCATAATTCACATCCAACAGTCATTTACAGTCAAAAAATAAATGTTAAAATTTCATCCTTATTGACCATTTTGGGAACGTTCGACAGGTCCGGAGCCATCGTTTTTCATCAGAAAATTTATTTTTTGGACTGTACCAAAAATGATTCAAAATGTAAATTGGATCGTGCCTCATGTTGAATAACCACTTTTTAAACCCTCACAGTGACCAAAATTGCCATTTTTACAGAGTTTTGCTTACTCAAAAGCTTCATTTTTGACCAATTTCAGGCACAGAAATGACTTTAAACACATTTATTTTAGTTGAAAAAGTCATAATTCACATCCAACAGTCATTTACAGTCAAAAAAATAAATGTTAAAATTTCATCCATATTGACCATTTTGGGAACGTTCGACAGGTCCGGAGTCATCGTTTTTCATCCGAAAATGGATTTTTTGGACTGTACCAAAAATGATTCATAATGTAAATTGGATCGTGCCTCATGTTGAATATTCACTTTTTAAGCCCTCACAGTGACCAAAATTGCCATTTTTACAGAGTTTTGCTTACTCAAAAGCTTCATTTTTGATCAATTTCAGGCACAGAAATGACTTTAAACACATTTATTTTAGTTGAAAAAGTAATAATTCACATCCAACAGTCATTTACAGTCAAAAAATTAAATGTTAAAATTTCATCCATAATGACCTTTTTGGGAATGTTCGACAGGTTCGGAGTCATCGTTTTTCATCCGAAAATTGATTTTTTTGGACTGTACCAAAAATGATTCAAAATGTAAATTGGATCGTGCCTCATGTTGAATAACCACTTTTTAAACCCTCACAGTGACCAAAATTGCCATTTTTACAGAGTTTTGCTTACTCAAAAGCTTCATTTTTGACCAATTTCAGGCACAGAAATGACTTTAAACACACTTATTTTAGTTGAAAAAGTCATAATTCACATCCAACAGTCATTTACAGTCAAAAAAATAAATGTTAAAATTTCATCCATATTGACCATTTTGGGAACGTTCGACAGGTCCGGAGTCATCGTTTTTCATCCGAAAATGGATTTTTTGGACTGTACCAAAAATGATTCATAATGTAAATTGGATCGTGCCTCATGTTGAATATTCACTTTTTAAGCCCTCACAGTGACCAAAATTGCCATTTTTACAGAGTTTTGCTTACTCAAAAGCTTCATTTTTGACCAATTTCAGGCACAGAAATGACTTTCAACACATTTATTTTAGTTGAAAAAGTGATAATTCACATCCAACAGTCATTTACAGTCAAAAAATTAAATGTTAAAATTTCATCCATATTGACCATTTTGGGAACGTTCGACAGGTCCGGAGTCATCGTTTTTCATCCGAAAATGGATTTTTTGGACTGTACCAAAAATGATTCATAATGTAAATTGGATCGTGCCTCATGTTGAATAACCACTTTTTAAGCCCTCACAGTGACCAAAATTGCCATTTTTACAGAGTTTTGCTTACTCAAAAGCTTCATTTTTGACCAATTTCAGGCACAGAAATGACTTTCAACACATTTATTTTAGTTGAAAAAGTCATAATTCACATCCAACAGTCATTTACAGTTAAAAAAATAAATGTTAAAATTTCATCCATATTGACCATTTTGGGAACGTTCGACAGGTCCGGAGCCATCGTTTTTCATCAGAAAATTGATTTTTTGGACTGTACCAAAATTATTCAAAATGTAAATTGGATCATGCCTCATGTTAAATAACCACTTTTTAAACCCTCACAGTGACCAAAATTGCCATTTTTACAGAGTTTTGCTTACTCAAAAGCTTCATTTTTGACCAATTTCAGGCACAGAAATGACTTTAAACACATTTATTTTAGTTGAAAAAGTCATAATTCACATCCAACAGTCATTTACAGTCAAAAAATTAAATGTTAAAATTTCATCCATATTGACCATATTGGGAACGTTCGACAGGTCCGGAGTCATAGTTTTTCATCCGAAAATTGATTTTTTGGACTGTACCAAAAATGATTCAAAATGTAAATTGGATCGTGCCTCATGTTGAATAACCACTTTTTAAACCCTCACAGTGACCAAAATTGCCATTTTTACAGAGTTTTGCCTACTCAAAAGCTTCATTTTTGACCAATTTCAGGCACAGAAATGACTTTAAACACATTTATTTTAGTTGAAAAAGTCATAATTCACACCCAACAGTCATTTACAGTCAAAAAATTAAATGTTTAAATTTCATCCATATTGACCATTTTGGGAACGTTTGACAGGTCCGGAGTCATCGTTTTTCATCCAAAAATTGATTTTTTGGACTGTACCAAAAATGATTCAAAATGTAAATTGGATCGTGCCTCATGTTGAATAGCCACTTTTTAAACCCTAACAGTGACCAAAATTGCCATTTTTACAGAGTTTTGCTTACTCAAAAGCTTCAATTTTGACCAATTTCAGGCACAGAAATGACTTTAAACACACGTATTTTAGATGAAAAAGTCATAATTCACATCCAACAGTCATTTACAGTCAAAAAAGATAAATGTTAAAATTTCATCCATATTGACCATTTTGGGAACGTTCGACAGGTCCGGAGCCATCGTTTTTCATCAGAAAATTGATTTTTTGGACTGTACCAAAAATGATTCAAAATGTAAATTGGATCGTGCCTCATGTTGAATAACCACTTTTTAAACCCTCACAGTGACCAAAATTGCAATTTTTACAGAGATTTGCCTACTCAAAAGCTTCATTTTTGACCAATTTCAGGCACAGAAATGACTTTAAACACATTTATTTTAGTTGAAAAAGTCATAATTCACATCCAACAGTCATTTACAGTCAAAAAATTAAATGTTTAAATTTCATCCATATTGACCATTTTGGGAACGTTCGACAGGTCCGGAGTCATCGTTTTTCATCCGAAAATTGATTTTTTGGACTGTACCAAAAATGATTCAAAATGTAAATTGGATCGTGCCTCATGTTGAATAACCACTTTTTAAACCCTAACAGTGACCAAAATTGCCATTTTTACAGAGTTTTGCTTACTCAAAAGCTTCAATTTTGACCAATTTCAGGCACAGAAATGACTTTAAACACACGTATTTTAGATGAAAAAGTCATAATTCACATCCAACAGTCATTTACAGTCAAAAAAATAAATGTTAAAATGTCATCCTTATTGACCATTTTGGGAACGTTCGACAGGTCCGGAGCCATCGTTTTTCTTCAGAAAATTGATTTTTTGGACTGTACCAAAAATGATTCAAAATGTAAATTGGATCGTGCCTCATGTTGAATAACCACTTTTTAAACCCTCACAGTGACCAAAATTGCCATTTTTACAGAGTTTTGCTAACTCAAAAGCTTCAATTTTGACCAATTTCAGGCACAGAAATGACTTTAAACACACTTATTTCAGTTGAAAAAGTCATAATTCACATCCAACAGTCATTTACAGTCAAACAATTAAATGTTAAAATTTCATCCATATTGACCATTTTGGGAACGTTCGACAGGTCCGGAGTCATCGTTTTTCATCCGAAAATTGATTTTTTGGACTGTACCAAAAATGATTCATAATGTAAATTGGATTGTGCCTCATGTTGAATAACCACTTTTTAAGCCCTCACAGTGACCAAAATTGCAATTTTTACAGAGTTTTGCTTACTCAAAAGCTTCATTTTTGACCAATTTCAGGCACAGAAATGACTTTAAACACATTTATTTTAGTTGAAAAAGTCATAATTCACATCCAACAGTCATTTACAGTCAAAAAATTAAATGTTAAAATTTCATCCATATTGACCATTTTGGGAAGGTTCGACAGGTCCGGAGTCATCGTTTTTCATCCAAAAATTGATTTTTTGGACTGTACCAAAAATGATTCAAAATGTAAATTGGATCGTGCCTCATGTTGAATAACCACTTTTTAAACCCTCACAGTGACCAAAATTGCCATTTTTACAGAGTTTTGCTTACTCAAAAGCTTCAATTTTGACCAATTTCAGGCACAGAAATGACTTTAAACACACGTATTTTAGATTAAAAAGTCATAATTCACATCCAACAGTCATTTACAGTCAAAAAAATAAATGTTAAAATGTCATCCTTATTGACCATTTTGGGAACGTTCGACAGGTCCGGAGCCATCGTTTTTCTTCAGAAAATTGATTTTTTGGACTGTACCAAAAATGATTCAAAATGTAAATTGGATCGTGCCTCATGTTGAATAACCACTTTTTAAACCCTCACAGTGACCAAAATTGCCATTTTTACAGAGTTTTGCTTACTCAAAAGCTTCAATTTTGACCAATTTCAGGCACAGAAATGACTTTAAACACACTTATTTCAGTTGAAAAAGTCATAATTCACATCCAACAGTCATTTACAGTCAAACAATTAAATGTTAAAATTTCATCCATATTGACCATTTTGGGAACGTTCGACAGGTCCGGAGTCATCGTTTTTCATCCGAAAATTGATTTTTTGGACTGTACCAAAAATGATTCATAATGTAAATTGGATTGTGCCTCATGTTGAATAACCACTTTTTAAGCCCTCACAGTGACCAAAATTGCAATTTTTACAGAGTTTTGCTTACTCAAAAGCTTCATTTTTGACCAATTTCAGGCACAGAAATGACTTTAAACACATTTATTTTAGTTGAAAAAGTCATAATTCACATCCAACAGTCATTTACAGTCAAAAAATTAAATGTTAAAATTTCATCCATATTGACCATTTTGGGAAGGTTCGACAGGTCCGGAGTCATCGTTTTTCATCCAAAAATTGATTTTTTGGACTGTACCAAAAATGATTCAAAATGTAAATTGGATCGTGCCTCATGTTGAATAACAACTTTTTAAACCCTCACAGTGACCAAAATTGCCATTTTTACAGAGTTTTGCCTACTCAAAAGCTTCAATTTTGACCAATTTCAGGCACAGAAATGACTTTAAACACACGTATTTTAGATGAAAAAGTCATAATTCACATCCAACAGTCATTTACAGTCAAAAAAATAAATGTTAAAATTTCATCCATATTGACCATTTTGGGAACGTTCGACAGGTCCGGAGCCATCGTTTTTCATCAGAAAATTGATTTTTTGGACTGTACCAAAAATGATTCAAAATGTAAATTTGATCGTGCCTCATGTTGAATAACCACTTTTTAAACCCTCACAGTGACCAAAATTGCCATTTTTACAGAGTTTTGCCTACTCAAAAGCTTCAATTTTGACCAATTTCAGGCACAGAAATGACTTTAAACACATTTATTTTAGTTGAAAAAGTCATAATTCAGATTCCAACAGTCATTTACAGTCAAAAAATTAAATGTTAAAATTTCATCCATATTAACCTTTTTGGGAATGTTCAACAGGTTCGGAGTCATCGTTTTTCATCCGAAAATTGATTTTTTGGACTGTACCAAATATGATTCAAAATGTAAATTGGATCGTGCCTCATGTTGAATAACCACTTTTTAAACCCTCACAGTGACCAAAATTGCCATTTTTACAGAGTTTTGCTTACTCAAAAGCTTCATTTTTGACCTATTTCAGGCACAGAAATGACTTTAAACACACTTATTTTAGTTGAAAAAGTCATAATTCACATCCAACAGTCATTTACAGTCAAAAAATTACATGTTAAAATTTCATCCATATTGACCATTTTGGGAACGTTCGACAGGTCCGGAGTCATCGTTTTTCATCAAAAAATTGATTTTTTGGACTCTACCAAAAATGAATCATAATGTAAATTGGATCGTGCCTCATGTTGAATAACCACTTTTTAAGCCCTCACAGTGACCAAAATTGCCATGTTTACAGAGTTTTGCTTACTCAAAAGCTTCATTTTTGACCAATTTCAGGCACAGAAATGACTTTAAACACATTTATTTTAGTTGAAAAAGTCATAATTCACATCCAACAGTCATTTACAGTCAAAAAATTAAATGTTAAAATTTCATCCATATTGACCATTTTGGGAACGTTCGACAGGTCCGGAGTCATCGTTTTTCATCCGAAAATTGATTTTTTGGACTGTACCAAAAATGATTCAAAATGTAAATTGGATCGTGCCTCATGTTGAATAACCACTTTTTAAACCCTAACAGTGACCAAAATTGCCATTTTTACAGAGTTTTGCTTACTCAAACGCTTCAATTTTGACCAATTTCAGGGACAGAAATGACTTTAAACACACGTATTTTAGATGAAAAAGTCATAATTCACATCCAACAGTCATTTACAGTCAAAAAAATAAATGTGAAAATTTCATCCTTATTGACCATTTTGGGAACGTTTGACAGGTCCGGAGCCATCGTTTTTCATCAGAAAATTGATTTTTTGGACTGTACCAAAAATTATTCAAAATGTAAATTGGATCGTGCCTCATGTTGAATAACCACTTTTTAAACCCTCACTGTGACCAAAATTGCCATTTTTACAGAGTTTTGCTTACTCAAAAGCTTCAATTTTGACCATTTTCAGGCACAGAAATGACTTTAAACACACTTATTTTAGTTGAAAAAGTCATAATTCACATCCAAGAGTCATTTACAGTCAAAAAATTAAATGTTAAAATTTCATCCATATTGACCATTTTGGGAACGTTCGACAGGTCCGGAGTCATCGTTTTTCATCCGAAAATAGATTTTTTGGCCTGTACCAAAAATGATTCAAAATGTAAATTCGATCGTGCCTCATGTTGAATAACCACTTTTTAAACCCTCAGAGTGACCAAAATTGCCATTTTTACAGAGTTTTGCTTACTCAAAAGCTTCAATTTTGACCAGATTCAGGCACAGAAATGACTTTAAACACACTTATTTTAGTTGAAAAAGTCATAATTCACATCCAACAGTCATTTACAGTTAAAAAAATAAATGTTAAAATTTCATCCATATTGACCATTTTGGGAACGTTCGACAGGTCCGGAGTCATCGTTTTTCATCCGAAAATTGATTTTTTGGACTGTACCAAAAATGATTCAAAATGTAAATTGGATCGTGCCTCATGTTGAATAACCACTTTTTAAACCCTAACAGTGACCAAAATTGCCATTTTTACAGAGTTTTGCTTACTCAAAAGCTTCAATTTTGACCAATTTCAGGCACAGAAATGACTTTAAACACACGTATTTTAGATGAAAAAGTCATAATTCACATCCAACAGTCATTTACAGTCAAAAAAATAAATGTTAAAATTTCATCCTTATTGACCATTTTGGGAACGTTCGACAGGTCCGGAGCCATCGTTTTTCATCAGAAAATTTATTTTTTGGACTGTACCAAAAATGATTCAAAATGTAAATTGGATCGTGCCTCATGTTGAATAACCACTTTTTAAACCCTCACAGTGACCAAAATTGCCATTTTTACAGAGTTTTGCTTACTCAAAAGCTTCATTTTTGACCAATTTCAGGCACAGAAATGACTTTCAACACATTTATTTTAGTTGAAAAAGTGATAATTCACATCCAACAGTCATTTACAGTCAAAAAATTAAATGTTAAAATTTCATCCATATTGACCATTTTGGGAACGTTCGACAGGTCCGGAGTCATCGTTTTTCATCCGAAAATGGATTTTTTGGACTGTACCAAAAATGATTCATAATGTAAATTGGATCGTGCCTCATGTTGAATAACCACTTTTTAAGCCCTCACAGTGACCAAAATTGCCATTTTTACAGAGTTTTGCTTACTCAAAAGCTTCATTTTTGACCAATTTCAGGCACAGAAATGACTTTCAACACATTTATTTTAGTTGAAAAAGTCATAATTCACATCCAACAGTCATTTACAGTCAAAAAAATTAAATGTTAAAATTTCATCGATATTGACCATTTTGGGAACGTTCCACAGGTCCGGAGTCATCGTTTTTCATCCGAAAATTGATTTTTTGGACTGTACCAAAAATGATTCAAAATGTAAATTGGATCGTGCCTCATGTTGAATAACCACTTTTTAAGCCCTCACAGTGACCAAAATTGCCATTTTTACAGAGTTTTGCTTACTCAAAAGCTTCATTTTTGACCAATTTCAGGCACAGAAATGACTTTAAACACACTTATTTTAGTTGAAAAAGTCATAATTCACATCCAACAGTCATTTACAGTTAAAAAAATAAATGTTAAAATTTCATCCATATTGACCATTTTGGGAACGTTCGACAGGTCCGGAGCCATCGTTTTTCATCAGAAAATTGATTTTTTGGACTGTACCAAAATTATTCAAAATTTAAATTGGATCATGCCTCATGTTAAATAACCACTTTTTAAACCCTCACAGTGACCAAAATTGCCATTTTTACAGAGTTTTGCTTACTCAAAAGCTTCATTTTTGACCAATTTCAGGCACAGAAATGACTTTAAACACATTTATTTTAGTTGAAAAAGTCATAATTCACATCCAACAGTCATTTACAGTCAAAAAATTAAATGTTAAAATTTCATCCATATTGACCATATTGGGAACGTTCGACAGGTCCGGAGTCATCGTTTTTCATCCGAAAATTGATTTTTTGGACTGTACCAAAAATGATTCAAAATGTAAATTGGATCATGCCTCATGTTGAATAACCACTTTTTAAACCCTCACAGTGACCAAAATTGCCATTTTTACAGAGTTTTGCCTACTCAAAAGCTTCATTTTTGACCAATTTCAGGCACAGAAATGACTTTAAACACATTTATTTTAGTTAAAAAAGTCATAATTCACACCCAACAGTCATTTACAGTCAAAAAATTAAATGTTTAAATTTCATCCATATTGACCATTTTGGGAACGTTTGACAGGTCCGGAGTCATCGTTTTTCATCCAAAAATTGATTTTTTGGACTGTACCAAAAATGATTCAAAATGTAAATTGGATCGTGCCTCATGTTGAATAGCCACTTTTTAAACCCTAACAGTGACCAAAATTGCCATTTTTACAGAGTTTTGCTTACTCAAAAGCTTCAATTTTGACCAATTTCAGGCACAGAAATGACTTTAAACACACGTATTTTAGATGAAAAAGTCATAATTCACATCCAACAGTCATTTACAGTCAAAAAAATAAATGTTAAAATTTCATCCATATTGACCATTTTGGGAACGTTCGACAGGTCCGGAGCCATCGTTTTTCATCAGAAAATTGATTTTTTGGACTGTACCAAAAATGATTCAAAATGTAAATTGGATCGTGCCTCATGTTGAATAACCACTTTTTAAACCCTCACAGTGACCAAAATTGCCATTTTTACAGAGATTTGCCTACTCAAAAGCTTCATTTTTGACCAATTTCAGGCACAGAAATGACTTTAAACACATTTATTTTAGTTGAAAAAGTCATAATTCACATCCAACAGTCATTTACAGTCAAAAAATTAAATGTTTAAATTTCATCCATATTGACCATTTTGGGAACGTTCGACAGGTCCGGAGTCATCGTTTTTCATCCGAAAATTGATTTTTTGGACTGTACCAAAAATGATTCAAAATGTAAATTGGATCGTGCCTCATGTTGAATAACCACTTTTTAAACCCTAACAGTGACCAAAATTGCCATTTTTACAGAGTTTCGCTTACTCAAAAGCTTCAATTTTGACCAATTTCAGGCACAGAAATGACTTTAAACACACGTATTTTAGATGAAAAAGTCATAATTCACATCCAACAGTCATTTACAGTCAAAAAAATAAATGTTAAAATGTCATCCTTATTGACCATTTTGGGAACGTTCGACAGGTCCGGAGCCATCGTTTTTCTTCAGAAAATTGATTTTTTGGACTGTACCAAAAATGATTCAAAATGTAAATTGGATCGTGCCTCATGTTGAATAACCACTTTTTAAACCCTCACAGTGACCAAAATTGCCATTTTTACAGAGTTTTGCTTACTCAAAAGCTTCAATTTTGACCAATTTCAGGCACAGAAATGACTTTAAACACACTTATTTCAGTTGAAAAAGTCATAATTCACATCCAACAGTCATTTACAGTCAAACAATTAAATGTTAAAATTTCATCCATATTGACCATTTTGGGAACGTTCGACAGGTCCGGAGTCATCGTTTTTCATCCAAAAATTGATTTTTTGGACTGTACCAAAAATGATTCAAAATGTAAATTGGATCGTGCCTCATGTTGAATAACCACTTTTTAAACCCTCACAGTGACCAAAATTGCCATTTTTACAGAGTTTTGCCTACTCAAAAGCTTCAATTTTGACCAATTTCAGGCACAGAAATGACTTTAAACACACGTATTTTAGATGAAAAAGTCATAATTCACATCCAACAGTCATTTACAGTCAAAAAAATAAATGTTAAAATTTCATCCATATTGACCATTTTGGGAACGTTCGACAGGTCCGGAGCCATCGTTTTTCATCAGAAAATTGATTTTTTGGACTGTACCAAAAATGATTCAAAATGTAAATTGGATCGTGCCTCATGTTGAATAACCACTTTTTAAACCCTCACAGTGACCAAAATTGCCATTTTTACAGAGTTTTGCCTACTCAAAAGCTTCAATTTTGACCAATTTCAGGCACAGAAATGACTTTAAACACATTTATTTTAGTTGAAAAAGTCATAATTCAGATTCCAACAGTCATTTACAGTCAAAAAATTAAATGTTAAAATTTCATCCATATTAACCTTTTTGGGAATGTTCAACAGGTTCGGAGTCATCGTTTTTCATCCGAAAATTGATTTTTTGGACTGTACCAAATATGATTCAAAATGTAAATTGGATCGTGCCTCATGTTGAATAACCACTTTTTAAACCCTCACAGTGACCAAAATTGCCATTTTTACAGAGTTTTGCTTACTCAAAAGCTTCATTTTTGACCTATTTCAGGCACAGAAATGACTTTAAACACACTTATTTTAGTTGAAAAAGTCATAATTCACATCCAACAGTCATTTACAGTCAAAAAATTACATGTTAAAATTTCATCCATATTGACCATTTTGGGAACGTTCGACAGGTCAAGTCATCGTTTTTCATCAAAAAATTGATTTTTTGGACTCTACCAAAAATGAATCATAATGTAAATTGGATCGTGCCTCATGTTGAATAACCACTTTTTAAGCCCTCACAGTGACCAAAATTGCCATGTTTACAGAGTTTTGCTTACTCAAAAGCTTCATTTTTGACCAATTTCAGGCACAGAAATGACTTTAAACACATTTATTTTAGTTGAAAAAGTCATAATTCACATCCAACAGTCATTTACAGTCAAAAAATTAAATGTTAAAATTTCATCCATATTGACCATTTTGGGAACGTTCGACAGGTCCGGAGTCATCGTTTTTCATCCGAAAATGGATTTTTTGGACTGTACCAAAAATGATTCATAATGTAAATTGGATCGTGCCTCATGTTGAATATTCACTTTTTAAGCCCTAACAGTGACCAAAATTGCCATTTTTACAGAGTTTTGCTTACTCAAAAGCTTTAATTGTGACCAATTTCAGGGACAGAAATTACTTTAAACACACTTATTTTAGTTGAAAAAGTCATAATTCAGATTCCAACAGTCATTTACAGTCAAAAAATTAAATGTTAAAATTTCATCCATATTGACCTTTTTGGAAATGTTCGACAGGTTCGGAGTCATCGTTTTTCATCCGAAAATTGATTTTTTGGACTGTACCAAAAATGATTCATAATGTAAATTGGATCGTGCCTCATGTTGAATAACCACTTTTTAAGCCCTCACAGTGACCAAAATTGCCATTTTTACAGAGTTTTGCTAACTCAAAAGCTTCATTTTTGATCAATTTCAGGCACAGAAATGACTTTAAACACATTTATTTTAGTTGAAAAAGTCATAATTCACATCCAACAGTCATTTACAGTCAAAAAATTAAATGTTAAAATTTCATCCATATTGACCATTTTGGGAACGATCGACAAGTCCGGAGTCATCGTTTTTCATCCGAAAATGGATTTTTTGGACTGTACCAAAAATGATTCAAAATGTAAATTGGATCGTGCCTCATGTTGAATAACCACTTTTTAAACCCTAACAGTGACCAAAATTGGCATTTTTACAGAGTTTTGCTTACTCAAAAGCTTTAATTGTGACCAATTTCAGGCACAGAAATTACTTTAAACACACTTATTTTAGTTGAAAAAGTCATAATTCAGATTCCAACAGTCATTTACAGTCAAAAAATTAAATGTTAAAATTTCATCCAAATTGACCTTTTTGGGAATGTTCGACAGGTTCGGAGTCATCGTTTTTCATCCGAAAATTGATTTTTTGGACTGTACCAAAAATGATTCAAAATGTAAATTGGATCGTGCCTCATGTTGAATAAACACTTTTTAAACCCTCACAGTGACCAAAATTGCCATTTTTACAGAGTTTTCCTTACTCAAAAGCTTCATTTTTGACCAATTTCAGGCAGAGAAATGACTTTCAACACATTTATTTTAGTTGAAAAAGTCATAATTCACATCCAACAGTCATTTACAGTCAAACAATTAAATGTTAAAATTTCATCCATATTGACCATTTTGGGAACGTTCGACAGGTCCGGAGTCATCGTTTTTCATCCGAAAATTGATTTTTTGGACTGTACCAAAAATGATTCATAATGTAAATTGGATTGTGCCTCATGTTGAATAACCACTTTTTAAGCCCTCACAGTGACCAAAATTGCAATTTTTACAGAGTTTTGCTTACTCAAAAGCTTCATTTTTGACCAATTTCAGGCACAGAAATGACTTTAAACACATTTATTTTAGTTGAAAAAGTCATAATTCACATCCAACAGTCATTTACAGTCACAAAATTAAATGTTAAAATTTCATCCATATTGACCATTTTGGGAAGGTTCGACAGGTCCGGAGTCATCGTTTTTCATCCAAAAATTGATTTTTTGGACTGTACCAAAAATGATTCAAAATGTAAATTGGATCGTGCCTCATGTTGAATAACCACTTTTTAAACCCTCACAGTGACCAAAATTGCCATTTTTACAGAGTTTTGCTTACTCAAAAGCTTCATTTTTGACCAATTTCAGGCACAGAAATGACTTTAAACACATTTATTTTAGTTGAAAAAGTCATAATTCACATCCAACAGTCATTTACAGTCAAAAAATTAAATGTTAAAATTTCATCCATATTGACCATATTGGGAACGTTCGACAGGTCCGGAGTCATCGTTTTTCATCCGAAAATGGATTTTTTGGACTGTACCAAAAATGATTCATAATGTAAATTGGATCGTGCCTCATGTTGAATAACCACTTTTTAAGCCCTCACAGTGACCAAAATTGCCATTTTTACAGAGTTTTGCTTACTCAAAAGCTTCATTTTTGACCTATTTCAGGCACAGAAATGACTTTAAACACACGTATTTTAGATGAAAAAGTCATAATTCACATCCAACAGTCATTTACAGTCAAAAAAATAAATGTTAAAATTTCATCCATATTGACCATTTTGGGAACGTTCGACAGGTCCGGAGCCATCGTTTTTCATCAGAAAATTGATTTTTTGGACTGTACCAAAAATGATTCAAAATGTAAATTGGATCGTGCCTCATGTTGAATAACCACTTTTTAAACCCTCACAGTGACCAAAATTGCCATTTTTACAGAGTTTTGCCTACTCAAAAGCTTCAATTTTGACCAATTTCAGGCACAGAAATGACTTTAAACACATTTATTTTAGTTGAAAAAGTCATAATTCAGATTCCAACAGTCATTTACAGTCAAAAAATTAAATGTTAAAATTTCATCCATATTAACCTTTTTGGGAATGTTCAACAGGTTCGGAGTCATCGTTTTTCATCCGAAAATTGATTTTTTGGACTCTACCAAATATGATTCAAAATGTAAATTGGATCGTGCCTCATGTTGAATAACCACTTTTTAAACCCTCACAGTGACCAAAATTGCCATTTTTACAGAGTTTTGCTTACTCAAAAGCTTTAATTGTGACCAATTTCAGGGACAGAAATTACTTTAAACACACTTATTTTAGTTGAAAAAGTCATAATTCAGATTCCAACAGTCATTTACAGTCAAAAAATTAAATGTTAAAATTTCATCCATATTGACCTTTTTGGATATGTTCGACAGGTTCGGAGTCATCGTTTTTCATCCGAAAATGGATTTTTTGGACTGTACCAAAAATGATTCATAATGTAAATTGGATCGTGCCTCATGTTGAATAACCACTTTTTAAGCCCTCACAGTGACCAAAATTGCCATTTTTACAGAGTTTTGCTAACTCAAAAGCTTCATTTTTGACCAATTTCAGGCACAGAAATGACTTTAAACACATTTATTTTAGTTGAAAAAGTCATAATTCACATCCAACAGTCATTTACAGTCAAAAAATTAAATGTTAAAATTTCATCCATATTGACCATTTTGGGAACGATCGACAAGTCCGGAGTCATCGTTTTTCATCCGAAAATGGATTTTTTGGACTGTACCAAAAATGATTCAAAATGTAAATTGGATCGTGCCTCATGTTGAATAACCACTTTTTAAACCCTAACAGTGACCAAAATTGGCATTTTTACAGAGTTTTGCTTACTCAAAAGCTTTAATTGTGACCAATTTCAGGCACAGAAATTACTTTAAACACACTTATTTTAGTTGAAAAAGTCATAATTCAGATTCCAACAGTCATTTACAGTCAAAAAATTAAATGTTAAAATTTCATCCATATTAACCTTTTTGGGAATGTTCAACAGGTTCGGAGTCATCGTTTTTCATCCGAAAATTGATTTTTTGGACTGTACCAAATATGATTCAAAATGTAAATTGGATCGTGCCTCATGTTAAATAACCACTTTTTAAACCCTCACAGTGACCAAAATTGCCATTTTTACAGAGTTTTGCTTACTCAAAAGCTTCATTTTTGACCTATTTCAGGCACAGAAATGACTTTAAACACACTTATTTTAGTTGAAAAAGTCATAATTCACATCCAACAGTCATTTACAGTCAAAAAATTACATGTTAAAATTTCATCCATATTGACCATTTTGGGAACGTTCGACAGGTCCGGAGTCATCGTTTTTCATCAAAAAATTGATTTTTTGGACTCTACCAAAAATGAATCATAATGTAAATTGGATCGTGCCTCATGTTGAATAACCACTTTTTAAGCCCTCATAGTGACCAAAATTGCCATGTTTACAGAGTTTTGCTTACTCAAAAGCTTTAATTGTGACCAATTTCAGGGACAGAAATTACTTTAAACACACTTATTTTAGTTGAAAAAGTCATAATTCAGATTCCAACAGTCATTTACAGTCAAAAAATTAAATGTTAAAATTTCATCCATATTGACCTTTTTGGATATGTTCGACAGGTTCGGAGTCATCGTTTTTCATCCGAAAATGGATTTTTTGGACTGTACCAAAAATGATTCATAATGTAAATTGGATCGTGCCTCATGTTGAATAACCACTTTTTAAGCCCTCACAGTGACCAAAATTGCCATTTTTACAGAGTTTTGCTAACTCAAAAGCTTCATTTTTGACCAATTTCAGGCACAGAAATGACTTTAAACACATTTATTTTAGTTGAAAAAGTCATAATTCACATCCAACAGTCATTTACAGTCAAAAAATTAAATGTTAAAATTTCATCCATATTGACCATTTTGGGAACGTTCGACAGGTCCGGAGTCATCGTTTTTCATCCGAAAATGGATTTTTTGGACTGTACCAAAAATGATTCATAATGTAAATTGGATCGTGCCTCATGTTGAATATTCACTTTTTAAGCCCTAACAGTGACCAAAATTGCCATTTTTACAGAGTTTTGCTTACTCAAAAGCTTTAATTGTGACCAATTTCAGGGACAGAAATTACTTTAAACACACTTATTTTAGTTGAAAAAGTCATAATTCAGATTCCAACAGTCATTTACAGTCAAAAAATTAAATGTTAAAATTTCATCCATATTGACCTTTTTGGAAATGTTCGACAGGTTCGGAGTCATCGTTTTTCATCCGAAAATTGATTTTTTGGACTGTACCAAAAATGATTCATAATGTAAATTGGATCGTGCCTCATGTTGAATAACCACTTTTTAAGCCCTCACAGTGACCAAAATTGCCATTTTTACAGAGTTTTGCTAACTCAAAAGCTTCATTTTTGACCAATTTCAGGCACAGAAATGACTTTAAACACATTTATTTTAGTTGAAAAAGTCATAATTCACATCCAACAGTCATTTACAGTCAAAAAATTAAATGTTAAAATTTCATCCATATTGACCATTTTGGGAACGATCGACAAGTCCGGAGTCATCGTTTTTCATCCGAAAATGGATTTTTTGGACTGTACCAAAAATGATTCAAAATGTAAATTGGATCGTGCCTCATGTTGAATAACCACTTTTTAAACCCTAACAGTGACCAAAATTGGCATTTTTACAGAGTTTTGCTTACTCAAAAGCTTTAATTGTGACCAATTTCAGGCACAGAAATTACTTTAAACACACTTATTTTAGTTGAAAAAGTCATAATTCAGATTCCAACAGTCATTTACAGTCAAAAAATTAAATGTTAAAATTTCATCCAAATTGACCTTTTTGGGAATGTTCGACAGGTTCGGAGTCATCGTTTTTCATCCGAAAATTGATTTTTTGGACTGTACCAAAAATGATTCAAAATGTAAATTGGATCGTGCCTCATGTTGAATAAACACTTTTTAAACCCTCACAGTGACCAAAATTGCCATTTTTACAGAGTTTTCCTTACTCAAAAGCTTCATTTTTGACCAATTTCAGGCAGAGAAATTTTCAACACATTTATTTTAGTTGAAAAAGTCATAATTCACATCCAACAGTCATTTACAGTCAAACAATTAAATGTTAAAATTTTCATCCATATTGACCATTTTGGGAACGTTCGACAGGTCCGGAGTCATCGTTTTTCATCCGAAAAATTGATTTTTTGGACTGTACCAAAAATGATTCATAATGTAAATTGGATTGTGCCTCATGTTGAATAACCACTTTTTAAGCCCTCACAGTGACCAAAATTGCAATTTTTACAGAGTTTTGCTTACTCAAAAGCTTCATTTTTGACCAATTTCAGGCACAGAAATGACTTTAAACACATTTATTTTAGTTGAAAAAGTCATAATTCACATCCAACAGTCATTTACAGTCACAAAATTAAATGTTAAAATTTCATCCATATTGACCATTTTGGGAAGGTTCGGACAGGTCCGGAGTCATCGTTTTTCATCCAAAAATTGATTTTTTGGACTGTACCAAAAATGATTCAAAATGTAAATTGGATCGTGCCTCATGTTGAATAACCACTTTTTAAACCCTCACAGTGACCAAAATTGCCATTTTTACAGAGTTTTGCTTACTCAAAAGCTTCATTTTTGACCAATTTCAGGCACAGAAATGACTTTAAACACATTTATTTTAGTTGAAAAAGTCATAATTCACATCCAACAGTCATTTACAGTCAAAAAATTAAATGTTAAAATTTCATCCATATTGACCATATTGGGAACGTTCGACAGGTCCGGAGTCATCGTTTTTCATCCGAAAATGGATTTTTTGGACTGTACCAAAAATGATTCATAATGTAAATTGGATCGTGCCTCATGTTGAATAACCACTTTTTAAGCCCTCACAGTGACCAAAATTGCCATTTTTACAGAGTTTTGCTTACTCAAAAGCTTCATTTTTGACCTATTTCAGGCACAGAAATGACTTTAAACACACGTATTTTAGATGAAAAAGTCATAATTCACATCCAACAGTCATTTACAGTCAAAAAAATAAATGTTAAAATTTCATCCATATTGACCATTTTGGGAACGTTCGACAGGTCCGGAGCCATCGTTTTTCATCAGAAAATTGATTTTTTGGACTGTACCAAAAATGATTCAAAATGTAAATTGGATCGTGCCTCATGTTGAATAACCACTTTTTAAACCCTCACAGTGACCAAAATTGCCATTTTTACAGAGTTTTGCCTACTCAAAAGCTTCAATTTTGACCAATTTCAGGCACAGAAATGACTTTAAACACATTTATTTTAGTTGAAAAAGTCATAATTCAGATTCCAACAGTCATTTACAGTCAAAAAATTAAATGTTAAAATTTCATCCATATTAACCTTTTTGGGAATGTTCAACAGGTTCGGAGTCATCGTTTTTCATCCGAAAATTGATTTTTTGGACTGTACCAAATATGATTCAAAATGTAAATTGGATCGTGCCTCATGTTGAATAACCACTTTTTAACCCTCACAGTGACCAAAATTGCCATTTTTACAGAGTTTTGCTTACTCAAAAGCTTCATTTTTGACCTATTTCAGGCACAGAAATGACTTTAAACACACTTATTTTAGTTGAAAAAGTCATAATTCACATCCAACAGTCATTTACAGTCAAAAAATTACATGTTAAAATTTCATCCATATTGACCATTTTGGGAACGTTCGACAGGTCCGGAGTCATCGTTTTTCATCAAAAAATTGATTTTTTGGACTCTACCAAAAATGAATCATAATGTAAATTGGATCGTGCCTCATGTTGAATAACCACTTTTTAAGCCCTCACAGTGACCAAAATTGCCATGTTTACAGAGTTTTGCTTACTCACAAGCTTCATTTTTTGACCAATTTCAGGCACAGAAATGACTTTAAACACATTTATTTTAGTTGAAAAAGTCATAATTCACATCCAACAGTCATTTACAGTCAAAAAATTAAATGTTAAAAATTTCATCCATATTGACCATTTTGGGAACGTTCGACAGGTCCGGAGTCATCGTTTTTCATCCGAAAATGGATTTTTTGGACTGTACCAAAAATGATTCATAATGTAAATTGGATCGTGCCTCATGTTGAATATTCACTTTTTAAGCCCTAACAGTGACCAAAATTGCCATTTTTACAGAGTTTTGCTTACTCAAAAGCTTTAATTGTGACCAATTTCAGGGACAGAAATTACTTTAAACACACTTATTTTAGTTGAAAAAGTCATAATTCAGATTCCAACAGTCATTTACAGTCAAAAAATTAAATGTTAAAATTTCATCCATATTGACCTTTTTGGATATGTTCGACAGGTTCGGAGTCATCGTTTTTCATCCGAAAATGGATTTTTTGACTGTACCAAAAATGATTCATAATGTAAATTGGATCGTGCCTCATGTTGAATAACCACTTTTTAAGCCCTCACAGTGACCAAAATTGCCATTTTTACAGAGTTTTGCTAACTCAAAAGCTTCATTTTTGACCAATTTCAGGCACAGAAATGACTTTAAACACATTTATTTTAGTTGAAAAAGTCATAATTCACATCCAACAGTCATTTACAGTCAAAAAATTAAATGTTAAAATTTCATCCATATTGACCATTTTGGGAACGATCGACAAGTCCGGAGTCATCGTTTTTCATCCGAAAATGGATTTTTTGGACTGTACCAAAAATGATTCAAAATGTAAATTGGATCGTGCCTCATGTTGAATAACCACTTTTTAAACCCTAACAGTGACCAAAATTGGCATTTTTACAGAGTTTTGCTTACTCAAAAGCTTTAATTGTGACCAATTTCAGGCACAGAAATTACTTTAAACACACTTATTTTAGTTGAAAAAGTCATAATTCAGATTCCAACAGTCATTTACAGTCAAAAATTAAATGTTAAAAATTTCATCCAAATTGACCTTTTTGGGAATGTTCGACAGGTTCGGAGTCATCGTTTTTCATCGGAAAATTGATTTTTTGGACTGTACCAAAAATGATTCAAAATGTAAATTGGATCGTGCCTCATGTTGAATAAACACTTTTTAAACCCTCACAGTGACCAAAATTGCCATTTTTACAGAGTTTTCCTTACTCAAAAGCTTCATTTTTGACCAATTTCAGGCAGAGAAATGACTTTCAACACATTTATTTTAGTTGAAAAAGTCATAATTCACATCCAACAGTCATTTACAGTCAAAAAATTAAATGTTAAAATTTCATCCATATTGACCATTTTGGGAACGTTTGACAGGTCCGGAGTCATCGTTTTTCATCCGAAAATGGATTTTTTGGACTGTACCAAAAATGATTCATAATGTAAATTGGATCATGCCTCATGTTGAATAACCACTTTTTAAGCCCTCACAGTGACCAAAATTGCCATTTTTACAGAGTTTTGTTTACTCAAAAGCTTCATTTTTGACCAATTTCAGGCACAGAAATGACTTTAAACACATTTATTTTAGTTGAAAAAGTCATAATTCACATCCAACAGTCAGTTACAGTCAAAAAATTAAATGTTAAAATTTCATCCATATTGACCATTTTGGGAACGTTCGACAGGTCCGGAGTCATCGTTTTTCATCCGAAAATTGATTTTTTGGCCTGTACCAAAAATGATTCAAAATGTAAATTGGATCGTGCCTCATGTTGAATAACCACTTTTTAAACCCTCACAGTGACCAAAAATTGCCATTTTTACAGAGTTTTCCTTACTCAAAAGCTTCATTTTTGACCAATTTCAGGCAGAGAAATGACTTTAAACACACTTATTTTAGTTGAAAATGTCATAATTCAGATTCCAACAGTCATTTACAGTCAATAAATTAAATGTTAAAATTTCATCCAAATTGACCTTTTTGGGAATGTTCGACAGGTTCGGAGTCATCGTTTTTCATCCGAAAATTGATTTTTTGGACTGTACCAAAAATGATTCAAAATGTAAATTGGATCTTGCCTCATGTTGAATAAACACTTTTTAAACCCTCACAGTGACCAAAATTGCCATTTTTACAGAGTTTTCCTTACTCAAAAGCTTCATTTTTGACCAATTTCAGGCAGAGAAATGACTTTCAACACATTTATTTTAGTTGAAAAAGTCATATTCACATCCAACAGTCATTTACAGTCAAAAAATTAAATGTTAAAATTTCATCCATATTGACCATTTTGGGAACGTTTGACAGGTCCGGAGTCATCGTTTTTCATCCGAAAATGGATTTTTTGGACTGTACCAAAAAATGTTTCATAATGTAAATTGGATCGTGCCTCATGTTGAATAACCACTTTTTAAGCCCTCCCAGTGACCAAAATTGCTATTTTTACAGAGTTTTGCTTACTCAAAAGCTTCAATTGTGACCAATTTCAGGCACAGAAATGACTTTAAACACATTTATTTTAGTTGAAAAAGTCATAATTCACATCCAACAGTCATTTACAGTCAAAAAATTAAATGTTAAAATTTCATCCATATTGACCATTTTGGGAACGTTCGACAGGTCCGGAGTCATCGTTTTTCATCCGAAATTGATTTTTTGGCCTGTACCAAAAATGATTCAAAATGTAAATTCGATCGTGCCTCATGTTGAATAACCACTTTTTAAACCCTCACAGTGACCAAAATTGCCATTTTTACAGAGTTTTGCTTACTCAAAAGCTTCAATTTTGACCAATTTCAGGCACAGAAATGACTTTAAACACACCTATTTTAGTTGAAAAAGTCATAATTCACATCCAACAGTCATTTACAGTCAAAAAACTTAAATGTTAAAATTTCATCCATATTGACCATTTTGGGAACGTTCGACATGTCCGGAGTCATCGTTTTTTATCAGAAAATTGATTTTTTGGACTGTACCAAAAATGATTCATAATGTAAATTGGATCATGCCTCATGTTAAATAACCACTTTTTAAGCCCTCACAGTGACCAAAATTGCCATTTTTACAGAGTTTTGCTTACTCAAAAGCTTCATTTTTGACCAAATTTCAGGCACAGAAATGACTTTAAACACATTTATTTTAGTTGAAAAAGTAATAATTCACATCCAACAGTCATTTACAGTCAAAAAATTAAATGTTAAAATTTCATCCATATTGACCTTTTTGGGAATGTTCGACAGATTCGGAGTCATCGTTTTTCATCCGAAAATTGATTTTTTGGACTGTACCAAAAATGATTCAAAATGTAAATTGGATCGTGCCTCATGTTGAATAACCACTTTTTAAACCCTCACAGTGACCAAAATTGCCATTTTTACAGAGTTTTGCTTACTCAAAAGCTTCATTTTTGACCAATTTCAGGCACAGAAATTACTTTAAACACATTTATTTTAGTTGAAAAAGTCATAATTCACATCCAACAGTCATTTACAGTCAAAAATTAAATGTTAAAATTTCATCCATATTGACCATTTTGGGAATGTTCGACAGGTCCGGAGTCATCGTTTTTTCATCCGAAAATGGATTTTTTGGACTGTACCAAAAATGATTCATAATGTAAATTGGATCGTGCCTCATGTTGAATAACCACTTTTTAAGCCCTCACAGTGACCAAAATTGCCATTTTTACAGAGTTTTGCTTACTCAAAAGCTTCATTTTTGACCAATTTCAGGCACAGAAATGACTTTGAACACACTTATTTTAGTTGAAAAAGTCATAATTCACATCCAACAGTCATTTACAGTCAAAAAATTACATGTTAAAATTTCATCCATATTGACCATTTTGGGAACGTTCGACATGTCCGGAGTCATCCTTTTTCATCAAAAAATTGATTTTTTGGACTGTACCAAAAATGATTCATAATGTAAATTGGATCGTGCCTCATGTTGAATAACCACTTTTTAAGCCCTCACAGTGACCAAAATTGCCATGTTTACAGAGTTTTGCTTACTCAAAAGCTTCATTTTTGACCAATTTCAGGCACAGAAATGACTTTAAACACATTTATTTTAGTTGAAAAAGTCATAATTCACATCCAACAGTCATTTACAGTCAAAAAATTAAATGTTAAAATTTCATCCATATTGACCATTTTGGGAACGTTCGACAGGTCCGGAGTCATCGTTTTTCATCCGAAAATGGATTTTTTGGACTGTACCAAAAATGATTCATAATGTAAATTGGATCGTGCCTCATGTTGAATATTCACTTTTTAAGCCCTCACAGTGACCAAAATTGCCATTTTTACAGAGTTTTGCTTACTCAAAAGCTTCATTTTTGACCAATTTCAGGCACAGAAATGACTTTAAACACATTTATTTTAGTTGAAAAAGTAATAATTCACATCCAACAGTCATTTACAGTCAAAAAATTAAATGTTAAAATTTCATCCATATTGACCTTTTTGGGAATGTTCGACAGGTTCGGAGTCATCGTTTTTCATCCGAAAATTGATTTTTTGGACTGTACCAAAAATGATTCAAAATGTAAATTGGATCGTGCCTCATGTTGAATAACCACTTTTTAAACCCTCACAGTGACCAAAATTGCCATTTTTACAGTTTTGCTTACTCAAAAGCTTCATTTTTGACCAATTTCAGGCACAGAAATGACTTTAAACACACTTATTTTAGTTGAAAAATTCATAATTCACATCCAACAGTCATTTACAGTCAAAAAAATAAATGTTAAAATTTCATCCATATTGACCATTTTGGGAACGTTCGACAGGTCCGGAGTCATCGTTTTTCATCCGAAAATGGATTTTTTGGACTGTACCAAAAATGATTCATAATGTAAATTGGATCGTGCCTCATGTTGAATAACCACTTTTTAAGCCCTCACAGTGACCAAAATTGCCATTTTTACAGAGTTTTGCTTACTCAAAAGCTTCATTTTTGACCAATTTCGGGCACAGAAATTACTTTAAACACATTTATTTTAGTTGAAAAAGTCATAATTCACATCCAACAGTCATTTACAGTCAAAAAATTACATGTTAAAATTTCATCCATATTGACCATTTTGGGAACGTTCGACAGGTCCGGAGTCATCGTTTTTTATCCGAAAATGGATTTTTTGGACTGTACCAAAAATGATTCATAATGTAAATTGGATCGTGCCTCATGTTGAATAACCACTTTTTAAGCCCTCACAGTGACCAAAATTGCCATGTTTACAGAGTTTTGCTTACTCAAAAGCTTCATTTTTGACCAATTTCAGGCACAGAAATGACTTTCAACACATTTATTTTAGTTGAAAAAGTCATAATTCACATCCAACAGTCATTTACAGTCAAAAAATTAAATGTTAAAATTTCATCCATATTGACCATTTTGGGAACGTGCGACAGGTCCGGAGTCATTGTTTTTCATCCGAAAATGGATTTTTTGGACTGTACCAAAAATGATTCATAATGTAAATTGGATCGTGCCTCATGTTGAATATTCACTTTTTAAGCCCTCACAGTGACCAAAATTGCCATTTTTACAGAGTTTTGCTTACTCAAAAGCTTCATTTTTGACCAATTTCAGGCACAGAAATGACTTTAAACACATTTATTTTAGTTGAAAAAGTAATAATTCACATCCAACAGTCATTTACAGTCAAAAAATTAAATGTTAAAATTTCATCCATATTGACCTTTTTGGGAATGTTCGACAGATTCGGAGTCATCGTTTTTCATCCGAAAATTGATTTTTTGGACTGTACCAAAAATGATTCAAAATGTAAATTGGATCGTGCCTCATGTTGAATAACCACTTTTTAAACCCTCACAGTGACCAAAATTGCCATTTTTACAGAGTTTTGCTTACTCAAAAGGTTCATTTTTGACCAATTTCAGGCACAGAAATGACTTTAAACACATTTATTTTAGTTGAAAAAGTCATAATTCACATCCAACAGTCATTTACAGTCAAAAAATTAAATGTTAAAATTTCATCCATATTGACCATATTGGGAACGTTCGACAGGTCCGGAGTCATCGTTTTTCATCCGAAAATGGATTTTTTGGACTGTACCAAAAATTATTCATAATGTAAATTGGATCATGCCTCATGTTGAATAACCACTTTTGAAGCCCTCACAGTGACCAAAATTGCCATTTTTGCAGAGTTTTGCTTACTGAAAAGCTTCATTTTTGACCAATTTCAGGCACAGAAATGACTTTCAACACATTTATTTTAGTTGAAAAAGTCATAATTCACATCCAACAGTCATTTACAGTCAAAAAATTAAATGTTAAAATTTCATCGATATTGACCATTTTGGGAACGTTCCACAGGTCCGGAGTCATCGTTTTTCATCCGAAAATAGATTTTTTGGACTGTACCAAAAATGATTCAAAATGTAAATTGGATCGTGCCTCATGTTGAATAACCACTTTTTAAGCCCTCACAGTGACCAAAATTGCCATATTTACAGAGTTTTGCTTACTCAAAAGCTTCATTTTTGACCAATTTCAGTCACAGAAATGACTTTAAACACACTTATTTTAGTTGAAAAAGTCATAATTCACATCCAACAGTCATTTACAGTTAAAAAAAAAAATGTTAAAATTTCATCCTTATTGACCATTTTGGGAACGTTCGACAGGTCCGGAGCCATCGTTTTTCATCAGAAAATTGATTTTTTGGACTGTACCAAAATTATTCAAAATGTAAATTGGATCATGCCTCATGTTAAATAACAACTTTTTAAACCCTCACAGTGACCAAAATTGCCATTTTTACAGAGTTTTGCTTACTCAAAAGCTTCATTTTTGACCAATTTCAGGCACAGAAATGACTTTAAACACATTTATTTTAGTTGAAAAAGTCATAATTCACATCCAACAGTCATTTACAGTCAAAAAACTTAAATGTTAAAATTTCATCCATATTGACCATATTGGGAACGTTCGACAGGTCCGGAGTCATCGTTTTTCATCCGAAAATGGATTTTTTTGGACTGTACCAAAAATGATTCAAAATGTAAATTGGATCGTGCCTCATGTTGAATAACCACTTTTTAAACCCTCACAGTGACCAAAATTGCCATTTTTACAGAGTTTTGCTTACTCAAAAGGTTCATTTTTGACCAATTTCAGGCACAGAAATGACTTTAAACACATTTATTTTAGTTGAAAAAGTCATAATTCACATCCAACAGTCATTTGCAGTCAAAAAAGTTAAATGTTAAAATTTCATCCTTATTGACCATTTTGGGAACGTTCGACAAGTCCGGAGCCATCGTTTTTTCATCAGAAAATTGATTTTTTGGACTGTACCAAAAATGATTCAAAATGTAAATTGGATCGTGCCTCATGTTGAATAACCACTTTTTAAACCCTCACAGTGACCAAAATTGCCATTTTTACAGAGTTTTGCTTACTCAAAAGCTTCAATTTTGACCAATTTCAGGCACAGAAATGACTTTAACACACTTATTTTAGTTGAAAAAGTCATAATTCACATCCAAGAGTCATTTACAGTCAAAAAATTAAATGTTAAAATTTCATCCATATTGACCATTTTGGGAACGTTCGACAGGTCCGGAGTCATCGTTTTTCATCCGAAAATTGATTTTTTGGACTGTACCAAAAATGATTCAAAATGTAAATTGGATCGTGCCTCATGTTGAATAACCACTTTTTAAACCCTAACAGTGACCAAAATTGCCATTTTTACAGAGTTTTGCTTACTCAAACGCTTCAATTTTGACTAATTTCAGGGACAGAAATGACTTTAAACACACGTATTTTAGATGAAAAAGTCATAATTCACATCCAACAGTCATTTACAGTCAAAAAAATAAATGTGAAAATTTCATCCTTATTGACCATTTTGGGAACGTTCGACAGGTCCGGAGCCATCGTTTTTCATCAGAAAATTGATTTTTTGGACTGTACCAAAAATGATTCAAAATGTAAATTGGATCGTGCCTCATGTTGAATAACCACTTTTTAAACCCTCACTGTGACCAAAATTGCCATTTTTACAGAGTTTTGCTTACTCAAAAGTATCAATTTTGACCAATTTCAGGCACAGAAATGACTTTAAACACACTTATTTTAGTTGAAAAAGTCATAATTCACATCCAAGAGTCATTTACAGTCAAAAAATTAAAATGTTAAAATTTCATCCATATTGACCATTTTGGGAACGTTCGACAGGTCCGGAGTCATCGTTTTTCATCCGAAAAATTTATTTTTTGGCCTGTACCAAAAATGATTCAAAATGTAAATTTGATCGTGCCTCATGGTTGAATAACCACTTTTTAAACCCTAACAGTGACCAAAATTGCCATTTTTACAGAGTTTTGCTTACTCAAAAGCTTTAATTGTGACCAACTTCAGGGACAGAAATTACTTTAAACACACTTATTTTAGTTGGAAAAGTCATAATTCAGATTCCAACAGTCATTTACAGTCAAAAAATTAAATGTTAAAATTTCATCCATATTGACCTTTTTGGGAATGTTCGACAGGTTCGGAGTCATCGTTTTTCATCCGAAAATTGATTTTTTGGACTGTACCAAAAATGATTCAAAATGTAAATTGGATCGTGCCTCATGTTGAATAACCACTTTTAACCCTCACAGTGACCAAAATTGCCATTTTTACAGAGTTTTGCTTACTCAAAAGCTTCATTTTTGACCAATTTCAGGCACAGAAATGACTTTAAACACACTTATTTTAGTTGAAAAAGTCATAATTCACATCCAACAGTCATTTACAGTCAAAAAATTAAATGTTAAAATTTCATCCATATTGACCATTTTGGGAACGTTCGACAGGTTCGGAGTCATCGTTTTTCATCCGAAAATTGATTTTTTGGACTGTACCAAAAATGATTCAAAATGTAAATTGGATCGTGCCTCATGTTGAATAACCACTTTTTAAACCCTCACAGTGACCAAAATTGCCATTTTTACAGAGTTTTGCTTACTCAAAAGCTTCATTTTTGACCAATTTCAGGCACAGAAATGACTTTAAACACACTTATTTTAGTTGAAAAAGTCATAATTCACATCCAACAGTCATTTACAGTCAAAAAAATAAATGTTAAAATTTCATCCATATTGACCATTTTGGGAACGTTCGACAGGTCCGGAGTCATCGTTTTTCATCCGAAAATTGATTTTTTGGACTGTACCAAAAATGATTCAAAATGTAAATTGGATCGTGCCTCATGTTGAATAACCACTTTTTAAACCCTCACAGTGACCAAAATTGCCATTTTTACAGAGTTTTGCTTACTCAAAAGCTTCATTTTTGACCAATTTCAGGCACAGAAATGACTTTAAACACACTTATTTTAGTTGAAAAAGTCATAATTCACATCCAACAGTCATTTACAGTCAAAAAAATAAATGTAAAAATTTCATCCATATTGACCATTTTGGGAACGTTCGACAGGTCCGGAGCCATCGTTTTTCATCAGAAAATTGATTTTTTGGACTGTACCAAAATTATTCAAAATGTAAATTGGATCATGCCTCATGTTAAATAACCACTTTTTAAACCCTCACAGTGACCAAAATTGCCATTTTTACAGAGTTTTGCTTACTCAAAAGCTTCAATTTTGACCAGATTCAGGCACAGAAATGACTTTAAACACACTTATTTTAGTTGAAAAAGTCATAATTCACATCCAAGAGTCATTTACAGTCAAAAAATTAAATGTTAAAATTTCATCCATATTGACCATTTTGGGAACGTTCGACAGGTCCGGAGTCATCGTTTTTCATCCGAAAATTGATTTTTTGGACTGTACCAAAAATGATTCAAAATGTAAATTGGATCGTGCCTCATGTTGAATAACCACTTTTTAAACCCTAACAGTGACCAAAATTGCCATTTTTACAGAGTTTTGCTTACTCAAAAGCTTCAATTTTGACCAATTTCAGGCACAGAAATGACTTTAAACACACGTATTTTAGATGAAAAAGTCATAATTCACATCCAACAGTCATTTACAGTCAAAAAAATAAATGTTAAAATTTCATCCTTATTGACCATTTTGGGAACGTTCGACAGGTCCGGAGCCATCGTTTTTCATCAGAAAATTGATTTTTTGGACTGTACCAAAAATGATTCAAAATTTAAATTGGATCGTGCCTCATGTTGAATAACCACTTTTTAAACCCTCACAGTGACCAAAATTGCCATTTTTACAGAGTTTTGCTTACTCAAAAGCTTCATTTTTGACCAATTTCAGGCACAGAAATGACTTTAAACACATTTATTTTAGTTGAAAAAGTCATAATTCACATCCAACAGTCATTTACAGTCAAAAAATTAAATGTTAAAATTTCATCCATATTGACCATTTTGGGAACGTTCGACAGGTCCGGAGTCATCGTTTTTCATCCGAAAATTGATTTTTTGGACTGTACCAAAAATGATTCATAATGTAAATTGGATCGGGCCTCATGTTGAATATTCACTTTTTAAGCCCTCACAGTGACCAAAATTGCCATTTTTACAGAGTTTTGCTTACTCAAAAGCTTCATTTTTGACCAATTTCAGGCACAGAAATGACTTTAAACACATTTATTTTAGTTGAAAAAGTAATAATTCACATCCAACAGTCATTTACAGTCAAAAAATTAAATGTTAAAATTTCATCCATATTGACCTTTTTGGGAATGTTCGACAGGTTCGGAGTCATCGTTTTTCATCCGAAAATTGATTTTTTGGACTGTACCAAAAATGATTCAAAATGTAAATTGGATCGTGCCTCATGTTGAATAACCACTTTTTAAACCCTCACAGTGACCAAAATTGCCATTTTTACAGAGTTTTGCTTACTCAAAAGCTTCATTTTTGACCAATTTCAGGCACAGAAATGACTTTAAACACACTTATTTTAGTTGAAAAAGTCATAATTCACATCCAACAGTCATTTACAGTCAAAAAAATAAATGTTAAAATTTCATCCATATTGACCATTTTGGGAACGTTCGACAGGTCCGGAGTCATCGTTTTTCATCCGAAAATAGATTTTTTGGACTGTACCAAAAATGATTCAAAATGTAAATTGGATCGTGCCTCATGTTGAATAACCACTTTTTAAACCCTAACAGTGACCAAAATTGCCATTTTTACAGAGTTTTGCTTACTCAAAAGCTTCAATTTTGACCAATTTCAGGCACAGAAATGACTTTAAACACACGTATTTTAGATTAAAAAGTCATAATTCACATCCAACAGTCATTTACAGTCAAAAAAATAAATGTTAAAATTTCATCCTTATTGACCATTTTGGGAACGTTCGACAGGTCCGGAGCCATCGTTTTTCATCAGAAAATTTATTTTTTGGACTGTACCAAAAATGATTCAAAATGTAAATTGGATCATGCCTCATGTTGAATACCCACTTTTTAAACCCTCACAGTGACCAAAATTGCCATTTTTACAGAGTTTTGCTTACTCAAAAGCTTCATTTTTGACCAATTTCAGGCACAGAAATGACTTTAAACACATTTATTTTAGTTGAAATAGTCATAATTCACATCCAACAGTCATTTACAGTCAAAAAATTAAATGTTAAAATTTCATCCATATTGACCTTTTTGGGAATGTTCGACAGGTTCGGAGTCATCGTTTTTCATCCGAAAATTGATTTTTTGGACTGTACCAAAAATGATTCAAAATGTAAATTGGATCGTGCCTCATGTTGAATAACCACTTTTTAAACCCTCACAGTGACCAAAATTGCCATTTTTACAGAGTTTTGCTTACTCAAAAGCTTCATTTTTGACCAATTTCAGGCACAGAAATGACTTTAAACACACTTATTTTAGTTGAAAAAGTCATAATTCACATCCAACAGTCATTTACAGTAAAAAAAATAAATGTTAAAATTTCATCCATATTGACCATTTTGGGAACGTTCGACAGGAGTCATCGTTTTTCATCCGAAAATGGATTTTTTGGACTGTACCAAAAATGATTCATAATGTAAATTGGATCGTGCCTCATGTTGAATATTCACTTTTTAAGCCCTCACAGTGACCAAAATTGCCATTTTTACAGAGTTTTGCTTACTCAAAAGCTTCATTTTTGACCAATTTCAGGCACAGAAATGACTTTAAACACATTTATTTTAGTTGAAAAAGTAATAATTCACATCCAACAGTCATTTACAGTCAAAAAATTAAATGTTAAAATTTCATCCATATTGACCTTTTTGGGAATGTTCGACAGGTTCGGAGTCATCGTTTTTCATCCGAAAATTGATTTTTTTGGACTGTACCAAAAATGATTCAAAATGTAAATTGGATCGTGCCTCATGTTGAATAACCACTTTTTAAACCCTCACAGTGACCAACATTGCCATTTTTACAGAGTTTTGCTTACTCAAAAGCTTCATTTTTGACCAATTTCAGGCACAGAAATGACTTTAAACACATTTATTTTAGTTGAAAAAGTCATAATTCACATCCAACAGTCATTTACAGTCAAAAAATTAAATGTTAAAATTTCATCCATATTGACCATTTTGGGAACGATCGACAGGTCCGGAGTCATCGTTTTTCATCCGAAAATGGATTTTTTGGACTGTACCAAAAATGATTCATAATGTAAATTGGATCGTGCCTCATGTTGAATATTCACTTTTTAAGCCCTCACAGTGACCAAAATTGCCATTTTTACAGAGTTTTGCTTACTCAAAAGCTTCATTTTTGACCAATTTCAGGCACAGAAATGACTTTAAACACATTTATTTTAGTTGAAAAAGTAATAATTCACATCCAACAGTCATTTACAGTCAAAAAATTAAATGTTAAAATTTCATCCATATTGACCATTTTGGGAACGTTCGACAGGTCCGGAGTCATCGTTTTTCATCCGAAAATGGATTTTTTGGACTGTACCAAAAATGATTCATAATGTAAATTGGATCGTGCCTCATGTTGAATAACCACTTTTTAAGCCCTCACAGTGACCAAAATTGCTATTTTTACAGAGTTTTGCTTACTCAAAAGCTTCATTTTTGACCAATTTCAGGCACAGAAATGACTTTAAACACATTTATTTTAGTTGAAAAAGTCATAATTCACATCCAACAGTCATTTACAGTCAAAAAATTAAATGTTAAAATTTCATCCATATTGACCATATTGGGAACGTTCGACAGGTCCGGAGTCATCGTTTTTCATCCGAAAATGGATTTTTTGGACTGTACCAAAAATGATTCATAATGTAAATTGGATCGTGCCTCATGTTGAATAACCACTTTTTAAGCCCTCACAGTGACCAAAATTGCCATTTTTACAGAGTTTTGCTTACTCAAAAGCTTCATTTTTGACCAATTTCGGGCACAGAAATTACTTTAAACACATTTATTTTAGTTGAAAAAGTCATAATTCACATCCAACAGTCATTTACAGTCAAAAAATTACATGTTAAAATTTCATCCATATTGACCATTTTGGGAACGTTCGACAGGTCCGGAGTCATCGTTTTTTATCCGAAAATGGATTTTTTGGACTGTACCAAAAATGATTCATAATGTAAATTGGATCGTGCCTCATGTTGAATAACCACTTTTTAAGCCCTCACAGTGACCAAAATTGCCATGTTTACAGAGTTTTGCTTACTCAAAAGCTTCATTTTTGACCAATTTCAGGCACAGAAATGACTTTCAACACATGTATTTTAGTTGAAAAAGTCATAATTCACATCCAACAGTCATTTACAGTCAAAAAATTAAATGTTAAAATTTCATCCATATTGACCATTTTGGGAACGTGCGACAGGTTCGGAGTCATCGTTTTTCATCCGAAAATGGATTTTTTGGACTGTACCAAAAATGATTCATAATGTAAATTGGATCGTGCCTCATGTTGAATATTCACTTTTTAAGCCCTCACAGTGACCAAAATTGCCATTTTTACAGAGTTTTGCTTACTCAAAAGCTTCATTTTTGACCAATTTCAGGCACAGAAATGACTTTAAACACATTTATTTTAGTTGAAAAAGTAATAATTCACATCCAACAGTCATTTACAGTCAAAAAATTAAATGTTAAAATTTCATCCATATTGACCTTTTTGGGAATGTTCGACAGATTCGGAGTCATCGTTTTTCATCCGAAAATTGATTTTTTGGACTGTACCAAAAATGATTCAAAATGTAAATTGGATCGTGCCTCATGTAGAATAACCACTTTTTAAACCCTCACAGTGACCAAAATTGCCATTTTTACAGAGTTTTGCTTACTCAAAAGGTTCATTTTTGACCAATTTCAGGCACAGAAATGACTTTAAACACATTTATTTTAGTTGAAAAAGTCATAATTCACATCCAACAGTCATTTACAGTCAAAAAATTAAATGTTAAAATTTCATCCATATTGACCATATTGGGAACGTTCGACAGGTCCGGAGTCATCGTTTTTCATCCGAAAATGGATTTTTTGGACTGTACCAAAAATTATTCATAATGTAAATTGGATCATGCCTCATGTTGAATAACCACTTTTGAAGCCCTCACAGTGACCAAAATTGCCATTTTTGCAGAGTTTTGCTTACTGAAAAGCTTCATTTTTGACCAATTTCAGGCACAGAAATGACTTTCAACACATTTATTTTAGTTGAAAAAGTCATAATTCACATCCAACAGTCATTTACAGTCAAAAAATTAAATGTTAAAATTTCATCGATATTGACCATTTTGGGAACGTTCCACAGGTCCGGAGTCATCGTTTTTCATCCGAAAATAGATTTTTTGGACTGTACCAAAAATGATTCAAAATGTAAATTGGATCGTGCCTCATGTTGAATAACCACTTTTTAAGCCCTCACAGTGACCAAAATTGCCATTTTTACAGAGTTTTGCTTACTCAAAAGCTTCATTTTTGACCAATTTCAGTCACAGAAATGACTTTAAACACACTTATTTTAGTTGAAAAAGTCATAATTCACATCCAACAGTCATTTACAGTTAAAAAAAATAAATGTTAAAATTTCATCCATATTGACCATTTTGGGAACGTTCGACAGGTCCGGAGCCATCGTTTTTCATCAGAAAATTGATTTTTTGGACTGTACCAAAATTATTCAAAATGTAAATTGGATCATGCCTCATGTTAAATAACAACTTTTTAAACCCTCACAGTGACCAAAATATCCATTTTTACAGAGTTTTGCTTACTCAAAAGCTTCATTTTTGACCAATTTCAGGCACAGAAATGACTTTAAACACATTTATTTTAGTTGAAAAAGTCATAATTCACATCCAACAGTTATTTACAGTCAAAAAACTTAAATGTTAAAATTTCATCCATATTGACCATATTGGGAACGTTCGACAGGTCCGGAGTCATCGTTTTTCATCCGAAAATTGATTTTTTGGACTGTACCAAAAATGATTCAAAATGTAAATTGGATCGTGCCTCATGTTGAATAACCACTTTTTAAACCCTCACAGTGACCAAAATCTCCATTTTTACAGAGTTTTGCTTACTCAAAAGGTTCATTTTTGACCAATTTCAGGCACAGAAATGACTTTAAACACATTTATTTTAGTTGAAAAAGTCATAATTCACATCCAACAGTCATTTACAGTCAAAAAAGTTAAATGTTAAAATTTCATCCTTATTGACCATTTTGGGAACGTTCGACAGGTCCGGAGCCATCGTTTTTCATCAGAAAATTGATTTTTTGGACTGTACCAAAAATGATTCAAAATGTAAATTGGATCGTGCCTCATGTTGAATAACCACTTTTTAAACCCTCACAGTGACCAAAATTGCCATTTTTACAGAGTTTTGCTTACTCAAAAGCTTCAATTTTGACCAATTTCAGGCACAGAAATGACTTTAAACACACTTATTTTAGTTGAAAAAGTCATAATTCACATCCAAGAGTCATTTACAGTCAAAAAATTAAATGTTAAAATTTCATCCATATTGACCATTTTGGGAACGTTCAACAGGTCCGGAGTCATCGTTTTTCATCCGAAAATTGATTTTTTGGACTGTACCAAAAATGATTCAAAATGTAAATTGGATCGTGCCTCATGTTGAATAACCACTTTTTAAACCCTAACAGTGACCAAAATTGCCATTTTTACAGAGTTTTGCTTACTCAAACGCTTCAATTTTTACTAATTTCAGGGACAGAAATGACTTTAAACACACGTATTTTAGATGAAAAAGTCATAATTCACATCCAACAGTCATTTACAGTCAAAAAAATAAATGTGAAAATTTCATCCTTATTGACCATTTTGGGAACGTTCGACAGGTCCGGAGCCATCATTTTTCATCAGAAAATTGATTTTTTGGACTGTACCAAAAATGATTCAAAATGTAAATTGGATCGTGCCTCATGTTGAATAACCACTTTTTAAACCCTAACAGTGACCAAAATTGCCATTTTTACAGAGTTTTGCTTACTCAAAAGCTTTAATTGTGACCAACTTCAGGGACAGAAATTACTTTAAACACACTTATTTTAGTTGGAAAAGTCATAATTCAGATTCCAACAGTCATTTACAGTCAAAAAATTAAATGTTAAAATTTCATCCATATTGACCTTTTTGGGAATGTTCGACAGGTTCGGAGTCATCGTTTTTCATCCGAAAATTGATTTTTTGGACTGTACCAAAAATGATTCAAAATGTAAATTGGATCGTGCCTCATGTCGAATAACCACTTTTTAAACCCTCACAGTGACCAAAATTGCCATTTTTACAGAGTTTTGCTTACTCAAAAGCTTCATTTTTGACCAATTTCAGGCACAGAAATGACTTTAAACACACTTATTTTAGTTGAAAAAGTCATAATTCACATCCAACAGTCATTTACAGTCAAAAAAATAAATGTTAAAATTTCATCCATATTGACCATTTTGGGAACGTTCGACAGGTCCGGAGCCATCGTTTTTCATCAGAAAATTGATTTTTTGGACTGTACCAAAATTATTCAAAATGTAAATTGGATCATGCCTCATGTTAAATAACCACTTTTTAAACCCTCACAGTGACCAAAATTGCCATTTTTACAGAGTTTTGCTTACTCAAAAGCTTCAATTTTGACCAGATTCAGGCACAGAAATGACTTTAAACACACTTATTTTCGTTGAAAAAGTCATAATTCACATCCAAGAGTCATTTACAGTCAAAAAATTAAATGTTAAAATTTCATCCATATTGACCATTTTGGGAACGTTCGACAGGTCCGGAGTCATCGTTTTTCATCCGAAAATTGATTTTTTGGACTGTACCAAAAATGATTCAAAATGTAAATTGGATCGTGCCTCATGTTGAATAACCACTTTTTAAACCCTAACAGTGACCAAAATTGCCATTTTTACAGAGTTTTGCTTACTCAAAAGCTTCAATTTTGACCAATTTCAGGCACAGAAATGACTTTAAACACACGTATTTTAGATGAAAAAGTCATAATTCACATCCAACAGTCATTTACAGTCAAAAAAATAAATGTTAAAATTTCATCCTTATTGACCATTTTGGGAACGTTCGACAGGTCCGGAGCCATCGTTTTTCATCAGAAAATTGATTTTTTGGACTGTACCAAAAATGATTCAAAATGTAAATTGGATCGTGCCTCATGTTGAATAACCACTTTTTAAACCCTCACAGTGACCAAAATTGCCATTTTTACAGAGTTTTGCTTACTCAAAAGCTTCATTTTTGACCAATTTCAGGCACAGAAATGACTTTAAACACATTTATTTTAGTTGAAAAAGTAATAATTCACATCCAACAGTCATTTACAGTCAAAAATTAAATGTTAAAATTTCATCCATTTGACCTTTTTGGGAATGTTCGACAGGTTCGGAGTCATCGTTTTTCATCCGAAAATTGATTTTTTGGACTGTACCAAAAATGATTCAAAATGTAAATTGGATCGTGCCTCATGTTGAATAACCACTTTTTAAACCCTCACAGTGACCAAAATTGCCATTTTTACAGAGTTTTGCTTACTCAAAAGCTTCATTTTTGACCAATTTCAGGCACAGAAATGACTTTAAACACACTTATTTTAGTTGAAAAAGTCATAATTCACATCCAACAGTCATTTACAGTCAAAAAAATTAAATGTTAAAATTTCATCCATATTGACCATTTTGGGAACGTTCGACAGGTCCGGAGTCATCGTTTTTCATCCGAAAATTGATTTTTTGGACTGTACCAAAAATGATTCAAAATGTAAATTGGATCGTGCCTCATGTTGAATAACCACTTTTTAAACCCTAACAGTGACCAAAATTGCCATTTTTACAGAGTTTTGCTTACTCAAAAGCTTCAATTTTGACCAATTTCAGGCACAGAAATGACTTTAAACACACGTATTTTAGATTAAAAAGTCATAATTCACATCCAACAGTCATTTACAGTCAAAAAAATAAATGTTAAAATTTCATCCTTATTGACCATTTTGGGAACGTTCGACAGGTCCGGAGCCATCGTTTTTCATCAGAAAATTTATTTTTTGGACTGTACCAAAAATGATTCAAAATGTAAATTGGATCGTGCCTCATGTTGAATAACCACTTTTTAAACCCTCACAGTGACCAAAACTGCCATTTTTACAGAGTTTTGCTTACTCAAAAGCTTCATTTTTGACCAATTTCAGGCACAGAAATGACTTTAAACACATTTATTTTAGTTGAAATAGTCATAATTCACATCCAACAGTCATTTACAGTCAAAAAATTAAATGTTAAAATTTCATCCATATTGACCTTTTTGGGAATGTTCGACAGGTTCGGAGTCATCGTTTTTCATCCGAAAATTGATTTTTTGGACTGTACCAAAAATGATTCAAAATGTAAATTGGATCGTGCCTCATGTTGAATAACCACTTTTTAAACCCTCACAGTGACCAAAATTGCCATTTTTACAGAGTTTTGCTTACTCAAAAGCTTCATTTTTGACCAATTTCAGGCACAGAAATGACTTTAAACACACTTATTTTAGTTGAAAAAGTCATAATTCACATCCAACAGTCATTTACAGTCAAAAAAATAAATGTTAAAATTTCATCCATATTGACCATTTTGGGAACGTTCGACAGGAGTCATCGTTTTTCATCCGAAAATGGATTTTTTGGACTGTACCAAAAATGATTCATAATGTAAATTGGATCGTGCCTCATGTTGAATATTCACTTTTTAAGCCCTCACAGTGACCAAAATTGCCATTTTTACAGAGTTTTGCTTATTCAAAAGCTTCATTTTTGACCAATTTCAGGCACAGAAATGACTTTAAACACATTTATTTTAGTTGAAAAAGTAATAATTCACATCCAACAGTCATTTACAGTCAAAAAATTAAATGTTAAAATTTCATCCATATTGACCTTTTTGGGAATGTTCGACAGGTTCGGAGTCATCGTTTTTCATCCGAAAATTGATTTTTTTGGACTGTACCAAAAATGATTCAAAATGTAAATTGGATCGTGCCTCATGTTGAATAACCACTTTTTAAACCCTCACAGTGACCAAAATTGCCATTTTTACAGAGTTTTGCTTACTCAAAAGCTTCATTTTTGACCAATTTCAGGCACAGAAATGACTTTAAACACACTTATTTTAGTTGAAAAAGTCATAATTCACATCCAACAGTCATTTACAGTCAAAAAAATAAATGTTAAGATTTCATCCATATTGACCATTTTGGGAACGTTCGACAGGTCCGGAGTCATCGTTTTTCATCCGAAAATAGATTTTTTGGACTGTACCAAAAATGATTCATAATGTAAATTGGATCGTGCCTCATGTTGAATATTCACTTTTTAAGCCCTCACAGTGACCAAAATTGCCATTTTTACAGAGTTTTGCTTACTCAAAAGCTTCATTTTTGACCAATTTCAGGCACAGAAATGACTTTTAACACATTTATTTTAGTTGAAAAAGTGATAATTCACATCCAACAGTCATTTACAGTCAAAAAATTAAATGTTAAAATTTCATCCATATTGACCATTTTGGGAACGTTCGACAGGTCCGGGGTCATCGTTTTTCATCCGAAAATGGATTTTTTGGACTGTACCAAAAATGATTCATAATGTAAATTGGATCGTGCCTCATGTTGAATAACCACTTTTTAAGCCCTCACAGTGACCAAAATTGCCATTTTTACAGAGTTTTGCTTACTCAAAAGCTTCATTTTTGACCAATTTCAGGCACAGAAATGACTTTAAACACATTTATTTTAGTTGAAAAAGTAATAATTCACATCCAACAGTCATTTACAGTCAAAAAATTAAATGTTAAAATTTCATCCATATTGACCTTTTTGGGAATGTTCGACAGGTTCGGAGTCATCGTTTTTCATCCGAAAATTGATTTTTTTGGACTGTACCAAAAATGATTCAAAATGTAAATTGGATCGTGCCTCATGTTGAATAACCACTTTTTAAACCCTCACAGTGACCAAAATTGCCATTTTTACAGAGTTTTGCTTACTCAAAAGCTTCATTTTTGACCAATTTCAGGCACAGAAATGACTTTAAACACACTTATTTTAGTTGAAAAAGTCATAATTCACATCCAACAGTCATTTACAGTCAAAAAAATAAATGTTAAAATTTCATCCATATTGACCATTTTGGGAACGTTCGACAGGTCCGGAGTCATCGTTTTTCATCCGAAAATAGATTTTTTGGACTGTACCAAAAATGATTCATAATGTAAATTGGATCGTGCCTCATGTTGAATATTCACTTTTTAAGCCCTCACAGTGACCAAAATTGCCATTTTTACAGAGTTTTGCTTACTCAAAAGCTTCATTTTTGACCAATTTCAGGCACAGAAATGACTTTTAACACATTTATTTTAGTTGAAAAAGTGATAATTCACATCCAACAGTCATTTACAGTCAAAAAATTAAATGTTAAAATTTCATCCATATTGACCATTTTGGGAACGTTCGACAGGTCCGGGGTCATCGTTTTTCATCCGAAAATGGATTTTTTGGACTGTACCAAAAATGATTCATAATGTAAATTGGATCGTGCCTCATGTTGAATATTCACTTTTTAAGCCCTCACAGTGACCAAAATTGCCATTTTTACAGAGTTTTGCTTACTCAAAAGCTTCATTTTTGACCAATTTCAGGCACAGAAATGACTTTTAACACATTTATTTTAGTTGAAAAAGTGATAATTCACATCCAACAGTCATTTACAGTCAAAAAATTAAATGTTAAAATTTCATCCATATTGACCATTTTGGGAACGATCGACAGGTCCGGAGTCATCGTTTTTCATCCGAAAATGGATTTTTTGGACTGTACCAAAAATGATTCAAAATGTAAATTGGATCGTGCCTCATGTTGAATAACCACTTTTTAAGCCCTCACAGTGACCAAAATTGCCATTTTTACAGAGTTTTGCTTACTCAAAAGCTTCATTTTTGACCAATTTCAGGCACAGAAATGACTTTAAACACATTTATTTTAGTTGAAAAAATCATAATTCACATCCAACAGTCATTTACAGTCAAAAAATTAAATGTTAAAATTTCATCCATATTGACCATTTTGGGAACGATCGACAGGTCCGGAGTCATCGTTTTTCATCCGAAAATGGATTTTTTGGACTGTACCAAAAATGATTCAAAATGTAAATTGGATCGTGCCTCATGTTGAATAACCACTTTTTAAACCCTAACAGTGACCAAAATTGCCATTTTTAGCGTAGCGTGGCTCAGTGGTTAGAGGCGGCAGACCCGGAAGCTGAGATCGACCGTGGACCAGGGTTCGATTACCCGCCTTGGCAGGTCTCGGGCTCAAAAATTCCACGGACTTGACAATTCTCGCTCTGGTGCCTACTCAACTCACGGGGTCACACTCTGCGACTCTGGGCAATAGCTTGCTTAATCTCCACTACAGCCCCTTGCGGCGGGATGCCTGGCTTTCACCTTGTGGACACCCTGCCGGGGTTTCTCACAGGGGAATACCAGGACGGGTTCCCTAAGCAAGCGCCGGGACGCTCACGGGCAGCCGTGCGCTTTACAAATCCAGCACATTTACATTTACATTTACATTTACAGAGTTTTGCTTACTCAAAAGCTTCAATTTTGACCAATTTCAGGCACAGAAATGACTTTAAACACACTTATTTTAGTTGAAAAAGTCATAATTCACATCCAAGAGACATTTACAGTCAAAAAATTAAATGTTAAAATTTCATCCATATTGACCATTTTGGGAACGTTCGACAGGTCCGGAGTCATCGTTTTTCATCCGAAAATTGATTTTTTGTACTGTACCAAAAATGATTCAAAATGTAAATTGGATCGTGCCTCATGTTGAATAAACACTTTTTAAACCCTCACAGTGACCAAAATTGCCATTTTTACAGAGTTTTGCTTACTCAAAAGCTTCAATTTTGACCAATTTCAGGCACAGAAATGACTTTAAACACACCTATTTTAGTTGAAAAAGTCATAATTCACATCCAACAGTCATTTACAGTAAAAAAATTACATGTTAAAATTTCATCCATATTGACCATTTTGGGAACGTTCGACAGGTCCGGAGTCATCGTTTTTCATCCGAAAATGGATTTTTTGGACTGTACCAAAAATGATTCATAATGTAAATTGGATCGTGCCTCATGTTGAATAACCACTTTTTAAGCCCTCACAGTGACCAAAATTGCCATGTTTACAGAGTTTTGCTTACTCAAAAGCTTCATTTTTGACCAATTTCAGGCACAGAAATGACTTTCAACACATTTATTTTAGTTGAAAAAGTCATAATTCACATCCAACAGTCATTTACAGTCAAAAAAATTAAATGTTAAAATTTCATCCATATTGACCATTTTGGGAACGTTCGACAGGTCCGGAGTCATCGTTTTTCATCCGAAAATTGATTTTTTGGACTGTACCAAAAATGATTCAAAATGTAAATTGGATCGTGCCTCATGTTGAATAACCACTTTTTAAACCCTAACAGTGACCAAAATTGCCATTTTTACAGAGTTTTGCTTACTCAAAAGCTTCAATTGTGACCAATTTCAGGCACAGAAATTACTTTAAACACACTTATTTAAGTTGAAAAAGTCATAATTCACATCCAACAGTCATTTACAGTCAAAAAAGTTAAATGTTAAAATTTTATCCATATTGACCATTTTGGGAACGTTCGACAGGTCCGGAGTCATCGTTTTTCATCCGAAAATTGATTTTTTTGGACTGTACCAAAAATGATTCATAATGTAAATTGGATCGTGCCTCATGTTGAATAACCACTCTTTAAACCCTAACAGTGACCAAAATTGCCATTTTTACAGAGTTTTGCTTACTCAAAAGCTTCAATTTTGACCAATTTCAGGCACAGAAATGACTTTAAACACACTTATTTTAGTTGAAAAAGTCATAATTCACATCCAAGAGACATTTACAGTCAAAAAATTAAATGTTAAAATTTCAGCCATATTGACCATTTTGGGAACGTTCGACAGGTCCGGAGTCATCGTTTTTCATCCGAAAATTGATTTTTTGTACTGTACCAAAAATGATTCAAAATGTAAATTGGATCGTGCCTCATGTTGAATAAACACTTTTTAAACCCTCACAGTGACCAAAATTGCCATTTTTACAGAGTTTTGCTTACTCAAAAGCTTCATTTTTGACCAATTTCAGGCACAGAAATGACTTTAAACACATTTATTTTAGTTGAAAAAGTAATAATTCACATCCAACAGTCATTTACAGTCAAAAAATTAAATGTTAAAATTTCATCCATATTGACCTTTTTGGGAATGTTCGACAGGTTCGGAGTCATCGTTTTTCATCCGAAAATTGATTTTTTGGACTGTACCAAAAATGATTCAAAATGTAAATTGGATCGTGCCTCATGTTGAATAACCACTTTTTAAACCCTCACAGTGACCAAAATTGCCATTTTTACAGAGTTTTGCTTACTCAAAAGCTTCATTTTTGACCAATTTCAGGCACAGAAATGACTTTAAACACACTTATTTTAGTTGAAAAAGTCATAATTCACATCCAACAGTCATTTACAGTCAAAAAAATAAATGTTAAAATTTCATCCATATTGACCATTTTGGGAACGTTCGACAGTTCCGGAGTCATCGTTTTTCATCCGAAAATTGATTTTTTTGGACTGTACCAAAAATGATTCAAAATGTAAATTGGATCGTGCCTCATGTTGAATAACCACTTTTTAAACCCTAACAGTGACCAAAATTGCCATTTTTACAGAGTTTTGCTTACTCAAAAGCTTCAATTTTGACCAATTTCAGGCACAGAAATGACTTTAAACACACGTATTTTAGATTAAAAAGTCATAATTCACATCCAACAGTCATTTACAGTCAAAAAAATAAATGTTAAAATTTCATCCTTATTGACCATTTTGGGAACATTCGACAGGTCCGGAGCCATCGTTTTTCATCAGAAAATTTATTTTTTGGACTGTACCAAAAATGATTCAAAATGTAAATTGGATCGTGCCTCATGTTGAATAACCACTTTTTAAACCCTCACAGTGACCAAAATTGCCATTTTTACAGAGTTTTGCTTACTCAAAAGCTTCATTTTTGACCAATTTCAGGCACAGAAATGACTTTAAACACACTTATTTTAGTTGAAAAAGTCATAATTCACATCCAACAGTCATTTACAGTCAAAAAAATAAATGTTAAAATTTCATCCATATTGACCATTTTGGGAACGTTCGACAGGAGTCATCGTTTTTCATCCGAAAATGGATTTTTTGGACTGTACCAAAAATGATTCATAATGTAAATTGGATCGTGCCTCATGTTGAATATTCACTTTTTAAGCCCTCACAGTGACCAAAATTGCCATTTTTACAGAGTTTTGCTTACTCAAAAGCTTCATTTTTGACCAATTTCAGGCACAGAAATGACTTTAAACACATTTATTTTAGTTGAAAAAGTAATAATTCACATCCAACAGTCATTTACAGTCAAAAAATTAAATGTTAAAATTTCATCCATATTGACCTTTTTGGGAATGTTCGACAGGTTCGGAGTCATCGTTTTTCATCCGAAAATTGATTTTTTTGGACTGTACCAAAAATGATTCAAAATGTAAATTGGATCGTGCCTCATGTTGAATAACTACTTTTTAAACCCTCACAGTGACCAAAATTGCCATTTTTAAAGAGTTTTGCTTACTCAAAAGCTTCATTTTTGACCAATTTCAGGCACAGAAATGACTTTAAACACACTTATTTTAGTTGAAAAAGTCATAATTCACATCCAACAGTCATTTACAGTCAAAAAAATAAATGTTAAAATTTCATCCATATTGACCATTTTGGGAACGTTCGACAGGTCCGGAGTCATCGTTTTTCATCCGAAAATAGATTTTTTGGACTGTACCAAAAATGATTCATAATGTAAATTGGATCGTGCCTCATGTTGAATATTCACTTTTTAAGCCCTCACAGTGACCAAAATTGCCATTTTTACAGAGTTTTGCTTACTCAAAAGCTTCATTTTTGACCAATTTCAGGCACAGAAATGACTTTTAACACATTTATTTTAGTTGAAAAAGTGATAATTCACATCCAACAGTCATTTACAGTCAAAAAATTAAATGTTAAAATTTCATCCATATTGACCATTTTGGGAACGTTCGACAGGTCCGGGGTCATCGTTTTTCATCCGAAAATGGATTTTTTGGACTGTACCAAAAATGATTCATAATGTAAATTGGATCGTGCCTCATGTTGAATAACCACTTTTTAAGCCCTCACAGTGACCAAAATTGCCATTTTTACAGAGTTTTGCTTACTCAAAAGCTTCATTTTTGACCAATTACAGGCACAGAAATGACTTTAAACACATTTATTTTAGTTGAAAAAGTCATAATTCACATCCAACAGTCATTTACAGTCAAAAAATTAAATGTTAAAATTTCATCCATATTGACCATTTTGGGAACGATCGACAGGTCCGGAGTCATCGTTTTTCATCCGAAAATGGATTTTTTGGACTGTACCAAAAATGATTCAAAATGTAAATTGGATCGTGCCTCATGTTGAATAACCACTTTTTAAACCCTAACAGTGACCAAAATTGCCATTTTTACAGAGTTTTGCTTACTCAAAAGCTTCAATTTTGACCAATTTCAGGCACAGAAATGACTTTAAACACACGTATTTTAGATGAAAAAGTCATAATTCACATCCAACAGTCATTTACAGTCAAAAAAATAAATGTTAAAATTTCATCCTTATTGACCATTTTGGGAACGTTCGACAGGTCCGGAGCCATCGTTTTTCATCAGAAAATTGATTTTTTGGACTGTACCAAAAATGATTCAAAATGTAAATTGGATCGTGCCTCATGTTGAATAACCACTTTTTAAACCCTCACAGTGACCAAAATTGCCATTTTTACAGAGTTTTGCTTACTCAAAAGCTTCATTTTTGACCAATTTCAGGCACAGAAATGACTTTAAACACATTTATTTTAGTTGAAAAAGTAACAATTCACATCCAACAGTCATTTACAGTCAAAAAATTAAATGTTAAAATTTCATCCATTTGACCTTTTTGGGAATGTTCGACAGGTTCGAAGTCATCGTTTTTCATCCGAAAATTGATTTTTTGGACTGTACCAAAAATGATTCAAAATGTAAATTGGATCGTGCCTCATGTTGAATAACCACTTTTTAAACCCTCACAGTGACCAAAATTGCCATTTTTACAGAGTTTTGCTTACTCAAAAGCTTCATTTTTGACCAATTTCAGGCACAGAAATGACTTTAAACACACTTATTTTAGTTGAAAAAGTCATAATTCACATCCAACAGTCATTTACAGTAAAAAAAATAAATGTTAAAATTTCATCCATATTGACCATTTTGGGAACGTTCGACAGGTCCGGAGTCATCGTTTTTCATCCGAAAATTGATTTTTTGGACTGTACCAAAAATGATTCAAAATGTAAATTGGATCGTGCCTCATGTTGAATAACCACTTTTTAAACCCTAACAGTGACCAAAATTGCCATTTTTACAGAGTTTTGCTTACTCAAAAGCTTCAATTTTGACCAATTTCAGGCACAGAAATGACTTTAAACACACGTATTTTAGATTAAAAAGTCATAATTCACATCCAACAGTCATTTACAGTCAAAAAAATAAATGTTAAAATTTCATCCTTATTGACCATTTTGGGAACGTTCGACAGGTCCGGAGCCATCGTTTTTCATCAGAAAATTTATTTTTTGGACTGTACCAAAAATGATTCAAAATGTAAATTGGATCGTGCCTCATGTTGAATAACCACTTTTTAAACCCTCACAGTGACCAAAACTGCCATTTTTACAGAGTTTTGCTTACTCAAAAGCTTCATTTTTGACCAATTTCAGGCACAGAAATGACTTTAAACACATTTATTTTAGTTGAAATAGTCATAATTCACATCCAACAGTCATTTACAGTCAAAAAATTAAATGTTAAAATTTCATCCATATTGACCTTTTTGGGAATGTTCGACAGGTTCGGAGTCATCGTTTTTCATCCGAAAATTGATTTTTTGGACTGTACCAAAAATGATTCAAAATGTAAATTGGATCGTGCCTCATGTTGAATAATCACTTTTTAAACCCTCACAGTGACCAAAATTGCCATTTTTACAGAGTTTTGCTTACTCAAAAGCTTCATTTTTGACCAATTTCAGGCACAGAAATGACTTTAAACACACTTATTTTAGTTGAAAAAGTCATAATTCACATCCAACAGTCATTTACAGTCAAAAAAATAAATGTTAAAATTTCATCCATATTGACCATTTTGGGAACGTTCGACAGGAGTCATCGTTTTTCATCCGAAAATGGATTTTTTGGACTGTACCAAAAATGATTCATAATGTAAATTGGATCGTGCCTCATGTTGAATATTCACTTTTTAAGCCCTCACAGTGACCAAAATTGCCATTTTTACAGAGTTTTGCTTACTCAAAAGCTTCATTTTTGACCAATTTCAGGCACAGAAATGACTTTAAACACATTTATTTTAGTTGAAAAAGTAATAATTCACATCCAACAGTCATTTACAGTCAAAAAATTAAATGTTAAAATTTCATCCATATTGACCTTTTTGGGAATGTTCGACAGGTTCGGAGTCATCGTTTTTCATCCGAAAATTGATTTTTTTGGACTGTACCAAAAATGATTCAAAATGTAAATTGGATCGTGCCTCATGTTGAATAACCACTTTTTAAACCCTCACAGTGACCAAAATTGCCATTTTTACAGAGTTTTGCTTACTCAAAAGCTTCATTTTTGACCAATTTCAGGCACAGAAATGACTTTTAACACATTTATTTTAGTTGAAAAAGTGATAATTCACATCCAACAGTCATTTACAGTCAAAAAATTAAATGTTAAAATTTCATCCATATTGACCATTTTGGGAACGTTCGACAGGTCCGGGGTCATCGTTTTTCATCCGAAAATGGATTTTTTGGACTGTACCAAAAATGATTCATAATGTAAATTGGATCGTGCCTCATGTTGAATAACCACTTTTTAAGCCCTCACAGTGACCAAAATTGCCATTTTTACAGAGTTTTGCTTACTCAAAAGATTCATTTTTGACCAATTTCAGGCACAGAAATGACTTTAAACACATTTATTTTAGTTGAAAAAGTAATAATTCACATCCAACAGTCATTTACAGTCAAAAAATTAAATGTTAAAATTTCATCCATATTGACCTTTTTGGGAATGTTCGACAGGTTCGGAGTCATCGTTTTTCATCCGAAAATTGATTTTTTGGACTGTACCAAAAATGATTCAAAATGTAAATTGGATCGTGCCTCATGTTGAATAACCACTTTTTAAACCCTCACAGTGACCAAAATTGCCATTTTTACAGAGTTTTGCTTACTCAAAAGCTTCATTTTTGACCAATTTCAGGCACAGAAATGACTTTAAACACACTTATTTTAGTTGAAAAAGTCATAATTCACATCCAACAGTCATTTACAGTCAAAAAAATAAATGTTAAAATTTCATCCATATTGACCATTTTGGGAACGTTCGACAGTTCCGGAGTCATCGTTTTTCATCCGAAAATTGATTTTTTTGGACTGTACCAAAAATGATTCAAAATGTAAATTGGATCGTGCCTCATGTTGAATAACCACTTTTTAAACCCTAACAGTGACCAAAATTGCCATTTTTACAGAGTTTTGCTTACTCAAAAGCTTCAATTTTGACCAATTTCAGGCACAGAAATGACTTTAAACACACGTATTTTAGATTAAAAAGTCATAATTCACATCCAACAGTCATTTAAAGTCAAAAAAATAAATGTTAAAATTTCATCCTTATTGACCATTTTGGGAACATTCGACAGGTCCGGAGCCATCGTTTTTCATCAGAAAATTTATTTTTTGGACTGTACCAAAAATGATTCAAAATGTAAATTGGATCGTGCCTCATGTTGAATAACCACTTTTTAAACCCTCACAGTGACCAAAATTGCCATTTTTACAGAGTTTTGCTTACTCAAAAGCTTCATTTTTGACCAATTTCAGGCACAGAAATGACTTTAAACACACTTATTTTAGTTGAAAAAGTCATAATTCACATCCAACAGTCATTTACAGTCAAAAAAATAAATGTTAAAATTTCATCCATATTGACCATTTTGGGAACGTTCGACAGGAGTCATCGTTTTTCATCCGAAAATGGATTTTTTGGACTGTACCAAAAATGATTCATAATGTAAATTGGATCGTGCCTCATGTTGAATATTCACTTTTTAAGCCCTCACAGTGACCAAAATTGCCATTTTTACAGAGTTTTGCTTACTCAAAAGCTTCATTTTTGACCAATTTCAGGCACAGAAATGACTTTAAACACATTTATTTTAGTTGAAAAAGTAATAATTCACATCCAACAGTCATTTACAGTCAAAAAATTAAATGTTAAAATTTCATCCATATTGACCTTTTTGGGAATGTTCGACAGGTTCGGAGTCATCGTTTTTCATCCGAAAATTGATTTTTTTGGACTGTACCAAAAATGATTCAAAATGTAAATTGGATCGTGCCTCATGTTGAATAACTACTTTTTAAACCCTCACAGTGACCAAAATTGCCATTTTTACAGAGTTTTGCTTACTCAAAAGCTTCATTTTTGACCAATTTCAGGCACAGAAATGACTTTAAACACACTTATTTTAGTTGAAAAAGTCATAATTCACATCCAACAGTCATTTACAGTCAAAAAAATAAATGTTAAAATTTCATCCATATTGACCATTTTGGGAACGTTCGACAGGTCCGGAGTCATCGTTTTTCATCCGAAAATAGATTTTTTGGACTGTACCAAAAATGATTCATAATGTAAATTGGATCGTGCCTCATGTTGAATATTCACTTTTTAAGCCCTCACAGTGACCAAAATTGCCATTTTTACAGAGTTTTGCTTACTCAAAAGCTTCATTTTTGACCAATTTCAGGCACAGAAATGACTTTTAACACATTTATTTTAGTTGAAAAAGTGATAATTCACATCCAACAGTCATTTACAGTCAAAAAATTAAATGTTAAAATTTCATCCATATTGACCATTTTGGGAACGTTCGACAGGTCCGGGGTCATCGTTTTTCATCCGAAAATGGATTTTTTGGACTGTACCAAAAATGATTCATAATGTAAATTGGATCGTGCCTCATGTTGAATAACCACTTTTTAAGCCCTCACAGTGACCAAAATTGCCATTTTTACAGAGTTTTGCTTACTCAAAAGCTTCATTTTTGACCAATTACAGGCACAGAAATGACTTTAAACACATTTATTTTAGTTGAAAAAGTCATAATTCACATCCAACAGTCATTTACAGTCAAAAAATTAAATGTTAAAATTTCATCCATATTGACCATTTTGGGAACGATCGACAGGTCCGGAGTCATCGTTTTTCATCCGAAAATGGATTTTTTGGACTGTACCAAAAATGATTCAAAATGTAAATTGGATCGTGCCTCATGTTGAATAACCACTTTTTAAACCCTAACAGTGACCAAAATTGCCATTTTTACAGAGTTTTGCTTACTCAAAAGCTTCAATTTTGACCAATTTCAGGCACAGAAATGACTTTAAACACACGTATTTTAGATGAAAAAGTCATAATTCACATCCAACAGTCATTTACAGTCAAAAAAATAAATGTTAAAATTTCATCCTTATTGACCATTTTGGGAACGTTCGACAGGTCCGGAGCCATCGTTTTTTATCAGAAAATTGATTTTTTGGACTGTACCAAAAATGATTCAAAATGTAAATTGGATCGTGCCTCATGTTGAATAACCACTTTTTAAACCCTCACAGTGACCAAAATTGCCATTTTTACAGAGTTTTGCTTACTCAAAAGCTTCATTTTTGACCAATTTCAGGCACAGAAATGACTTTAAACACATTTATTTTAGTTGAAAAAGTAATAATTCACATCCAACAGTCATTTACAGTCAAAAAATTAAATGTTAAAATTTCATCCATTTGACCTTTTTGGGAATGTTCGACAGGTTCGGAGTCATCGTTTTTCATCCGAAAATTGATTTTTTGGACTGTACCAAAAATGATTCAAAATGTAAATTGGATCGTGCCTCATGTTGAATAACCACTTTTTAAACCCTCACAGTGACCAAAATTGCCATTTTTACAGAGTTTTGCTTACTCAAAAGCTTCATTTTTGACCAATTTCAGGCACAGAAATGACTTTAAACACACTTATTTTAGTTGAAAAAGTCATAATTCACATCCAACAGTCATTTACAGTCAAAAAAATAAATGTTAAAATTTCATCCATATTGACCATTTTGGGAACGTTCGACAGGTCCGGAGTCATCGTTTTTCATCCGAAAATTGATTTTTTGGACTGTACCAAAAATGATTCAAAATGTAAATTGGATCGCGCCTCATGTTGAATAACCACTTTTTAAACCCTAACAGTGACCAAAATTGCCATTTTTACAGAGTTTTGCTTACTCAAAAGCTTCAATTTTGACCAATTTCAGGCACAGAAATGACTTTAAACACACGTATTTTAGATTAAAAAGTCATAATTCACATCCAACAGTCATTTACAGTCAAAAAAATAAATGTTAAAATTTCATCCTTATTGACCATTTTGGGAACGTTCGACAGGTCCGGAGCCATCGTTTTTCATCAGAAAATTTATTTTTTGGACTGTACCAAAAATGATTCAAAATGTAAATTGGATCGTGCCTCATGTTGAATAACCACTTTTTAAACCCTCACAGTGACCAAAACTGCCATTTTTACAGAGTTTTGCTTACTCAAAAGCTTCATTTTTGACCAATTTCAGGCACAGAAATGACTTTAAACACATTTATTTTAGTTGAAATAGTCATAATTCACATCCAACAGTCATTTACAGTCAAAAAATTAAATGTTAAAATTTCATCCATATTGACCTTTTTGGGAATGTTCGACAGGTTCGGAGTCATCGTTTTTCATCCGAAAATTGATTTTTTGGACTGTACCAAAAATGATTCAAAATGTAAATTGGATCGTGCCTCATGTTGAATAACCACTTTTTAAACCCTCACAGTGACCAAAATTGCCATTTTTACAGAGTTTTGCTTACTCAAAAGCTTCATTTTTGACCAATTTCAGGCACAGAAATGACTTTAAACACACTTATTTTAGTTGAAAAAGTCATAATTCACATCCAACAGTCATTTACAGTCAAAAAAATAAATGTTAAAATTTCATCCATATTGACCATTTTGGGAACGTTCGACAGGAGTCATCGTTTTTCATCCGAAAATGGATTTTTTGGACTGTACCAAAAATGATTCATAATGTAAATTGGATCGTGCCTCATGTTGAATATTCACTTTTTAAGCCCTCACAGTGACCAAAATTGCCATTTTTACAGAGTTTTGCTTACTCAAAAGCTTCATTTTTGACCAATTTCAGGCACAGAAATGACTTTAAACACATTTATTTTAGTTGAAAAAGTAATAATTCACATCCAACAGTCATTTACAGTCAAAAAATTAAATGTTAAAATTTCATCCATATTGACCTTTTTGGGAATGTTCGACAGGTTCGGAGTCATCGTTTTTCATCCGAAAATTGATTTTTTTGGACTGTACCAAAAATGATTCAAAATGTAAATTGGATCGTGCCTCATGTTGAATAACCACTTTTTAAACCCTCACAGTGACCAAAATTGCCATTTTTACAGAGTTTTGCTTACTCAAAAGCTTCATTTTTGACCAATTTCAGGCACAGAAATGACTTTAAACACACTTATTTTAGTTGTAAAAGTCATAATTCACATCCAACAGTCATTTACAGTCAAAAAAATTAATGTTAAGATTTCATCCATATTGACCATTTTGGGAACGTTCGACAGGTCCGGAGTCATCGTTTTTCATCCGAAAATAGATTTTTTGGACTGTACCAAAAATGATTCAAAATGTAAATTGGATCGTGCCTCATGTTGAATAACCACTTTTTAAACCCTCACAGTGACCAAAACTGCCATTTTTACAGAGTTTTGCTTACTCAAAAGCTTCATTTTTGACCAATTTCAGGCACAGAAATGACTTTAAACACATTTATTTTAGTTGAAATAGTCATAATTCACATCCAACAGTCATTTACAGTCAAAAAATTAAATGTTAAAATTTCATCCATATTGACCTTTTTGGGAATGTTCGACAGGTTCGGAGTCATCGTTTTTCATCCGAAAATTGATTTTTTGGACTGTACCAAAAATGATTCAAAATGTAAATTGGATCGTGCCTCATGTTGAATAACCACTTTTTAAACCCTCACAGTGACCAAAATTGCCATTTTTACAGAGTTTTGCTTACTCAAAAGCTTCATTTTTGACCAATTTCAGGCACAGAAATGACTTTAAACACACTTATTTTAGTTGAAAAAGTCATAATTCACATCCAACAGTCATTTACAGTCAAAAAAATAAATGTTAAAATTTCATCCATATTGACCATTTTGGGAACGTTCGACAGGAGTCATCGTTTTTCATCCGAAAATGGATTTTTTGGACTGTACCAAAAATGATTCATAATGTAAATTGGATCGTGCCTCATGTTGAATATTCACTTTTTAAGCCCTCACAGTGACCAAAATTGCCATTTTTACAGAGTTTTGCTTACTCAAAAGCTTCATTTTTGACCAATTTCAGGCACAGAAATGACTTTAAACACATTTATTTTAGTTGAAAAAGTAATAATTCACATCCAACAGTCATTTACAGTCAAAAAATTAAATGTTAAAATTTCATCCATATTGACCTTTTTGGGAATGTTCGACAGGTTCGGAGTCATCGTTTTTCATCCGAAAATTGATTTTTTTGGACTGTACCAAAAATGATTCAAAATGTAAATTGGATCGTGCCTCATGTTGAATAACCACTTTTTAAACCCTCACAGTGACCAAAATTGCCATTTTTACAGAGTTTTGCTTACTCAAAAGCTTCATTTTTGACCAATTTCAGGCACAGAAATGACTTTAAACACACTTATTTTAGTTGAAAAAGTCATAATTCACATCCAACAGTCATTTACAGTCAAAAAAATAAATGTTAAGATTTCATCCATATTGACCATTTTGGGAACGTTCGACAGGTCCGGAGTCATCGTTTTTCATCCGAAAATAGATTTTTTGGACTGTACCAAAAATGATTCATAATGTAAATTGGATCGTGCCTCATGTTGAATATTCACTTTTTAAGCCCTCACAGTGACCAAAATTGCCATTTTTACAGAGTTTTGCTTACTCAAAAGCTTCATTTTTGACCAATTTCAGGCACAGAAATGACTTTTAACACATTTATTTTAGTTGAAAAAGTGATAATTCACATCCAACAGTCATTTACAGTCAAAAAATTAAATGTTAAAATTTCATCCATATTGACCATTTTGGGAACGTTCGACAGGTCCGGGGTCATCGTTTTTCATCCGAAAATGGATTTTTTGGACTGTACCAAAAATGATTCATAATGTAAATTGGATCGTGCCTCATGTTGAATAACCACTTTTTAAGCCCTCACAGTGACCAAAATTGCCATTTTTACAGAGTTTTGCTTACTCAAAAGATTCATTTTTGACCAATTTCAGGCACAGAAATGACTTTAAACACATTTATTTTAGTTGAAAAAGTAATAATTCACATCCAACAGTCATTTACAGTCAAAAAATTAAATGTTAAAATTTCATCCATATTGACCTTTTTGGGAATGTTCGACAGGTTCGGAGTCATCGTTTTTCATCCGAAAATTGATTTTTTTGGACTGTACCAAAAATGATTCAAAATGTAAATTGGATCGTGCCTCATGTTGAATAACCACTTTTTAAACCCTCACAGTGACCAAAATTGCCATTTTTACAGAGTTTTGCTTACTCAAAAGCTTCATTTTTGACCAATTTCAGGCACAGAAATGACTTTAAACACACTTATTTTAGTTGAAAAAGTCATAATTCACATCCAACAGTCATTTACAGTCAAAAAAATAAATGTTAAAATTTCATCCATATTGACCATTTTGGGAACGTTCGACAGGTCCGGAGTCATCGTTTTTCATCCGAAAATAGATTTTTTGGACTGTACCAAAAATGATTCATAATGTAAATTGGATCGTGCCTCATGTTGAATATTCACTTTTTAAGCCCTCACAGTGACCAAAATTGCCATTTTTACAGAGTTTTGCTTACTCAAAAGCTTCATTTTTGACCAATTTCAGGCACAGAAATGACTTTTAACACATTTATTTTAGTTGAAAAAGTGATAATTCACATCCAACAGTCATTTACAGTCAAAAAATTAAATGTTAAAATTTCATCCATATTGACCATTTTGGGAACGTTCGACAGGTCCGGGGTCATCGTTTTTCATCCGAAAATGGATTTTTTGGACTGTACCAAAAATGATTCATAATGTAAATTGGATCGTGCCTCATGTTGAATAACCACTTTTTAAGCCCTCACAGTGACCAAAATTGCCATTTTTAGAGTTTTGCTTACTCAAAAGCTTCATTTTTGACCAATTTCAGGCACAGAAATGACTTTAAACACATTTATTTTAGTTGAAAAAGTCATAATTCACATCCAACAGTCATTTACAGTCAAAAAATTAAATGTTAAAATTTCATCCATATTGACCATTTTGGGAACGATCGACAGGTCCGGAGTCATCGTTTTTCATCCGAAAATGGATTTTTTGGACTGTACCAAAAATGATTCAAAATGTAAATTGGATCGTGCCTCATGTTGAATAACCACTTTTTAAACCCTAACAGTGACCAAAATTGCCATTTTTAGCGTAGCGTGGCTCAGTGGTTAGAGGCGGCAGTCCCGGAAGCTGAGATCGACCGTGGACCAGGGTTCGATTACCCGCCTTGGCAGGTCTCGGGCTCAAAAATTCCACGGACTTGACAATTCTCGCTCTGGTGCCTACTCAACTCACGGGGTCACACTCTGCGACTCTGGGCAATAGCTTGCTTAATCTCCACTACAGCCCCTTGCGGCGGGATGCCTGGCTTTCACCTTGTGGACACCCTGCCGGGGTTTCTCACAGGGGAATACCAGGACGGGTTCCCTAAGCAAGCGCCGGGACGCTCACGGGCAGCCGTGCGCTTTACAAATCCAGCACATTTACATTTACATTTACATTTACAGAGTTTTGCTTACTCAAAAGCTTCAATTTTGACCAATTTCAGGCACAGAAATGACTTTAAACACACTTATTTTAGTTGAAAAAGTCATAATTCACATCCAAGAGACATTTACAGTCAAAAAATTAAATGTTAAAATTTCATCCATATTGACCATTTTGGGAACGTTCGACAGGTCCGGAGTCATCGTTTTTCATCCGAAAATTGATTTTTTGTACTGTACCAAAAATGATTCAAAATGTAAATTGGATCGTGCCTCATGTTGAATAAACACTTTTTAAACCCTCACAGTGACCAAAATTGCCATTTTTACAGAGTTTTGCTTACTCAAAAGCTTCAATTTTGACCAATTTCAGGCACAGAAATGACTTTAAACACACCTATTTTAGTTGAAAAAGTCATAATTCACATCCAACAGTCATTTACAGTAAAAAAATTACATGTTAAAATTTCATCCATATTGACCATTTTGGGAACGTTCGACAGGTCCGGAGTCATCGTTTTTCATCCGAAAATGGATTTTTTGGACTGTACCAAAAATTATTCATAATGTAAATTGGATCGTGCCTCATGTTGAATAACCACTTTTTAAGCCCTCACAGTGACCAAAATTGCCATGTTTACAGAGTTTTGCTTACTCAAAAGCTTCATTTTTGACCAATTTCAGGCACAGAAATGACTTTCAACACATTTATTTTAGTTGAAAAAGTCATAATTCACATCCAACAGTCATTTACAGTCAAAAAAATTAAATGTTAAAATTTCATCCATATTGACCATTTTGGGAACGTTCGACAGGTCCGGAGTCATCGTTTTTCATCCGAAAATTGATTTTTTGGACTGTACCAAAAATGATTCAAAATGTAAATTGGATCGTGCCTCATGTTGAATAACCACTTTTTAAACCCTAACAGTGACCAAAATTGCCATTTTTACAGAGTTTTGCTTACTCAAAAGCTTCAATTGTGACCAATTTCAGGCACAGAAATAACTTTAAACACACTTATTTAAGTTGAAAAAGTCATAATTCACATCCAACAGTCATTTACAGTCAAAAAAGTTAAATGTTAAAATTTTATCCATATTGACCATTTTGGGAACGTTCGACAGGTCCGGAGTCATCGTTTTTCATCCGAAAATTGATTTTTTTGGACTGTACCAAAAATGATTCATAATGTAAATTGGATCGTGCCTCATGTTGAATAACCACTCTTTAAACCCTAACAGTGACCAAAATTGCCATTTTTACAGAGTTTTGCTTACTCAAAAGCTTCAATTTTGACCAATTTCAGGCACAGAAATGACTTTAAACACACTTATTTTAGTTGAAAAAGTCATAATTCACATCCAAGAGACATTTACAGTCAAAAAATTAAATGTTAAAATTTCAGCCATATTGACCATTTTGGGAACGTTCGACAGGTCCGGAGTCATCGTTTTTCATCCGAAAATTGATTTTTTGTACTGTACCAAAAATGATTCAAAATGTAAATTGGATCGTGCCTCATGTTGAATAAACACTTTTTAAACCCTCACAGTGACCAAAATTGCCATTTTTACAGAGTTTTGCTTACTCAAAAGCTTCATTTTTGACCAATTTCAGGCACAGAAATGACTTTAAACACATTTATTTTAGTTGAAAAAGTAATAATTCACATCCAACAGTCATTTACAGTCAAAAAATTAAATGTTAAAATTTCATCCATATTGACCTTTTTGGGAATGTTCGACAGGTTCGGAGTCATCGTTTTTCATCCGAAAATTGATTTTTTGGACTGTACCAAAAATGATTCAAAATGTAAATTGGATCGTGCCTCATGTTGAATAACCACTTTTTAAACCCTCACAGTGACCAAAATTGCCATTTTTACAGAGTTTTGCTTACTCAAAAGCTTCATTTTTGACCAATTTCAGGCACAGAAATGACTTTAAACACACTTATTTTAGTTGAAAAAGTCATAATTCACATCCAACAGTCATTTACAGTCAAAAAAATAAATGTTAAAATTTCATCCATATTGACCATTTTGGGAACGTTCGACAGGTCCGGAGTCATCGTTTTTCATCCGAAAATTGATTTTTTTGGACTGTACCAAAAATGATTCAAAATGTAAATTGGATCGTGCCTTATGTTGAATAACCACTTTTTAAACCCTAACAGTGACCAAAATTGCCATTTTTACAGAGTTTTGCTTACTCAAAAGCTTCAATTTTGACCAATTTCAGGCACAGAAATGACTTTAAACACACTTATTTTAGTTGAAAAAGTCATAATTCACATCCAAGAGACATTTACAGTCAAAAAATTAAATGTTAAAATTTCAGCCATATTGACCATTTTGGGAACGTTCGACAGGTCCGGAGTCATCGTTTTTCATCCGAAAATTGATTTTTTGTACTGTACCAAAAATGATTCAAAATGTAAATTGGATCGTGCCTCATGTTGAATAAACACTTTTTAAACCCTCACAGTGACCAAAATTGCCATTTTTACAGAGTTTTGCTTACTCAAAAGCTTCATTTTTGACCAATTTCAGGCACAGAAATGACTTTAAACACATTTATTTTAGTTGAAAAAGTAATAATTCACATCCAACAGTCATTTACAGTCAAAAAATTAAATGTTAAAATTTCATCCATATTGACCTTTTTGGGAATGTTCGACAGGTTCGGAGTCATCGTTTTTCATCCGAAAATTGATTTTTTGGACTGTACCAAAAATGATTCAAAATGTAAATTGGATCGTGCCTCATGTTGAATAACCACTTTTTAAACCCTCACAGTGACCAAAATTGCCATTTTTACAGAGTTTTGCTTACTCAAAAGCTTCATTTTTGACCAATTTCAGGCACAGAAATGACTTTAAACACACTTATTTTAGTTGAAAAAGTCATAATTCACATCCAACAGTCATTTACAGTCAAAAAAATAAATGTTAAAATTTCATCCATATTGACCATTTTGGGAACGTTCGACAGGTCCGGAGTCATCGTTTTTCATCCGAAAATTGATTTTTTTGGACTGTACCAAAAATGATTCAAAATGTAAATTGGATCGTGCCTTATGTTGAATAACCACTTTTTAAACCCTAACAGTGACCAAAATTGCCATTTTTACAGAGTTTTGCTTACTCAAAAGCTTCAATTTTGACCAATTTCAGGCACAGAAATGACTTTAAACACACGTATTTTAGATTAAAAAGTCATAATTCACATCCAACAGTCATTTACAGTCAAAAAAATAAATGTTAAAATTTCATCCTTATTGACCATTTTGGGAACATTCGACAGGTCCGGAGCAATCGTTTTTCATCAGAAAATTTATTTTTTGGACTGTACCAAAAATGATTCAAAATGTAAATTGGATCGTGCCTCATGTTGAATAACCACTTTTTAAACCCTCACAGTGACCAAAATTGCCATTTTTACAGAGTTTTGCTTACTCAAAAGCTTCATTTTTGACCAATTTCAGGCACAGAAATGACTTTAAACACACTTATTTTAGTTGAAAAAGTCATAATTCACATCCAACAGTCATTTACAGTCAAAAAAATAAATGTTAAAATTTCATCCATATTGACCATTTTGGGAACGTTCGACAGGAGTCATCGTTTTTCATCCGAAAATGGATTTTTTGGACTGTACCAAAAATGATTCATAATGTAAATTGGATCGTGCCTCATGTTGAATATTCACTTTTTAAGCCCTCACAGTGACCAAAATTGCCATTTTTACAGAGTTTTGCTTACTCAAAAGCTTCATTTTTGACCAATTTCAGGCACAGAAATGACTTTAAACACATTTATTTTAGTTGAAAAAGTAATAATTCACATCCAACAGTCATTTACAGTCAAAAAATTAAATGTTAAAATTTCATCCTTATTGACCATTTTGGGAACATTCGACAGGTCCGGAGCCATCGTTTTTCATCAGAAAATTTATTTTTTGGACTGTACCAAAAATGATTCAAAATGTAAATTGGATCGTGCCTCATGTTGAATAACCACTTTTTAAACCCTCACAGTGACCAAAATTGCCATTTTTACAGAGTTTTGCTTACTCAAAAGCTTCATTTTTGACCAATTTCAGGCACAGAAATGACTTTAAACACATTTATTTTAGTTGAAATAGTCATAATTCACATCCAACAGTCATTTACAGTCAAAAAATTAAATGTTAAAATTTCATCCATATTGACCTTTTTGGGAATGTTCGACAGGTTCGGAGTCATCGTTTTTCATCCGAAAATTGATTTTTTGGACTGTACCAAAAATGATTCAAAATGTAAATTGGATCGTGCCTCATGTTGAATAACCACTTTTTAAACCCTCACAGTGACCAAAATTGCCATTTTTACAGAGTTTTGCTTACTCAAAAGCTTCATTTTTGACCAATTTCAGGCACAGAAATGACTTTAAACACACTTATTTTAGTTGAAAAAGTCATAATTCACATCCAACAGTCATTTACAGTCAAAAAAATAAATGTTAAAATTTCATCCATATTGACCATTTTGGGAACGTTCGACAGGAGTCATCGTTTTTCATCCGAAAATGGATTTTTTGGACTGTACCAAAAATGATTCATAATGTAAATTGGATCGTGCCTCATGTTGAATATTCACTTTTTAAGCCCTCACAGTGACCAAAATTGCCATTTTTACAGAGTTTTGCTTACTCAAAAGCTTCATTTTTGACCAATTTCAGGCACAGAAATGACTTTAAACACATTTATTTTAGTTCAAAAAGTAATAATTCACATCCAACAGTCATTTACAGTCAAAAAATTAAATGTTAAAATTTCATCCATATTGACCTTTTTGGGAATGTTCGACAGGTTCGGAGTCATCGTTTTTCATCCGAAAATTGATTTTTTTGGACTGTACCAAAAATGATTCAAAATGTAAATTGGATCGTGCCTCATGTTGAATAACCACTTTTTAAACCCTCACAGTGACCAAAATTGCCATTTTTACAGAGTTTTGCTTACTCAAAAGCTTCATTTTTGACCAATTTCAGGCACAGAAATGACTTTAAACACACTTATTTTAGTTGAAAAAGTCATAATTCACATCCAACAGTCATTTACAGTCAAAAAAATAAATGTTAAAATTTCATCCATATTGACCATTTTGGGAACGTTCGACAGGTCCGGAGTCATCGTTTTTCATCCGAAAATGGATTTTTTGGACTGTACCAAAAATGATTCAAAATGTAAATTGGATCGTGCCTCATGTTGAATAAACACTTTTTAAACCCTCACAGTGACCAAAATTGCCATTTTTACAGAGTTTTGCTTAGTCAAAAGCTTCAATTTTGACCAATTTCAGGCACAGAAATGACTTTAAACACACCTATTTTAGTTGAAAAAGTCATAATTCACATCCAACAGTCATTTACAGTCAAAAAATTACATGTTAAAATTTCATCCATATTGACCATTTTGGGAACGTTCGACAGGTCCGGAGTCATCGTTTTTCATCCGAAAATTGATTTTTTTGGACTGTACCAAAAATGATTCATAATGTAAATTGGATCGTGCCTCATGTTGAATAACCACTTTTTAAGCCCTCACAGTGACCAAAATTGCCATTTTTACAGAGTTTTGCTTACTCCAAAGCTTCATTTTTGACCAATTTCAGGCACAGAAATGACTTTCAACACATTTATTTTAGTTGAAAAAGTCATAATTTACATCCAACAGTCATTTACAGTCAAAAAATTAAATGTTAAAATTTCATCCATATTGACCATTTTGGGAACGATCGACAGGTCCGGAGTCATCGTTTTTCATCCGAAAATGGATTTTTTGGACTGTACCAAAAATGATTTATAATGTAAATTGGATCATGCCTCATGTTGAATAACCACTTTTGAAGCCCTCACAGTGACCAAAATTGCCATTTTTACAGAGTTTTGCTTCCTCAAAAGCTTCATTTTTGACCAATTTCAGGCACAGAAATGACTTTAAACACATTTATTTTAGTTGAAAAAGTCATATTTCACATCCAACAGTCATTTACAGTCAAAAAATTAAATGTTAAAATTTCATCGATATTGACCATTTTGGGAACGTTCCACAGGTCCGGAGTCATCGTTTTTCATCCGAAAATTGATTTTTTGGACTGTACCAAAAATGATTCAAAATGTAAATTGGATCGTGCCTCATGTTGAATAACCACTTTTTAAGCCCTCACAGTGACCAAAATTGCCATGTTTACAGAGTTTTGCTTACTCAAAAGCTTCATTTTTGACCAATTTCAGGCACAGAAATGACTTTAAACACACTTATTTTAGTTGGAAAAGTCATAATTCACATCCAACAGTCATTTACAGTTAAAAAAATAAATGTTAAAATTTCATCCATATTGACCATTTTGGGAACGTTCGACAGGTCCGGAGTCATCGTTTTTCATCCGAAAATGGATTTTTTGGACTGTACCAAAAATGATTCATAATGTAAATTGGATCGTGCCTCATGTTGAATATTCACTTTTTAAGCCCTCACAGTGACCAAAATTGCCATTTTTACAGAGTTTTGCTTACTCAAAAGCTTCATTTTTGACCAATTTCAGGCACAGAAATGACTTTAAACACATTTATTTTAGTTGAAAAAGTAATAATTCACATCCAACAGTCATTTACAGTCAAAAAATTAAATGTTAAAATTTCATCCATATTGACCTTTTTGGGAATGTTCGACAGGTTCGGAGTCATCGTTTTTCATCCGAAAATTGATTTTTTGGACTGTACCAAAAATGATTCAAAATGTAAATTGGATCGTGCCTCATGTTGAATAACCACTTTTTAAACCCTCACAGTGACCAAAATTGCCATTTTTACAGAGTTTTGCTTACTCAAAAGCTTCATTTTTGACCAATTTCAGGCACAGAAATGACTTTAAACACACTTATTTTAGTTGAAAAAGTCATAATTCACATCCAACAGTCATTTACAGTCAAAAAAATAAATGTTAAAATTTCATCCATATTGACCATTTTGGGAACGTTCGACAGGTCCGGAGTCATCGTTTTTCATCCGAAAATTGATTTTTTGGACTGTACCAAAAATGATTCAAAATGTAAATTGGATCGTGCCTCATGTTGAATAACCACTTTTTAAACCCTAACAGTGACCAAAATTGCCATTTTTACAGAGTTTTGCTTACTCAAAAGCTTCAATTTTGACCAATTTCAGGCACAGAAATGACTTTAAACATACGTATTTTAGATTAAAAAGTCATAATTCACATCCAACAGTCATTTACAGTCAAAAAAATAAATGTTAAAATTTCATCCTTATTGACCATTTTGGGAACGTTCGACAGGTCCGGAGCCATCGTTTTTCATCAGAAAATTTATTTTTTGGACTGTACCAAAAATGATTCAAAATGTAAATTGGATCGTGCCTCATGTTGAATAACCACTTTTTAAACCCTCACAGTGACCAAAATTGCCATTTTTACAGAGTTTTGCTTACTCAAAAGCTTCATTTTTGACCAATTTCAGGCACAGAAATGACTTTAAACACATTTATTTTCGTTGAAATAGTCATAATTCACATCCAACAGTCATTTACAGTCAAAAAATTAAATGTTAAAATTTCATCCATATTGACCTTTTTGGGAATGTTCGACAGGTTCGGAGTCATCGTTTTTCATCCGAAAATTGATTTTTTGGACTGTACCAAAAATGATTCAAAATGTAAATTGGATCGTGCCTCATGTTGAATAACCACTTTTTAAACCCTCACAGTGACCAAAATTGTCATTTTTACAGAGTTTTGCTTACTCAAAAGCTTCATTTTTGACCAATTTCAGGCACAGAAATGACTTTAAACACACTTATTTTAGTTGAAAAAGTCATAATTCACATCCAACAGTCATTTACAGTCAAAAAAATAAATGTTAAAATTTCATCCATATTGACCATTTTGGGAACGTTCGACAGGAGTCATCGTTTTTCATCCGAAAATGGATTTTTTGGACTGTACCAAAAATGATTCATAATGTAAATTGGATCGTGCCTCATGTTGAATATTCACTTTTTAAGCCCTCACAGTGACCAAAATTGCCATTTTTACAGAGTTTTGCTTACTCAAAAGCTTCATTTTTGACCAATTTCAGGCACAGAAATGACTTTAAACACACTTATTTTAGTTGAAAAAGTCATAATTCACATCCAACAGTCATTTACAGTCAAAAAAATAAATGTTAAAATTTCATCCATATTGACCATTTTGGGAACGTTCGACAGGTTCGGAGTCATCGTTTTTCATCCGAAAATAGATTTTTTGGACTGTACCAAAAATGATTCATAATGTAAATTGGATCGTGCCTCATGTTGAATATTCACTTTTTAAGCCCTCACAGTGACCAAAATTGCCATTTTTACAGAGTTTTGCTTACTCAAAAGCTTCATTTTTGACCAATTTCAGGCACAGAAATGACTTTCAACACATTTATTTTAGTTGAAAAAGTGATAATTCACATCCAACAGTCATTTACAGTCAAAAAATTAAATGTTAAAATTTCATCCATATTGACCATTTTGGGAACGTTCGACAGGTCCGGAGTCATCGTTTTTCATCCGAAAATGGATTTTTTGGACTGTACCAAAAATGATTCATAATGTAAATTGGATCGTGCCTCATGTTGAATAACCACTTTTTAAGCCCTCACAGTGACCAAAATTGCCATTTTTACAGAGTTTTGCTTACTCAAAAGCTTCATTTTTGACCAATTTCAGGCACAGAAATGACTTTAAACACATTTATTTTAGTTGAAAAAGTCATAATTCACATCCAAGAGACATTTACAGTCAAAAAATTAAATGTTAAAATTTCATCCATATTGACCATTTTGGGAACGTTCGACAGGTCCGGAGTCATCGTTTTTCATCCGAAAATTGATTTTTTGTACTGTACCAAAAATGATTCAAAATGTAAATTGGATCGTGCCTCATGTTGAATAAACACTTTCTAAACCCTCACAGTGACCAAAATTGCCATTTTTACAGAGTTTTGCGTACTCAAAAGCTTCAATTTTGACCAATTTCAGGCACAGAAATTACTTTAAACACACCTATTTTAGTTGAAAAAGTCATAATTCACATCCAACAGTCATTTACAGTCAAAAAATTACATGTTAAAATTTCATCCATATTGACCATTTTGGGAACGTTCGACAGGTCCGGAGTCATCGTTTTTCATCCGAAAATGGATTTTTTGGACTGTACCAAAAATGATTCATAATGTAAATTGGATCGTGCCTCATGTTGAATAACCACTTTTTAAGCCCTCACAGTGACCAAAATTGCCATGTTTACAGAGTTTTGCTTACTCAAAAGCTTCAATTGTGACCAATTTCAGGCACAGAAATGACTTTAAACACACTTATTTAAGTTGAAAAAGTCATAATTCACATCCAACAGTCATTTACAGTCAAAAAAGTTAAATGTTAAAATTTTATCCATATTGACCATTTTGGGAACGTTCGACAGGTCCGGAGTCATCGTTTTTCATCCGAAAATTGATTTTTTTGGACTGTACCAAAAATGATTCATAATGTAAATTGGATCGTGCCTCATGTTGAATAACCACTTTTTAAGCCCTCACAGTGACCAAAATTGCCATTTTTACAGAGTTTTGCTTACTCCAAAGCTTCATTTTTGACCAATTTCAGGCACAGAAATGACTTTCAACACATTTATTTTAGTTGAAAAAGTCATAATTTACATCCAACAGTCATTTACAGTCAAAAAATTAAATGTTAAAATTTCATCCATATTGACCATTTTGGGAACGATCGACAGGTCCGGAGTCATCGTTTTTCATCCGAAAATGGATTTTTTGGACTGTACCAAAAATGATTTATAATGTAAATTGGATCATGCCTCATGTTGAATAACCACTTTTGAAGCCCTCACAGTGACCAAAATTGCCATTTTTACAGAGTTTTGCTTACTCAAAAGCTTCATTTTTGACCAATTTCAGGCACAGAAATGACTTTCAACACATTTATTTTAGTTGAAAAAGTCATAATTCACATCCAACAGTCATTTACAGTCAAAAAATTTAATGTTAAAATTTCATCGATATTGACCATTTTGGGAACGTTCCACAGGTCCGGAGTCATCGTTTTTCATCTGAAAATTGATTTTTTGGACTGTACCAAAAATGATTCAAAATGTAAATTGGATCGTGCCTCATGTTGAATAACCACTTTTTAAGCCCTCACAGTGACCAAAATTGCCATTTTTACAGAGTTTTGCTTACTCAAAAGCTTCATTTTTGACCAATTTCAGGCACAGAAATGACTTTAAACACACTTATTTTAGTTGAAAAAGTCATAATTCACATCCAACAGTCATTTACAGTTAAAAAAATAAATGTTAAAATTTCATCCATATTGACCATTTTGGGAACGTTCGACAGGTCCGGAGCCATCGTTTTTCATCAGAAAATTGATTTTTTGGACTGTACCAAAATTATTCACAATGTAAATTGTATCATGCCTCATGTTAAATAACCACTTTTTAAACCCTCACAGTGACCAAAATTGCCATTTTTACAGAGTTTTGCTTACTCAAAAGCTTCATTTTTGACCAATTTCAGGCACAGAAATGACTTTAAACACATTTATTTTAGTTGAAAAAGTCATAATTCACATCCAACAGTCATTTACAGTCAAAAAATTAAATGTTAAAATTTCATCCATATTGACCATATTGGGAACGTTCGACAGGTCCGGAGTCATCGTTTTTCATCCGAAAATTGATTTTTTGGACTGTACCAAAAATGATTCATAATGTAAATTGGATCGTGCCTCATGTTGAATAACCACTTTTTAAGCCCTCACAGTGACCAAAATTGCTATTTTTACAGAGTTTTGCTTACTCAAAAGCTTCATTTTTGACCAATTTCAGGCACAGAAATGACTTTCAACACATTTATTTTAGTTGAAAAAGTCATAATTCACATCCAACAGTCATTTACAGTCAAAAAATTAAATGTTAAAATTTCATCCATATTGACCATTTTGGGAACGATCGACAGGTCCGGAGTCATCGTTTTTCATCCGAAAATGGCTTTTTTGGACTGTACCAAAAATGATTCAAAATGTAAATTGGATCGTGCCTCATGTTGAATAACCACTTTTTAAACCCTAACAGTGACCAAAATTGCCATTTTTACAGAGTTTTGCTTACTCAAAAGCTTTAATTTTGACCAATTTCAGGCACAGAAATGACTTTAAACACACTTATTTTAGTTGAAAAAGTCATAATTCACATCCAAGAGTCATTTACAGTCAAAAAATTAAATGTTAAAATTTCATCCATATTGACCATTTTGGGAACGTTCGACAGGTCCGGAGTCATCGTTTTTCATCCCAAAATGGATTTTTTGGACTGTACCAAAAATGTTTCATAATGTAAATTGGATCGTGCCTCATGTTGAATAGCCACTTTTTAAGCCCTCACAGTGACCAAAATTGCTATTTTTACAGAGTTTTGCTTACTCAAAAGCTTCATTTTTGACCAATTTCAGGCACAGAAATGACTTTCAACACATTTATTTTAGTTGAAAAAGTAATAATTCACATCCAACAGTCATTTACAGTCAAAAAATTAAATGTTAAAATTTCATCCATATTGACCTTTTTGGGAATGTTCGACAGGTTCGGAGTCATCGTTTTTCATCCGAAAATTGATTTTTTGGACTGTACCAAAAATGATTCAAAATGTAAATTGGATCGTGCCTCATGTTGAATAACCACTTTTTAAACCCTCACAGTGACCAAAATTGCCATTTTTACAGAGTTTTGCTTACTCAAAAGGTTCATTTTTGACCAATTTCAGGCACAGAAATGACTTTAAACACATTTATTTTAGTTGAAAAAGTCATAATTCACATCCAACAGTCATTTACAGTCAAAAAATTAAATGTTAAAATTTCATCCATATTGACCATATTGGGAACGTTCGACAGGTCCGGAGTCATCGTTTTTCATCCGAAAATGGATTTTTTGGACTGTACCAAAAATTATTCATAATGTAAATTGGATCATGCCTCATGTTGAATAACCACTTTTGAAGCCCTCACAGTGACCAAAATTGCCATTTTTACAGAGTTTTGCTTACTCAAAAGCTTCATTTTTGACCAATTTCAGGCACAGAAATGACTTTCAACACATTTATTTTAGTTGAAAAAGTCATAATTCACATCCAACAGTCATTTACAGTCAAAAAATTAAATGTTAAAATTTCATCGATATTGACCATTTTGGGAACGTTCCACAGGTCCGGAGTCATCGTTTTTCATCCGAAAATTGATTTTTTGGACTGTACCAAAAATGATTCAAAATGTAAATTGGATCGTGCCTCATGTTGAATAACCACTTTTTAAGCCCTCACAGTGACCAAAATTGCCATTTTTACAGAGTTTTGCTTACTCAAAAGCTTCATTTTTGACCAATTTCAGTCACAGAAATGACTTTAAACACACTTATTTTAGTTGAAAAAGTCATAATTCACATCCAACAGTCATTTACAGTCAAAAAAATAAATGTTAAAATTTCATCCATATTGACCATTTTGGGAACGTTCGACAGGTCCGGAGCCATCGTTTTTCATCAGAAAATTGATTTTTTGGACTGTACCAAAATTATTCAAAATGTAAATTGGATCATGCCTCATGTTAAATAACAACTTTTTAAACCCTCACAGTGACCAAAATTGCCATTTTTACAGAGTTTTGCTTACTCAAAAGCTTCATTTTTGACCAATTTCAGGCACAGAAATGACTTTAAACACATTTATTTTAGTTGAAAAAGTCATAATTCACATCCAACAGTCATTTACAGTCAAAAAACTTAAATATTAAAATTTCATCCATATTGACCATATTGGGAACGTTCGACAGGTCCGGAGTCATCGTTTTTCATCCGAAAATGGATTTTTTGGACTGTACCAAAAATGATTCAAAATGTAAATTGGATCGTGCCTCATGTTGAATAACCACTTTTTAAACCCTCACAGTGACCAAAATTGCCATTTTTACAGAGTTTTGCTTACTCAAAAGGTTCATTTTTGACCAATTTCAGGCACAGAAATGACTTTAAACACATTTATTTTAGTTGAAAAAGTCATAATTCACATCCAACAGTCATTTACAGTCAAAAAATTTAATGTTAAAATTTCATCCATATTGACCATATTGGGAACGTTCGACAGGTCCGGAGTCATCGTTTTTCATCCGAAAATGGATTTTTTGGACTGTACCAAAAATTATTCATAATGTAAATTGGATCATGCCTCATGTTGAATAACCACTTTTGAAGCCCTCACAGTGACCAAAATTGCCATTTTTACAGAGTTTTGCTTACTCAAAAGCTTCATTTTTTGACCAATTTCAGGCACAGAAATGACTTTCAACACATTTATTTTAGTTGAAAAAGTCATAATTCACATCCAACAGTCATTTACAGTCAAAAAATTAAATGTTAAAATGTCATCGATATTGACCATTTTGGGAACGTTCCACAGGTCCGGAGTCATCGTTTTTCATCCGAAAATTGATTTTTTGGACTGTACCAAAAATGATTCAAAATGTAAATTGGATCGTGCCTCATGTTGAATAACCACTTTTTAAGCCCTCACAGTGACCAAAATTGCCATTTTTACAGAGTTTTGCTTACTCAAATCTTCATTTTTGACCAATTTCAGGCACAGAAATGACTTTAAACACACTTATTTTAGTTGAAAAAGTCATAATTCACATCCAACAGTCATTTACAGTCAAAAAAATAAATGTTAACATTTCATCCATATTGACCATTTTGGGAACGTTCGACAGGTCCGGAGCCATCGTTTTTCATCAGAAAATTGATTTTTTGGACTGTACCAAAATTATTCAAAATGTAAATTGGATCATGCCTCATGTTAAATAACCACTTTTTAAACCCTCACAGTGACCAAAATTGCCATTTTTACAGAGTTTTGCTTACTCAAAAGCTTCATTTTTGACCAATTTCAGGCACAGAAATGACTTTAAACACATTTATTTTAGTTGAAAAAGTCATAATTCACATCCAACAGTCATTTACAGTCAAAAAATTAAATGTTAAAATTTCATCCATATTGACCATATTGGGAACGTTCGACAGGTCCGGAGTCATCGTTTTTCATCCAAAAATTGATTTTTAGGACTGTACCAAAAATGATTCATAATGTAAATTGGATCGTGCCTCATGTTGAATAACCACTTTTTAAGCCCTCACAGTGACCAAAATTGCTATTTTTACAGAGTTTTGCTTACTCAAAAGCTTCATTTTTGACCAATTTCAGGCACAGAAATGACTTTCAACACATTTATTTTAGTTGAAAAAGTGATAATTCACATCCAACAGTCATTTACAGTCAAAAAATTAAATGTTAAAATTTCATCCATATTGACAATTTTGGGAACGTTCGACAGGTCCGGAGTCATCGTTTTTCATCCGAAAATGGATTTTTTGGACTGTACCAAAAATGATTCATATTGTAAATTGGATCGTGCCTCATGTTGAATAACCACTTTTTAAGCCCTCACAGTGACCAAAATTGTCATTTTTACAGAGTTTTGCTTACTCAAAAGCTTCATTTTTGACCAATTTCAGGCAAAGAAATGACTTTAAACACATTTATTTTAGTTGAAAAAGTCATAATTCACATCCAACAGTCATTTACAGTCAAAAAATTAAATGTTAAAATTTCATCCATATTGACCATTTTGGGAACGATCGACAGGTCCGGAGTCATCGTTTTTCATCCGAAAATGGCTTTTTTGGACTGTACCAAAAATGATTCAAAATGTAAATTGGATCGTGCCTCATGTTGAATAACCACTTTTTAAACCCTAACAGTGACCAAAATTGCCATTTTTACAGAGTTTTGCTTACTCAAAAGCTTTAATTTTGACCGATTTCAGGCACAGAAATGACTTTAAACACACTTATTTTAGTTGAAAAAGTCATAATTCACATCCAAGAGTCATTTACAGTCAAAAAATTAAATGTTAAAATTTCATCCATATTGACCATTTTGGGAACGTTCGACATCGTTTTTCATCCCAAAATGGATTTTTTGGAATGTACCAAAAATGTTTCATAATGTAAATTGGATCGTGCCTCATGTTGAATAGCCTCTTTTTAAGCCCTCACAGTGACCAAAATTGCTATTTTTACAGAGTTTTGCTTACTCAAAAGCTTCATTTTTGACCAATTTCAGGCACAGAAATGACTTTAAACACATTTATTTTAGTTGAAAAAGTCATAATTCACATCCAACAGTCATTTACAGTCAAAAAATTACATGTTAAAATTTCATCCATATTGACCATATTGGGAACGTTCGACAGGTCCGGAGTCATCGTTTTTTATCCGAAAATTGATTTTTTGGACTGTACCAAAAATGATTCATAATGTAAATTGGATCGTGCCTCATGTTGAATAACCACTTTTTAAGTCCTCACAGTGACCAAAATTGCCATTTTTACAGAGTTTTGCTTACTCAAAAGCTTCATTTTTGACCAATTTCGGGCACAGAAATTACTTTAAACACATTTATTTTAGTTGAAAAAGTCATAATTCACATCCAACAGTCATTTACAGTCAAAAAATTACATGTTAAAATTTCATCCATATTGACCATTTTGGGAACGTTCGACAGGTCCGGAGTCATCGTTTTTTATCCGAAAATTGATTTTTTGGACTGTACCAAAAATGATTCATAATGTAAATTGGATCGTGCCTCATGTTGAATAACCACTTTTTAAGCCCTCACAGTGACCAAAATTGCCATGTTTACAGAGTTTTGCTTACTCAAAAGCTTCATTTTTGACCAATTTCAGGCACAGAAATGACTTTCAACACATTTATTTTAGTTGAAAAAGTCATAATTCACATCCAACAGTCATTTACAGTCAAAAAAATTAAATGTTAAAATTTCATCCATATTGACCATTTTGGGAACGTTCGACAGGTCCGGAGTCATCGTTTTTCATCCGAAAATTGATTTTTTGGACTGTACCAAAAATGATTCAAAATGTAAATTGGATCGTGCCTCATGTTGAATAACCACTTTTTAAACCCTAACAGTGACCAAAATTGCCATTTTTACAGAGTTTTGCTTACTCAAAAGCTTCAATTGTGACCAATTTCAGGCACAGAAATTACTTTAAACACACTTATTTAAGTTGAAAAAGTCATAATTCACATCCAACAGTCATTTACAGTCAAAAAAGTTAAATGTTAAAATTTTATCCATATTGACCATTTTGGGAACGTTCGACAGGTCCGGAGTCATCGTTTTTCATCCGAAAATTGATTTTTTTGGACTGTACCAAAAATGATTCATAATGTAAATTGGATCGTGCCTCATGTTGAATAACCACTTTTTAAGCCCTCACAGTGACCAAAATTGCCATTTTTACAGAGTTTTGCTTACTCCAAAGCTTCATTTTTGACCAATTTCAGGCACAGAAATGACTTTCAACACATTTATTTTAGTTGAAAAAGTCATAATTTACATCCAACAGTCATTTACAGTCAAAAAATTAAATGTTAAAATTTCATCCTTATTGACCATTTTGGGAACATTCGACAGGTCCGGAGCCATCGTTTTTCATCAGAAAATTTATTTTTTGGACTGTACCAAAAATGATTCAAAATGTAAATTGGATCGTGCCTCATGTTGAATAACCACTTTTTAAACCCTCACAGTGACCAAAATTGCCATTTTTACAGAGTTTTGCTTACTCAAAAGCTTCATTTTTGACCAATTTCAGGCACAGAAATGACTTTCAACACATTTATTTTAGTTGAAAAAGTCATAATTTACATCCAACAGTCATTTACAGTCAAAAAATTAAATGTTAAAATTTCATCCTTATTGACCATTTTGGGAACATTCGACAGGTCCGGAGCCATCGTTTTTCATCAGAAAATTTATTTTTTGGACTGTACCAAAAATGATTCAAAATGTAAATTGGATCGTGCCTCATGTTGAATAACCACTTTTTAAACCCTCACAGTGACCAAAATTGCCATTTTTACAGAGTTTTGCTTACTCAAAAGCTTCATTTTTGACCAATTTCAGGCACAGAAATGACTTTAAACACATTTATTTTAGTTGAAATAGTCATAATTCACATCCAACAGTCATTTACAGTCAAAAAATTAAATGTTAAAATTTCATCCATATTGACCTTTTTGGGAATGTTCGACAGGTTCGGAGTCATCGTTTTTCATCCGAAAATTGATTTTTTGGACTGTACCAAAAATGATTCAAAATGTAAATTGGATCGTGCCTCATGTTGAATAACCACTTTTTAAACCCTCACAGTGACCAAAATTGCCATTTTTACAGAGTTTTGCTTACTCAAAAGCTTCATTTTTGACCAATTTCAGGCACAGAAATGACTTTAAACACACTTATTTTAGTTGAAAAAGTCATAATTCACATCCAACAGTCATTTACAGTCAAAAAAATAAATGTTAAAATTTCATCCATATTGACCATTTTGGGAACGTTCGACAGGAGTCATCGTTTTTCATCCGAAAATGGATTTTTTGGACTGTACCAAAAATGATTCATAATGTAAATTGGATCGTGCCTCATGTTGAATATTCACTTTTTAAGCCCTCACAGTGACCAAAATTGCCATTTTTACAGAGTTTTGCTTACTCAAAAGCTTCATTTTTGACCAATTTCAGGCACAGAAATGACTTTAAACACATTTATTTTAGTTGAAAAAGTAATAATTCACATCCAACAGTCATTTACAGTCAAAAAATTAAATGTTAAAATTTCATCCATATTGACCTTTTTGGGAATGTTCGACAGGTTCGGAGTCATCGTTTTTCATCCGAAAATTGATTTTTTTGGACTGTACCAAAAATGATTCAAAATGTAAATTGGATCGTGCCTCATGTTGAATAACCACTTTTTAAACCCTCACAGTGACCAAAATTGCCATTTTTACAGAGTTTTGCTTACTCAAAAGCTTCATTTTTGACCAATTTCAGGCACAGAAATGACTTTAAACACACTTATTTTAGTTGAAAAAGTCATAATTCACATCCAACAGTCATTTACAGTCAAAAAAATAAATGTTAAAATTTCATCCATATTGACCATTTTGGGAACGTTCGACAGGTCCGGAGTCATCGTTTTTCATCCGAAAATGGATTTTTTGGACTGTACCAAAAATGATTCAAAATGTAAATTGGATCGTGCCTCATGTTGAATAAACACTTTTTAAACCCTCACAGTGACCAAAATTGCCATTTTTACAGAGTTTTGCTTAGTCAAAAGCTTCAATTTTGACCAATTTCAGGCACAGAAATGACTTTAAACACACTTATTTAAGTTGAAAAAGTCATAATTCACATCCAACAGTCATTTACAGTCAAAAAAGTTAAATGTTAAAATTTTATCCATATTGACCATTTTGGGAACGTTCGACAGGTCCGGAGTCATCGTTTTTCATCCGAAAATTGATTTTTTTGGACTGTACCAAAAACGATTCATAATGTAAATTGGATCGTGCCTCATGTTGAATAACCACTTTTTAAGCCCTCACAGTGACCAAAATTGCCATTTTTACAGAGTTTTGCTTACTCCAAAGCTTCATTTTTGACCAATTTCAGGCACAGAAATGACTTTCAACACATTTATTTTAGTTGAAAAAGTCATAATTTACATCCAACAGTCATTTACAGTCAAAAAATTAAATGTTAAAATTTCATCCTTATTGACCATTTTGGGAACATTCGACAGGTCCGGAGCCATCGTTTTTCATCAGAAAATTTATTTTTTGGACTGTACCAAAAATGATTCAAAATGTAAATTGGATCGTGCCTCATGTTGAATAACCACTTTTTAAACCCTCACAGTGACCAAAATTGCCATTTTTACAGAGTTTTGCTTACTCAAAAGCTTCATTTTTGACCAATTTCAGGCACAGAAATGACTTTCAACACATTTATTTAATTGAAAAAGTCATAATTTACATCCAACAGTCATTTACAGTCAAAAAATTAAATGTTAAAATTTCATCCTTATTGACCATTTTGGGAACATTCGACAGGTCCGGAGCCATCGTTTTTCATCAGAAAATTTATTTTTTGGACTGTACCAAAAATGATTCAAAATGTAAATTGGATCGTGCCTCATGTTGAATAACCACTTTTTAAACCCTCACAGTGACCAAAATTGCCATTTTTACAGAGTTTTGCTTACTCAAAAGCTTCATTTTTGACCAATTTCAGGCACAGAAATGACTTTAAACACATTTATTTTAGTTGAAATAGTCATAATTCACATCCAACAGTCATTTACAGTCAAAAAATTAAATGTTAAAATTTCATCCATATTGACCTTTTTGGGAATGTTCGACAGGTTCGGAGTCATCGTTTTTCATCCGAAAATTGATTTTTTGGACTGTACCAAAAATGATTCAAAATGTAAATTGGATCGTGCCTCATGTTGAATAACCACTTTTTAAACCCTCACAGTGACCAAAATTGCCATTTTTACAGAGTTTTGCTTACTCAAAAGCTTCATTTTTGACCAATTTCAGGCACAGAAATGACTTTAAACACACTTATTTTAGTTGAAAAAGTCATAATTCACATCCAACAGTCATTTACAGTCAAAAAAATAAATGTTAAAATTTCATCCATATTGACCATTTTGGGAACGTTCGACAGGAGTCATCGTTTTTCATCCGAAAATGGATTTTTTGGACTGTACCAAAAATGATTCATAATGTAAATTGGATCGTGCCTCATGTTGAATATTCACTTTTTAAGCCCTCACAGTGACCAAAATTGCCATTTTTACAGAGTTTTGCTTACTCAAAAGCTTCATTTTTGACCAATTTCAGGCACAGAAATGACTTTAAACACATTTATTTTAGTTCAAAAAGTAATAATTCACATCCAACAGTCATTTACAGTCAAAAAATTAAATGTTAAAATTTCATCCATATTGACCTTTTTGGGAATGTTCGACAGGTTCGGAGTCATCGTTTTTCATCCGAAAATTGATTTTTTTGGACTGTACCAAAAATGATTCAAAATGTAAATTGGATCGTGCCTCATGTTGAATAACCACTTTTTAAACCCTCACAGTGACCAAAATTGCCATTTTTACAGAGTTTTGCTTACTCAAAAGCTTCATTTTTGACCAATTTCAGGCACAGAAATGACTTTAAACACACTTATTTTAGTTGAAAAAGTCATAATTCACATCCAACAGTCATTTACAGTCAAAAAAATAAATGTTAAAATTTCATCCATATTGACCATTTTGGGAACGTTCGACAGGTCCGGAGTCATCGTTTTTCATCCGAAAATGGATTTTTTGGACTGTACCAAAAATGATTCAAAATGTAAATTGGATCGTGCCTCATGTTGAATAAACACTTTTTAAACCCTCACAGTGACCAAAATTGCCATTTTTACAGAGTTTTGCTTAGTCAAAAGCTTCAATTTTGACCAATTTCAGGCACAGAAATGACTTTAAACACACCTATTTTAGTTGAAAAAGTCATAATTCACATCCAACAGTCATTTACAGTCAAAAAATTACATGTTAAAATTTCATCCATATTGACCATTTTGGGAACGTTCGACAGGTCCGGAGTCATCGTTTTTCATCCGAAAATTGATTTTTTTGGACTGTACCAAAAATGATTCATAATGTAAATTGGATCGTGCCTCATGTTGAATAACCACTTTTTAAGCCCTCACAGTGACCAAAATTGCCCTTTTTACAGAGTTTTGCTTACTCCAAAGCTTCATTTTTGACCAATTTCAGGCACAGAAATGACTTTCAACACATTTATTTTAGTTGAAAAAGTCATAATTTACATCCAACAGTCATTTACAGTCAAAAAATTAAATGTTAAAATTTCATCCATATTGACCATTTTGGGAACGATCGACAGGTCCGGAGTCATCGTTTTTCATCCGAAAATGGATTTTTTGGACTGTACCAAAAATGATTTATAATGTAAATTGGATCATGCCTCATGTTGAATAACCACTTTTGAAGCCCTCACAGTGACCAAAATTGCCATTTTTACAGAGTTTTGCTTCCTCAAAAGCTTCATTTTTGACCAATTTCAGGCACAGAAATGACTTTAAACACATTTATTTTAGTTGAAAAAGTCATATTTCACATCCAACAGTCATTTACAGTCAAAAAATTAAATGTTAAAATTTCATCGATATTGACCATTTTGGGAACGTTCCACAGGTCCGGAGTCATCGTTTTTCATCCGAAAATTGATTTTTTGGACTGTACCAAAAATGATTCAAAATGTAAATTGGATCGTGCCTCATGTTGAATAACCACTTTTTAAGCCCTCACAGTGACCAAAATTGCCATGTTTACAGAGTTTTGCTTACTCAAAAGCTTCATTTTTGACCAATTTCAGGCACAGAAATGACTTTAAACACACTTATTTTAGTTGGAAAAGTCATAATTCACATCCAACAGTCATTTACAGTTAAAAAAATAAATGTTAAAATTTCATCCATATTGACCATTTTGGGAACGTTCGACAGGTCCGGAGTCATCGTTTTTCATCCGAAAATGGATTTTTTGGACTGTACCAAAAATGATTCATAATGTAAATTGGATCGTGCCTCATGTTGAATATTCACTTTTTAAGCCCTCACAGTGACCAAAATTGCCATTTTTACAGAGTTTTGCTTACTCAAAAGCTTCATTTTTGACCAATTTCAGGCACAGAAATGACTTTAAACACATTTATTTTAGTTGAAAAAGTAATAATTCACATCCAACAGTCATTTACAGTCAAAAAATTAAATGTTAAAATTTCATCCATATTGACCTTTTTGGGAATGTTCGACAGGTTCGGAGTCATCGTTTTTCATCCGAAAATTGATTTTTTGGACTGTACCAAAAATGATTCAAAATGTAAATTGGATCGTGCCTCATGTTGAATAACCACTTTTTAAACCCTCACAGTGACCAAAATTGCCATTTTTACAGAGTTTTGCTTACTCAAAAGCTTCATTTTTGACCAATTTCAGGCACAGAAATGACTTTAAACACACTTATTTTAGTTGAAAAAGTCATAATTCACATCCAACAGTCATTTACAGTCAAAAAAATAAATGTTAAAATTTCATCCATATTGACCATTTTGGGAACGTTCGACAGGTCCGGAGTCATCGTTTTTCATCCGAAAATTGATTTTTTGGACTGTACCAAAAATGATTCAAAATGTAAATTGGATCGTGCCTCATGTTGAATAACCACTTTTTAAACCCTAACAGTGACCAAAATTGCCATTTTTACAGAGTTTTGCTTACTCAAAAGCTTCAATTTTGACCAATTTCAGGCACAGAAATGACTTTAAACATACGTATTTTAGATTAAAAAGTCATAATTCACATCCAACAGTCATTTACAGTCAAAAAAATAAATGTTAAAATTTCATCCTTATTGACCATTTTGGGAACGTTCGACAGGTCCGGAGCCATCGTTTTTCATCAGAAAATTTATTTTTTGGACTGTACCAAAAATGATTCAAAATGTAAATTGGATCGTGCCTCATGTTGAATAACCACTTTTTAAACCCTCACAGTGACCAAAATTGCCATTTTTACAGAGTTTTGCTTACTCAAAAGCTTCATTTTTGACCAATTTCAGGCACAGAAATGACTTTAAACACATTTATTTTCGTTGAAATAGTCATAATTCACATCCAACAGTCATTTACAGTCAAAAAATTAAATGTTAAAATTTCATCCATATTGACCTTTTTGGGAATGTTCGACAGGTTCGGAGTCATCGTTTTTCATCCGAAAATTGATTTTTTGGACTGTACCAAAAATGATTCAAAATGTAAATTGGATCGTGCCTCATGTTGAATAACCACTTTTTAAACCCTCACAGTGACCAAAATTGTCATTTTTACAGAGTTTTGCTTACTCAAAAGCTTCATTTTTGACCAATTTCAGGCACAGAAATGACTTTAAACACACTTATTTTAGTTGAAAAAGTCATAATTCACATCCAACAGTCATTTACAGTCAAAAAAATAAATGTTAAAATTTCATCCATATTGACCATTTTGGGAACGTTCGACAGGAGTCATCGTTTTTCATCCGAAAATGGATTTTTTGGACTGTACCAAAAATGATTCATAATGTAAATTGGATCGTGCCTCATGTTGAATATTCACTTTTTAAGCCCTCACAGTGACCAAAATTGCCATTTTTACAGAGTTTTGCTTACTCAAAAGCTTCATTTTTGACCAATTTCAGGCACAGAAATGACTTTAAACACACTTATTTTAGTTGAAAAAGTCATAATTCACATCCAACAGTCATTTACAGTCAAAAAAATAAATGTTAAAATTTCATCCATATTGACCATTTTGGGAACGTTCGACAGGTTCGGAGTCATCGTTTTTCATCCGAAAATAGATTTTTTGGACTGTACCAAAAATGATTCATAATGTAAATTGGATCGTGCCTCATGTTGAATATTCACTTTTTAAGCCCTCACAGTGACCAAAATTGCCATTTTTACAGAGTTTTGCTTACTCAAAAGCTTCATTTTTGACCAATTTCAGGCACAGAAATGACTTTCAACACATTTATTTTAGTTGAAAAAGTGATAATTCACATCCAACAGTCATTTACAGTCAAAAAATTAAATGTTAAAATTTCATCCATATTGACCATTTTGGGAACGTTCGACAGGTCCGGAGTCATCGTTTTTCATCCGAAAATTGATTTTTTGGACTGTACCAAAAATGATTCATAATGTAAATTGGATCGTGCCTCATGTTGAATAACCACTTTTTAAGCCCTCACAGTGACCAAAATTGCCATTTTTACAGAGTTTTGCTTACTCAAAAGCTTCATTTTTGACCAATTTCAGGCACAGAAATGACTTTAAACACATTTATTTTAGTTGAAAAAGTCATAATTCACATCCAAGAGACATTTACAGTCAAAAAATTAAATGTTAAAATTTCATCCATATTGACCATTTTGGGAACGTTCGACAGGTCCGGAGTCATCGTTTTTCATCCGAAAATTGATTTTTTGTACTGTACCAAAAATGATTCAAAATGTAAATTGGATCGTGCCTCATGTTGAATAAACACTTTCTAAACCCTCACAGTGACCAAAATTGCCATTTTTACAGAGTTTTGCGTACTCAAAAGCTTCAATTTTGACCAATTTCAGGCACAGAAATTACTTTAAACACACCTATTTTAGTTGAAAAAGTCATAATTCACATCCAACAGTCATTTACAGTCAAAAAATTACATGTTAAAATTTCATCCATATTGACCATTTTGGGAACGTTCGACAGGTCCGGAGTCATCGTTTTTCATCCGAAAATGGATTTTTTGGACTGTACCAAAAATGATTCATAATGTAAATTGGATCGTGCCTCATGTTGAATAACCACTTTTTAAGCCCTCACAGTGACCAAAATTGCCATGTTTACAGAGTTTTGCTTACTCAAAAGCTTCAATTGTGACCAATTTCAGGCACAGAAATGACTTTAAACACACTTATTTAAGTTGAAAAAGTCATAATTCACATCCAACAGTCATTTACAGTCAAAAAAGTTAAATGTTAAAATTTTATCCATATTGACCATTTTGGGAACGTTCGACAGGTCCGGAGTCATCGTTTTTCATCCGAAAATTGATTTTTTTGGACTGTACCAAAAATGATTCATAATGTAAATTGGATCGTGCCTCATGTTGAATAACCACTTTTTAAGCCCTCACAGTGACCAAAATTGCCATTTTTACAGAGTTTTGCTTACTCCAAAGCTTCATTTTTGACCAATTTCAGGCACAGAAATGACTTTCAACACATTTATTTTAGTTGAAAAAGTCATAATTTACATCCAACAGTCATTTACAGTCAAAAAATTAAATGTTAAAATTTCATCCATATTGACCATTTTGGGAACGATCGACAGGTCCGGAGTCATCGTTTTTCATCCGAAAATGGATTTTTTGGACTGTACCAAAAATGATTTATAATGTAAATTGGATCATGCCTCATGTTGAATAACCACTTTTGAAGCCCTCACAGTGACCAAAATTGCCATTTTTACAGAGTTTTGCTTACTCAAAAGCTTCATTTTTGACCAATTTCAGGCACAGAAATGACTTTCAACACATTTATTTTAGTTGAAAAAGTCATAATTCACATCCAACAGTCATTTACAGTCAAAAAATTTAATGTTAAAATTTCATCGATATTGACCATTTTGGGAACGTTCCACAGGTCCGGAGTCATCGTTTTTCATCTGAAAATTGATTTTTTGGACTGTACCAAAAATGATTCAAAATGTAAATTGGATCGTGCCTCATGTTGAATAACCACTTTTTAAGCCCTCACAGTGACCAAAATTGCCATTTTTACAGAGTTTTGCTTACTCAAAAGCTTCATTTTTGACCAATTTCAGGCACAGAAATGACTTTAAACACACTTATTTTAGTTGAAAAAGTCATAATTCACATCCAACAGTCATTTACAGTTAAAAAAATAAATGTTAAAATTTCATCCATATTGACCATTTTGGGAACGTTCGACAGGTCCGGAGCCATCGTTTTTCATCAGAAAATTGATTTTTTGGACTGTACCAAAATTATTCACAATGTAAATTGTATCATGCCTCATGTTAAATAACCACTTTTTAAACCCTCACAGTGACCAAAATTGCCATTTTTACAGAGTTTTGCTTACTCAAAAGCTTCATTTTTGACCAATTTCAGGCACAGAAATGACTTTAAACACATTTATTTTAGTTGAAAAAGTCATAATTCACATCCAACAGTCATTTACAGTCAAAAAATTAAATGTTAAAATTTCATCCATATTGACCATATTGGGAACGTTCGACAGGTCCGGAGTCATCGTTTTTCATCCGAAAATTGATTTTTTGGACTGTACCAAAAATGATTCATAATGTAAATTGGATCGTGCCTCATGTTGAATAACCACTTTTTAAGCCCTCACAGTGACCAAAATTGCTATTTTTACAGAGTTTTGCTTACTCAAAAGCTTCATTTTTGACCAATTTCAGGCACAGAAATGACTTTCAACACATTTATTTTAGTTGAAAAAGTCATAATTCACATCCAACAGTCATTTACAGTCAAAAAATTAAATGTTAAAATTTCATCCATATTGACCATTTTGGGAACGATCGACAGGTCCGGAGTCATCGTTTTTCATCCGAAAATGGCTTTTTTGGACTGTACCAAAAATGATTCAAAATGTAAATTGGATCGTGCCTCATGTTGAATAACCACTTTTTAAACCCTAACAGTGACCAAAATTGCCATTTTTACAGAGTTTTGCTTACTCAAAAGCTTTAATTTTGACCAATTTCAGGCACAGAAATGACTTTAAACACACTTATTTTAGTTGAAAAAGTCATAATTCACATCCAAGAGTCATTTACAGTCAAAAAATTAAATGTTAAAATTTCATCCATATTGACCATTTTGGGAACGTTCGACAGGTCCGGAGTCATCGTTTTTCATCCCAAAATGGATTTTTTGGACTGTACCAAAAATGTTTCATAATGTAAATTGGATCGTGCCTCATGTTGAATAGCCACTTTTTAAGCCCTCACAGTGACCAAAATTGCTATTTTTACAGAGTTTTGCTTACTCAAAAGCTTCATTTTTGACCAATTTCAGGCACAGAAATGACTTTCAACACATTTATTTTAGTTGAAAAAGTAATAATTCACATCCAACAGTCATTTACAGTCAAAAAATTAAATGTTAAAATTTCATCCATATTGACCTTTTTGGGAATGTTCGACAGGTTCGGAGTCATCGTTTTTCATCCGAAAATTGATTTTTTGGACTGTACCAAAAATGATTCAAAATGTAAATTGGATCGTGCCTCATGTTGAATAACCACTTTTTAAACCCTCACAGTGACCAAAATTGCCATTTTTACAGAGTTTTGCTTACTCAAAAGGTTCATTTTTGACCAATTTCAGGCACAGAAATGACTTTAAACACATTTATTTTAGTTGAAAAAGTCATAATTCACATCCAACAGTCATTTACAGTCAAAAAATTAAATGTTAAAATTTCATCCATATTGACCATATTGGGAACGTTCGACAGGTCCGGAGTCATCGTTTTTCATCCGAAAATGGATTTTTTGGACTGTACCAAAAATTATTCATAATGTAAATTGGATCATGCCTCATGTTGAATAACCACTTTTGAAGCCCTCACAGTGACCAAAATTGCCATTTTTACAGAGTTTTGCTTACTCAAAAGCTTCATTTTTGACCAATTTCAGGCACAGAAATGACTTTCAACACATTTATTTTAGTTGAAAAAGTCATAATTCACATCCAACAGTCATTTACAGTCAAAAAATTAAATGTTAAAATTTCATCGATATTGACCATTTTGGGAACGTTCCACAGGTCCGGAGTCATCGTTTTTCATCCGAAAATTGATTTTTTGGACTGTACCAAAAATGATTCAAAATGTAAATTGGATCGTGCCTCATGTTGAATAACCACTTTTTAAGCCCTCACAGTGACCAAAATTGCCATTTTTACAGAGTTTTGCTTACTCAAAAGCTTCATTTTTGACCAATTTCAGTCACAGAAATGACTTTAAACACACTTATTTTAGTTGAAAAAGTCATAATTCACATCCAACAGTCATTTACAGTCAAAAAAATAAATGTTAAAATTTCATCCATATTGACCATTTTGGGAACGTTCGACAGGTCCGGAGCCATCGTTTTTCATCAGAAAATTGATTTTTTGGACTGTACCAAAATTATTCAAAATGTAAATTGGATCATGCCTCATGTTAAATAACAACTTTTTAAACCCTCACAGTGACCAAAATTGCCATTTTTACAGAGTTTTGCTTACTCAAAAGCTTCATTTTTGACCAATTTCAGGCACAGAAATGACTTTAAACACATTTATTTTAGTTGAAAAAGTCATAATTCACATCCAACAGTCATTTACAGTCAAAAAAATAAATGTTAAAATTTCATCCATATTGACCATTTTGGGAACGTTCGACAGGTCCGGAGTCATCGTTTTTCATCCGAAAATTGATTTTTTGGACTGTACCAAAAATGATTCAAAATGTAAATTGGATCGTGCCTCATGTTGAATAACCACTTTTTAAACCCTAACAGTGACCAAAATTGCCATTTTTACAGAGTTTTGCTTACTCAAAAGCTTCAATTTTGACCAATTTCAGGCACAGAAATGACTTTAAACATACGTATTTTAGATTAAAAAGTCATAATTCACATCCAACAGTCATTTACAGTCAAAAAAATAAATGTTAAAATTTCATCCTTATTGACCATTTTGGGAACGTTCGACAGGTCCGGAGCCATCGTTTTTCATCAGAAAATTTATTTTTTGGACTGTACCAAAAATGATTCAAAATGTAAATTGGATCGTGCCTCATGTTGAATAACCACTTTTTAAACCCTCACAGTGACCAAAATTGCCATTTTTACAGAGTTTTGCTTACTCAAAAGCTTCATTTTTGACCAATTTCAGGCACAGAAATGACTTTAAACACATTTATTTTCGTTGAAATAGTCATAATTCACATCCAACAGTCATTTACAGTCAAAAAATTAAATGTTAAAATTTCATCCATATTGACCTTTTTGGGAATGTTCGACAGGTTCGGAGTCATCGTTTTTCATCCGAAAATTGATTTTTTGGACTGTACCAAAAATGATTCAAAATGTAAATTGGATCGTGCCTCATGTTGAATAACCACTTTTTAAACCCTCACAGTGACCAAAATTGTCATTTTTACAGAGTTTTGCTTACTCAAAAGCTTCATTTTTGACCAATTTCAGGCACAGAAATGACTTTAAACACACTTATTTTAGTTGAAAAAGTCATAATTCACATCCAACAGTCATTTACAGTCAAAAAAATAAATGTTAAAATTTCATCCATATTGACCATTTTGGGAACGTTCGACAGGAGTCATCGTTTTTCATCCGAAAATGGATTTTTTGGACTGTACCAAAAATGATTCATAATGTAAATTGGATCGTGCCTCATGTTGAATATTCACTTTTTAAGCCCTCACAGTGACCAAAATTGCCATTTTTACAGAGTTTTGCTTACTCAAAAGCTTCATTTTTGACCAATTTCAGGCACAGAAATGACTTTAAACACACTTATTTTAGTTGAAAAAGTCATAATTCACATCCAACAGTCATTTACAGTCAAAAAAATAAATGTTAAAATTTCATCCATATTGACCATTTTGGGAACGTTCGACAGGTTCGGAGTCATCGTTTTTCATCCGAAAATAGATTTTTTGGACTGTACCAAAAATGATTCATAATGTAAATTGGATCGTGCCTCATGTTGAATATTCACTTTTTAAGCCCTCACAGTGACCAAAATTGCCATTTTTACAGAGTTTTGCTTACTCAAAAGCTTCATTTTTGACCAATTTCAGGCACAGAAATGACTTTCAACACATTTATTTTAGTTGAAAAAGTGATAATTCACATCCAACAGTCATTTACAGTCAAAAAATTAAATGTTAAAATTTCATCCATATTGACCATTTTGGGAACGTTCGACAGGTCCGGAGTCATCGTTTTTCATCCGAAAATTGATTTTTTGGACTGTACCAAAAATGATTCATAATGTAAATTGGATCGTGCCTCATGTTGAATAACCACTTTTTAAGCCCTCACAGTGACCAAAATTGCCATTTTTACAGAGTTTTGCTTACTCAAAAGCTTCATTTTTGACCAATTTCAGGCACAGAAATGACTTTAAACACATTTATTTTAGTTGAAAAAGTCATAATTCACATCCAAGAGACATTTACAGTCAAAAAATTAAATGTTAAAATTTCATCCATATTGACCATTTTGGGAACGTTCGACAGGTCCGGAGTCATCGTTTTTCATCCGAAAATTGATTTTTTGTACTGTACCAAAAATGATTCAAAATGTAAATTGGATCGTGCCTCATGTTGAATAAACACTTTCTAAACCCTCACAGTGACCAAAATTGCCATTTTTACAGAGTTTTGCGTACTCAAAAGCTTCAATTTTGACCAATTTCAGGCACAGAAATTACTTTAAACACACCTATTTTAGTTGAAAAAGTCATAATTCACATCCAACAGTCATTTACAGTCAAAAAATTACATGTTAAAATTTCATCCATATTGACCATTTTGGGAACGTTCGACAGGTCCGGAGTCATCGTTTTTCATCCGAAAATGGATTTTTTGGACTGTACCAAAAATGATTCATAATGTAAATTGGATCGTGCCTCATGTTGAATAACCACTTTTTAAGCCCTCACAGTGACCAAAATTGCCATGTTTACAGAGTTTTGCTTACTCAAAAGCTTCAATTGTGACCAATTTCAGGCACAGAAATGACTTTAAACACACTTATTTAAGTTGAAAAAGTCATAATTCACATCCAACAGTCATTTACAGTCAAAAAAGTTAAATGTTAAAATTTTATCCATATTGACCATTTTGGGAACGTTCGACAGGTCCGGAGTCATCGTTTTTCATCCGAAAATTGATTTTTTTGGACTGTACCAAAAATGATTCATAATGTAAATTGGATCGTGCCTCATGTTGAATAACCACTTTTTAAGCCCTCACAGTGACCAAAATTGCCATTTTTACAGAGTTTTGCTTACTCCAAAGCTTCATTTTTGACCAATTTCAGGCACAGAAATGACTTTCAACACATTTATTTTAGTTGAAAAAGTCATAATTTACATCCAACAGTCATTTACAGTCAAAAAATTAAATGTTAAAATTTCATCCATATTGACCATTTTGGGAACGATCGACAGGTCCGGAGTCATCGTTTTTCATCCGAAAATGGATTTTTTGGACTGTACCAAAAATGATTTATAATGTAAATTGGATCATGCCTCATGTTGAATAACCACTTTTGAAGCCCTCACAGTGACCAAAATTGCCATTTTTACAGAGTTTTGCTTACTCAAAAGCTTCATTTTTGACCAATTTCAGGCACAGAAATGACTTTCAACACATTTATTTTAGTTGAAAAAGTCATAATTCACATCCAACAGTCATTTACAGTCAAAAAATTTAATGTTAAAATTTCATCGATATTGACCATTTTGGGAACGTTCCACAGGTCCGGAGTCATCGTTTTTCATCTGAAAATTGATTTTTTGGACTGTACCAAAAATGATTCAAAATGTAAATTGGATCGTGCCTCATGTTGAATAACCACTTTTTAAGCCCTCACAGTGACCAAAATTGCCATTTTTACAGAGTTTTGCTTACTCAAAAGCTTCATTTTTGACCAATTTCAGGCACAGAAATGACTTTAAACACACTTATTTTAGTTGAAAAAGTCATAATTCACATCCAACAGTCATTTACAGTTAAAAAAATAAATGTTAAAATTTCATCCATATTGACCATTTTGGGAACGTTCGACAGGTCCGGAGCCATCGTTTTTCATCAGAAAATTGATTTTTTGGACTGTACCAAAATTATTCACAATGTAAATTGTATCATGCCTCATGTTAAATAACCACTTTTTAAACCCTCACAGTGACCAAAATTGCCATTTTTACAGAGTTTTGCTTACTCAAAAGCTTCATTTTTGACCAATTTCAGGCACAGAAATGACTTTAAACACATTTATTTTAGTTGAAAAAGTCATAATTCACATCCAACAGTCATTTACAGTCAAAAAATTAAATGTTAAAATTTCATCCATATTGACCATATTGGGAACGTTCGACAGGTCCGGAGTCATCGTTTTTCATCCGAAAATTGATTTTTTGGACTGTACCAAAAATGATTCATAATGTAAATTGGATCGTGCCTCATGTTGAATAACCACTTTTTAAGCCCTCACAGTGACCAAAATTGCTATTTTTACAGAGTTTTGCTTACTCAAAAGCTTCATTTTTGACCAATTTCAGGCACAGAAATGACTTTCAACACATTTATTTTAGTTGAAAAAGTCATAATTCACATCCAACAGTCATTTACAGTCAAAAAATTAAATGTTAAAATTTCATCCATATTGACCATTTTGGGAACGATCGACAGGTCCGGAGTCATCGTTTTTCATCCGAAAATGGCTTTTTTGGACTGTACCAAAAATGATTCAAAATGTAAATTGGATCGTGCCTCATGTTGAATAACCACTTTTTAAACCCTAACAGTGACCAAAATTGCCATTTTTACAGAGTTTTGCTTACTCAAAAGCTTTAATTTTGACCAATTTCAGGCACAGAAATGACTTTAAACACACTTATTTTAGTTGAAAAAGTCATAATTCACATCCAAGAGTCATTTACAGTCAAAAAATTAAATGTTAAAATTTCATCCATATTGACCATTTTGGGAACGTTCGACAGGTCCGGAGTCATCGTTTTTCATCCCAAAATGGATTTTTTGGACTGTACCAAAAATGTTTCATAATGTAAATTGGATCGTGCCTCATGTTGAATAGCCACTTTTTAAGCCCTCACAGTGACCAAAATTGCTATTTTTACAGAGTTTTGCTTACTCAAAAGCTTCATTTTTGACCAATTTCAGGCACAGAAATGACTTTCAACACATTTATTTTAGTTGAAAAAGTAATAATTCACATCCAACAGTCATTTACAGTCAAAAAATTAAATGTTAAAATTTCATCCATATTGACCTTTTTGGGAATGTTCGACAGGTTCGGAGTCATCGTTTTTCATCCGAAAATTGATTTTTTGGACTGTACCAAAAATGATTCAAAATGTAAATTGGATCGTGCCTCATGTTGAATAACCACTTTTTAAACCCTCACAGTGACCAAAATTGCCATTTTTACAGAGTTTTGCTTACTCAAAAGGTTCATTTTTGACCAATTTCAGGCACAGAAATGACTTTAAACACATTTATTTTAGTTGAAAAAGTCATAATTCACATCCAACAGTCATTTACAGTCAAAAAATTAAATGTTAAAATTTCATCCATATTGACCATATTGGGAACGTTCGACAGGTCCGGAGTCATCGTTTTTCATCCGAAAATGGATTTTTTGGACTGTACCAAAAATTATTCATAATGTAAATTGGATCATGCCTCATGTTGAATAACCACTTTTGAAGCCCTCACAGTGACCAAAATTGCCATTTTTACAGAGTTTTGCTTACTCAAAAGCTTCATTTTTGACCAATTTCAGGCACAGAAATGACTTTCAACACATTTATTTTAGTTGAAAAAGTCATAATTCACATCCAACAGTCATTTACAGTCAAAAAATTAAATGTTAAAATTTCATCGATATTGACCATTTTGGGAACGTTCCACAGGTCCGGAGTCATCGTTTTTCATCCGAAAATTGATTTTTTGGACTGTACCAAAAATGATTCAAAATGTAAATTGGATCGTGCCTCATGTTGAATAACCACTTTTTAAGCCCTCACAGTGACCAAAATTGCCATTTTTACAGAGTTTTGCTTACTCAAAAGCTTCATTTTTGACCAATTTCAGTCACAGAAATGACTTTAAACACACTTATTTTAGTTGAAAAAGTCATAATTCACATCCAACAGTCATTTACAGTCAAAAAAATAAATGTTAAAATTTCATCCATATTGACCATTTTGGGAACGTTCGACAGGTCCGGAGCCATCGTTTTTCATCAGAAAATTGATTTTTTGGACTGTACCAAAATTATTCAAAATGTAAATTGGATCATGCCTCATGTTAAATAACAACTTTTTAAACCCTCACAGTGACCAAAATTGCCATTTTTACAGAGTTTTGCTTACTCAAAAGCTTCATTTTTGACCAATTTCAGGCACAGAAATGACTTTAAACACATTTATTTTAGTTGAAAAAGTCATAATTCACATCCAACAGTCATTTACAGTCAAAAAACTTAAATATTAAAATTTCATCCATATTGACCATATTGGGAACGTTCGACAGGTCCGGAGTCATCGTTTTTCATCCGAAAATGGATTTTTTGGACTGTACCAAAAATGATTCAAAATGTAAATTGGATCGTGCCTCATGTTGAATAACCACTTTTTAAACCCTCACAGTGACCAAAATTGCCATTTTTACAGAGTTTTGCTTACTCAAAAGGTTCATTTTTGACCAATTTCAGGCACAGAAATGACTTTAAACACATTTATTTTAGTTGAAAAAGTCATAATTCACATCCAACAGTCATTTACAGTCAAAAAATTAAATGTTAAAATTTCATCCATATTGACCATATTGGGAACGTTCGACAGGTCCGGAGTCATCGTTTTTCATCCGAAAATGGATTTTTTGGACTGTACCAAAAATTATTCATAATGTAAATTGGATCATGCCTCATGTTGAATAACCACTTTTGAAGCCCTCACAGTGACCAAAATTGCCATTTTTACAGAGTTTTGCTTACTCAAAAGCTTCATTTTTTGACCAATTTCAGGCACAGAAATGACTTTCAACACATTTATTTTAGTTGAAAAAGTCATAATTCACATCCAACAGTCATTTACAGTCAAAAAATTAAATGTTAAAATGTCATCGATATTGACCATTTTGGGAACGTTCCACAGGTCCGGAGTCATCGTTTTTCATCCGAAAATTGATTTTTTGGACTGTACCAAAAATGATTCAAAATGTAAATTGGATCGTGCCTCATGTTGAATAACCACTTTTTAAGCCCTCACAGTGACCAAAATTGCCATTTTTACAGAGTTTTGCTTACTCAAATCTTCATTTTTGACCAATTTCAGGCACAGAAATGACTTTAAACACACTTATTTTAGTTGAAAAAGTCATAATTCACATCCAACAGTCATTTACAGTCAAAAAAATAAATGTTAACATTTCATCCATATTGACCATTTTGGGAACGTTCGACAGGTCCGGAGCCATCGTTTTTCATCAGAAAATTGATTTTTTGGACTGTACCAAAATTATTCAAAATGTAAATTGGATCATGCCTCATGTTAAATAACCACTTTTTAAACCCTCACAGTGACCAAAATTGCCATTTTTACAGAGTTTTGCTTACTCAAAAGCTTCATTTTTGACCAATTTCAGGCACAGAAATGACTTTAAACACATTTATTTTAGTTGAAAAAGTCATAATTCACATCCAACAGTCATTTACAGTCAAAAAATTAAATGTTAAAATTTCATCCATATTGACCATATTGGGAACGTTCGACAGGTCCGGAGTCATCGTTTTTCATCCAAAAATTGATTTTTAGGACTGTACCAAAAATGATTCATAATGTAAATTGGATCGTGCCTCATGTTGAATAACCACTTTTTAAGCCCTCACAGTGACCAAAATTGCTATTTTTACAGAGTTTTGCTTACTCAAAAGCTTCATTTTTGACCAATTTCAGGCACAGAAATGACTTTCAACACATTTATTTTAGTTGAAAAAGTGATAATTCACATCCAACAGTCATTTACAGTCAAAAAATTAAATGTTAAAATTTCATCCATATTGACAATTTTGGGAACGTTCGACAGGTCCGGAGTCATCGTTTTTCATCCGAAAATGGATTTTTTGGACTGTACCAAAAATGATTCATATTGTAAATTGGATCGTGCCTCATGTTGAATAACCACTTTTTAAGCCCTCACAGTGACCAAAATTGTCATTTTTACAGAGTTTTGCTTACTCAAAAGCTTCATTTTTGACCAATTTCAGGCAAAGAAATGACTTTAAACACATTTATTTTAGTTGAAAAAGTCATAATTCACATCCAACAGTCATTTACAGTCAAAAAATTAAATGTTAAAATTTCATCCATATTGACCATTTTGGGAACGATCGACAGGTCCGGAGTCATCGTTTTTCATCCGAAAATGGCTTTTTTGGACTGTACCAAAAATGATTCAAAATGTAAATTGGATCGTGCCTCATGTTGAATAACCACTTTTTAAACCCTAACAGTGACCAAAATTGCCATTTTTACAGAGTTTTGCTTACTCAAAAGCTTTAATTTTGACCGATTTCAGGCACAGAAATGACTTTAAACACACTTATTTTAGTTGAAAAAGTCATAATTCACATCCAAGAGTCATTTACAGTCAAAAAATTAAATGTTAAAATTTCATCCATATTGACCATTTTGGGAACGTTCGACATCGTTTTTCATCCCAAAATGGATTTTTTGGAATGTACCAAAAATGTTTCATAATGTAAATTGGATCGTGCCTCATGTTGAATAGCCTCTTTTTAAGCCCTCACAGTGACCAAAATTGCTATTTTTACAGAGTTTTGCTTACTCAAAAGCTTCATTTTTGACCAATTTCAGGCACAGAAATGACTTTAAACACATTTATTTTAGTTGAAAAAGTCATAATTCACATCCAACAGTCATTTACAGTCAAAAAATTACATGTTAAAATTTCATCCATATTGACCATATTGGGAACGTTCGACAGGTCCGGAGTCATCGTTTTTTATCCGAAAATTGATTTTTTGGACTGTACCAAAAATGATTCATAATGTAAATTGGATCGTGCCTCATGTTGAATAACCACTTTTTAAGTCCTCACAGTGACCAAAATTGCCATTTTTACAGAGTTTTGCTTACTCAAAAGCTTCATTTTTGACCAATTTCGGGCACAGAAATTACTTTAAACACATTTATTTTAGTTGAAAAAGTCATAATTCACATCCAACAGTCATTTACAGTCAAAAAATTACATGTTAAAATTTCATCCATATTGACCATTTTGGGAACGTTCGACAGGTCCGGAGTCATCGTTTTTTATCCGAAAATTGATTTTTTGGACTGTACCAAAAATGATTCATAATGTAAATTGGATCGTGCCTCATGTTGAATAACCACTTTTTAAGCCCTCACAGTGACCAAAATTGCCATGTTTACAGAGTTTTGCTTACTCAAAAGCTTCATTTTTGACCAATTTCAGGCACAGAAATGACTTTCAACACATTTATTTTAGTTGAAAAAGTCATAATTCACATCCAACAGTCATTTACAGTCAAAAAAATTAAATGTTAAAATTTCATCCATATTGACCATTTTGGGAACGTTCGAGAGGTCCGGAGTCATCGTTTTTCATCCGAAAATTGATTTTTTGGACTGTACCAAAAATGATTCAAAATGTAAATTGGATCGTGCCTCATGTTGAATAACCACTTTTTAAACCCTAACAGTGACCAAAATTGCCATTTTTACAGAGTTTTGCTTACTCAAAAGCTTCAATTGTGACCAATTTCAGGCACAGAAATGACTTTAAACACACTTATTTAAGTTGAAAAAGTCATAATTCACATCCAACAGTCATTTACAGTCAAAAAATTAAATGTTAAAATTTCATCCATATTGACCATTTTGGGAACGTGCGACAGGTCCGGAGTCATCGTTTTTCATCCGAAAATTGATTTTTTGGACTGTACCAAAAATGATTCATAATGTAAATTGGATCGTGCCTCATGTTGAATATTCACTTTTTAAGCCCTCACAGTGACCAAAATTGCCATTTTTACAGAGTTTTGCTTACTCAAAAGCTTCATTTTTGACCAATTTCAGGCACAGAAATGACTTTAAACACATTTATTTTAGTTGAAAAAGTAATAATTCACATCCAACAGTCATTTACAGTCAAAAAATTAAATGTTAAAATTTCATCCATATTGACCTTTTTGGGAATGTTCGACAGGTTCGGAGTCATCGTTTTTCATCCGAAAATTGATTTTTTGGACTGTACCAAAAATGATTCAAAATGTAAATTGGATCGTGCCTCATGTTTAATAACCACTTTTTAAACCCTCACAGTGACCAAAATTGCCATTTTTACAGAGTTTTGCTTACTCAAAAGCTTCATTTTTGACCAATTTCAAGCACAGAAATGACTTTAAACACATTTATTTTAGTTGAAAAAGTCATAATTCACATCCAACAGTCATTTACAGTCAAAAAATTAAATGTTAAAATTTCATCCATATTGACCATATTGGGAACGTTCGACAGGTCCGGAGTCATCGGTTTTCATCCGAAAATGGATTTTTTGGACTGTACCAAAAATTATTCATAATGTAAATTGGATCGTGCCTCATGTTGAATAACCACTTTTTAAGCCCTCACAGTGACCAAAATTGCCATTTTTACAGAGTTTTTCTTCCTCAAAAGCTTCATTTTTGACCAATTTCAGGCACAGAAATTACTTTAAACACATTTATTTTAGTTGAAAAAGTCATAATTCACATCCAACAGTCATTTACAGTCAAAAAATTAAATGTTAAAATTTCATCCATATTGACCATTTTGGGAACGTTCGACAGGTCCGGAGTCATCGTTTTTCATCCGAAAATTGATTTTTTGGACTGTACCAAAAATGATTCATAATGTAAATTGGATCGTGCCTCATGTTGAATAACCACTTTTTAAGCCCTCACAGTGACCAAAATTGCTATTTTTACAGAGTTTTGCTTACTCAAAAGCTTCATTTTTGATCAATTTCAGGCACAGAAATGACTTTCAACACATTTATTTTAGTTGAAAAAGTGATAATTCACATCCAACAGTCATTTACAGTCAAAAAATTAAATGTTAAAATTTCATCCATATTGACCATTTTGGGAACGTTCGACAGGTCCGGAGTCATCGTTTTTCATCCGAAAATGGATTTTTTGGACTGTACCAAAAATGATTCATAATGTAAATTGGATCGTGCCTCATGTTGAATAACCACTTTTTAAGCCCTCACAGTGACCAAAATTGCCATTTTTACAGAGTTTTGCTTACTCAAAAGCTTCATTTTTGACCAATTTCAGGCACAGAAATGACTTTAAACACATTTATTTTAGTTGAAAAAGTCATAATTCACATCCAACAGTCATTTACAGTCAAAAATTTAAATGTTAAAATTTCATCCATATTGACCATTTTGGGAACGATCGACAGGTCCGGAGTCATCGATTTTCATCCGAAAATGGATTTTTTGGACTGTACCAAAAATGATTCAAAATGTAAATTGGATCGTGCCTCATGTTGAATAACCACTTTTTAAACCCTAACAGTGACCAAAATTGCCATTTTTACAGAGTTTTGCTTACTCAAAAGCTTCAATTTTGACCAATTTCAGGCACAGAAATGACTTTAAACACACTTATTTTAGTTGAAAAAGTCATAATTCACATCCAAGAGACATTTACAGTCAAAAAATTAAATGTTAAAATTTCATCCATATTGACCATTTTGGGAACGTTCGACAGGTCCGGAGTCATCGTTTTTCATCCGAAAATTGATTTTTTGTACTGTACCAAAAATGATTCAAAATGTAAATTGGATCGTGCCTCATGTTGAATAAACACTTTTTAAACCCTCACAGTGACCAAAATTGCCATTTTTACAGAGTTTTGCGTACTCAAAAGCTTCAATTTTGACCAATTTCAGGCACAGAAATGACTTTAAACACACCTATTTTAGTTGAAAAAGTCATAATTCACATCCAACAGTCATTTACAGTCAAAAAATTACATGTTAAAATTTCATCCATATTGACCATTTTGGGAACGTTCGACAGGTCCGGAGTCATCGTTTTTCATCCGAAAATGGATTTTTTGGACTGTACCAAAAATGATTCATAATGTAAATTGGATCGTGCCTCATGTTGAATAACCACTTTTTAAGCCCTCACAGTGACCAAAATTGCCATGTTACAGAGTTTTGCTTACTCAAAAGCTTCAATTGTGACCAATTTCAGGCACAGAAATGACTTTAAACACACTTATTTAAGTTGAAAAAGTCATAATTCACATCCAACAGTCATTTACAGTCAAAAAAGTTAAATGTTAAAATTTTATCCATATTGACCATTTTGGGAACGTTCGACAGGTCCGGAGTCATCGTTTTTCATCCGAAAATTGATTTTTTTGGACTGTACCAAAAATGATTCATAATGTAAATTGGATCGTGCCTCATGTTGAATAACCACTTTTTAAGCCCTCACAGTGACCAAAATTGCCATTTTTACAGAGTTTTGCTTACTCCAAAGCTTCATTTTTGACCAATTTCAGGCACAGAAATGACTTTCAACACATTTATTTTAGTTGAAAAAGTCATAATTTACATCCAACAGTCATTTACAGTCAAAAAATTAAATGTTAAAATTTCATCCATATTGACCATTTTGGGAACGATCGACAGGTCCGGAGTCATCGTTTTTCATCCGAAAATGGATTTTTTGGACTGTACCAAAAATGATTTATAATGTAAATTGGATCATGCCTCATGTTGAATAACCACTTTTGAAGCCCTCACAGTGACCAAAATTGCCATTTTTACAGAGTTTTGCTTACTCAAAAGCTTCATTTTTGACCAATTTCAGGCACAGAAATGACTTTCAACACATTTATTTTAGTTGAAAAAGTCATAATTCACATCCAACAGTCATTTACAGTCAAAAAATTTAATGTTAAAATTTCATCGATATTGACCATTTTGGGAACGTTCCACAGGTCCGGAGTCATCGTTTTTCATCCGAAAATTGATTTTTTGGACTGTACCAAAAATGATTCAAAATGTAAATTGGATCGTGCCTCATGTTGAATAACCACTTTTTAAGCCCTCACAGTGACCAAAATTGCCATTTTTACAGAGTTTTGCTTACTCAAAAGCTTCATTTTTGACCAATTTCAGGCACAGAAATGACTTTAAACACATTTATTTTAGTTGAAAAAGTCATAATTCACATCCAACAGTCATTTACAGTCAAAAAATTAAATGTTAAAATTTCATCCATATTAACCATATTGGGAACGTTCGACAGGTCCGGAGTCATCGTTTTTCATCCGAAAATTGATTTTTTGGACTGTACCAAAAATGATTCATAATGTAAATTGGATCGTGCCTCATGTTGAATAACCACTTTTTAAGCCCTCACAGTGACCAAAATTGCTATTTTTACAGAGTTTTGCTTACTCAAAAGCTTCATTTTTGACCAATTTCAGGCACAGAAATGACTTTCAACACATTTATTTTAGTTGAAAAAGTGATAATTCACATCCAACAGTCATTTACAGTCAAAAAATTAAATGTTAAAATTTCATCCATATTGACAATTTTGGGAACGTTCGACAGGTCCGGAGTCATCGTTTTTCATCCGAAAAAGGATTTTTGGGACTGTACCAAAAATGATTCATAATGTAAATTGGATCGTGCCTCATGTTGAATAACCACTTTTTAAGCCCTCACAGTGACCAAAATTGCCATTTTTACAGAGTTTTGCTTACTCAAAAGCTTCATTTTTGACCAATTTCAGGCAAAGAAATGACTTTAAACACATTTATTTTAGTTGAAAAAGTCATAATTCACATCCAACAGTCATTTACAGTCAAAAAATTAAATGTTAAAATTTCATCCATATTGACCATTTTGGGAACGATCGACAGGTCCGGAGTCATCGTTTTTCATCCGAAAATGGCTTTTTTGGACTGTACCAAAAATGATTCAAAATGTAAATTGGATCGTGCCTCATGTTGAATAACCACTTTTTAAACCCTAACAGTGACCAAAATTGCCATTTTTACAGAGTTTTGCTTACTCAAAAGCTTTAATTTTGACCAATTTCAGGCACAGAAATGACTTTAAACACACTTATTTTAGTTGAAAAAGTCATAATTCACATCCAAGAGTCATTTACAGTCAAAAAATTAAATGTTAAAATTTCATCCATATTGACCATTTTGGGAACGTTCGACATCGTTTTTCATCCCAAAATGGATTTTTTGGACTGTACCAAAAATGTTTCATAATGTAAATTGGATCGTGCCTCATGTTGAATAGCCTCTTTTTAAGCCCTCACAGTGACCAAAATTGCTATTTTTACAGAGTTTTGCTTACTCAAAAGCTTCATTTTTGACCAATTTCAGGCACAGAAATGACTTTAAACACATTTATTTTAGTTGAAAAAGTCATAATTCACATCCAACAGTCATTTACAGTCAAAAAATTACATGTTAAAATTTCATCCATATTGACCATATTGGGAACGTTCGACAGGTCCGGAGTCATCCTTTTTTATCCGAAAATTGATTTTTTGGACTGTACCAAAAATGATTCATAATGTAAATTGGATCGTGCCTCATGTTGAATAACCACTTTTTAAGCCCTCACAGTGACCAAAATTGCCATTTTTACAGAGTTTTGCTTACTCAAAAGCTTCATTTTTGACCAATTTCGGGCACAGAAATTACTTTAAACACATTTATTTTAGTTGAAAAAGTCATAATTCACATCCAACAGTCATTTACAGTCAAAAAATTACATGTTAAAATTTCATCCATATTGACCATTTTGGGAACGTTCGACAGGTCCGGAGTCATCGTTTTTTATCCGAAAATTGATTTTTTGGACTGTACCAAAAATGATTCATAATGTAAATTGGATCGTGCCTCATGTTGAATAACCACTTTTTAAGCCCTCACAGTGACCAAAATTGCCATGTTTACAGAGTTTTGCTTACTCAAAAGCTTCATTTTTGACCAATTTCAGGCACAGAAATGACTTTCAACACATTTATTTTAGTTGAAAAAGTCATAATTCACATCCAACAGTCATTTACAGTCAAAAAAATTAAATGTTAAAATTTCATCCATATTGACCATTTTGGGAACGTTCGAGAGGTCCGGAGTCATCGTTTTTCATCCGAAAATTGATTTTTTGGACTGTACCAAAAATGATTCAAAATGTAAATTGGATCGTGCCTCATGTTGAATAACCACTTTTTAAACCCTAACAGTGACCAAAATTGCCATTTTTACAGAGTTTTGCTTACTCAAAAGCTTCAATTGTGACCAATTTCAGGCACAGAAATGACTTTAAACACACTTATTTAAGTTGAAAAAGTCATAATTCACATCCAACAGTCATTTACAGTCAAAAAATTAAATGTTAAAATTTCATCCATATTGACCATTTTGGGAACGTGCGACAGGTCCGGAGTCATCGTTTTTCATCCGAAAATTGATTTTTTGGACTGTACCAAAAATGATTCATAATGTAAATTGGATCGTGCCTCATGTTGAATATTCACTTTTTAAGCCCTCACAGTGACCAAAATTGCCATTTTTACAGAGTTTTGCTTACTCAAAAGCTTCATTTTTGACCAATTTCAGGCACAGAAATGACTTTAAACACATTTATTTTAGTTGAAAAAGTAATAATTCACATCCAACAGTCATTTACAGTCAAAAAATTAAATGTTAAAATTTCATCCATATTGACCTTTTTGGGAATGTTCGACAGGTTCGGAGTCATCGTTTTTCATCCGAAAATTGATTTTTTGGACTGTACCAAAAATGATTCAAAATGTAAATTGGATCGTGCCTCATGTTTAATAACCACTTTTTAAACCCTCACAGTGACCAAAATTGCCATTTTTACAGAGTTTTGCTTACTCAAAAGCTTCATTTTTGACCAATTTCAGGCACAGAAATGACTTTAAACACATTTATTTTAGTTGAAAAAGTCATAATTCACATCCAACAGTCATTTACAGTCAAAAAATTAAATGTTAAAATTTCATCCATATTGACCATATTGGGAACGTTCGACAGGTCCGGAGTCATCGGTTTTCATCCGAAAATGGATTTTTTGGACTGTACCAAAAATTATTCATAATGTAAATTGGATCGTGCCTCATGTTGAATAACCACTTTTTAAGCCCTCACAGTGACCAAAATTGCCATTTTTACAGAGTTTTTCTTCCTCAAAAGCTTCATTTTTGACCAATTTCAGGCACAGAAATTACTTTAAACACATTTATTTTAGTTGAAAAAGTCATAATTCACATCCAACAGTCATTTACAGTCAAAAAATTAAATGTTAAAATTTCATCCATATTGACCATTTTGGGAACGTTCGACAGGTCCGGAGTCATCGTTTTTCATCCGAAAATTGATTTTTTGGACTGTACCAAAAATGATTCATAATGTAAATTGGATCGTGCCTCATGTTGAATAACCACTTTTTAAGCCCTCACAGTGACCAAAATTGCTATTTTTACAGAGTTTTGCTTACTCAAAAGCTTCATTTTTGATCAATTTCAGGCACAGAAATGACTTTCAACACATTTATTTTAGTTGAAAAAGTGATAATTCACATCCAACAGTCATTTACAGTCAAAAAATTAAATGTTAAAATTTCATCCATATTGACCATTTTGGGAACGTTCGACAGGTCCGGAGTCATCGTTTTTCATCCGAAAATGGATTTTTTGGACTGTACCAAAAATGATTCATAATGTAAATTGGATCGTGCCTCATGTTGAATAACCACTTTTTAAGCCCTCACAGTGACCAAAATTGCCATTTTTACAGAGTTTTGCTTACTCAAAAGCTTCATTTTTGACCAATTTCAGGCACAGAAATGACTTTAAACACATTTATTTTAGTTGAAAAAGTCATAATTCACATCCAACAGTCATTTACAGTCAAAAAATTAAATGTTAAAATTTCATCCATATTGACCATTTTGGGAACGATCGACAGGTCCGGAGTCATCGATTTTCATCCGAAAATGGATTTTTTGGACTGTACCAAAAATGATTCAAAATGTAAATTGGATCGTGCCTCATGTTGAATAACCACTTTTTAAACCCTAACAGTGACCAAAATTGCCATTTTTACAGAGTTTTGCTTACTCAAAAGCTTCAATTTTGACCAATTTCAGGCACAGAAATGACTTTAAACACACTTATTTTAGTTGAAAAAGTCATAATTCACATCCAAGAGACATTTACAGTCAAAAAATTAAATGTTAAAATTTCATCCATATTGACCATTTTGGGAACGTTCGACAGGTCCGGAGTCATCGTTTTTCATCCGAAAATTGATTTTTTGTACTGTACCAAAAATGATTCAAAATGTAAATTGGATCGTGCCTCATGTTGAATAAACACTTTTTAAACCCTCAAAGTGACCAAAATTGCCATTTTTACAGAGTTTTGCGTACTCAAAAGCTTCAATTTTGACCAATTTCAGGCACAGAAATGACTTTAAACACACCTATTTTAGTTGAAAAAGTCATAATTCACATCCAACAGTCATTTACAGTCAAAAAATTACATGTTAAAATTTCATCCATATTGACCATTTTGGGAACGTTCGACAGGTCCGGAGTCATCGTTTTTCATCCGAAAATGGATTTTTTGGACTGTACCAAAAATGATTCATAATGTAAATTGGATCGTGCCTCATGTTGAATAACCACTTTTTAAGCCCTCACAGTGACCAAAATTGCCATGTTTACAGAGTTTTGCTTACTCAAAAGCTTCAATTGTGACCAATTTCAGGCACAGAAATGACTTTAAACACACTTATTTAAGTTGAAAAAGTCATAATTCACATCCAACAGTCATTTACAGTCAAAAAAGTTAAATGTTAAAATTTTATCCATATTGACCATTTTGGGAACGTTCGACAGGTCCGGAGTCATCGTTTTTCATCCGAAAATTGATTTTTTTGGACTGTACCAAAAATGATTCATAATGTAAATTGGATCGTGCCTCATGTTGAATAACCACTTTTTAAGCCCTCACAGTGACCAAAATTGCCATTTTTACAGAGTTTTGCTTACTCCAAAGCTTCATTTTTGACCAATTTCAGGCACAGAAATGACTTTCAACACATTTATTTTAGTTGAAAAAGTCATAATTTACATCCAACAGTCATTTACAGTCAAAAAATTAAATGTTAATATTTCATCCATATTGACCATTTTGGGAACGATCGACAGGTCCGGAGTCATCGTTTTTCATCCGAAAATGGATTTTTTGGACTGTACCAAAAATGATTTATAATGTAAATTGGATCATGCCTCATGTTGAATAACCACTTTTGAAGCCCTCACAGTGACCAAAATTGCCATTTTTACAGAGTTTTGCTTACTCAAAAGCTTCATTTTTGACCAATTTCAGGCACAGAAATGACTTTCAACACATTTATTTTAGTTGAAAAAGTCATAATTCACATCCAACAGTCATTTACAGTCAAAAAATTTAATGTTAAAATTTCATCGATATTGACCATTTTGGGAACGTTCCACAGGTCCGGAGTCATCGTTTTTCATCCGAAAATTGATTTTTTGGACTGTACCAAAAATGATTCAAAATGTAAATTGGATCGTGCCTCATGTTGAATAACCACTTTTTAAGCCCTCACAGTGACCAAAATTGCCATTTTTACAGAGTTTTGCTTACTCAAAAGCTTCATTTTTGACCAATTTCAGGCACAGAAATGACTTTAAACACATTTATTTTAGTTGAAAAAGTCATAATTCACATCCAACAGTCATTTACAGTCAAAAAATTAAATGTTAAAATTTCATCCATATTAACCATATTGGGAACGTTCGACAGGTCCGGAGTCATCGTTTTTCATCCGAAAATTGATTTTTTGGACTGTACCAAAAATGATTCATAATGTAAATTGGATCGTGCCTCATGTTGAATAACCACTTTTTAAGCCCTCACAGTGACCAAAATTGCTATTTTTACAGAGTTTTGCTTACTCAAAAGCTTCATTTTTGACCAATTTCAGGCACAGAAATGACTTTCAACACATTTATTTTAGTTGAAAAAGTGATAATTCACATCCAACAGTCATTTACAGTCAAAAAATTAAATGTTAAAATTTCATCCATATTGACAATTTTGGGAACGTTCGACAGGTCCGGAGTCATCGTTTTTCATCCGAAAATGGATTTTTTGGACTGTACCAAAAATGATTCATAATGTAAATTGGATCGTGCCTCATGTTGAATAACCACTTTTTAAGCCCTCACAGTGACCAAAATTGCCATTTTTACAGAGTTTTGCTTACTCAAAAGCTTCATTTTTGACCAATTTCAGGCAAAGAAATGACTTTAAACACATTTATTTTAGTTGAAAAAGTCATAATTCACATCCAACAGTCATTTACAGTCAAAAAATTAAATGTTAAAATTTCATCCATATTGACCATTTTGGGAACGATCGACAGGTCCGGAGTCATCGTTTTTCATCCGAAAATGGCTTTTTTGGACTGTACCAAAAATGATTCAAAATGTAAATTGGATCGTGCCTCATGTTGAATAACCACTTTTTAAACCCTAACAGTGACCAAAATTGCCATTTTTACAGAGTTTTGCTTACTCAAAAGCTTTAATTTTGACCAATTTCAGGCACAGAAATGACTTTAAACACACTTATTTTAGTTGAAAAAGTCATAATTCACATCCAAGAGTCATTTACAGTCAAAAAATTAAATGTTAAAATTTCATCCATATTGACCATTTTGGGAACGTTCGACAGGTCCGGAGTCATCGTTTTTCATCCCAAAATGGATTTTTTGGACTGTACCAAAAATGTTTCATAATGTAAATTGGATCGTGCCTCATGTTGAATAGCCACTTTTTAAGCCCTCACAGTGACCAAAATTGCTATTTTTACAGAGTTTTGCTTACTCAAAAGCTTCATTTTTGACCAATTTCAGGCACAGAAATGACTTTCAACACATTTATTTTAGTTGAAAAAGTCATAATTCACATCCAACAGTCATTTACAGTCAAAAAATTAAATGTTAAAATTTCATCCATATTGACCATTTTGGGAACGTTCGACAGGTCCGGAGTCATCGTTTTTCATCCGAAAATGGATTTTTTGGACTGTACCAAAAATGATTCATAATGTAAATTGGATCGTGCCTCATGTTGAATAACCACTTTTTAAGCCCTCACAGTGACCAAAATTGCCATGTTTACAGAGTTTTGCTTACTCAAAAGCTTCAATTGTGACCAATTTCAGGCACAGAAATGACTTTAAACACACTTATTTAAGTTGAAAAAGTCATAATTCACATCCAACAGTCATTTACAGTCAAAAAAGTTAAATGTTAAAATTTTATCCATATTGACCATTTTGGGAACGTTCGACAGGTCCGGAGTCATCGTTTTTCATCCGAAAATTGATTTTTTTGGACTGTACCAAAAATGATTCATAATGTAAATTGGATCGTGCCTCATGTTGAATAACCACTTTTTAAGCCCTCACAGTGACCAAAATTGCCATTTTTACAGAGTTTTGCTTACTCCAAAGCTTCATTTTTGACCAATTTCAGGCACAGAAATGACTTTCAACACATTTATTTTAGTTGAAAAAGTCATAATTTACATCCAACAGTCATTTACAGTCAAAAAATTAAATGTTAATATTTCATCCATATTGACCATTTTGGGAACGATCGACAGGTCCGGAGTCATCGTTTTTCATCCGAAAATGGATTTTTTGGACTGTACCAAAAATGATTTATAATGTAAATTGGATCATGCCTCATGTTGAATAACCACTTTTGAAGCCCTCACAGTGACCAAAATTGCCATTTTTACAGAGTTTTGCTTACTCAAAAGCTTCATTTTTGACCAATTTCAGGCACAGAAATGACTTTCAACACATTTATTTTAGTTGAAAAAGTCATAATTCACATCCAACAGTCATTTACAGTCAAAAAATGTAATGTTAAAATTTCATCGATATTGACCATTTTGGGAACGTTCCACAGGTCCGGAGTCATCGTTTTTCATCCGAAAATTGATTTTTTGGACTGTACCAAAAATGATTCAAAATGTAAATTGGATCGTGCCTCATGTTGAATAACCACTTTTTAAGCCCTCACAGTGACCAAAATTGCCATTTTTACAGAGTTTTGCTTACTCAAAAGCTTCATTTTTGACCAATTTCAGGCACAGAAATGACTTTAAACACATTTATTTTAGTTGAAAAAGTCATAATTCACATCCAACAGTCATTTACAGTCAAAAAATTAAATGTTAAAATTTCATCCATATTAACCATATTGGGAACGTTCGACAGGTCCGGAGTCATCGTTTTTCATCCGAAAATTGATTTTTTGGACTGTACCAAAAATGATTCATAATGTAAATTGGATCGTGCCTCATGTTGAATAACCACTTTTTAAGCCCTCACAGTGACCAAAATTGCTATTTTTACAGAGTTTTGCTTACTCAAAAGCTTCATTTTTGACCAATTTCAGGCACAGAAATGACTTTCAACACATTTATTTTAGTTGAAAAAGTGATAATTCACATCCAACAGTCATTTACAGTCAAAAAATTAAATGTTAAAATTTCATCCATATTGACAATTTTGGGAACGTTCGACAGGTCCGGAGTCATCGTTTTTCATCCGAAAATGGATTTTTTGGACTGTACCAAAAATGATTCATAATGTAAATTGGATCGTGCCTCATGTTGAATAACCACTTTTTAAGCCCTCACAGTGACCAAAATTGCCATTTTTACAGAGTTTTGCTTACTCAAAAGCTTCATTTTTGACCAATTTCAGGCAAAGAAATGACTTTAAACACATTTATTTTAGTTGAAAAAGTCATAATTCACATCCAACAGTCATTTACAGTCAAAAAATTAAATGTTAAAATTTCATCCATATTGACCATTTTGGGAACGATCGACAGGTCCGGAGTCATCGTTTTTCATCCGAAAATGGCTTTTTTGGACTGTACCAAAAATGATTCAAAATGTAAATTGGATCGTGCCTCATGTTGAATAACCACTTTTTAAACCCTAACAGTGACCAAAATTGCCATTTTTACAGAGTTTTGCTTACTCAAAAGCTTTAATTTTGACCAATTTCAGGCACAGAAATGACTTTAAACACACTTATTTTAGTTGAAAAAGTCATAATTCACATCCAAGAGTCATTTACAGTCAAAAAATTAAATGTTAAAATTTCATCCATATTGACCATTTTGGGAACGTTCGACAGGTCCGGAGTCATCGTTTTTCATCCCAAAATGGATTTTTTGGACTGTACCAAAAATGTTTCATAATGTAAATTGGATCGTGCCTCATGTTGAATAGCCACTTTTTAAGCCCTCACAGTGACCAAAATTGCTATTTTTACAGAGTTTTGCTTACTCAAAAGCTTCATTTTTGACCAATTTCAGGCACAGAAATGACTTTCAACACATTTATTTTAGTTGAAAAAGTCATAATTCACATCCAACAGTCATTTACAGTCAAAAAATTAAATGTTAAAATTTCATCCATATTGACCATTTTGGGAACGTTCGACAGGTCCGGAGTCATCGTTTTTCATCCGAAAATGGATTTTTTGGACTGTACCAAAAATGATTCATAATGTAAATTGGATCGTGCCTCATGTTGAATAACCACTTTTTAAGCCCTCACAGTGACCAAAATTGCTATTTTTACAGAGTTTTGCTTACTCAAAAGCTTCATTTTTGACCAATTTCAGGCACAGAAATGACTTTAAACACATTTATTTTAGTTGAAAAAGTCATAATTCACATCCAACAGTCATTTACAGTCAAAAAATTAAATGTTAAAATTTCATCCATATTGACCATATTGGGAACGTTCGACAGGTCCGGAGTCATCGTTTTTCATCCGAAAATGGATTTTTTGGACTGTACCAAAAATTATTCATAATGTAAATTGGATCATGCCTCATGTTGAATAACCACTTTTGAAGCCCTCACAGTGACCAAAATTGCCATTTTTACAGAGTTTTGCTTACTCAAAAGCTTCATTTTTGACCAATTTCAGGCACAGAAATGACTTTAAACACATTTATTTTAGTTGAAAAAGTAATAATTCACATCCAACAGTCATTTACAGTCAAAAAATTAAATGTTAAAATTTCATCGATATTGACCATTTTGGGAACGTTCGACAGGTCCGGAGTCATCGTTTTTCATCCGAAAATTGATTTTTTGGACTGTACCAAAAATGATTCAAAATGTAAATTGGATCGTGCCTCATGTTGAATAACCACTTTTTAAGCCCTCACAGTGACCAAAATTGCCATTTTTACAGAGTTTTGCTTACTCAAAAGCTTCATTTTTGACCAATTTCAGGCACAGAAATGACTTTAAACACATTTATTTTAGTTGAAAAAGTAATAATTCACATCCAACAGTCATTTACAGTCAAAAAATTAAATGTTAAAATTTCATCCATATTGACCTTTTTGGGAATGTTCGACAGGTTCGGAGTCATCGTTTTTCATCCGAAAATTGATTTTTTGGACTGTACCAAAAATGATTCAAAATGTAAATTGGATCGTGCCTCATGTTGAATAACCACTTTTTAAACCCTCACAGTGACCAAAATTGCCATTTTTACAGAGTTTTGCTTACTCAAAAGGTTCATTTTTGACCAATTTCAGGCACAGAAATGACTTTAAACACATTTATTTTAGTTGAAAAAGTCATAATTCACATCCAACAGTCATTTACAGTCAAAAAATTAAATGTTAAAATTTCATCCATATTGACCATATTGGGAACGTTCGACAGGTCCGGAGTCATCGTTTTTCATCCGAAAATGGATTTTTTGGACTGTACCAAAAATTATTCATAATGTAAATTGGATCATGCCTCATGTTGAATAACCACTTTTGAAGCCCTCACAGTGACCAAAATTGCCATTTTTACAGAGTTTTGCTTACTCAAAAGCTTCATTTTTGACCAATTTCAGGCACAGAAATGACTTTAAACACATTTATTTTAGTTGAAAAAGTCATAATTCACATCCAACAGTCATTTACAGTCAAAAAATTAAATGTTAAAATTTCATCCATATTGACCATATTGGGAACGTTCGACAGGTCCGGAGTCATCGGTTTTCATCCGAAAATGGATTTTTTGGACTGTACCAAAAATTATTCATAATGTAAATTGGATCGTGCCTCATGTTGAATAACCACTTTTTAAGCCCTCACAGTGACCAAAATTGCCATTTTTACAGAGTTTTTCTTCCTCAAAAGCTTCATTTTTGACCAATTTCAGGCACAGAAATTACTTTAAACACATTTATTTTAGTTGAAAAAGTCATAATTCACATCCAACAGTCATTTACAGTCAAAAAATTAAATGTTAAAATTTCATCCATATTGACCATTTTGGGAACGTTCGACAGGTCCGGAGTCATCGTTTTTCATCCGAAAATTGATTTTTTGGACTGTACCAAAAATGATTCATAATGTAAATTGGATCGTGCCTCATGTTGAATAACCACTTTTTAAGCCCTCACAGTGACCAAAATTGCTATTTTTACAGAGTTTTGCTTACTCAAAAGCTTCATTTTTGATCAATTTCAGGCACAGAAATGACTTTCAACACATTTATTTTAGTTGAAAAAGTGATAATTCACATCCAACAGTCATTTACAGTCAAAAAATTAAATGTTAAAATTTCATCCATATTGACCATTTTGGGAACGTTCGACAGGTCCGGAGTCATCGTTTTTCATCCGAAAATGGATTTTTTGGACTGTACCAAAAATGATTCATAATGTAAATTGGATCGTGCCTCATGTTGAATAACCACTTTTTAAGCCCTCACAGTGACCAAAATTGCCATTTTTACAGAGTTTTGCTTACTCAAAAGCTTCATTTTTGACCAATTTCAGGCACAGAAATGACTTTAAACACATTTATTTTAGTTGAAAAAGTCATAATTCACATCCAACAGTCATTTACAGTCAAAAAATTAAATGTTAAAATTTCATCCATATTGACCATTTTGGGAACGATCGACAGGTCCGGAGTCATCGATTTTCATCCGAAAATGGATTTTTTGGACTGTACCAAAAATGATTCAAAATGTAAATTGGATCGTGCCTCATGTTGAATAACCACTTTTTAAACCCTAACAGTGACCAAAATTGCCATTTTTACAGAGTTTTGCTTACTCAAAAGCTTCAATTTTGACCAATTTCAGGCACAGAAATGACTTTAAACACACTTATTTTAGTTGAAAAAGTCATAATTCACATCCAAGAGACATTTACAGTCAAAAAATTAAATGTTAAAATTTCATCCATATTGACCATTTTGGGAACGTTCGACAGGTCCGGAGTCATCGTTTTTCATCCCAAAATGGATTTTTTGGACTGTACCAAAAATGTTTCATAATGTAAATTGGATCGTGCCTCATGTTGAATAGCCACTTTTTAAGCCCTCACAGTGACCAAAATTGCTATTTTTACAGAGTTTTGCTTACTCAAAAGCTTCATTTTTGACCAATTTCAGGCACAGAAATGACTTTCAACACATTTATTTTAGTTGAAAAAGTCATAATTCACATCCAACAGTCATTTACAGTCAAAAAATTAAATGTTAAAATTTCATCCATATTGACCATTTTGGGAACGTTCGACAGGTCCGGAGTCATCGTTTTTCATCCGAAAATGGATTTTTTGGACTGTACCAAAAATGATTCATAATGTAAATTGGATCGTGCCTCATGTTGAATATTCACTTTTTAAGCCCTCACAGTGACCAAAATTGCCATTTTTACAGAGTTTTGCTTACTCAAAAGCTTCATTTTTGACCAATTTCAGGCACAGAAATGACTTTAAACACATTTATTTTAGTTGAAAAAGTAATAATTCACATCCAACAGTCATTTACAGTCAAAAAATTAAATGTTAAAATTTCATCCATATTGACCTTTTTGGGAATGTTCGACAGGTTCGGAGTCATCGTTTTTCATCCGAAAATTGATTTTTTGGACTGTACCAAAAATGATTCAAAATGTAAATTGGATCGTGCCTCATGTTGAATAACCACTTTTTAAACCCTCACAGTGACCAAAATTGCCATTTTTACAGAGTTTTGCTTACTCAAAAGGTTCATTTTTGACCAATTTCAGGCACAGAAATGACTTTAAACACATTTATTTTAGTTGAAAAAGTCATAATTCACATCCAACAGTCATTTACAGTCAAAAAATTAAATGTTAAAATTTCATCCATATTGACCATATTGGGAACGTTCGACAGGTCCGGAGTCATCGTTTTTCATCCGAAAATGGATTTTTTGGACTGTACCAAAAATTATTCATAATGTAAATTGGATCATGCCTCATGTTGAATAACCACTTTTGAAGCCCTCACAGTGACCAAAATTGCCATTTTTACAGAGTTTTGCTTACTCAAAAGCTTCATTTTTGACCAATTTCAGGCACAGAAATGACTTTCAACACATTTATTTTAGTTGAAAAAGTCATAATTCACATCCAACAGTCATTTACAGTCAAAAAATTAAATGTTAAAATTTCATCGATATTGACCATTTTGGGAACGTTCGACAGGTCCGGAGTCATCGTTTTTCATCCGAAAATTGATTTTTTGGACTGTACCAAAAATGATTCAAAATGTAAATTGGATCGTGCCTCATGTTGAATAACCACTTTTTAAGCCCTCACAGTGACCAAAATTGCCATTTTTACAGAGTTTTGCTTACTCAAAAGCTTCATTTTTGACCAATTTCAGGCACAGAAATGACTTTAAACACATTTATTTTAGTTGAAAAAGTAATAATTCACATCCAACAGTCATTTACAGTCAAAAAATTAAATGTTAAAATTTCATCCATATTGACCTTTTTGGGAATGTTCGACAGGTTCGGAGTCATCGTTTTTCATCCGAAAATTGATTTTTTGGACTGTACCAAAAATGATTCAAAATGTAAATTGGATCGTGCCTCATGTTGAATAACCACTTTTTAAACCCTCACAGTGACCAAAATTGCCATTTTTACAGAGTTTTGCTTACTCAAAAGGTTCATTTTTGACCAATTTCAGGCACAGAAATGACTTTAAACACATTTATTTTAGTTGAAAAAGTCATAATTCACATCCAACAGTCATTTACAGTCAAAAAATTAAATGTTAAAATGTCATCCATATTGACCATATTGGGAACGTTCGACAGGTCCGGAGTCATCGTTTTTCATCCGAAAATGGATTTTTTGGACTGTACCAAAAATTATTCATAATGTAAATTGGATCATGCCTCATGTTGAATAACCACTTTTGAAGCCCTCACAGTGACCAAAATTGCCATTTTTACAGAGTTTTGCTTACTCAAAAGCTTCATTTTTGACCAATTTCAGTCACAGAAATGACTTTAAACACACTTATTTTAGTTGAAAAAGTCATAATTCACATCCAACAGTCATTTACAGTCAAAAAAATAAATGTTAAAATTTCATCCATATTGACCATTTTGGGAACGTTCGACAGGTCCGGAGCCATCGTTTTTCATCAGAAAATTGATTTTTTGGACTGTACCAAAATTATTCAAAATGTAAATTGGATCATGCCTCATGTTAAATAACAACTTTTTAAACCCTCACAGTGACCAAAATTGCCATTTTTACAGAGTTTTGCTTACTCAAAAGCTTCATTTTTGACCAATTTCAGGCACAGAAATGACTTTAAACACATTTATTTTAGTTGAAAAAGTCATAATTCACATCCAACAGTCATTTACAGTCAAAAAACTTAAATGTTAAAATTTCATCCATATTGACCATATTGGGAACGTTCGACAGGTCCGGAGTCATCGTTTTTCATCCGAAAATGGATTTTTTGGACTGTACCAAAAATGATTCAAAATGTAAATTGGATCGTGCCTCATGTTGAATAACCACTTTTTAAACCCTCACAGTGACCAAAATTGCCATTTTTACAGAGTTTTGCTTACTCAAAAGGTTCATTTTTGACCAATTTCAGGCACAGAAATGACTTTAAACACATTTATTTTAGTTGAAAAAGTCATAATTCACATCCAACAGTCATTTACAGTCAAAAAATTAAATGTTAAAATTTCATCCATATTGACCATATTGGGAACGTTCGACAGGTCCGGAGTCATCGTTTTTCATCCGAAAATGGATTTTTTGGACTGTACCAAAAATTATTCATAATGTAAATTGGATCGTGCCTCATGTTGAATAACCACTTTTTAAGCCCTCACAGTGACCAAAATTGCCATTTTTACAGAGTTTTGCTTACTCAAATCTTCATTTCTGACCAATTTCAGGCACAGAAATGACTTTAAACACACTTATTTTAGTTGAAAAAGTCATAATTCACATCCAACAGTCATTTACAGTCAAAAAAATAAATGTTAACATTTCATCCATATTGACCATTTTGGGAACGTTCGACAGGTCCGGAGCCATCGTTTTTCATCAGAAAATTGATTTTTTGGACTGTACCAAAATTATTCAAAATGTAAATTGGATCATGCCTCATGTTAAATAACCACTTTTTAAACCCTCACAGTGACCAAAATTGCCATTTTTACAGAGTTTTGCTTACTCAAAAGCTTCATTTTTGACCAATTTCAGGCACAGAAATGACCTTAAACACATTTATTTTAGTTGAAAAAGTCATAATTCACATCCAACAGTCATTTACAGTCAAAAAATTAAATGTTAAAATTTCATCCATATTGACCATATTGGGAACGTTCGACAGGTCCGGAGTCATCGTTTTTCATCCAAAAATTGATTTTTAGGACTGTACCAAAAATGATTCATAATGTAAATTGGATCGTGCCTCATGTTGAATAACCACTTTTTAAGCCCTCACAGTGACCAAAATTGCTATTTTTACAGAGTTTTGCTTACTCAAAAGCTTCATTTTTGACCAATTTCAGGCACAGAAATGACTTTCAACACATTTATTTTAGTTGAAAAAGTGATAATTCACATCCAACAGTCATTTACAGTCAAAAAATTAAATGTTAAAATTTCATCCATATTGACAATTTTGGGAACGTTCGACAGGTCCGGAGTCATCGTTTTTCATCCGAAAATGGATTTTTTGGACTGTACCAAAAATGATTCATAATGTAAATTGGATCGTGCCTCATGTTGAATAACCACTTTTTAAGCCCTCACAGTGACCAAAATTGCTATTTTTACAGAGTTTTGCTTACTCAAAAGCTTCATTTTTGACCAATTTCAGGCACAGAAATGACTTTCAACACATTTATTTTAGTTGAAAAAGTGATAATTCACATCCAACAGTCATTTACAGTCAAAAAATTAAATGTTAAAATTTCATCCATATTGACAATTTTGGGAACGTTCGACAGGTCCGGAGTCATCGTTTTTCATACGAAAATGGATTTTTTGGACTGTACCAAAAATGATTCATAATGTAAATTGGATCGTGCCTCATGTTGAATAACCACTTTTTAAGCCCTCACAGTGACCAAAATTGCCATTTTTACAGAGTTTTGCTTACTCAAAAGCTTCATTTTTGACCAATTTCAGGCACAGAAATGACTTTCAACACATTTATTTTAGTTGAAAAAGTGATAATTCACATCCAACAGTCATTTACAGTCAAAAAATTAAATGTTAAAATTTCATCCATATTGACAATTTTGGGAACGTTCGACAGGTCCGGAGTCATCGTTTTTCATCCGAAAATGGATTTTTTGGACTGTACCAAAAATGATTCATAATGTAAATTGGATCGTGCCTCATGTTGAATAACCACTTTTTAAGCCCTCACAGTGACCAAAATTGCCATTTTTACAGAGTTTTGCTTACTCAAAAGCTTCATTTTTGACCAATTTCAGGCAAAGAAATGACTTTAAACACATTTATTTTAGTTGAAAAAGTCATAATTCACATCCAACAGTCATTTACAGTCAAAAAATTAAATGTTAAAATTTCATCCATATTGACCATTTTGGGAACGATCGACAGGTCCGGAGTCATCGTTTTTCATCCGAAAATGGCTTTTTTGGACTGTACCAAAAATGATTCAAAATGTAAATTGGATCGTGCCTCATGTTGAATAACCACTTTTTAAACCCTAACAGTGACCAAAATTGCCATTTTTACAGAGTTTTGCTTACTCAAAAGCTTTAATTTTGACCAATTTCAGGCACAGAAATGACTTTAAACACACTTATTTTAGTTGAAAAAGTCATAATTCACATCCAAGAGTCATTTACAGTCAAAAAATTTAAATGTTAAAATTTCATCCATATTGACCATTTTGGGAACGTTCGACATCGTTTTTCATCCCAAAATGGATTTTTTGGACTGTACCAAAAATGTTTCATAATGTAAATTGGATCGTGCCTCATGTTGAATAGCCTCTTTTTAAGCCCTCACAGTGACCAAAATTGCTATTTTTACAGAGTTTTGCTTACTCAAAAGCTTCATTTTTGACCAATTTCAGGCACAGAAATGACTTTAAACACATTTATTTTAGTTGAAAAAGTCATTTTTCACATCCAACAGTCATTTACAGTCAAAAAATTACATGTTAAAATTTCATCCATATTGACCATATTGGGAACGTTCGACAGGTCCGGAGTCATCGTTTTTTATCCGAAAATTGATTTTTTGGACTGTACCAAAAATGATTCATAATGTAAATTGGATCGTGCCTCATGTTGAATAACCACTTTTTAAGCCCTCACAGTGACCAAAATTGCCATTTTTACAGAGTTTTGCTTACTCAAAAGCTTCATTTTTGACCAATTTCGGGCACAGAAATTACTTTAAACACATTTATTTTAGTTGAAAAAGTCATAATTCACATCCAACAGTCATTTACAGTCAAAAAATTACATGTTAAAATTTCATCCATATTGACCATTTTGGGAACGTTCGACAGGTCCGGAGTCATCGTTTTTTATCCGAAAATTGATTTTTTGGACTGTACCAAAAATGATTCATAATGTAAATTGGATCGTGCCTCATGTTGAATAACCACTTTTTAAGCCCTCACAGTGACCAAAATTGCCATGTTTACAGAGTTTTGCTTACTCAAAAGCTTCATTTTTGACCAATTTCAGGCACAGAAATGACTTTCAACACATTTATTTTAGTTGAAAAAGTCATAATTCACATCCAACAGTCATTTACAGTCAAAAAAATTAAATGTTAAAATTTCATCCATATTGACCATTTTGGGAACGTTCGAGAGGTCCGGAGTCATCGTTTTTCATCCGAAAATTGATTTTTTGGACTGTACCAAAAATGATTCAAAATGTAAATTGGATCGTGCCTCATGTTGAATAACCACTTTTTAAACCCTAACAGTGACCAAAATTGCCATTTTTACAGAGTTTTGCTTACTCAAAAGCTTCAATTGTGACCATTTCAGGCACAGAAATGACTTTAAACACACTTATTTAAGTTGAAAAAGTCATAATTCACATCCAACAGTCATTTACAGTCAAAAAATTAAATGTTAAAATTTCATCCATATTGACCATTTTGGGAACGTGCGACAGGTCCGGAGTCATCGTTTTTAATCCGAAAATTGATTTTTTGGACTGTACCAAAAATGATTCATAATGTAAATTGGATCGTGCCTCATGTTGAATATTCACTTTTTAAGCCCTCACAGTGACCAAAATTGCCATTTTTACAGAGTTTTGCTTACTCAAAAGCTTCATTTTTGACCAATTTCAGGCACAGAAATGACTTTAAAAATATTTATTTTAGTTGAAAAAGTAATAATTCACATCCAACAGTCATTTACAGTCAAAAAATTCAATGTTAAAATTTCATCCATATTGACCTTTTTGGGAATGTTCGACAGGTTCGGAGTCATCGTTTTTCATCCGAAAATTGATTTTTTGGACTGTACCAAAAATGATTCAAAATGTAAATTGGATCGTGCCTCATGTTTAATAACCACTTTTTAAACCCTCACAGTGACCAAAATTGCCATTTTTACAGAGTTTTGCTTACTCAAAAGCTTCATTTTTGACCAATTTCAGGCACAGAAATGACTTTAAACACATTTATTTTAGTTGAAAAAGTCATAATTCACATCCAACAGTCATTTACAGTCAAAAAATTAAATGTTAAAATTTCATCCATATTGACCATATTGGGAACGTTCGACAGGTCCGGAGTCATCGGTTTTCATCCGAAAATGGATTTTTTGGACTGTACCAAAAATTATTCATAATGTAAATGGGATCGTGCCTCATGTTGAATAACCACTTTTTAAGCCCTCACAGTGACCAAAATTGCCATTTTTACAGAGTTTTTCTTCCTCAAAAGCTTCATTTTTGACCAATTTCAGGCACAGAAATTACTTTAAACACATTTATTTTAGTTGAAAAAGTCATAATTCACATCCAACAGTCATTTACAGTCAAAAAATTAAATGTTAAAATTTCATCCATATTGACCATTTTGGGAACGTTCGACAGGTCCGGAGTCATCGTTTTTCATCCGAAAATTGATTTTTTGGACTGTACCAAAAATGATTCATAATGTAAATTGGATCGTGCCTCATGTTGAATAACCACTTTTTAAGCCCTCACAGTGACCAAAATTGCTATTTTTACAGAGTTTTGCTTACTCAAAAGCTTCATTTTTGATCAATTTCAGGCACAGAAATGACTTTCAACACATTTATTTTAGTTGAAAAAGTGATAATTCACATCCAACAGTCATTTACAGTCAAAAAATTAAATGTTAAAATTTCATCCATATTGACCATTTTGGGAACGTTCGACAGGTCCGGAGTCATCGTTTTTCATCTGAAAATTGATTTTTTGGACTGTACCAAAAATGATTCATAATGTAAATTGGATCGTGCCTCATGTTGAATAACCACTTTTTAAGCCCTCACAGTGACCAAAATTGCCATTTTTACAGAGTTTTGCTTACTCAAAAGCTTCATTTTTGACCAATTTCAGGCACAGAAATGACTTTAAACACATTTATTTTAGTTGAAAAAGTCATAATTCACATCCAACAGTCATTTACAGACAAAAAATTAAATGTTAAAATTTCATCCATATTGACCATTTTGGGAACGATGGACAGGTCCGGAGTCATCGTTTTTCATCTGAAAATTGACTTTTTGGACTGTACCAAAAATGATTCAAAATGTAAATTGGATCGTGCCTCATGTTGAATAACCACTTTTTAAACCCTCACAGTGACCAAAATTGCCAGTTTTTACAGAGTTTTGCTTACTCAAAAGCTTTAATTGTGACCAACTTCAGGGACAGAAATTACTTTAAACACACTTATTTTAGTTGGAAAAGTCATAATTCAGATTCCAACAGTCATTTACAGTCAAAAAATTAAATGTTAAAATTTCATCCATATTGACCTTTTTGGGAATGTTCGACAGGTTCGGAGTCATCGTTTTGAATCCGAAAATTGATTTTTTGGACTGTACCAAAAATGATTCAAAATGTAAATTGGATCGTGCCTCATGTTGAATAACCACTTTTTAAACCCTCACAGTGACCAAAATTGCCATTTTTACAGAGTTTTGCTTACTCAAAAGCTTCATTTTTGACCAATTTCAGGCACAGAAATGACTTTAAACACACTTATTTTAGTTGAAAAAGTCATAATTCACATCCAACAGTCATTTACAGTCAAAAAAATAAATGTTAAAATTTCATCCATATTGACCATTTTGGGAACGTTCGACAGGTCCGGAGCCATCGTTTTTCATCAGAAAATTGATTTTTTGGACTGTACCAAAATTATTCAAAATGTAAATTGGATCATGCCTCATGTTAAATAACCACTTTTTAAACCCTCACAGTGACCAAAATTGCCATTTTTACAGAGTTTTGCTTACTCAAAAGCTTCAATTTTGACCAGATTCAGGCACAGAAATGATTTTAAACACACTTATTTTAGTTGAAAAAGTCATAATTCACATCCAAGAGTCATTTACAGTCAAAAAATTAAATGTTAAAATTTCATCCATATTGACCATTTTGGGAACGTTCGACAGGTCTGGAGTCATCGTTTTTCATCCGAAAATTGATTTTTTGGACTGTACCAAAAATGATTCAAAATGTAAATTGGATCGTGCCTCATGTTGAATAACCACTTTTTAAACCCTAACAGTGACCAAAATTGCCATTTTTACAGAGTTTTGCTTACTCAAAAGCTTCAATTTTGACCAATTTCAGGCACAGAAATGACTTTAAACACACGTATTTTAGATGAAAAATTCATAATTCACATCCAACAGTCATTTACAGTCAAAAAAATAAATGTTAAAATTTCATCCTTATTGACCATTTTGGGAACGTTCGACAGGTCCGGAGTCATCGTTTTTCATCCGAAAATGGATTTTTTGGACTGTACCAAAAATTATTCAAAATGTAAATTGGATCGTGCCTCATGTTGAATAACCACTTTTTAAACCCTCACAGTGACCAAAATTGCCATTTTTACAGAGTTTTGCTTACTCAAAAGCTTCAATTTTGACCAACTTCAGGCACAGAAATGACTTTAAACACATTTATTTTAGTTGAAAAAGTGATAATTCACATCCAACAGTCATTTATAGTCAAAAAATTAAATGTTAAAATTTCATCCATATTGACAATTTTGGGAACGTTCGACAGGTCCGGAGTCATCGTTTTTCATCCGAAAATGGATTTTTTGGACTGTACCAAAAATGATTCATAATGTAAATTGGATCGTGCCTCATGTTGAATAACCACTTTTTAAGCCCTCACAGTGACCAAAATTGCCATTTTTACAGAGTTTTGCTTACTCAAAAGCTTCATTTTTGACCAATTTCAGGCAAAGAAATGACTTTAAACACATTTATTTTAGTTGAAAAAGTCATAATTCACATCCAACAGTCATTTACAGTCAAAAAATTAAATGTTAAAATTTCATCCATATTGACCATTTTGGGAACGTTCGACAGGTCCGGAGTCATCGTTTTTCATCCCAAAATGGATTTTTTGGACTGTACCAAAAATGTTTCATAATGTAAATTGGATCGTGCCTCATGTTGAATAGCCACTTTTTAAGCCCTCACAGTGACCAAAATTGCTATTTTTACAGAGTTTTGCTTACTCAAAAGCTTCATTTTTGACCAATTTCGGGCACAGAAATGACTTTCAACACATTTATTTTAGTTGAAAAAGTCATAATTCACATCCAACAGTCATTTACAGTCAAAAAATTAAATGTTAAAATTTCATCCATATTGACCATTTTGGGAACGTTCGACAGGTCCGGAGTCATCGTTTTTCATCCGAAAATGGATTTTTTGGACTGTACCAAAAATGATTCATAATGTAAATTGGATCGTGCCTCATGTTGAATAACCACTTTTTAAGCCCTCACAGTGACCAAAATTGCTATTTTTACAGAGTTTTGCCTACTCAAAAGCTTCATTTTTGACCAATTTCAGGCACAGAAATGACTTTAAACACATTTATTTTAGTTGAAAAAGTCATAATTCACATCCAACAGTCATTTACAGTCAAAAAATTAAATGTTAAAATTTCATCCATATTGACCATTTTGGGAACGTGCGACAGGTCCGGAGTCATCGTTTTTCATCCGAAAATGGATTTTTTGGACTGTACCAAAAATGATTCATAATGTAAATTGGATCGTGCCTCATGTTGAATATTCACTTTTTAAGCCCTCACAGTGACCAAAATTGCCATTTTTACAGAGTTTTGCTTACTCAAAAGCTTCATTTTTGACCAATTTCAGGCACAGAAATGACTTTAAACACATTTATTTTAGTTGAAAAAGTAATAATTCACATCCAACAGTCATTTACAGTCAAAAAATTAAATGTTAAAATTTCATCCATATTGACCTTTTTGGGAATGTTCGACAGGTTCGGAGTCATCGTTTTTCATCCGAAAATTGATTTTTTGGACTGTACCAAAAATGATTCAAAATGTAAATTGGATCGTGCCTCATGTTGAATAACCACTTTTTAAACCCTCACAGTGACCAAAATTGCCATTTTTACAGAGTTTTGCTTACTCAAAAGGTTCATTTTTGACCAATTTCAGGCACAGAAATGACTTTAAACACATTTATTTTAGTTGAAAAAGTCATAATTCACATCCAACAGTCATTTACAGTCAAAAAATTAAATGTTAAAATTTCATCCATATTGACCATATTGGGAACGTTCAACAGGTCCGGAGTCATCGTTTTTCATCCGAAAATGGATTTTTTGGACTGTACCAAAAATTATTCATAATGTAAATTGGATCATGCCTCATGTTGAATAACCACTTTTGAAGCCCTCACAGTGACCAAAATTGCCATTTTTACAGAGTTTTGCTTACTCAAAAGCTTCATTTTTGACCAATTTCAGGCACAGAAATGACTTTCAACACATTTATTTTAGTTGAAAAAGTCATAATTCACATCCAACAGTCATTTACAGTCAAAAAATTAAATGTTAAAATTTCATCGATATTGACCATTTTGGGAACGTTCCACAGGTCCGGAGTCATCGTTTTTCATCCGAAAATTGATTTTTTGGACTGTACCAAAAATGATTCAAAATGTAAATTGGATCGTGCCTCATGTTGAATAACCACTTTTTAAGCCCTCACAGTGACCAAAATTGCCATTTTTACAGAGTTTTGCTTACTCAAAAGCTTCATTTTTGACCAATTTCAGTCACAGAAATGACTTTAAACACACTTATTTTAGTTGAAAAAGTCATAATTCACATCCAACAGTCATTTACAGTCAAAAAAATAAATGTTAAAATTTCATCCATATTGACCATTTTGGGAATGTTCGACAGGTCCGGAGCCATCGTTTTTCATCAGAAAATTGATTTTTTGGACTGTACCAAAATTATTCAAAATGTAAATTGGATCATGCCTCATGTTAAATAACAACTTTTTAAACCCTCACAGTGACCAAAATTGCCATTTTTACAGAGTTTTGCTTACTCAAAAGCTTCATTTTTGACCAATTTCAGGCACAGAAATGACTTTAAACACATTTATTTTAGTTGGAAAAGTCATAATTCACATCCAACAGTCATTTACAGTCAAAAAACTTAAATGTTAAAATTTCATCCATATTGACCATATTGGGAACGTTCGACAGGTCCGGAGTCATCGTTTTTCATCCGAAAATGGATTTTTTGGACTGTACCAAAAATTATTCATAATGTAAATTGGATCATGCGTGGATCATAGTGGAGAAGTGTGGCTCAGTGGTTAGAGGCGGCAGACCCGGAAGCTGAGATCAGCTGTGGACCAGGGTTCGATTCCCCGCCTCGGCGGGTCTCGGGCTCAAAAATTCCACAGACTCGACAATTCTCGCTCTGGTGCCTACTCGACTCACGGGGTCACACTCTGCGACTCTGGGCAACAGCTTGCTTAATCTCCACTATGGCCCCTCGCGGCGGGATGCCTGGCTTTCACCTTGTGAATACCCTGCCGGGGTATCTCACAGGGGAATACCAGGACGGGTTCCCTAAGCAAGCGCCTTGAGACCCCTGGGTGATTCGTGCGCTATATAAATCGAAATACATTTACATTTACATTTACATTCATGCCTCATGTTGAATAACCACTTTTGAAGCCCTCACAGTGACCAAAATTGCCATTTTTACAGAGTTTTGCTTACTCAAAAGCTTCATTTTTTGACCAATTTCAGGCACAGAAATGACTTTCAACACATTTGTTTTAGTTGAAAAAGTCATAATTCACATCCAACAGTCATTTACAGTCAAAAAATTAAATGTTAAAATGTCATCGATATTGACCATTTTGGGAACGTTCCACAGGTCCGGAGTCATCGTTTTTCATCCGAAAATTGATTTTTTGGACTGTACCAAAAATGATTCAAAATGTAAATTGGATCGTGCCTCATGTTGAATAACCACTTTTTAAGCCCTCACAGTGACCAAAATTGCCATTTTTACAGAGTTTTGCTTACTCAAATCTTCATTTTTGACCAATTTCAGGCACAGAAATGACTTTAAACACACTTATTTTAGTTGAAAAAGTCATAATTCACATCCAACAGTCATTTACAGTCAAAAAAATAAATGTTAACATTTCATCCATATTGACCATTTTGGGAACGTTCGACAGGTCCGGAGCCATCGTTTTTCATCAGAAAATTGATTTTTTGGACTGTACCAAAATTATTCAAAATGTAAATTGGATCATGCCTCATGTTAAATAACCACTTTTTAAACCCTCACAGTGACCAAAATTGCCATTTTTACAGAGTTTTGCTTACTCAAAAGCTTCATTTTTGACCAATTTCAGGCACAGAAATGACTTTAAACACATTTATTTTAGTTGAAAAAGTCATAATTCACATCCAACAGTCATTTACAGTCAAAAAATTAAATGTTAAAATTTCATCCATATTGACCATATTGGGAACGTTCGACAGGTCCGGAGTCATCGTTTTTCATCCAAAAATTGATTTTTAGGACTGTACCTAAAATGATTCATAATGTAAATTGGATCGTGCCTCATGTTGAATAACCACTTTTTAAGCCCTCACAGTGACCAAAATTGCTATTTTTACAGAGTTTTGCTTACTCAAAAGCTTCATTTTTGACCAATTTCAGGCACAGAAATGACTTTCAACACATTTATTTTAGTTGAAAAAGTGATAATTCACATCCAACAGTCATTTACAGTCAAAAAATTAAATGTTAAAATTTCATCCATATTGACAATTTTGGGAACGTTCGACAGGTCCGGAGTCATTGTTTTTCATCCGAAAATGGATTTTTTGGACTGTACCAAAAATGATTCATAATGTAAATTGGATCGTGCCTCATGTTGAATAACCACTTTTTAAGCCCTCACAGTGACCAAAATTGCCATTTTTACAGAGTTTTGCTTACTCAAAAGCTTCATTTTTGACCAATTTCAGGCAAAGAAATGACTTTAAACACATTTATTTTAGTTGAAAAAGTCATAATTCACATCCAACAGTCATTTACAGTCAAAAAATTAAATGTTAAAATTTCATCCATATTGACCATTTTGGGAACGATCGACAGGTCCGGAGTCATCGTTTTTCATCCGAAAATGGCTTTTTTGGACTGTACCAAAAATGATTCAAAATGTAAATTGGATCGTGCCTCATGTTGAATAACCACTTTTTAAACCCTAACAGTGACCAAAATTGCCATTTTTACAGAGTTTTGCTTACTCAAAAGCTTTAATTTTGACCAATTTCAGGCACAGAAATGACTTTAAACACACTTATTTTAGTTGAAAAAGTCATAATTCACATCCAAGAGTCATTTACAGTCAAAAAATTAAATGTTAAAATTTCATCCATATTGACCATTTTGGGAACGTTCGACATCGTTTTTCATCCCAAAATGGATTTTTTGGACTGTACCAAAAATGTTTCATAATGTAAATTGGATCGTGCCTCATGTTGAATAGCCTCTTTTTAAGCCCTCACAGTGACCAAAATTGCTATTTTTACAGAGTTTTGCTTACTCAAATCTTCATTTTTGACCAATTTCAGGCACAGAAATGACTTTAAACACACTTATTTTAGTTGAAAAAGTCATAATTCACATCCAACAGTCATTTACAGTCAAAAAAATAAATGTTAACATTTCATCCATATTGACCATTTTGGGAACGTTCGACAGGTCCGGAGCCATCGTTTTTCATCAGAAAATTGATTTTTTGGACTGTACCAATATTATTCAAAATGTAAATTGGATCATGCCTCATGTTAAATAACCACTTTTTAAACCCTCACAGTGACCAAAATTGCCATTTTTACAGAGTTTTGCTTACTCAAAAGCTTCATTTTTGACCAATTTCAGGCACAGAAATGACTTTAAACACATTTATTTTAGTTGAAAAAGTCATAATTCACATCCAACAGTCATTTACAGTCAAAAAATTAAATGTTAAAATTTTATCCATATTGACCATATTGGGAACGTTCGACAGGTCCGGAGTCATCGTTTTTCATCCAAAAATTGATTTTTAGGACTGTACTAAAAATGATTCATAATGTAAATTGGATCGTGCCTCATGTTGAATAACCACTTTTTAAGCCCTCACAGTGACCAAAATTGCTATTTTTACAGAGTTTTGCTTACTCAAAAGCTTCATTTTTGACCAATTTCAGGCACAGAAATGACTTTCAACACATTTATTTTAGTTGAAAAAGTGATAATTCACATCCAACAGTCATTTACAGTCAAAAAATTAAATGTTAAAATTTCATCCATATTGACAATTTTGGGAACGTTCGACAGGTCCGGAGTCATTGTTTTTCATCCGAAAATGGATTTTTTGGACTGTACCAAAAATGATTCATAATGTAAATTGGATCGTGCCTCATGTTGAATAACCACTTTTTAAGCCCTCACAGTGACCAAAATTGCCATTTTTACAGAGTTTTGCTTACTCAAAAGCTTCATTTTTGACCAATTTCAGGCAAAGAAATGACTTTAAACACATTTATTTTAGTTGAAAAAGTCATAATTCACATCCAACAGTCATTTACAGTCAAAATATTAAATGTTAAAATTTCATCCATATTGACCATTTTGGGAACGATCGACAGGTCCGGAGTCATCGTTTTTCATCCGAAAATGGCTTTTTTGGACTGTACCAAAAATGATTCAAAATGTAAATTGGATCGTGCCTCATGTTGAATAACCACTTTTTAAACCCTAACAGTGACCAAAATTGCCATTTTTACAGAGTTTTGCTTACTCAAAAGCTTTAATTTTGACCAATTTCAGGCACAGAAATGACTTTAAACACACTTATTTTAGTTGAAAAAGTCATAATTCACATCCAAGAGTCATTTACAGTCAAAACATTAAATGTTAAAATTTCATCCATATTGACCATTTTGGGAACGTTCGACATCGTTTTTCATCCCAAAATGGATTTTTTGGACTGTACCAAAAATGTTTCATAATGTAAATTGGATCGTGCCTCATGTTGAATAGCCTCTTTTTAAGCCCTCACAGTGACCAAAATTGCTATTTTTACAGAGTTTTGCTTACTCAAAAGCTTCATTTTTGACCAATTTCAGGCACAGAAATGACTTTAAACACATTTATTTCAGTTGAAAAAGTCATAATTCACATCCAACAGTCATTTACAGTCAAAAAATTACATGTTAAAATTTCATCCATATTGACCATATTGGGAACGTTCGACAGGTCCTGAGTCATCGTTTTTTATCCGAAAATTGATTTTTTGGACTGTACCAAAAATGATTCATAATGTAAATTGGATCGTGCCTCATGTTGAATAACCACTTTTTAAGCCCTCACAGTGACCAAAATTGCCATTTTTACAGAGTTTTGCTTACTCAAAAGCTTCATTTTTGACCAATTTCGGGCACAGAAATTACTTTAAACACATTTATTTTAGTTGAAAAAGTCATAATTCACATCCAACAGTCATTTACAGTCAAAAAATTACATGTTAAAATTTCATCCATATTGACCATTTTGGGAACGTTCGACAGGTCCGGAGTCATCGTTTTTTATCCGAAAATTGTTTGGACTGTACCAAAAATGATTCATAATGTAAATTGGATCGTGCCTCATGTTGAATAACCACTTTTTAAGCCCTCACAGTGACCAAAATTGCCATGTTTACAGAGTTTTGCTTACTCAAAAGCTTCAATTGTGACCAATTTCAGGCACAGAAATGACTTTAAACACACTTATTTAAGTTGAAAAAGTCATAATTCACATCCAACAGTCATTTACAGTCAAAAAATTAAATGTTAAAATTTCATCCATATTGACCATTTTGGGAACGTGCGACAGGTCCGGAGTCATCGTTTTTCATCCGAAAATTGATTTTTTGGACTGTACCAAAAATGATTCATAATGTAAATTGGATCGTGCCTCATGTTGAATATTCACTTTTTAAGCCCTCACAGTGACCAAAATTGCCATTTTTACAGAGTTTTGCTTACTCAAAAGCTTCATTTTTGACCAATTTCAGGCACAGAAATGACTTTAAACACATTTATTTTAGTTGAAAAAGTAATAATTCACATCCAACAGTCATTTACAGTCAAAAAATTAAATGTTAAAATTTCATCCATATTGACCTTTTTGGGAATGTTCGACAGGTTCGGAGTCATCGTTTTTCATCCGAAAATTGATTTTTTGGACTGTACCAAAAATGATTCAAAATGTAAATTGGATCGTGCCTCATGTTTAATAACCACTTTTTAAACCCTCACAGTGACCAAAATTGCCATTTTTACAGAGTTTTGCTTACTCAAAAGCTTCATTTTTGACCAATTTCAGGCACAGAAATGACTTTAAACACATTTATTTTAGTTGAAAAAGTCATAATTCACATCCAACAGTCATTTACAGTCAAAAAATTAAATGTTAAAATTTCATCCATATTGACCATATTGGGAACGTTCGACAGGTCCGGAGTCATCGGTTTTCATCCGAAAATGGATTTTTTGGACTGTACCAAAAATTATTCATAATGTAAATTGGATCGTGCCTCATGTTGAATAACCACTTTTTAAGCCCTCACAGTGACCAAAATTGCCATTTTTACAGAGTTTTTCTTCCTCAAAAGCTTCATTTTTGACCAATTTCAGGGACAGAAATTACTTTAAACACATTTATTTTAGTTGAAAAAGTCATAATTCACATCCAACAGTCATTTACAGTCAAAAAATTAAATGTTAAAATTTCATCCATATTGACCATTTTGGGAACGTTCGACAGGTCCGGAGTCATCGTTTTTCATCCGAAAATTGATTTTTTGGACTGTACCAAAAATGATTCATAATGTAAATTGGATCGTGCCTCATGTTGAATAACCACTTTTTAAGCCCTCACAGTGACCAAAATTGCTATTTTTACAGAGTTTTGCTTACTCAAAAGCTTCATTTTTGATCAATTTCAGGCACAGAAATGACTTTCAACACATTTATTTTAGTTGAAAAAGTGATAATTCACATCCAACAGTCATTTACAGTCAAAAAATTAAATGTTAAAATTTCATCCATATTGACCATTTTGGGAACGTTCGACAGGTCCGGAGTCATCGTTTTTCATCTGAAAATTGATTTTTTGGACTGTACCAAAAATGATTCATAATGTAAATTGGATCGTGCCTCATGTTGAATAACCACTTTTTAAGCCCTCACAGTGACCAAAATTGCCATTTTTACAGAGTTTTGCTTACTCAAAAGCTTCATTTTTGACCAATTTCAGGCACAGAAATGACTTTAAACACATTTATTTTAGTTGAAAAAGTCATAATTCACATCCAACAGTCATTTACAGACAAAAAATTAAATGTTAAAATTTCATCCATATTGACCATTTTGGGAACAATGGACAGGTCCGGAGTCATCGTTTTTCATCTGAAAATTGACTTTTTGGACTGTACCAAAAATGATTCAAAATGTAAATTGGATCGTACCTCATGTTGAATAACCACTTTTTAAACCCTAACAGTGACCAAAATTGCCATTTTTACAGAGTTTTGCTTATTCAAAAGCTTCAATTGTGACCAATTTCAGGCACAGAAATGACTTTAAACACACTTATTTAAGTTGAAAAAGTCATAATTCACATCCAACAGTCATTTACAGTCAAACAATTAAATGTTAAAATGTCATCCATATTGACCATTTTGGGAACGTTCAACAGGTCCGGAGTCATCGTTTTTCATCCGAAAATGGATTTTTTGGACTGTACCAAAAATGATTCATAATGTAAATTGGATTGTGCCTCATGTTGAATAACCACTTTTTAAACCCTCACAGTGACCAAAATTGCCATTTTTACAGAGTTTTGCCTACTCAAAAGCTTCATTTTTGACCAATTTCAGGCACAGAAATGACTTTAAACACATTTATTTTAGTTGAAAAAGTCATAATTCACATCCAACAGTCATTTACAGTCAAAAAATGAAATGTTTAAATTTCATCCATATTGACCATTTTGGGAACGTTCGACAGGTCCGGAGCCATCGTTTTTCATCAGAAAATTGATTTTTTGGACTGTACCAAAATTATTCAAAATGTAAATTGGATCATGCCTCATGTTAAATAACCACTTTTTAAACCCTCACAGTGACCAAAATTGCCATTTTTACAGAGTTTTGCTTACTCAAAAGCTTCAATTTTGACCAGATTCAGGCACAGAAATGATTTTAAACACACTTATTTTAGTTGAAAAAGTCATAATTCACATCCAAGAGTCATTTACAGTCAAAAAATTAAATGTTAAAATTTCATCCATATTGACCATTTTGGGAACGTTCGACAGGTCTGGAGTCATCGTTTTTCATCCGAAAATTGATTTTTTGGACTGTACCAAAAATGATTCAAAATGTAAATTGGATCGTGCCTCATGTTGAATAACCACTTTTTAAACCCTAACAGTGACCAAAATTCCCATTTTTACAGAGTTTTGCTTACTCAAAAGCTTCAATTTTGACCAATTTCAGGCACAGAAATGACTTTAAACACACGTATTTTAGATGAAAAATTCATAATTCACATCCAACAGTCATTTACAGTCAAAAAAATAAATGTTAAAATTTCATCCTTATTGACCATTTTGGGAACGTTCGACAGGTCCGGAGTCATCGTTTTTCATCCGAAAATGGATTTTTTGGACTGTACCAAAAATTATTCAAAATGTAAATTGGATCGTGCCTCATGTTGAATAACCACTTTTTAAACCCTCACAGTGACCAAAATTGCCATTTTTACAGAGTTTTGCTTACTCAAAAGCTTCAATTTTGACCAATTTCAGGCACAGAAATGACTTTAAACACATTTATTTTAGTTGAAAAAGTCATAATTCACATCCAACAGTCATTTACAGTCAAAAAATTACATGTTAAAATTTCATCCATATTGACCATTTTGGGAACGTTCGACAGGTCCGGAGTCATCGTTTTTCATCCGAAAATGGATTTTTTGGACTGTACCAAAAATGATTCATAATGTAAATTGGATCGTGCCTCATGTTGAATAACCACTTTTTAAGCCCTCACAGTGACCAAAATTGCCATGTTTACAGAGTTTTGCTTACTCAAAAGCTTCATTTTTGACCAATTTCAGGCACAGAAATGACTTTCAACACATTTATTTTAGTTGAAAAAGTCATAATTCACATCCAACAGTCATTTACAGTCAAAAAATTAAACGTTAAAATTTCATCCATATTGACCATTTTGGGAACGTTCGACAGGTCCGGAGTCATCGTTTTTCATCCGAAAATGGATTTTTTGGACTGTACCAAAAATGATTCATAATGTAAATTGGATCGTGCCTCATGTTGAATAACCACTTTTTAAGCCCTCACAGTGACCAAAATTGCTATTTTTACAGAGTTTTGCTTACTCAAAAGCTTCATTTTTGACCAATTTCAGGCACAGAAATGACTTTAAACACATTTATTTTAGTTAAAAAAGTCATAATTCACATCCAACAGCCATTTACAGTCAAAAAAATTAAATGTTAAAATTTCATCCATATTGACCCTATTGGGAACGTTCGACAGGTCCGGAGTCATCGTTTTTCATCCGAAAATTGATTTTTTGGACTGTACCAAAAATGATTCATAATGTAAATTGGATCGTGCCTCATGTTGAATAACCACTTTTTAAGCCCTCACAGTGACCAAAATTGCCAATTTTACAGAGTTTTGCTTACTCAAAAGCTTCATTTTTGACCAATTTCGGGCACAGAAATTACTTTAAACACATTTATTTTAGTTGAAAAAGTCATAATTCACATCCAACAGTCATTTACAGTCAAAAAATTACATGTTAAAATTTCATCCATATTGACCATTTTGGGAACGTTCGACAGGTCCGGAGTCATCGTTTTTTATCCGAAAATGGATTTTTTGGACTGTACCAAAAATGATTCATAATGTAAATTGGATCGTGCCTCATGTTGAATAACCACTTTTTAAGCCCTCACTGTGACCAAAATTGCCATGTTTACAGAGTTTTGCTTACTCAAAAGCTTCATTTTTGACCAATTTCAGGCACAGAAATGACTTTCAACACATTTATTTTAGTTGAAAAGTCATAATTCACATCCAACAGTCATTTACAGTCAAAAAATTAAATGTTAAAATTTCATCCATATTGACCATTTTGGGAACGTGCGACAGGTCCGGAGTCATCGTTTTTCATCCGAAAATGGATTTTTTGGACTGTACCAAAAATGATTCATAATGTAAATTGGATCGTGCCTCATGTTGAATATTCACTTTTTAAGCCCTCACAGTGACCAAAATTGCCATTTTTACAGAGTTTTGCTTACTCAAAAGCTTCATTTTTGACCAATTTCAGGCACAGAAATGACTTTTAAACACATTTATTTTAGTTGAAAAAGTAATAATTCACATCCAACAGTCATTTACAGTCAAAAAATTAAATGTTAAAATTTCATCCATATTGACCTTTTTGGGAATGTTCGACAGGTTCGGAGTCATCGTTTTTCATCCGAAAATTGATTTTTTGGACTGTACCAAAAATGATTCAAAATGTAAATTGGATCGTGCCTCATGTTGAATAACCACTTTTTAAACCCTCACAGTGACCAAAATTGCCATTTTTACAGAGTTTTGCTTACTCAAAAGCTTCATTTTTGACCAATTTCAGGCACAGAAATGACTTTAAACACATTTATTTTAGTTGAAAAAGTCATAATTCACATCCAACAGTCATTTACAGTCAAAAAATTAAATGTTAACATTTCATCCATATTGACCATTTTGGGAACGTTCAACAGGTCCGGAGTCATCGTTTTTCATCTGAAAATGGATTTTTTGGACTGTACCAAAAATGATTCATAATGTAAATTGGATCGTGCCTCATGTTGAATAACCACTTTTTAAGCCCTCACAGTGACCAAAATTGCCATTTTTACAGAGTTTTGCCTACTCAAAAGCTTCATTTTTGACCAATTTCAGGCACAGAAATGACTTTTAAACACATTTATTTTAGTTGAAAAAGTAATAATTCACATCCAACAGTCATTTACAGTCAAAAAATTAAATGTTAAAATTTCATCCATATTGACCTTTTTGGGAATGTTCGACAGGTTCGGAGTCATCGTTTTTCATCCGAAAATTGATTTTTTGGACTGTACCAAAAATGATTCAAAATGTAAATTGGATCGTGCCTCATGTTGAATAACCACTTTTTAAACCCTCACAGTGACCAAAATTGCCATTTTTACAGAGTTTTGCTTACTCAAAAGCTTCATTTTTGACCAATTTCAGGCACAGAAATGACTTTAAACACATTTATTTTAGTTGAAAAAGTCATAATTCACATCCAACAGTCATTTACAGTCAAAAAATTAAATGTTAACATTTCATCCATATTGACCATTTTGGGAACGTTCAACAGGTCCGGAGTCATCGTTTTTCATCTGAAAATGGATTTTTTGGACTGTACCAAAAATGATTCATAATGTAAATTGGATCGTGCCTCATGTTGAATAACCACTTTTTAAACCCTAACAGTGACCAAAATTGCCATTTTTACAGAGTTTTGCTTATTCAAAAGCTTCAATTGTGACCAATTTCAGGCACAGAAATGACTTTAAACACACTTATTTAAGTTGAAAAAGTCATAATTCACATCCAACAGTCATTTACAGTCAAACAATTAAATGTTAAAATTTCATCCATATTGACCATTTTGGGAACGTTCGACAGGTCCGGAGTCATCGTTTTTCATCCGAAAATGGATTTTTTGGACTGTACCAAAAATGATTCATAATGTAAATTGGATTGTGCCTCATGTTGAATAACCACTTTTTAAACAATCACAGTGACCAAAATTGCCATTTTTACAGAGTTTTGCCTACTCAAAAGCTTCATTTTTGACCAATTTCAGGCACAGAAATGACTTTAAACACATTTATTTTAGTTGAAAAAGTCATAATTCACATCCAACAGTCATTTACAGTCAAAAAATTAAATGTTTAAATTTCATCCATATTGACCATTTTGGGAACGTTCGACAGGTCCGGAGTCATCGTTTTTCATCCAAAAATTGATTTTTTGGACTGTACCAAAAATGATTCAAAATGTAAATTGGATCGTGCCTCATGTTGAATAGCCACTTTTTAAACCCTAACAGTGACCAAAATTGCCATTTTTACAGAGTTTTGCTTACTCAAAAGCTTCAATTTTGACCAATTTCAGGCACAGAAATGACTTTAAACACACGTATTTTAGATGAAAAAGTCATAATTCACATCCAACAGTCATTTACAGTCAAAAAAATAAATGTTAAAATTTCATCCATATTGACCATTTTGGGAACGTTCGACAGGTCCGGAGCCATCGTTTTTCATCAGAAAATTGATTTTTTGGACTGTACCAAAAATGATTCAAAATGTAAATTGGATCGTGCCTCATGTTGAATAACCACTTTTTAAACCCTCACAGTGACCAAAATTGCCATTTTTACAGAGTTTTGCCTACTCAAAAGCTTCATTTTTGACCAATTTCAGGCACAGAAATGACTTTAAACACATTTATTTTAGTTGAAAAAGTCATAATTCACATCCAACAGTCATTTACAGTCAAAAAATTAAATGTTTAAATTTCATCCATATTGACCATTGTGGGAACGTTCGACAGGTCCGGAGTCATCGTTTTTCATCCGAAAATTGATTTTTTGGACTGTACCAAAAATGATTCAAAATGTGAATTGGATCGTGCCTCATGTTGAATAACCACTTTTTAAACCCTAACAGTGACCAAAATTGCCATTTTTACAGAGTTTTGCTTACCCAAATGCTTCAATTTTGACCAATTTCGGGCACAGAAATGACTTTAAAGACACGTATTTTAGATGAAAAAGTCATAATTCACATCCAACAGTCATTTACAGTCAAAAAAATAAATGTTAAAATTTCATCCTTATTGACCATTTTGGGAACGTTCGACAGGTCCGGAGCCATCGTTTTTCATCAGAAAATTGATTTTTTGGACTGTACCAAAAATTATTCAAAATGTAAATTGGATCGTGCCTCATGTTGAATAACCACGTTTTAAACCCTAACAGTGACCAAAATTGCCATTTTTACAGAGTTTTGCTTACTCAAACGCTTCAATTTTGACCATTTCAGGGACAGAAATGACTTTAAACACACGTATTTTAGATGAAAAAGTAATTATTCACATCCAACAGTCATTTACAGTCAAAAAAATAAATGTGAAAATTTCATCCTTATTGACCATTTTGGGAACGTTCGACAGGTCCGGAGTCATCGTTTTTCATCCGAAAATGGATTTTTTGGACTGTACCAAAAATGATTCATAATGTAAATTTGATCGTGCCTCATGTTGAATAACCACTTTTTAAGCCCTCACAGTGACCAAAATTGCCATGTTTACAGAGTTTTGCTTACTCAAAAGCTTCATTTTTGACCAATTTCAGGCACAGAAATGACTTTCAACACATTTATTTTAGTTGAAAAAGTCATAATTCACATCCAACAGTCATTTACAGTCAAAAAATTAAATGTTAAAATTTCATCCATATTGACCATTTTGGGAACGTTCGACAGGTCCGGAGTCATCGTTTTTCATCCGAAAATGGATTTTTTGGACTGTACCAAAAATGATTCATAATGTAAATTGGATCGTGCCTCTTGTTGAATAACCACTTTTTAAGCCCTCACAGTGACCAAAATTGCTATTTTTACAGAGTTTTGCTTACTCAAAAGCTTCATTTTTGACCAATTTCAGGCACAGAAATGACTTTAAACACATTTATTTTAGTAGAAAAAGTCATAATTCACATCCAACAGTCATTTACAGTCAAAAAATTAAATGTTAAAATTTCATCCATATTGACCATATTGGGAACGTTCGACAGGTCCGGAGTCATCGTTTTTCATCCGAAAATGGATTTTTTGGACTGTACCAAAAATGATTCATAATGTAAATTGGATCGTGCCTCATGTTGAATAACCACTTTTTAAGCCCTCACAGTGACCAAAATTGCCATTTTTACAGAGTTTTGCTTACTCAAAAGCTTCATTTTTGACCAATTTCGGGCACAGAAATTACTTTAAACACATTTATTTTAGTTGAAAAAGTCATAATTCACATCCAACAGTCATTTACCGTCAAAAAATTACATGTTAAAATTTCATCCATATTGACCATTTTGGGAACGTTCGACAGGTCCGGAGTCATCGTTTTTTATCCGAAAATGGATTTTTTGGACTGTACCAAAAATGATTCATAATGTAAATTGGATCGTGCCTCATGTTGAATAACCACTTTTTAAGCCCTCACAGTGACCAAAATTGCCATGTTTACAGAGTTTTGCTTACTCAAAAGCTTCATTTTTGACCAATTTCAGGCACAGAAATGACTTTCAACACATTTATTTTAGTTGAAAAAGTCATAATTCACATCCAACAGTCATTTACAGTCAAAAAATTAAATGTTAAAATTTCATCCATATTGACCATTTTGGGAACGTGCGACAGGTCCGGAGTCATCGTTTTTCATCCGAAAATGGATTTTTTGGACTGTACCAAAAATGATTCATAATGTAAATTGGATCGTGCCTCATGTTGAATATTCACTTTTTAAGCCCTCACAGTGACCAAAATTGCCATTTTTACAGAGTTTTGCTTACTCAAAAGCTTCATTTTTGACCAATTTCAGGCACAGAAATGACTTTAAACACATTTATTTTAGTTGAAAAAGTAATAATTCACATCCAACAGTCATTTACAGTCAAAAAATTAAATGTTAAAATTTCATCCATATTGACCTTTTTGGGAATGTTCGACAGGTCCGGAGTCATCGTTTTTCATCTGAAAATTGATTTTTTGGACTGTACCAAAAATGATTCAAAATGTAAATTGGATCGTGCCTCATGTTGAATAACCACTTTTTAAACCCTCACAGTGACCAAAATTGCCATTTTTACAGAGTTTTGCCTACTCAAAAGCTTCATTTTTGACCAATTTCAGGCACAGAAATGACTTTAAACACATTTATTTTAGTTGAAAAAGTCATAATTCACATCCAACAGTCATTTACAGTCAAAAAATTAAATGTTTAAATTTCATCCATATTGACCATTGTGGGAACGTTCGACAGGTCCGGAGTCATCGTTTTTCATCCGAAAATTGATTTTTTGGACTGTACCAAAAATGATTCAAAATGTGAATTGGATCGTGCCTCATGTTGAATAACCACTTTTTAAACCCTAACAGTGACCAAAATTGCCATTTTTACAGAGTTTTGCTTACCCAAAAGCTTCAATTTTGACCAATTTCGGGCACAGAAATGACTTTAAAGACACGTATTTTAGATGAAAAAGTCATAATTCACATCCAACAGTCATTTACAGTCAAAAAAATAAATGTTAAAATTTCATCCTTATTGACCATTTTGGGAACGTTCGACAGGTCCGGAGCCATCGTTTTTCATCAGAAAATTGATTTTTTGGACTGTACCAAAAATGATTCAAAATGTAAATTGGATCGTGCCTCATGTTGAATAACCACTTTTTAAACCCTAACAGTGACCAAAATTGCCATTTTTACAGAGTTATGCTTACTCAAACGCTTCAATTTTGACCAATTTCAGGGACAGAAATGACTTTAAACACACGTATTTTAGATGAAAAAGTCATAATTCACATCCAACAGTCATTTACAGTCAAAAAAATAAATGTGAAAATTTCATCCTTATTGACCATTTTGGGAACGTTCGACAGGTCCGGAGCCATCGTTTTTCATCAGAAAATTGATTTTTTGGACTGTACCAAAAATGATTCAAAATGTAAATTGGATCGTGCCTCATGTTGAATAACCACTTTTTAAACCCTCACAGTGACCAAAATTGCCATTTTTACAGAGTTTTGCTTACTCAAAAGCTTTAATTGTGACCAACTTCAGGGACAGAAATTACTTTAAACACACTTATTTTAGTTGGAAAAGTCATAATTCAGATTCCAACAGTCATTTACAGTCAAAAAATTAAATGTTAAAATTTCATCCATATTGACCTTTTTGGGAATGTTCGACAGGTTCGGAGTCATCGTTTTTCATCCGAAAATTGATTTTTTGGACTGTACCAAAAATGATTCAAAATGTAAATTGGATCGTGCCTCATGTTGAATAACCACTTTTTAAACCCTCACAGTGACCAAAATTGCCATTTTTACAGAGTTTTCCTTACTCAAAAGCTTCATTTTTGACCAATTTCAGGCACAGAAATGACTTTAAACACACGTATTTTAGTTGAAAAAGTCATAATTCACATCCAACAGTCATTTACAGTCCAAAAAATAAATGTTAAAATTTCATCCATATTGACCATTTTGGGAACGTTCGACAGGTCCGGAGCCATCGTTTTTCATCAGAAAATTGATTTTTTGGACTGTACCAAAATTATTCAAAATGTAAATTGGATCATGCCTCATGTTAAATAACCACTTTTTAAACCCTCACAGTGACCAAAATTGCCATTTTTACAAAGTTTTGCTTACTCAAAAGCTTCAATTTTGACCAGATTCAGGCACAGAAATGACTTTAAACACACTTATTTTAGTTGAAAAAGTCATAATTCACATCCAAGAGTCATTTACAGTCAAAAAATTAAATGTTAAAATTTCATCCATATTGACCATTTTGGGAACGTTCGACAGGTCTGGAGTCATCGTTTTTCATCCGAAAACTGATTTTTTGGACTGTACCAAAAATGATTCAAAATGTAAATTGGATCGTGCCTCATGTTGAATAACCACTTTTTAAACCCTAACAGTGACCAAAATTGCCATTTTTACAGAGTTTTGCTTACTCAAAAGCTTCAATTTTGACCAATTTCAGGCACAGAAATGACTTTAAACACACATATTTTAGATGAAAAATTCATAATTCACATCCAACAGTCATTTACAGTCAAAAAAATAAATGTTAAAATTTCATCCTTATTGACCATTTTGGGAACGTTCGACAGGTCCGGAGCCATCGTTTTTCATCAGAAAATTGATTTTTTGGACTGTACCAAAAATGATTCAAAATGTAAATTGGATCGTGCCTCATGTTGAATAACCACTTTTTAAACCCTCACAGTGACCAAAATTGCCATTTTTACAGAGTTTTGCTTACTCAAAAGCTTCAATTTGGACCAATTTCAGGCACAGAAATGACTTTAAACACATTTATTTTAGTTGAAAAAGTCATAATTCAGATTCCAACAGTCATTTACAGTCAAAAAATTAAATGTTAAAATTTCATCCATATTGACCTTTTTGGGAATGTTCGACAGGTTCGGAGTCATCGTTTTTCATCCGAAAATTGATTTTTTGGACTGTACCAAAAATGATTCAAAATGTAAATTGGATCGTGCCTCATGTTGAATAACCACTTTTTAAACCCTCACAGTGACCAAAATTGCCATTTTTACAGAGTTTTGCTTACTCAAAAGCTTCATTTTTGACCAATTTCAGGCACAGAAATGACTTTAAACACACTTATTTTAGTTGAAAAAGTCATAATTCACATCCAAGAGACATTTACAGTCAAAAAATTAAATGTTAAAATTTCATCCATATTGACCATTTTGGGAACGTTCGACAGGTCCGGAGTCATCGTCTTTCATCCGAAAATTGATTTTTTGGACTGTACCAAAAATGATTCAAAATGTAAATTGGATCGTGCCTCATGTTGAATAAACACTTTTTAAACCCTCACAGTGACCAAAATTGCCATTTTTACAGAGTTTTGCTTACTCAAAAGCTTCAATTTTGACCAATTTCAGGCACAGAAATGACTTTAAACACACCTATTTTAGTTGAAAAAGTCATAATTCACATTCAACAGTCATTTACAGTCAAAAAATTACATGTTAAAATTTCATCCATATTGACCATTTTGGGAACGTTCGACAGGTCCGGAGTCATCGTTTTTCATCCGAAAATTGATTTTTTGGACTGTACCAAAAATGATTCATAATGTAAATTGGATCGTGCCTCATGTTGAATAACCACTTTTTAAGCCCTCACAGTGACCAAAATTGCCATGTTTACAGAGTTTTGCTTACTCAAAAGCTTCATTTTTGACCAATTTCAGGCACAGAAATGACTTTCAACACATTTATTTTAGTTGAAAAAGTCATAATTCACATCCAACAGTCATTTACAGTCAAAAAATTAAATGTTAAAATTTCATCCATATTGACCTTTTTGGGAATGTTCGACAGGTTCGGAGTCATCGTTTTTCATCCGAAAATTGAGTTTTTTCGACTGTACCAAAAATGATTCAAAATGTAAATTGGATCGTGCCTCATGTTGAATAACCACTTTTTAAACCCTCACAGTGACCAAAATTGCCATTTTTACAGAGTTTTGCTTACTCAAAAGCTTCATTTTTGACCAATTTCAGGCACAGAAATGACTTTAAACACACTTATTTTAGTTGAAAAAGTCATAATTCACATCCAACAGTCATTTACAGTCAAAAAAATAAATGTTAAAATTTCATCCATATTGACCATTTTGGGAACGTTCGACAGGTCCGGAGTCATCGTTTTTCATCCGAAAATTGGATTTTTTGGACTGTACCAAAAATGATTCATAATGTAAATTAGATCGTGCCTCATGTTGAATAACCACTTTTTAAGCCCTCACAGTGACCAAAATTGCCATTTTTACAGAGTTTTGCTTACTCAAAAGCTTCATTTTTGACCAATTTCAGGCACAGAAATGACTTTAAACACATTTATTTTAGTTGAAAAAGTCATAATTCACATCCAACAGTCATTTACAGTCAAAAAATTAAATGTTAAAATTTCATCCATATTGACAATTTTGGGAACGATCGACAGGTCCGGAGTCATCGTTTTTCATCCGAAAATGGATTTTTTGGACTGTACCAAAAATGATTCAAAATGTAAATTGGATCGTGCCTCATGTTGAATAACCACTTTTTAAACCCTAACAGTGACCAAAATTGCCATTTTTACAGAGTTTTGCTTACTCAAATGCTTCAATTTTGACCAATTTCAGGCACAGAAATGACTTTAAACACACTTATTTTGGTTGAAAAAGTCATAATTCACATCCAAGAGACATTTACAGTCAAAAAATTAAATGTTAAAATTTCATCCATATTGACCATTTTGGGAACGTTCGACAGGTCCGGAGTCATCGTTTTTCATCCGAAAATTGATTTTTTGGACTGTACCAAAAATGATTCAAAATGTAAATTGGATCGTGCCTCATGTTGAATAACCACTTTTTAAACCCTAACAGTGACCAAAATTGCCATTTTTACAGAGTTTTGCTTACTCAAAAGCTTCAATTTTGACCAATTTCAGGCACAGAAATGACTTTAAACACACGTATTTTAGATGAAAAATTCATAATTCACATCCAACAGTCATTTACAGTCAAAAAATTACATGTTAAAATTTCATCCATATTGACCATTTTGGGAACGTTCGGCAGGTCCGGAGTCATCGTTTTTCATCCGAAAATTGATTTTTTGGACTGTACCAAAAATGATTCATAATGTAAATTGGATCGTGCCTCATGTTGAATAACCACTTTTTAAGCCCTCACAGTGACCAAAATTGCTATTTTTACAGAGTTTTGCTTACTCAAAAGCTTAATTTTTGACCAATTTCAGGCACAGAAATGACTTTAAACACATTTATTTTAGTTGAAAAAGTCATAATTCACATCCAACAGTCATTTACAGTCAAAAAATTAAATGTTAAAATGTCATCCATATTGACCATATTGGGAACGTTCGACAGGTCCGGAGTCATCGTTTTTCATCCGAAAATGGATTTTTTGGACTGTACCAAAAATGATTCATAATGTAAATTGGATCGTGCCTCATGTTGAATAACCACTTTTTAAGCCCTCACAGTGACCAAAATTGCCATTTTTACAGAGTTTTGCTTACTCAAAAGCTTCATTTTTGACCAATTTCGGGCACAGAAATGACTTTAAACACACTTATTTAAGTTGAAAAAGTCATAATTCACATCCAACAGTCATTTACAGTCAAACAATTAAATGTTAAAATTTCATCCATATTGACCATTTTGGGAACGTTCGACAGGTCCGGAGTCATCGTTTTTCATCCGAAAATGGATTTTTTGGACTGTACCAAAAATGATTCATAATGTAAATTGGATTGTGCCTCATGTTGAATAACCACTTTTTAAACAATCACAGTGACCAAAATTGCCATTTTTACAGAGTTTTGCCTACTCAAAAGCTTCATTTTTGACCAATTTCAGGCACAGAAATGACTTTAAACACATTTATTTTAGTTGAAAAAGTCATAATTCACATCCAACAGTCATTTACAGTCAAAAAATTAAATGTTTAAATTTCATCCATATTGACCATTTTGGGAACGTTCGACAGGTCCGGAGTCATCGTTTTTCATCCAAAAATTGATTTTTTGGACTGTACCAAAAATGATTCAAAATGTAAATTGGATCGTGCCTCATGTTGAATAGCCACTTTTTAAACCCTAACAGTGACCAAAATTGCCATTTTTACAGAGTTTTGCTTACTCAAAAGCTTCAATTTTGACCAATTTCAGGCACAGAAATGACTTTAAACACACGTATTTTAGATGAAAAAGTCATAATTCACATCCAACAGTCATTTACAGTCAAAAAAATAAATGTTAAAATTTCATCCATATTGACCATTTTGGGAACGTTCGACAGGTCCGGAGCCATCGTTTTTCATCAGAAAATTGATTTTTTGGACTGTACCAAAAATGATTCAAAATGTAAATTGGATCGTGCCTCATGTTGAATAACCACTTTTTAAACCCTCACAGTGACCAAAATTGCCATTTTTACAGAGTTTTGCCTACTCAAAAGCTTCATTTTTGACCAATTTCAGGCACAGAAATGACTTTAAACACATTTATTTTAGTTGAAAAAGTCATAATTCACATCCAACAGTCATTTACAGTCAAAAAATTAAATGTTTACATTTCATCCATATTGACCATTGTGGGAACGTTCGACAGGTCCGGAGTCATCGTTTTTCATCCGAAAATTGATTTTTTGGACTGTACCAAAAATGATTCAAAATGTGAATTGGATCGTGCCTCATGTTGAATAACCACTTTTTAAACCCTAACAGTGACCAAAATTGCCATTTTTACAGAGTTTTGCTTACCCAAATGCTTCAATTTTGACCAATTTCGGGCACAGAAATGACTTTAAAGACACGTATTTTAGATGAAAAAGTCATAATTCACATCCAACAGTCATTTACAGTCAAAAAAATAAATGTTAAAATTTCATCCTTATTGACCATTTTGGGAACGTTCGACAGGTCCGGAGCCATCGTTTTTCATCAGAAAATTGATTTTTTGGACTGTACCAAAAATGATTCAAAATGTAAATTGGATCGTGCCTCATGTTGAATAACCACTTTTTAAACCCTAACAGTGACCAAAATTGCCATTTTTACAGAGTTTTGCTTACTCAAACGCTTCAATTTTGACCATTTCAGGGACAGAAATGACTTTAAACACACGTATTTTAGATGAAAAAGTAATTATTCACATCCAACAGTCATTTACAGTCAAAAAAATAAATGTGAAAATTTCATCCTTATTGACCATTTTGGGAACGTTCGACAGGTCCGGAGTCATCGTTTTTCATCCGAAAATGGATTTTTTGGACTGTACCAAAAATGATTCATAATGTAAATTTGATCGTGCCTCATGTTGAATAACCACTTTTTAAGCCCTCACAGTGACCAAAATTGCCATGTTTACAGAGTTTTGCTTACTCAAAAGCTTCATTTTTGACCAATTTCAGGCACAGAAATGACTTTCAACACATTTATTTTAGTTGAAAAAGTCATAATTCACATCCAACAGTCATTTACAGTCAAAAAACTTAAATGTTAAAATTTCATCCATATTGACCATTTTGGGAACGTTCGACAGGTCCGGAGTCATCGTTTTTCATCCGAAAATGGATTTTTTGGACTGTACCAAAAATGATTCATAATGTAAATTGGATCGTGCCTCATGTTGAATAACCACTTTTTAAGCCCTCACAGTGACCAAAATTGCTATTTTTACAGAGTTTTGCTTACTCAAAAGCTTCATTTTTGACCAATTTCAGGCACAGAAATGACTTTAAACACATTTATTTTAGTAGAAAAGTCATAATTCACATCCAACAGTCATTTACAGTCCAAAAATTAAATGTTAAAATTTCATCCATATTGACCATATTGGGAACGTTCGACAGGTCCGGAGTCATCGTTTTTCATCCGAAAATGGATTTTTTGGACTGTACCAAAAATGATTCATAATGTAAATTGGATCGTGCCTCATGTTGAATAACCACTTTTTAAGCCCTCACAGTGACCAAAATTGCCATTTTTACAGAGTTTTGCTTACTCAAAAGCTTCATTTTTGACCAATTTCGGGCACAGAAATTACTTTAAACACATTTATTTTAGTTGAAAAAGTCATAATTCACATCCAACAGTCATTTACCGTCAAAAAATTACATGTTAAAATTTCATCCATATTGACCATTTTGGGAACGTTCGACAGGTCCGGAGTCATCGTTTTTTATCCGAAAATGGATTTTTTGGACTGTACCAAAAATGATTCATAATGTAAATTGGATCGTGCCTCATGTTGAATAACCACTTTTTAAGCCCTCACAGTGACCAAAATTGCCATGTTTACAGAGTTTTGCTTACTCAAAAGCTTCATTTTTGACCAATTTCAGGCACAGAAATGACTTTCAACACATTTATTTTAGTTGAAAAAGTCATAATTCACATCCAACAGTCATTTACAGTCAAAAAATTAAATGTTAAAATTTCATCCATATTGACCATTTTGGGAACGTGCGACAGGTCCGGAGTCATCGTTTTTCATCCGAAAATGGATTTTTTGGACTGTACCAAAAATGATTCATAATGTAAATTGGATCGTGCCTCATGTTGAATATTCACTTTTTAAGCCCTCACAGTGACCAAAATTGCCATTTTTACAGAGTTTTGCTTACTCAAAAGCTTCATTTTTGACCAATTTCAGGCACAGAAATGACTTTAAACACATTTATTTTAGTTGAAAAAGTAATAATTCACATCCAACAGTCATTTACAGTCAAAAAATTAAATGTTAAAATTTCATCCATATTGACCTTTTTGGGAATGTTCGACAGGTCCGGAGTCATCGTTTTTCATCTGAAAATTGATTTTTTGGACTGTACCAAAAATGATTCAAAATGTAAATTGGATCGTGCCTCATGTTGAATAACCACTTTTTAAACCCTCACAGTGACCAAAATTGCCATTTTTACAGAGTTTTGCCTACTCAAAAGCTTCATTTTTGACCAATTTCAGGCACAGAAATGACTTTAAACACATTTATTTTAGTTGAAAAAGTCATAATTCACATCCAACAGTCATTTACAGTCAAAAAATTAAATGTTTAAATTTCATCCATATTGACCATTGTGGGAACGTTCGACAGGTCCGGAGTCATCGTTTTTCATCCGAAAATTGATTTTTTGGACTGTACCAAAAATGATTCAAAATGTGAATTGGATCGTGCCTCATGTTGAATAACCACTTTTTAAACCCTAACAGTGACCAAAATTGCCATTTTTACAGAGTTTTGCTTACCCAAAAGCTTCAATTTTGACCAATTTCGGGCACAGAAATGACTTTAAAGACACGTATTTTAGATGAAAAAGTCATAATTCACATCCAACAGTCATTTACAGTCAAAAAAATAAATGTTAAAATTTCATCCTTATTGACCATTTTGGGAACGTTCGACAGGTCCGGAGCCATCGTTTTTCATCAGAAAATTGATTTTTTGGACTGTACCAAAAATGATTCAAAATGTAAATTGGATCGTGCCTCATGTTGAATAACCACTTTTTAAACCCTAACAGTGACCAAAATTGCCATTTTTACAGAGTTATGCTTACTCAAACGCTTCAATTTTGACCAATTTCAGGGACAGAAATGACTTTAAACACACGTATTTTAGATGAAAAAGTCATAATTCACATCCAACAGTCATTTACAGTCAAAAAAATAAATGTGAAAATTTCATCCTTATTGACCATTTTGGGAACGTTCGACAGGTCCGGAGCCATCGTTTTTCATCAGAAAATTGATTTTTTGGACTGTACCAAAAATGATTCAAAATGTAAATTGGATCGTGCCTCATGTTGAATAACCACTTTTTAAACCCTCACAGTGACCAAAATTGCCATTTTTACAGAGTTTTGCTTACTCAAAAGCTTTAATTGTGACCAACTTCAGGGACAGAAATTACTTTAAACACACTTATTTTAGTTGGAAAAGTCATAATTCAGATTCCAACAGTCATTTACAGTCAAAAAATTAAATGTTAAAATTTCATCCATATTGACCTTTTTGGGAATGTTCGACAGGTTCGGAGTCATCGTTTTTCATCCGAAAATTGATTTTTTGGACTGTACCAAAAATGATTCAAAATGTAAATTGGATCGTGCCTCATGTTGAATAACCACTTTTTAAACCCTCACAGTGACCAAAATTGCCATTTTTACAGAGTTTTCCTTACTCAAAAGCTTCATTTTTGACCAATTTCAGGCACAGAAATGACTTTAAACACACGTATTTTAGTTGAAAAAGTCATAATTCACATCCAACAGTCATTTACAGTCAAAAAAATAAATGTTAAAATTTCATCCATATTGACCATTTTGGGAACGTTCGACAGGTCCGGAGCCATCGTTTTTCATCAGAAAATTGATTTTTTGGACTGTACCAAAATTATTCAAAATGTAAATTGGATCATGCCTCATGTTAAATAACCACTTTTTAAACCCTCACAGTGACCAAAATTGCCATTTTTACAAAGTTTTGCTTACTCAAAAGCTTCAATTTTGACCAGATTCAGGCACAGAAATGACTTTAAACACACTTATTTTAGTTGAAAAAGTCATAATTCACATCCAAGAGTCATTTACAGTCAAAAAATTAAATGTTAAAATTTCATCCATATTGACCATTTTGGGAACGTTCGACAGGTCTGGAGTCATCGTTTTTCATCCGAAAACTGATTTTTTGGACTGTACCAAAAATGATTCAAAATGTAAATTGGATCGTGCCTCATGTTGAATAACCACTTTTTAAACCCTAACAGTGACCAAAATTGCCATTTTTACAGAGTTTTGCTTACTCAAAAGCTTCAATTTTGACCAATTTCAGGCACAGAAATGACTTTAAACACACATATTTTAGATGAAAAATTCATAATTCACATCCAACAGTCATTTACAGTCAAAAAAATAAATGTTAAAATTTCATCCTTATTGACCATTTTGGGAACGTTCGACAGGTCCGGAGCCATCGTTTTTCATCAGAAAATTGATTTTTTGGACTGTACCAAAAATGATTCAAAATGTAAATTGGATCGTGCCTCATGTTGAATAACCACTTTTTAAACCCTCACAGTGACCAAAATTGCCATTTTTACAGAGTTTTGCTTACTCAAAAGCTTCAATTTGGACCAATTTCAGGCACAGAAATGACTTTAAACACATTTATTTTAGTTGAAAAAGTCATAATTCAGATTCCAACAGTCATTTACAGTCAAAAAATTAAATGTTAAAATTTCATCCATATTGACCTTTTTGGGAATGTTCAACAGGTTCGGAGTCATCGTTTTTCATCCGAAAATTGATTTTTTGGACTGTACCAAAAATGATTCAAAATGTAAATTGGATCGTGCCTCATGTTGAATAACCACTTTTTAAACCCTCACAGTGACCAAAATTGCCATTTTTACAGAGTTTTGCTTACTCAAAAGCTTCATTTTTGACCAATTTCAGGCACAGAAATGACTTTAAACACACTTATTTTAGTTGAAAAAGTCATAATTCACATCCAAGAGACATTTACAGTCAAAAAATTAAATGTTAAAATTTCATCCATATTGACCATTTTGGGAACGTTCGACAGGTCCGGAGTCATCGTCTTTCATCCGAAAATTGATTTTTTGGACTGTACCAAAAATGATTCAAAATGTAAATTGGATCGTGCCTCATGTTGAATAAACACTTTTTAAACCCTCACAGTGACCAAAATTGCCATTTTTACAGAGTTTTGCTTACTCAAAAGCTTCAATTTTGACCAATTTCAGGCACAGAAATGACTTTAAACACACCTATTTTAGTTGAAAAAGTCATAATTCACATTCAACAGTCATTTACAGTCAAAAAATTACATGTTAAAATTTCATCCATATTGACCATTTTGGGAACGTTCGACAGGTCCGGAGTCATCGTTTTTCATCCGAAAATTGATTTTTTGGACTGTACCAAAAATGATTCATAATGTAAATTGGATCGTGCCTCATGTTGAATAACCACTTTTTAAGCCCTCACAGTGACCAAAATTGCCATGTTTACAGAGTTTTGCTTACTCAAAAGCTTCATTTTTGACCAATTTCAGGCACAGAAATGACTTTAAACACACGTATTTTAGTTGAAAAAGTCATAATTCACATCCAACAGTCATTTACAGTCAAAAAAATAAATGTTAAAATTTCATCCATATTGACCATTTTGGGAACGTTCGACAGGTCCGGAGCCATCGTTTTTCATCAGAAAATTGATTTTTTGGACTGTACCAAAATTATTCAAAATGTAAATTGGATCATGCCTCATGTTAAATAACCACTTTTTAAACCCTCACAGTGACCAAAATTGCCATTTTTACAAAGTTTTGCTTACTCAAAAGCTTCAATTTTGACCAGATTCAGGCACAGAAATGACTTTAAACACACTTATTTTAGTTGAAAAAGTCATAATTCACATCCAAGAGTCATTTACAGTCAAAAAATTAAATGTTAAAATTTCATCCATATTGACCATTTTGGGAACGTTCGACAGGTCTGGAGTCATCGTTTTTCATCCGAAAACTGATTTTTTGGACTGTACCAAAAATGATTCAAAATGTAAATTGGATCGTGCCTCATGTTGAATAACCACTTTTTAAACCCTAACAGTGACCAAAATTGCCATTTTTACAGAGTTTTGCTTACTCAAAAGCTTCAATTTTGACCAATTTCAGGCACAGAAATGACTTTAAACACACATATTTTAGATGAAAAATTCATAATTCACATCCAACAGTCATTTACAGTCAAAAAAATAAATGTTAAAATTTCATCCTTATTGACCATTTTGGGAACGTTCGACAGGTCCGGAGCCATCGTTTTTCATCAGAAAATTGATTTTTTGGACTGTACCAAAAATGATTCAAAATGTAAATTGGATCGTGCCTCATGTTGAATAACCACTTTTTAAACCCTCACAGTGACCAAAATTGCCATTTTTACAGAGTTTTGCTTACTCAAAAGCTTCAATTTGGACCAATTTCAGGCACAGAAATGACTTTAAACACATTTATTTTAGTTGAAAAAGTCATAATTCAGATTCCAACAGTCATTTACAGTCAAAAAATTAAATGTTAAAATTTCATCCATTTTGACCTTTTTGGGAATGTTCGACAGGTTCGGAGTCATCGTTTTTCATCCGAAAATTGATTTTTTGGACTGTACCAAAAATGATTCAAAATGTAAATTGGATCGTGCCTCATGTTGAATAACCACTTTTTAAACCCTCACAGTGACCAAAATTGCCATTTTTACAGAGTTTTGCTTACTCAAAAGCTTCATTTTTGACCAATTTCAGGCACAGAAATGACTTTAAACACACTTATTTTAGTTGAAAAAGTCATAATTCACATCCAAGAGACATTTACAGTCAAAAAATTAAATGTTAAAATTTCATCCATATTGACCATTTTGGGAACGTTCGACAGGTCCGGAGTCATCGTCTTTCATCCGAAAATTGATTTTTTGGACTGTACCAAAAATGATTCAAAATGTAAATTGGATCGTGCCTCATGTTGAATAAACACTTTTTAAACCCTCACAGTGACCAAAATTGCCATTTTTACAGAGTTTTGCTTACTCAAAAGCTTCAATTTTGACCAATTTCAGGCACAGAAATGACTTTAAACACACCTATTTTAGTTGAAAAAGTCATAATTCACATTCAACAGTCATTTACAGTCAAAAAATTACATGTTAAAATTTCATCCATATTGACCATTTTGGGAACGTTCGACAGGTCCGGAGTCATCGTTTTTCATCCGAAAATTGATTTTTTGGACTGTACCAAAAATGATTCATAATGTAAATTGGATCGTGCCTCATGTTGAATAACCACTTTTTAAGCCCTCACAGTGACCAAAATTGCCATGTTTACAGAGTTTTGCTTACTCAAAAGCTTCATTTTTGACCAATTTCAGGCACAGAAATGACTTTCAACACATTTATTTTAGTTGAAAAAGTCATAATTCACATCCAACAGTCATTTACAGTCAAAAAATTAAATGTTAAAATTTCATCCATATTGACCTTTTTGGGAATGTTCGACAGGTTCGGAGTCATCGTTTTTCATCCGAAAATTGAGTTTTTTCGACTGTACCAAAAATGATTCAAAATGTAAATTGGATCGTGCCTCATGTTGAATAACCACTTTTTAAACCCTCACAGTGACCAAAATTGCCATTTTTACAGAGTTTTGCTTACTCAAAAGCTTCATTTTTGACCAATTTCAGGCACAGAAATGACTTTAAACACACTTATTTTAGTTGAAAAAGTCATAATTCACATCCAACAGTCATTTACAGTCAAAAAAATAAATGTTAAAATTTCATCCATATTGACCATTTTGGGAACGTTCGACAGGTCCGGAGTCATCGTTTTTCATCCGAAAATGGATTTTTTGGACTGTACCAAAAATGATTCATAATGTAAATTGGATCGTGCCTCATGTTGAATAACCACTTTTTAAGCCCTCACAGTGACCAAAATTGCCATTTTTACAGAGTTTTTCTTACTCAAAAGCTTCATTTTTGACCAATTTCAGGCACAGAAATTACTTTAAACACATTTATTTTAGTTGAAAAAGTCATAATTCACATCCAACAGTCATTTACAGTCAAAAAATTAAATGTTAAAATTTCATCCATATTGACCATTTTGGGAACGTTCGACAGGTCCGGAGTCATCGTTTTTCATCCGAAAATTGGATTTTTTGGACTGTACCAAAAATGATTCATAATGTAAATTAGATCGTGCCTCATGTTGAATAACCACTTTTTAAGCCCTCACAGTGACCAAAATTGCCATTTTTACAGAGTTTTGCTTACTCAAAAGCTTCATTTTTGACCAATTTCAGGCACAGAAATGACTTTAAACACATTTATTTTAGTTGAAAAAGTCATAATTCACATCCAACAGTCATTTACAGTCAAAAAATTAAATGTTAAAATTTCATCCATATTGACAATTTTGGGAACGATCGACAGGTCCGGAGTCATCGTTTTTCATCCGAAAATGGATTTTTTGGACTGTACCAAAAATGATTCAAAATGTAAATTGGATCGTGCCTCATGTTTAATAACCACTTTTTAAACCCTAACAGTGACCAAAATTGCCATTTTTACAGAGTTTTGCTTACTCAAATGCTTCAATTTTGACCAATTTCAGGCACAGAAATGACTTTAAACACACTTATTTTGGTTGAAAAAGTCATAATTCACATCCAAGAGACATTTACAGTCAAAAAATTAAATGTTAAAATTTCATCCATATTGACCATTTTGGGAACGTTCGACAGGTCCGGAGTCATCGTTTTTCATCCGAAAATTGATTTTTTGGACTGTACCAAAAATGATTCAAAATGTAAATTGGATCGTGCCTCATGTTGAATAACCACTTTTTAAACCCTAACAGTGACCAAAATTGCCATTTTTACAGAGTTTTGCTTACTCAAAAGCTTCAATTTTGACCAATTTCAGGCACAGAAATGACTTTAAACACACGTATTTTAGATGAAAAATTCATAATTCACATCCAACAGTCATTTACAGTCAAAAAATTACATGTTAAAATTTCATCCATATTGACCATTTTGGGAACGTTCGGCAGGTCCGGAGTCATCGTTTTTCATCCGAAAATTGATTTTTTGGACTGCACCAAAAATGATTCATAATGTAAATTGGATCGTGCCTCATGTTGAATAACCACTTTTTAAGCCCTCACAGTGACCAAAATTGCTATTTTTACAGAGTTTTGCTTACTCAAAAGCTTAATTTTTGACCAATTTCAGGCACAGAAATGACTTTAAACACATTTATTTTAGTTGAAAAAGTCATAATTCACATCCAACAGTCATTTACAGTCAAAAAATTAAATGTTAAAATGTCATCCATATTGACCATATTGGGAACGTTCGACAGGTCCGGAGTCATCGTTTTTCATCCGAAAATGGATTTTTTGGACTGTACCAAAAATGATTCATAATGTAAATTGGATCGTGCCTAATGTTGAATAACCACTTTTTAAGCCCTCACAGTGACCAAAATTGCCATTTTTACAGAGTTTTGCTTACTCAAAAGCTTCATTTTTGACCAATTTCGGGCACAGAAATGACTTTAAACACATTTATTTTAGTTGAAAAAGTCATAATTCACATCCAACAGTCATTTACAGTCAAAAAATTAAATGTTTAAATTTCATCCATATTGACCATTTTGGGAACGTTCGACAGGTCCGGAGTCATCGTTTTTCATCCAAAAATTGATTTTTTGGACTGTACCAAAAATGATTCAAAATGTAAATTGGATCGTGCCTCATGTTGAATAGCCACTTTTTAAACCCTAACAGTGACCAAAATTGCCATTTTTACAGAGTTTTGCTTACTCAAAAGCTTCAATTTTGACCAATTTCAGGCACAGAAATGACTTTAAACACACGTATTTTAGATGAAAAAGTCATAATTCACATCCAACAGTCATTTACAGTCAAAAAATTAAATGTTTAAATTTCATCCATATTGACCATTTTGGGAACGTTCGACAGGTCCGGAGCCATCGTTTTTCATCAGAAAATTGATTTTTTGGACTGTACCAAAAATGATTCAAAATGTAAATTGGATCGTGCCTCATGTTGAATAACCACTTTTTAAACCCTCACAGTGACCAAAATTGCCATTTTTACAGAGTTTTGCCTACTCAAAAGCTTCATTTTTGACCAATTTCAGGCACAGAAATGACTTTAAACACATTTATTTTAGTTGAAAAAGTCATAATTCACATCCAACAGTCATTTACAGTCAAAAAATTAAATGTTTAAATTTCATCCATATTGACCATTGTGGGAACGTTCGACAGGTCCGAAGTCATCGTTTTTCATCCGAAAATTGATTTTTTGGACTGTACCAAAAATGATTCAAAATGTGAATTGGATCGTGCCTCATGTTGAATAACCACTTTTTAAACCCTAACAGTGACCAAAATTGCCATTTTTACAGAGTTTTGCTTACCCAAAAGCTTCAATTTTGACCAATTTCGGGCACAGAAATGACTTTAAAGACACGTATTTTAGATGAAAAAGTCATAATTCACATCCAACAGTCATTTACAGTCAAAAAAATAAATGTTAAAATTTCATCCTTATTGACCATTTTGGGAACGTTCGACAGGTCCGGAGCCATCGTTTTTCATCAGAAAATTGATTTTTTGGACTGTACCAAAAATGATTCAAAATGTAAATTGGATCGTGCCTCATGTTGAATAACCACTTTTTAAACCCTAACAGTGACCAAAATTGCCATTTTTACAGAGTTATGCTTACTCAAACGCTTCAATTTTGACCAATTTCAGGGACAGAAATGACTTTAAACACACGTATTTTAGATGAAAAAGTCATAATTCACATCCAACAGTCATTTACAGTCAAAAAAATAAATGTGAAAATTTCATCCTTATTGACCATTTTGGGAACGTTCGACAGGTCCGGAGCCATCGTTTTTCATCAGAAAATTGATTTTTTGGACTGTACCAAAAATGATTCAAAATGTAAATTGGATCGTGCCTCATGTTGAATAACCACTTTTTAAACCCTCACAGTGACCAAAATTGCCATTTTTACAGAGTTTTGCTTACTCAAAAGCTTTAATTGTGACCAACTTCAGGGACAGAAATTACTTTAAACACACTTATTTTAGTTGGAAAAGTCATAATTCAGATTCCAACAGTCATTTACAGTCAAAAAATTAAATGTTAAAATTTCATCCATATTGACCTTTTTGGGAATGTTCGACAGGTTCGGAGTCATCGTTTTTCATCCGAAAATTGATTTTTTGGACTGTACCAAAAATGATTCAAAATGTAAATTGGATCGTGCCTCATGTTGAATAACCACTTTTTAAACCCTCACAGTGACCAAAATTGCCATTTTTACAGAGTTTTGCCTACTCAAAAGCTTCATTTTTGACCAATTTCAGGCACAGAAATGACTTTAAACACATTTATTTTAGTTGAAAAAGTCATAATTCACATCCAACAGTCATTTACAGTCAAAAAATTAAATGTTTAAATTTCATCCATATTGACCATTGTGGGAACGTTCGACAGGTCCGAAGTCATCGTTTTTCATCCGAAAATTGATTTTTTGGACTGTACCAAAAATGATTCAAAATGTGAATTGGATCGTGCCTCATGTTGAATAACCACTTTTTAAACCCTAACAGTGACCAAAATTGCCATTTTTACAGAGTTTTGCTTACCCAAAGCTTCAATTTTGACCAATTTCGGGCACAGAAATGACTTTAAAGACACGTATTTTAGATGAAAAAGTCATAATTCACATCCAACAGTCATTTACAGTCAAAAAAAATAAATGTTAAAATTTCATCCTTATTGACCATTTTGGGAACGTTCGACAGGTCCGGAGCCATCGTTTTTCATCAGAAAATTGATTTTTTGGACTGTACCAAAAATGATTCAAAATGTAAATTGGATCGTGCCTCATGTTGAATAACCACTTTTTAAACCCTAACAGTGACCAAAATTGCCATTTTTACAGAGTTATGCTTACTCAAACGCTTCAATTTTGACCAATTTCAGGGACAGAAATGACTTTAAACACACGTATTTTAGATGAAAAAGTCATAATTCACATCCAACAGTCATTTACAGTCAAAAAAATAAATGTGAAAATTTCATCCTTATTGACCATTTTGGGAACGTTCGACAGGTCCGGAGCCATCGTTTTTCATCAGAAAATTGATTTTTTGGACTGTACCAAAAATGATTCAAAATGTAAATTGGATCGTGCCTCATGTTGAATAACCACTTTTTAAACCCTCACAGTGACCAAAATTGCCATTTTTACAGAGTTTTGCTTACTCAAAAGCTTTAATTGTGACCAACTTCAGGGACAGAAATTACTTTAAACACACTTATTTTAGTTGGAAAAGTCATAATTCAGATTCCAACAGTCATTTACAGTCAAAAAATTAAATGTTAAAATTTCATCCATATTGACCTTTTTGGGAATGTTCGACAGGTTCGGAGTCATCGTTTTTCATCCGAAAATTGATTTTTTGGACTGTACCAAAAATGATTCAAAATGTAAATTGGATCGTGCCTCATGTTGAATAACCACTTTTTAAACCCTCACAGTGACCAAAATTGCCATTTTTACAGAGTTTTCCTTACTCAAAAGCTTCATTTTTGACCAATTTCAGGCACAGAAATGACTTTAAACACACTTATTTTAGTTGAAAAAGTCATAATTCACATCCAACAGTCATTTACAGTCAAAAAAATAAATGTTAAAATTTCATCCATATTGACCATTTTGGGAACGTTCGACAGGTCCGGAGCCATCGTTTTTCATCAGAAAATTGATTTTTTGGACTGTACCAAAATTATTCAAAATGTAAATTGGATCATGCCTCATGTTAAATAACCACTTTTTAAACCCTCACAGTGACCAAAATTGCCATTTTTACAGAGTTTTGCTTACTCAAAAGCTTCAATTTTGACCAGATTCAGGCACAGAAATGACTTTAAACACACTTATTTTAGTTGAAAAAGTCATAATTCACATCCAAGAGTCATTTACAGTCAAAAAATTAAATGTTAAAATTTCATCCATATTGACCATTTTGGGAACGTTCGACAGGTCCGGAGTCATCGTTTTTCATCCGAAAATTGATTTTTTGGACTGTACCAAAAATGATTCAAAATGTAAATTGGATCGTGCCTCATGTTGAATAAGCACTTTTTAAACCCTAACAGTGACCAAAATTGCCATTTTTACAGAGTTTTGCTTACTCAAAAGCTTCATTTTTGACCAATTTCAGGCACAGAAATGACTTTAAACACACTTATTTTAGTTGAAAAAGTCATAATTCACATCCAACAGTCATTTACAGTCAAAAAAATAAATGTTAAAATTTCATCCATATTGACCATTTTGGGAACGTTCGACAGGTCCGGAGTCATCGTTTTTCATCCGAAAATGGATTTTTTGGACTGTACCAAAAATGATTCATAATGTAAATTGGATCGTGCCTCATGTTGAATAACCACTTTTTAAGCCCTCACAGTGACCAAAATTGCCATTTTTACAGAGTTTTTCTTACTCAAAAGCTTCATTTTTGACCAATTTCAGGCACAGAAATTACTTTAAACACATTTATTTTAGTTGAAAAAGTCATAATTCACATCCAACAGTCATTTACAGTCAAAAAATTAAATGTTAACATTTCATCCATATTGACCATTTTGGGAACGTTCGACAGGTCCGGAGTCATCGTTTTTCATCCGAAAATTGGATTTTTTGGACTGTACCAAAAATGATTCATAATGTAAATTGGATCGTGCCTCATGTTGAATAACCACTTTTTAAGCCCTCACAGTGACCAAAATTGCCATTTTTACAGAGTTTTGCTTACTCAAAAGCTTCATTTTTGACCAATTTCAGGAACAGAAATGACTTTAAACACACCTATTTTAGTTGAAAAAGTCATAATTCACATTCAACAGTCATTTACAGTCAAAAAATTAAATGTTAAAATTTCATCCATATTGACCATTTTGGGAACGTTCGACAGGTCCGGAGTCATCGTTTTTCATCCGAAAATGGATTTTTTGGACTGTACCAAAAATGATTCATAATGTAAATTGGATCGTGCCTCATGTTGAATAACCAGTTTTTAAGCCCTCACAGTGACCAAAATTGCCATGTTTACAGAGTTTTGCTTACTCAAAAGCTTCATTTTTGACCAATTTCAGGCACAGAAATGACTTTCAACACATTTATTTTAGTTGAAAAAGTCATAATTCACATCCAACAGTCATTTACAGTCAAAAAATTAAATGTTAACATTTCATCCATATTGACCTGTTTGGGAATGTTCGACAGGTTCGGAGTCATCGTTTTTCATCCGAAAATTGAGTTTTTTCGACTGTACCAAAAATGATTCAAAATGTAAATTGGATCGTGCCTCATGTTGAATAACCAATTTTTAAACCCTCACAGTGACCAAAATTGCCATTTTTACAGAGTTTTGCTTACTCAAAAGCTTCATTTTTGACTAATTTCAGGCACAGAAATGACTTTAAACACACTTATTTTAGTTGAAAAAGTCATAATTCACATCCAACAGTCATTTACAGTCAAAAAAATAAATGTTAAAATTTCATCCATATTGACCATATTGGGAACGTTCGACAGGTCCGGAGTCATCGTTTTTCATCCGAAAATGGATTTTTTGGACTGTACCAAAAATTATTCATAATGTAAATTGGATCGTGCCTCATGTTGAATAACCACTTTTTAAGCCCTCACAGTGACCAAAATTGCCATTTTTACAGAGTTTTTCTTACTCAAAAGCTTCATTTTTGACCAATTTCAGGCACAGAAATTACTTTAAACACATTTATTTTAGTTGAAAAAGTCATAATTCACATCCAACAGTCATTTACAGTCAAAAAATTAAATGTTAAAATGTCATCCATATTGACCATTTTGGGAACGTTCGACAGGTCCGGAGTCATCGTTTTTCATCCGAAAATTGATTTTTTGGACTGTACCAAAAATGATTCATAATGTAAATTGGATCGTGCCTCATGTTGAATAACCACTTTTTAAGCCCTCACAGTGACCAAAATTGCTATTTTTACAGAGTTTTGCTTACTCAAAAGCTTCATTTTTGACCAATTTCAGGCACAGAAATGACTTTCAACACATTTATTTTAGTTGAAAAAGTGATAATTCACATCCAACAGTCATTTACAGTCAAAAAATAAATGTTAAAATTTCATCCATATTGACCATTTTGGGAATGTTCGACAGGTCCGGAGTCATCGTTTTTCATCCGAAAATGGATTTTTTGGACTGTACCAAAAATGATTCATAATGTAAATTGGATCGTGCCTCATGTTGAATAACCACTTTTTAAGCCCTCACAGTGACCAAAATTGCCATTTTTACAGAGTTTTGCTTACTCAAAAGCTTCATTTTTGACCAATTTCAGGCACAGAAATGACTTTAAACACATTTATTTTAGTTGAAAAAGTAATAATTCACATCCAACAGTCATTTACAGTCAAAAAATTAAATGTTAAAATTTCATCCATATTGACCTTTTTGGGAATGTTCGACAGGTTCGGAGTCATCGTTTTTCATCCGAAAATTGATTTTTTGGACTGTACCAAAAATGATTCAAAATGTAAATTGGATCGTGCCTCATGTTGAATAACCACTTTTTAAACCCTCACAGTGACCAAAATTGTCATTTTTACAGAGTTTTGCTTACTCAAAAGCTTCATTTTTGACCAATTTCAGGCACAGAAATGACTTTAAACACACTTATTTTAGTTGAAAAAGTCATAATTCACATCCAACAGTCATTTACAGTCAAAAAAATAAATGTTAAAATTTCATCCATATTGACCATTTTGGGAACGTTCGACAGGTCCGGAGTCATCGTTTTTCATCCGGAAAATGGATTTTTTGGACTGTACCAAAAATGATTCATAATGTAAATTGGATCGTGCCTCATGTTGAATAACCACTTTTTAAGCCCTCACAGTGACCAAAATTGCCATTTTTACAGAGTTTTTCTTACTCAAAAGCTTCATTTTTTACCAATTTCAGGCACAGAAATTACTTTAAACACATTTATTTTAGTTGAAAAAGTCATAATTCACATCCAACAGTCATTTACAGTCAAAAAATTAAATGTTAAAATTTCATCCATATTGACCATTTTGGGAACGTTCGACAGGTCCGGAGTCATCGTTTTTCATCCGGAAAATGGATTTTTTGGACTGTACCAAAAATGATTCATAATGTAAATTGGATCGTGCCTCATGTTGAATAACCACTTTTTAAGCCCTCACAGTTACCAAAATTGCCATTTTTACAGAGTTTTGCTTACCCAAAAGCTTCAATTTTGACCAATTTCGGGCACAGAAATGACTTTAAAGACACGTATTTTAGATGAAAAAGTCATAATTCACATCCAACAGTCATTTACAGTCAAAAAAATAAATGTTAAAATTTCATCCTTATTGACCATTTTGGGAACGTTCGACAGGTCCGGAGCCATCGTTTTTCATCAGAAAATAGATTTTTTGGACTGTACCAAAAATGATTCAAAATGTAAATTGGATCGTGCCTCATGTTGAATAACCACTTTTTAAACCCTAACAGTGACCAAAATTGCCATTTTTACAGAGTTTTGCTTACTCAAACGCTTCAATTTTGACCATTTCAGGGACAGAAATGACTTTAAACACACGTATTTTAGATGAAAAAGTCATTATTCACATCCAACAGTCATTTACAGTCAAAAAAATAAATGTGAAAATTTCATCCTTATTGACCATTTTGGGAACGTTCGACAGGTCCGGAGTCATCGTTTTTCATCCGAAAATGGATTTTTTGGACTGTACCAAAAATGATTCATAATGTAAATTTGATCGTGCCTCATGTTGAATAACCACTTTTTAAGCCCTCACAGTGACCAAAATTGCCATGTTTACAGAGTTTTGCTTACTCAAAAGCTTCATTTTTGACCAATTTCAGGCACAGAAATGACTTTCAACACATTTATTTTAGTTGAAAAAGTCATAATTCACATCCAACAGTCATTTACAGTCAAAAAATGTAAATGTTAAAATTTCATCCATATTGACCATTTTGGGAACGTTCGACAGGTCCGGAGTCATCGTTTTTCATCCGAAAATGGATTTTTTGGACTGTACCAAAAATGATTCATAATGTAAATTGGATCGTGCCTCATGTTGAATAACCACTTTTTAAGCCCTCACAGTGACCAAAATTGCTATTTTTACAGAGTTTTGCTTACTCAAAAGCTTCATTTTTGACCAATTTCAGGCACAGAAATGACTTTAAACACATTTATTTTAGTAGAAAAAGTCATAATTCACATCCAACAATCATTTACAGTCAAAAAATTAAATGTTAAAATTTCATCCATATTGACCATATTGGGAACGTTCGACAGGTCCGGAGTCATCGTTTTTCATCCGAAAATGGATTTTTTGGACTGTACCAAAAATGATTCATAATGTAAATTGGATCGTGCCTCATGTTGAATAACCACTTTTTAAGCCCTCACAGTGACCAAAATTGCCATTTTTACAGAGTTTTGCTTACTCAAAAGCTTCATTTTTGACCAATTTCGGGCACAGAAATTACTTTAAACACATTTATTTTAGTTGAAAAAGTCATAATTCACATCCAACAGTCATTTACCGTCAAAAAATTACATGTTAAAATTTCATCCATATTGACCATTTTGGGAACGTTCGACAGGTCCGGAGTCATCGTTTTTTATCCGAAAATGGATTTTTTGGACTGTACCAAAAATGATTCATAATGTAAATTGGATCGTGCCTCATGTTGAATAACCACTTTTTAAGCCCTCACAGTGACCAAAATTGCCATGTTTACAGAGTTTTGCTTACTCAAAAGCTTCATTTTTGACCAATTTCAGGCACAGAAATGACTTTCAACACATTTATTTTAGTTGAAAAAGTCATAATTCACATCCAACAGTCATTTACAGTCAAAAAATTAAATGTTAAAATTTCATCCATATTGACCATTTTGGGAACGTGCGACAGGTCCGGAGTCATCGTTTTTCATCCGAAAATGGATTTTTTGGACTGTACCAAAAATGATTCATAATGTAAATTGGATCGTGCCTCATGTTGAATATTCACTTTTTAAGCCCTCACAGTGACCAAAATTGCCATTTTTACAGAGTTTTGCTTACTCAAAAGCTTCATTTTTGACCAATTTCAGGCACAGAAATGACTTTAAACACATTTATTTTAGTTGAAAAAGTAATAATTCACATCCAACAGTCATTTACAGTCAAAAAATTAAATGTTAAAATTTCATCCATATTGACCTTTTTGGGAATGTTCGACAGGTTCGGAGTCATCGTTTTTCGTCCGAAAATTGATTTTTTGGACTGTACCAAAAATGATTCAAAATGTAAATTGGATCGTGCCTCATGTTGAATAACCACTTTTTAAACCCTCACAGTGACCAAAATTGCCATTTTTACAGAGTTTTGCTTACTCAAAAGCTTCATTTTTGACCAATTTCAGGCACAGAAATGACTTTAAACACATTTATTTTAGTTGAAAAAGTCATAATTCACATCCAACAGTCATTTACAGACAAAAAATTAAATGTTAAAATTTCATCCATATTGACCATTTCGGGAACGATCGACAGGTCCGGAGTCATCGTTTTTCATCTGAAAATTGATTTTTTGGACTGTACCAAAAATGATTCAAAATGTAAATTGGATCGTGCCTCATGTTGAATAACCACTTTTTAAACCCTCACAGTGACCAAAATTGCCATTTTTACAGAGTTTTGCCTACTCAAAAGCTTCATTTTTGACCAATTTCAGGCACAGAAATGACTTTAAACACATTTATTTTAGTTGAAAAAGTCATAATTCACATCCAACAGTCATTTACAGTCAAAAAATTAAATGTTTAAATTTCATCCATATTGACCATTGTGGGAACGTTCGACAGGTCCGGAGTCATCGTTTTTCATCCGAAAATTGATTTTTTGGACTGTACCAAAAATGATTCAAAATGTGAATTGGATCGTGCCTCATGTTGAATAACCACTTTTTAAACCCTAACAGTGACCAAAATTGCCATTTTTACAGAGTTTTGCTTACCCAAAAGCTTCAATTTTGACCAATTTCGGGCACAGAAATTACTTTAAAGACACGTATTTTAGATGAAAAAGTCATAATTCACATCCAACAGTCATTTACAGTCAAAAAAATAAATGTTAAAATTTCATCCTTATTGACCATTTTGGGAACGTTCGACAGGTCCGGAGCCATCGTTTTTCATCAGAAAATTGATTTTTTGGACTGTACCAAAAATGATTCAAAATGTAAATTGGATCGTGCCTCATGTTGAATAACCACTTTTTAAACCCTAACAGTGACCAAAATTGCCATTTTTACAGAGTTATGCTTACTCAAACGCTTCAATTTTGACCAATTTCAGGGACAGAAATGACTTTAAACACACGTATTTTAGATGAAAAAGTCATAATTCACATCCAACAGTCATTTACAGTCAAAAAAATAAATGTGAAAATTTCATCCTTATTGACCATTTTGGGAACGTTCGACAGGTCCGGAGCCATCGTTTTTCATCAGAAAATTGATTTTTTGGACTGTACCAAAAATGATTCAAAATGTAAATTGGATCGTGCCTCATGTTGAATAACCACTTTTTAAACCCTCACAGTGACCAAAATTGCCATTTTTACAGAGTTTTGCTTACTCAAAAGCTTTAATTGTGACCAACTTCAGGGACAGAAATTACTTTAAACACACTTATTTTAGTTGGAAAAGTCATAATTCAGATTCCAACAGTCATTTACAGTCAAAAAATTAAATGTTAAAATTTCATCCATATTGACCTTTTTGGGAATGTTCGACAGGTTCGGAGTCATCGTTTTTCATCCGAAAATTGATTTTTTGGACTGTACCAAAAATGATTCAAAATGTAAATTGGATCGTGCCTCATGTTGAATAACCACTTTTTAAACCCTCACAGTGACCAAAATTGCCATTTTTACAGAGTTTTCCTTACTCAAAAGCTTCATTTTTGACCAATTTCAGGCACAGAAATGACTTTAAACACACTTATTTTAGTTGAAAAAGTCATAATTCACATCCAACAGTCATTTACAGTCAAAAAAATAAATGTTAAAATTTCATCCATATTGACCATTTTGGGAACGTTCGACAGGTCCGGAGCCATCGTTTTTCATCAGAAAATTGATTTTTTGGACTGTACCAAAATTATTCAAAATGTAAATTGGATCATGCCTCATGTTAAATAACCACTTTTTAAACCCTCACAGTGACCAAAATTGCCATTTTTACAAAGTTTTGCTTACTCAAAAGCTTCAATTTTGACCAGATTCAGGCACAGAAATGACTTTAAACACACTTATTTTAGTTGAAAAAGTCATAATTCACATCCAAGAGTCATTTACAGTCAAAAAATTAAATGTTAAAATTTCATCCATATTGACCATTTTGGGAACGTTCGACAGGTCTGGAGTCATCGTTTTTCATCCGAAAACTGATTTTTTGGACTGTACCAAAAATGATTCAAAATGTAAATTGGATCGTGCCTCATGTTGAATAACCACTTTTTAAACCCTAACAGTGACCAAAATTGCCATTTTTACAGAGTTTTGCTTACTCAAAAGCTTCAATTTTGACCAATTTCAGGCACAGAAATGACTTTAAACACACATATTTTAGATGAAAAATTCATAATTCACATCCAACAGTCATTTACAGTCAAAAAAATAAATGTTAAAATTTCATCCTTATTGACCATTTTGGGAACGTTCGACAGGTCCGGAGCCATCGTTTTTCATCAGAAAATTGATTTTTTGGACTGTACCAAAAATGATTCAAAATGTAAATTGGATCGTGCCTCATGTTGAATAACCACTTTTTAAACCCTCACAGTGACCAAAATTGCCATTTTTACAGAGTTTTGCTTACTCAAAAGCTTCAATTTGGACCAATCTCAGGCACAGAAATGACTTTAAACACATTTATTTTAGTTGAAAAAGTCATAATTCAGATTCCAACAGTCATTTACAGTCAAAAAATTAAATGTTAAAATTTCATCCATATTGACCTTTTTGGGAATGTTCGACAGGTTCGGAGTCATCGTTTTTCATCCGAAAATGGATTTTTTGGACTGTACCAAAAATGATTCATAATGTAAATTGGATCGTGCCTCATGTTGAATATTCACTTTTTAAGCCCTCACAGTGACCAAAATTGCCATTTTTACAGAGTTTTGCTTACTCAAAAGCTTCATTTTTGACCAATTTCAGGCACAGAAATGACTTTAAACACATTTATTTTAGTTGAAAAAGTAATAATTCACATCCAACAGTCATTTACAGTCAAAAAATTAAATGTTAAAATTTCATCCATATTGACCTTTTTGGGAATGTTCGACAGGTTCGGAGTCATCGTTTTTCATCCGAAAATTGATTTTTTGGACTGTACCAAAAATGATTCAAAATGTAAATTGGATCGTGCCTCATGTTGAATAACCACTTTTTAAACCCTCACAGTGACCAAAATTGCCATTTTTACAGAGTTTTGCTTACTCAAAAGCTTCATTTTTGACCAATTTCAGGCACAGAAATGACTTTAAACACACTTATTTTAGTTGAAAAAGTCATAATTCACATCCAACAGTCATTTACAGTCAAAAAAATAAATGTTAAAATTTCATCCATATTGACCATTTTGGGAACGTTCGACAGGTCCGGAGTCATCGTTTTTCATCCGAAAATTGGATTTTTTGGACTGTACCAGAAATGATTCATAATGTAAATTGGATCGTGCCTCATGTTGAATAACCACTTTTTAAGCCCTCACAGTGACCAAAATTGCCATTTTTACAGAGTTTTGCTTACTCAAAAGCTTCATTTTTGACCAATTTCAGGCACAGAAATGACTTTAAACACACTTATTTTAGTTGAAAAAGTCATAATTAACATCCAAGAGACATTTACAGTCAAAAAATTAAATGTTAAAATTTCATCCATATTGACCATTTTGGGAACGTTCGACAGGTCCGGAGTCATCGTCTTTCATCCGAAAATTGATTTTTTGGACTGTACCAAAAATGATTCAAAATGTAAATTGGATCGTGCCTCATGTTGAATAAACACTTTTTAAACCCTCACAGTGACCAAAATTGCCATTTTTACAGAGTTTTGCTTACTCAAAAGCTTCAATTTTGACCAATTTCAGGCACAGAAATGACTTTAAACACACCTATTTTAGTTGAAAAAGTCATAATTCACATTCAACAGTCATTTACAGTCAAAAAATTACATGTTAAAATTTCATCCATATTGACCATTTTGGGAACGTTCGACAGGTCCGGAGTCATCGTTTTTCATCCGAAAATTGATTTTTTGGACTGTACCAAAAATGATTCATAATGTAAATTGGATCGTGCCTCATGTTGAATAACCACTTTTTAAGCCCTCACAGTGACCAAAATTGCCATGTTTACAGAGTTTTGCTTACTCAAAAGCTTCATTTTTGACCAATTTCAGGCACAGAAATGACTTTCAACACATTTATTTTAGTTGAAAAAGTCATAATTCACATCCAACAGTCATTTACAGTCAAAAAATTAAATGTTAAAATTTCATCCATATTGACCTTTTTGGGAATGTTCGACAGGTTCGGAGTCATCGTTTTTCATCCGAAAATTGAGTTTTTTCGACTGTACCAAAAATGATTCAAAATGTAAATTGGATCGTGCCTCATGTTGAATAACCTCTTTTTAAACCCTCACAGTGACCAAAATTGCCATTTTTACAGAGTTTTGCTTACTCAAAAGCTTCATTTTTGACCAATTTCAGGCACAGAAATGACTTTAAACACACTTATTTTAGTTGAAAAAGTCATAATTCACATCCAACAGTCATTTACAGTCAAAAAAATAAATGTTAAAATTTCATCCATATTGACCATATTGGGAACGTTCGACAGGTCCGGAGTCATCGTTTTTCATCCGAAAATTGATTTTTTGGACTGTACCAAAAATGATTCATAATGTAAATTGGATCGTGCCTCATGTTGAATAACCACTTTTTAAGCCCTCACAGTGACCAAAATAGCTATTTTTACAGAGTTTTGCTTACTCAAAAGCTTCATTTTTGACCAATTTCAGGCACAGAAATGACTTTCAACACATTTATTTTAGTTGAAAAAGTGATAATTCACATCCAACAGTCATTTACAGTCAAAAAATAAATGTTAAAATTTCATCCATATTGACCATTTTGGGAATGTTCGACAGGTCCGGAGTCATCGTTTTTCATCCGAAAATGGATTTTTTGGACTGTACCAAAAATGATTCATAATGTAAATTGGATCGTGCCTCATGTTGAATAACCACTTTTTAAGCCCTCACAGTGACCAAAATTGCCATTTTTACAGAGTTTTGCTTACTCAAAAGCTTCATTTTTGACCAATTTCAGGCACAGAAATGACTTTAAACACATTTATTTTAGTTGAAAAAGTAATAATTCACATCCAACAGTCATTTACAGTCAAAAAATTAAATGTTAAAATTTCATCCATATTGACCTTTTTGGGAATGTTCGACAGGTTCGGAGTCATCGTTTTTCATCCGAAAATTGATTTTTTGGACTGTACCAAAAATGATTCAAAATGTAAATTGGATCGTGCCTCATGTTGAATAACCACTTTTTAAACCCTCACAGTGACCAAAATTGCCATTTTTACAGAGTTTTGCTTACTCAAAAGCTTCATTTTTGACCAATTTCAGGCACAGAAATGACTTTAAACACACTTATTTTAGTTGAAAAAGTCATAATTCACATCCAACAGTCATTTACAGTCAAAAAAATAAATGTTAAAATTTCATCCATATTGACCATTTTGGGAACGTTCGACAGGTCCGGAGTCATCGTTTTTCATCCGAAAATGGATTTTTTGGACTGTACCAAAAATGATTCATAATGTAAATTGGATCGTGCCTCATGTTGAATAACCACTTTTTAAGCCCTCACAGTGACCAAAATTGCCATTTTTACAGAGTTTTTCTTACTCAAAAGCTTCATTTTTGACCAATTTCAGGCACAGAAATTACTTTAAACACATTTATTTTAGTTGAAAAAGTCATAATTCACATCCAACAGTCATTTACAGTCAAAAAATTAAATGTTAAAATTTCATCCATATTGACCATTTTGGGAACGTTCGACAGGTCCAGAGTCATCGTTTTTCATCCGAAAATTGGATTTTTTGGACTGTACCAAAAATGATTCATAATGTAAATTAGATCGTGCCTCATGTTGAATAACCACTTTTTAAGCCCTCACAGTGACCAAAATTGCCATTTTTACAGAGTTTTGCTTACTCAAAAGCTTCATTTTTGACCAATTTCAGGCACAGAAATGACTTTAAACACACTTATTTTAGTTGAAAAAGTCATAATTAACATCCAAGAGACATTTACAGTCAAAAAATTAAATGTTAAAATTTCATCCATATTGACCATTTTGGGAACGTTCGACAGGTCCGGAGTCATCGTCTTTCATCCGAAAATTGATTTTTTGGACTGTACCAAAAATGATTCAAAATGTAAATTGGATCGTGCCTCATGTTGAATAAACACTTTTTAAACCCTCACAGTGACCAAAATTGCCATTTTTACAGAGTTTTGCTTACTCAAAAGCTTCAATTTTGACCAATTTCAGGCACAGAAATGACTTTAAACACACCTATTTTAGTTGAAAAAGTCATAATTCACATTCAACAGTCATTTACAGTCAAAAAATTACATGTTAAAATTTCATCCATATTGACCATTTTGGGAACGTTCGACAGGTCCGGAGTCATCGTTTTTCATCCGAAAATTGATTTTTTGGACTGTACCAAAAATGATTCATAATGTAAATTGGATCGTGCCTCATGTTGAATAACCACTTTTTAAGCCCTCACAGTGACCAAAATTGCCATGTTTACAGAGTTTTGCTTACTCAAAAGCTTCATTTTTGACCAATTTCAGGCACAGAAATGACTTTCAACACATTTATTTTAGTTGAAAAAGTCATAATTCACATCCAACAGTCATTTACAGTCAAAAAATTAAATGTTAAAATTTCATCCATATTGACCTTTTTGGGAATGTTCGACAGGTTCGGAGTCATCGTTTTTCATCCGAAAATTGAGTTTTTTCGACTGTACCAAAAATGATTCAAAATGTAAATTGGATCGTGCCTCATGTTGAATAACCTCTTTTTAAACCCTCACAGTGACCAAAATTGCCATTTTTACAGAGTTTTGCTTACTCAAAAGCTTCATTTTTGACCAATTTCAGGCACAGAAATGACTTTAAACACACTTATTTTAGTTGAAAAAGTCATAATTCACATCCAACAGTCATTTACAGTCAAAAAAATAAATGTTAAAATTTCATCCATATTGACCATATTGGGAACGTTCGACAGGTCCGGAGTCATCGTTTTTCATCCGAAAATTGATTTTTTGGACTGTACCAAAAATGATTCATAATGTAAATTGGATCGTGCCTCATGTTGAATAACCACTTTTTAAGCCCTCACAGTGACCAAAATAGCTATTTTTACAGAGTTTTGCTTACTCAAAAGCTTCATTTTTGACCAATTTCAGGCACAGAAATGACTTTCAACACATTTATTTTAGTTGAAAAAGTGATAATTCACATCCAACAGTCATTTACAGTCAAAAAATAAATGTTAAAATTTCATCCATATTGACCATTTTGGGAATGTTCGACAGGTCCGGAGTCATCGTTTTTCATCCGAAAATGGATTTTTTGGACTGTACCAAAAATGATTCATAATGTAAATTGGATCGTGCCTCATGTTGAATAACCACTTTTTAAGCCCTCACAGTGACCAAAATTGCCATTTTTACAGAGTTTTGCTTACTCAAAAGCTTCATTTTTGACCAATTTCAGGCACAGAAATGACTTTAAACACATTTATTTTAGTTGAAAAAGTAATAATTCACATCCAACAGTCATTTACAGTCAAAAAATTAAATGTTAAAATTTCATCCATATTGACCTTTTTGGGAATGTTCGACAGGTTCGGAGTCATCGTTTTTCATCCGAAAATTGATTTTTTGGACTGTACCAAAAATGATTCAAAATGTAAATTGGATCGTGCCTCATGTTGAATAACCACTTTTTAAACCCTCACAGTGACCAAAATTGCCATTTTTACAGAGTTTTGCTTACTCAAAAGCTTCATTTTTGACCAATTTCAGGCACAGAAATGACTTTAAACACACTTATTTTAGTTGAAAAAGTCATAATTCACATCCAACAGTCATTTACAGTCAAAAAAATAAATGTTAAAATTTCATCCATATTGACCATTTTGGGAACGTTCGACAGGTCCGGAGTCATCGTTTTTCATCCGAAAATGGATTTTTTGGACTGTACCAAAAATGATTCATAATGTAAATTGGATCGTGCCTCATGTTGAATAACCACTTTTTAAGCCCTCACAGTGACCAAAATTGCCATTTTTACAGAGTTTTTCTTACTCAAAAGCTTCATTTTTGACCAATTTCAGGCACAGAAATTACTTTAAACACATTTATTTTAGTTGAAAAAGTCATAATTCACATCCAACAGTCATTTACAGTCAAAAAATTAAATGTTAAAATTTCATCCATATTGACCATTTTGGGAACGTTCGACAGGTCCAGAGTCATCGTTTTTCATCCGAAAATTGGATTTTTTGGACTGTACCAAAAATGATTCATAATGTAAATTAGATCGTGCCTCATGTTGAATAACCACTTTTTAAGCCCTCACAGTGACCAAAATTGCCATTTTTACAGAGTTTTGCTTACTCAAAAGCTTCATTTTTGACCAATTTCAGGCACAGAAATGACTTTAAACACATTTATTTTAGTTGAAAAAGTCATAATTCACATCCAACAGTCATTTACAGTCAAAAAATTAAATGTTAAAATTTCATCCATATTGACAATTTTGGGAACGATCGACAGGTCCGGAGTCATCGTTTTTCATCCGAAAATGGATTTTTTGGACTGTACCAAAAATGATTCAAAATGTAAATTGGATCGTGCCTCATGTTGAATAACCACTTTTTAAACCCTAACAGTGACCAAAATTGCCATTTTTACAGAGTTTTGCTTACTCAAATGCTTCAATTTTGACCAATTTCAGGCACAGAAATGACTTTAAACACACTTATTTTGGTTGAAAAAGTCATAATTCACATCCAAGAGACATTTACAGTCAAAAAATTAAATGTTAAAATTTCATCCATATTGACCATTTTGGGAACGTTCGACAGGTCCGGAGTCATCGTTTTTCATCCGAAAATTGATTTTTTGGACTGTACCAAAAATGATTCAAAATGTAAATTGGATCGTGCCTCATGTTGAATAACCACTTTTTAAACCCTAACAGTGACCAAAATTGCCATTTTTACAGAGTTTTGCTTACTCAAAAGCTTCAATTTTGACCAATTTCAGGCACAGAAATGACTTTAAACACACGTATTTTAGATGAAAAATTCATAATTCACATCCAACAGTCATTTACAGTCAAAAAATTACATGTTAAAATTTCATCCATATTGACCATTTTGGGAACGTTCGGCAGGTCCGGAGTCATCGTTTTTCATCCGAAAATTGATTTTTTGGACTGTACCAAAAATGATTCAAAATGTAAATTGGATCGTGCCTCATGTTGAATAACCACTTTTTAAACCCTCACAGTGACCAAAATTGCCATTTTTACAGAGTTTTGCTTACTCAAAAGCTTAAATTTGGACCAATTTCAGGCACAGAAATGACTTTAAACACATTTATTTTAGTTGAAAAAGTCATAATTCAGATTCCAACAGTCATTTACAGTCAAAAAATTAAATGTTAAAATTTCATCCATATTGACATTTTTGGGAATGTTCGACAGGTTCGGAGTCATCGTTTTTCATCCGAAAATGGATTTTTTGGACTGTACCAAAAATGATTCATAATGTAAATTGGATCGTGCCTCATGTTGAATATTCACTTTTTAAGCCCTCACAGTGACCAAAATTGCCATTTTTACAGAGTTTTGCTTACTCAAAAGCTTCATTTTTGACCAATTTCAGGCACAGAAATGACTTTAAACACATTTATTTTAGTTGAAAAAGTAATAATTCACATCCAACAGTCATTTACAGTCAAAAAATTAAATGTTAAAATTTCATCCATATTGACCTTTTTGGGAATGTTCGACAGGTTCGGAGTCATCGTTTTTCATCCGAAAATTGATTTTTTGGACTGTACCAAAAATGATTCAAAATGTAAATTGGATCGTGCCTCATGTTGAATAACCACTTTTTAAACCCTCACAGTGACCGAAATTGCCATTTTTACAGAGTTTTGCTTACTCAAAAGCTTCATTTTTGACCAATTTCAGGCACAGAAATGACTTTAAACACACTTATTTTAGTTGAAAAAGTCATAATTCACATCCAACAGTCATTTACAGTCAAAAAAATAAATGTTAAAATTTCATCCATATTGACCATTTTGGGAACGTTCGACAGGTCCGGAGTCATCGTTTTTCATCCGAAAATTGGATTTTTTGGACTGTACCAGAAATGATTCATAATGTAAATTGGATCGTGCCTCATGTTGAATAACCACTTTTTAAGCCCTCACAGTGACCAAAATTGCCATTTTTACAGAGTTTTGCTTACTCAAAAGCTTCATTTTTGACCAATTTCAGGCACAGAAATGACTTTAAACACACTTATTTTAGTTGAAAAAGTCATAATTCACATCCAAGAGACATTTACAGTCAAAAAATTAAATGTTAAAATTTCATCCATATTGACCATTTTGGGAACGTTCGACAGGTCCGGAGTCATCGTCTTTCATCCGAAAATTGATTTTTTGGACTGTACCAAAAATGATTCAAAATGTAAATTGGATCGTGCCTCATGTTGAATAAACACTTTTTAAACCCTCACAGTGACCAAAATTGCCATTTTTACAGAGTTTTGCTTACTCAAAAGCTTCAATTTTGACCAATTTCAGGCACAGAAATGACTTTAAACACACCTATTTTAGTTGAAAAAGTCATAATTCACATTCAACAGTCATTTACAGTCAAAAAATTACATGTTAAAATTTCATCCATATTGACCATTTTGGGAACGTTTGACAGGTCCGGAGTCATCGTTTTTCATCCGAAAATTGATTTTTTGGACTGTACCAAAAATGATTCATAATGTAAATTGGATCGTGCCTCATGTTGAATAACCACTTTTTAAGCCCTCACAGTGACCAAAATTGCCATGTTTACAGAGTTTTGCTTACTCAAAAGCTTCATTTTTGACCAATTTCAGGCACAGAAATGACTTTCAACACATTTATTTTAGTTGAAAAAGTCATAATTCACATCCAACAGTCATTTACAGTCAAAAAATTAAATGTTAAAATTTCATCCATATTGACCTTTTTGGGAATGTTCGACAGGTTCGGAGTCATCGTTTTTCATCCGAAAATTGAGTTTTTTCGACTGTACCAAAAATGATTCAAAATGTAAATTGGATCGTGCCTCATGTTGAATAACCACTTTTTAAACCCTCACAGTGACCAAAATTGCCATTTTTACAGAGTTTTTCTTACTCAAAAGCTTCATTTTTGACCAATTTCAGGCACAGAAATGACTTTAAACACACTTATTTTAGTTGAAAAAGTCATAATTCACATCCAACAGTCATTTACAGTCAAAAAAATAAATGTTAAAATTTCATCCATATTGACCATATTGGGAACGTTCGACAGGTCCGGAGTCATCGTTTTTCATCCGAAAATTGATTTTTTGGACTGTACCAAAAATGATTCATAATGTAAATTGGATCGTGCCTCATGTTGAATAACCACTTTTTAAGCCCTCACAGTGACCAAAATAGCTATTTTTACAGAGTTTTGCTTACTCAAAAGCTTCATTTTTGACCAATTTCAGGCACAGAAATGACTTTCAACACATTTATTTTAGTTGAAAAAGTGATAATTCACATCCAACAGTCATTTACAGTCAAAAAATAAATGTTAAAATTTCATCCATATTGACCATTTTGGGAATGTTCGACAGGTCCGGAGTCATCGTTTTTCATCCGAAAATGGATTTTTTGGACTGTACCAAAAATGATTCATAATGTAAATTGGATCGTGCCTCATGTTGAATAACCACTTTTTAAGCCCTCACAGTGACCAAAATTGCCATTTTTACAGAGTTTTGCTTACTCAAAAGCTTCATTTTTGACCAATTTCAGGCACAGAAATGACTTTAAACACATTTATTTTAGTTGAAAAAGTAATAATTCACATCCAACAGTCATTTACAGTCAAAAAATTAAATGTTAAAATTTCATCCATATTGACCTTTTTGGGAATGTTCAACAGGTTCGGAGTCATCGTTTTTCATCCGAAAATTGATTTTTTGGACTGTACCAAAAATGATTCAAAATGTAAATTGGATCGTGCCTCATGTTGAATAACCACTTTTTAAACCCTCACAGTGACCAAAATTGCCATTTTTACAGAGTTTTGCTTACTCAAAAGCTTCATTTTTGACCAATTTCAGGCACAGAAATGACTTTAAACACACTTATTTTAGTTGAAAAAGTCATAATTCACATCCAACAGTCATTTACAGTCAAAAAAATAAATGTTAAAATTTCATCCATATTGACCATTTTGGGAACGTTCGACAGGTCCGGAGTCATCGTTTTTCATCCGAAAATGGATTTTTTGGACTGTACCAAAAATGATTCATAATGTAAATTGGATCGTGCCTCATGTTGAATAACCACTTTTTAAGCCCTCACAGTGACCAAAATTGCCATTTTTACAGAGTTTTTCTTACTCAAAAGCTTCATTTTTGACCAATTTCAGGCACAGAAATTACTTTAAACACATTTATTTTAGTCAAAAAAGTCATAATTCACATCCAACAGTCATTTACAGTCAAAAAATTAAATGTTAAAATTTCATCCATATTGACCATTTTGGGAACGTTTGACAGGTCCGGAGTCATCGTTTTTCATCCGAAAATTGGATTTTTTGGACTGTACCAAAAATGATTCATAATGTAAATTAGATCGTGCCTCATGTTGAATAACCACTTTTTAAGCCCTCACAGTGACCAAAATTGCCATTTTTACAGAGTTTTGCTTACTCAAAAGCTTCATTTTTGACCAATTTCAGGCACAGAAATGACTTTAAACACATTTATTTTAGTTGAAAAAGTCATAATTCACATCCAACAGTTATTTACAGTCAAAAAATTAAATGTTAAAATTTCATCCATATTGACAATTTTGGGAACGATCGACAGGTCCGGAGTCATCGTTTTTCATCCGAAAATGGATTTTTTGGACTGTACCAAAAATGATTCAAAATGTAAATTGGATCGTGCCTCATGTTGAATAACCACTTTTTAAACCCTAACAGTGACCAAAATTGCCATTTTTACAGAGTTTTGCTTACTCAAATGCTTCAATTTTGACCAATTTCAGGCACAGAAATGACTTTAAACACACTTATTTTGGTTGAAAAAGTCATAATTCACATCCAAGAGACATTTACAGTCAAAAAATTAAATGTTAAAATTTCATCCATATTGACCATTTTGGAAACGTTCGACAGGTCCGGAGTCATCGTTTTTCATCCGAAAATTGATTTTTTGGACTGTACCAAAAATGATTCAAAATGTAAATTGGATCGTGCCTCATGTTGAATAACCACTTTTTAAACCCTAACAGTGACCAAAATTGCCATTTTTACAGAGTTTTGCTTACTCAAAAGCTTCAATTTTGACCAATTTCAGGCACAGAAATGACTTTAAACACACGTATTTTAGATGAAAAATTCATAATTCACATCCAACAGTCATTTACAGTCAAAAAATTACATGTTAAAATTTCATCCATATTGACCATTTTGGGAACGTTCGGCAGGTCCGGAGTCATCGTTTTTCATCCGAAAATTGATTTTTTGGACTGTACCAAAAATGATTCATAATGTAAATTGGATCGTGCCTCATGTTGAATAACCACTTTTTAAGCCCTCACAGTGACCAAAATTGCCATGTTTACAGAGTTTTGCTTACTCAAAAGCTTCATTTTTGACCAATTTCAGGCACAGAAATGACTTTCAACACATTTATTTTAGTTGAAAAAGTCATAATTCACATCCAACAGTCATTTACAGTCAAAAAATTAAATGTTAAAATTTCATCCATATTGACCATTTTGGGAACGTTCGACAGGTCCGGAGTCATCGTTTTTCATCCGAAAATGGATTTTTTGGACTGTACCAAAAATGATTCATAATGTAAATTGGATCGTGCCTCATGTTGAATAACCACTTTTTAAGCCCTCACAGTGACCAAAATTGCTATTTTTACAGAGTTTTGCTTACTCAAAAGCTTAATTTTTGACCAATTTCAGGCACAGAAATGACTTTAAACACATTTATTTTAGTTGAAAAAGTCATAATTCACATCCAACAGTCATTTACAGTCAAAAAATTAAATGTTAAAATGTCATCCATATTGACCATATTGGGAACGTTCGACAGGTCCGGAGTCATCGTTTTTCATCCGAAAATGGATTTTTTGGACTGTACCAAAAATGATTCATAATGTAAATTGGATCGTGCCTCATGTTGAATAACCACTTTTTAAGCCCTCACAGTGACCAAAATTGCCATTTTTACAGAGTTTTGCTTACTCAAAAGCTTCATTTTTGACCAATTTCGGGCACAGAAATGACTTTAAACACATTTATTTTAGTTGAAAAAGTCATAATTCACATCCAACAGTCATTTACAGTCAAAAAATTAAATGTTTAAATTTCATCCATATTGACCATTTTGGGAACGTTCGACAGGTCCGGAGTCATCGTTTTTCATCCAAAAATTGATTTTTTGGACTGTACCAAAAATGATTCAAAATGTAAATTGGATCGTGCCTCATGTTGAATAGCCACTTTTTAAACCCTAACAGTGACCAAAATTGCCATTTTTACAGAGTTTTGCTTACTCAAAAGCTTCAATTTTGACCAATTTCAGGCACAGAAATGACTTTAAACACACGTATTTTAGATGAAAAAGTCATAATTCACATCCAACAGTCATTTACAGTCAAAAAATTAAATGTTTAAATTTCATCCATATTGACCATTTTGGGAACGTTCGACAGGTCCGGAGCCATCGTTTTTCATCAGAAAATTGATTTTTTGGACTGTACCAAAAATGATTCAAAATGTAAATTGGATCGTGCCTCATGTTGAATAACCACTTTTTAAACCCTCACAGTGACCAAAATTGCCATTTTTACAGAGTTTTGCCTACTCAAAAGCTTCATTTTTGACCAATTTCAGGCACAGAAATGACTTTAAACACATTTATTTTAGTTGAAAAAGTCATAATTCACATCCAACAGTCATTTACAGTCAAAAAATTAAATGTTTAAATTTCATCCATATTGACCATTGTGGGAACGTTCGACAGGTCCGAAGTCATCGTTTTTCATCCGAAAATTGATTTTTTGGACTGTACCAAAAATGATTCAAAATGTGAATTGGATCGTGCCTCATGTTGAATAACCACTTTTTAAACCCTAACAGTGACCAAAATTGCCATTTTTACAGAGTTTTGCTTACCCAAAAGCTTCAATTTTGACCAATTTCGGGCACAGAAATGACTTTAAAGACACGTATTTTAGATGAAAAAGTCATAATTCACATCCAACAGTCATTTACAGTCAAAAAAATAAATGTTAAAATTTCATCCTTATTGACCATTTTGGGAACGTTCGACAGGTCCGGAGCCATCGTTTTTCATCAGAAAATTGATTTTTTGGACTGTACCAAAAATGATTCAAAATGTAAATTGGATCGTGCCTCATGTTGAATAACCACTTTTTAAACCCTAACAGTGACCAAAATTGCCATTTTTACAGAGTTATGCTTACTCAAACGCTTCAATTTTGACCAATTTCAGGGACAGAAATGACTTTAAACACACGTATTTTAGATGAAAAAGTCATAATTCACATCCAACAGTCATTTACAGTCAAAAAAATAAATGTGAAAATTTCATCCTTATTGACCATTTTGGGAACGTTCGACAGGTCCGGAGCCATCGTTTTTCATCAGAAAATTGATTTTTTGGACTGTACCAAAAATGATTCAAAATGTAAATTGGATCGTGCCTCATGTTGAATAACCACTTTTTAAACCCTCACAGTGACCAAAATTGCCATTTTTACAGAGTTTTGCTTACTCAAAAGCTTTAATTGTGACCAACTTCAGGGACAGAAATTACTTTAAACACACTTATTTTAGTTGGAAAAGTCATAATTCAGATTCCAACAGTCATTTACAGTCAAAAAATTAAATGTTAAAATTTCATCCATATTGACCTTTTTGGGAATGTTCGACAGGTTCGGAGTCATCGTTTTTCATCCGAAAATTGATTTTTTGGACTGTACCAAAAATGATTCAAAATGTAAATTGGATCGTGCCTCATGTTGAATAACCACTTTTTAAACCCTCACAGTGACCAAAATTGCCATTTTTACAGAGTTTTCCTTACTCAAAAGCTTCATTTTTGACCAATTTCAGGCACAGAAATGACTTTAAACACACTTATTTTAGTTGAAAAAGTCATAATTCACATCCAACAGTCATTTACAGTCAAAAAAATAAATGTTAAAATTTCATCCATATTGACCATTTTGGGAACGTTCGACAGGTCCGGAGCCATCGTTTTTCATCAGAAAATTGATTTTTTGGACTGTACCAAAATTATTCAAAATGTAAATTGGATCATGCCTCATGTTAAATAACCACTTTTTAAACCCTCACAGTGACCAAAATTGCCATTTTTACAGAGTTTTGCTTACTCAAAAGCTTCAATTTTGACCAGATTCAGGCACAGAAATGACTTTAAACACACTTATTTTAGTTGAAAAAGTCATAATTCACATCCAAGAGTCATTTACAGTCAAAAAATTAAATGTTAAAATTTCATCCATATTGACCATTTTGGGAACGTTCGACAGGTCCGGAGTCATCGTTTTTCATCCGAAAATTGATTTTTTGGACTGTACCAAAAATGATTCAAAATGTAAATTGGATCGTGCCTCATGTTGAATAACCACTTTTTAAACCCTAACAGTGACCAAAATTGCCATTTTTACAGAGTTTTGCTTACTCAAAAGCTTCAATTTTGACCAATTTCAGGCACAGAAATGACTTTAAACACACATATTTTAGATGAAAAATTCATAATTCACATCCAACAGTCATTTACAGTCAAAAAAATAAATGTTAAAATTTCATCCTTATTGACCATTTTGGGAACGTTCGACAGGTCCGGAGCCATCGTTTTTCATCAGAAAATTGATTTTTTGGACTGTACCAAAAATGATTCAAAATGTAAATTGGATCGTGCCTCATGTTGAATAACCACTTTTTAAACCCTCACAGTGACCAAAATTGCCATTTTTACAGAGTTTTGCTTACTCAAAAGCTTCAATTTGGACCAATTTCAGGCACAGAAATGACTTTAAACACATTTATTTTAGTTGAAAAAGTCATAATTCAGATTCCAACAGTCATTTACAGTCAAAAAATTAAATGTTAAAATTTCATCCATATTGACCTTTTTGGGAATGTTCGACAGGTTCGGAGTCATCGTTTTTCATCCGAAAATGGATTTTTTGGACTGTACCAAAAATGATTCATAATGTAAATTGGATCGTGCCTCATGTTGAATATTCACTTTTTAAGCCCTCACAGTGACCAAAATTGCCATTTTTACAGAGTTTTGCTTACTCAAAAGCTTCATTTTTGACCAATTTCAGGCACAGAAATGACTTTAAACACACTTATTTTAGTTGAAAAAGTCATAATTCACATCCAACAGTCATTTACAGTCAAAAAAATAAATGTTAAAATTTCATCCATATTGACCATTTTGGGAACGTTCGACAGGTCCGGAGTCATCGTTTTTCATCCGAAAATGGATTTTTTGGACTGTACCAAAAATGATTCATAATGTAAATTGGATCGTGCCTCATGTTGAATAACCAGTTTTTAAGCCCTCACAGTGACCAAAATTGCCATGTTTACAGAGTTTTGCTTACTCAAAAGCTTCATTTTTGACCAATTTCAGGCACAGAAATGACTTTCAACACATTTATTTTAGTTGAAAAAGTCATAATTCACATCCAACAGTCATTTACAGTCAAAAAATTAAATGTTAACATTTCATCCATATTGACCTTTTTGGGAATGTTCGACAGGTTCGGAGTCATCGTTTTTCATCCGAAAATTGAGTTTTTTCGACTGTACCAAAAATGATTCAAAATGTAAATTGGATCGTGCCTCATGTTGAATAACCACTTTTTAAACCCTCACAGTGACCAAAATTGCCATTTTTACAGAGTTTTGCTTACTCAAAAGCTTCATTTTTGACCAATTTCAGGCACAGAAATGACTTTAAACACACTTATTTTAGTTGAAAAAGTCATAATTCACATCCAACAGTCATTTACAGTCAAAAAAATAAATGTTAAAATTTCATCCATATTGACCATATTGGGAACGTTCGACAGGTCCGGCGTCATCGTTTTTCATCCGAAAATGGATTTTTTGGACTGTACCAAAAATTATTCATAATGTAAATTGGATCGTGCCTCATGTTGAATAACCACTTTTTAAGCCCTCACAGTGACCAAAATTGCCATTTTTACAGAGTTTTTCTTACTCAAAAGCTTCATTTTTGACCAATTTCAGGCACAGAAATTACTTTAAACACATTTATTTTAGTTGAAAAAGTCATAATTCACATCCAACAGTCATTTACAGTCAAAAAATTAAATGTTAAAATTTCATCCATATTGACCATTTTGGGAACGTTCGACAGGTCCGGAGTCATCGTTTTTCATCCGAAAATTGATTTTTTGGACTGTACCAAAAATGATTCATAATGTAAATTGGATCGTGCCTCATGTTGAATAACCACTTTTTAAGCCCTCACAGTGACCAAAATTGCTATTTTTACAGAGTTTTGCTTACTCAAAAGCTTCATTTTTGACCAATTTCAGGCACAGAAATGACTTTCAACACATTTATTTTAGTTGAAAAAGTGATAATTCACATCCAACAGTCATTTACAGTCAAAAAATAAATGTTAAAATTTCATCCATATTGACCATTTTGGGAATGTTCGACAGGTCCGGAGTCATCGTTTTTCATCCGAAAATGGATTTTTTGGACTGTACCAAAAATGATTCATAATGTAAATTGGATCGTGCCTCATGTTGAATAACCACTTTTTAAGCCCTCACAGTGACCAAAATTGCCATTTTTACAGAGTTTTGCTTACTCAAAAGCTTCATTTTTGACCAATTTCAGGCACAGAAATGACTTTAAACACATTTATTTTAGTTGAAAAAGTAATAATTCACATCCAACAGTCATTTACAGTCAAAAAATTAAATGTTAAAATTTCATCCATATTGACCTTTTTGGGAATGTTCGACAGGTTCGGAGTCATCGTTTTTCATCCGAAAATTGATTTTTTGGACTGTACCAAAAATGATTCAAAATGTAAATTGGATCGTGCCTCATGTTGAATAACCACTTTTTAAACCCTCACAGTGACCAAAATTGTCATTTTTACAGAGTTTTGCTTACTCAAAAGCTTCATTTTTGACCAATTTCAGGCACAGAAATGACTTTAAACACACTTATTTTAGTTGAAAAAGTCATAATTCACATCCAACAGTCATTTACAGTCAAAAAAATAAATGTTAAAATTTCATCCATATTGACCATTTTGGGAACGTTCGACAGGTCCGGAGTCATCGTTTTTCATCCGGAAAATGGATTTTTTGGACTGTACCAAAAATGATTCATAATGTAAATTGGATCGTGCCTCATGTTGAATAACCACTTTTTAAGCCCTCACAGTGACCAAAATTGCCATTTTTACAGAGTTTTTCTTACTCAAAAGCTTCATTTTTTACCAATTTCAGGCACAGAAATTACTTTAAACACATTTATTTTAGTTGAAAAAGTCATAATTCACATCCAACAGTCATTTACAGTCAAAAAATTAAATGTTAAAATTTCATCCATATTGACCATTTTGGGAACGTTCGACAGGTCCGGAGTCATCGTTTTTCATCCGAAAATTGGATTTTTTGGACTGTACCAAAAATGATTCATAATGTAAATTGGATCGTGCCTCATGTTGAATAACCACTTTTTAAGCCCTCACAGTGACAAAAATTGCCATTTTTACAGAGTTTTGCTTACTCAAAAGCTTCATTTTTGACCAATTTCAGGCACAGAAATGACTTTAAACACATTTATTTTAGTTGAAAAAGTCATAATTCACATCCAACAGTCATTTACAGTCAAAAAATTAAATGTTAAAATTTCATCCATATTGACAATTTTGGGAACGATCGACAGGTCCGGAGTCATCTTTTTTCATCCGAAAATGGATTTTTTGGACTGTACCAAAAATGATTCAAAATGTAAATTGGATCGTGCCTCATGTTGAATAACCACTTTTTAAACCCTAACAGTGACCAAAATTGCCATTTTTACAGAGTTTTGCTTACTCAAATGCTTCAATTTTGACCAATTTCAGGCACAGAAATGACTTTAAACACACTTATTTTGGTTGAAAAAGTCATAATTCACATCCAAGAGACATTTACAGTCAAAAAATTAAATGTTAAAATTTCATCCATATTGACCATTTTGGGAGCGTTCGACAGGTCCGGAGTCATCGTTTTTCATCCGAAAATTGATTTTTTGGACTGTACCAAAAATGATTCAAAATGTAAATTGGATCGTGCCTCATGTTGAATAACCACTTTTTAAATCCTAACAGTGACCAAAATTGCCATTTTTACAGAGTTTTGCTTACTCAAAAGCTTCAATTTTGACCAATTTCAGGCACAGAAATGACTTTAAACACACGTATTTTAGATGAAAAATTCATAATTCACATCCAACAGTCATTTACAGTCAAAAAATTACATGTTAAAATTTCATCCATATTGACCATTTTGGGAACGTTCGACAGGTCCGGAGTCATCGTTTTTCATCCGAAAATGGATTTTTTGGACTGTACCAAAAATGATTCATAATGTAAATTGGATCGTGCCTCATGTTGAATAACCACTTTTTAAGCCCTCACAGTGACCAAAATTGCTATTTTTACAGAGTTTTGCTTACTCAAAAGCTTCATTTTTGACCAATTTCAGGCACAGAAATGACTTTAAACACATTTATTTTAGTTGAAAAAGTCATAATTCACATCCAACAGTCATTTACAGTCAAAAAATTAAATGTTAAAATGTCATCCATATTGACCATATTGGGAACGTTCGACAGGTCCGGAGTCATCGTTTTTCATCCGAAAATGGATTTTTTGGACTGTACCAAAAATGATTCATAATGTAAATTGGATCGTGCCTCATGTTGAATAACCACTTTTTAAGCCCTCACAGTGACCAAAATTGCCATTTTTACAGAGTTTTGCTTACTCAAAAGCTTCATTTTTGACCAATTTCGGGCACAGAAATGACTTTAAACACATTTATTTTAGTTGAAAAAGTCATAATTCACATCCAACAGTCATTTACAGTCAAAAAATTACATGTTAAAATTTCATCCATATTGACCATTTTGGGAATGTTTGACAGGTTCGGAGTCATCGTTTTTCATCCGAAAATTGATTTTTTGGACTGTACCAAAAATGATTCAAAATGTAAATTGGATCGTGCCTCATGTTGAATAACCACTTTTTAAACCCTCACAGTGACCAAAATTGCCATTTTTACAGAGTTTTGCTTACTCAAAAGCTTCATTTTTGACCAATTTCAGGCACAGAAATGACTTTAAACACATTTATTTTAGTTGAAAAAGTCATAATTCACATCCAACAGTCATTTACAGTCAAAAAATTAAATGTTAAAATTTCATCCATATTGACCTTTTTGGGACCGTTCAACAGGTCCGGAGTCATCGTTTTTCATCTGAAAATGTATTTTTTGGACTGTACCAAAAATGATTCATAATGTAAATTGGATCGTGCCTCATGTTGAATAACCACTTTTTAAGCCCTCACAGTGACCAAAATTGCCATTTTTACAGAGTTTTGCTTACTCAAAAGCTTCATTTTTGACCAATTTCAGGCACAGAAATGACTTTAAACACATTTATTTTAGTTGAAAAAGTCATAATTCACATCCAACAGTCATTTACAGACAAAAAATTAAATGTTAAAATTTCATCCATATTGACCATTTTGGGAACGATCGACAGGTCCGGAGTCATCGTTTTTCATCTGAAAATTGATTTTTTGGACTGTACCAAAAATGATTCAAAATGTAAATTGGATCGTGCCTCATGTTGAATAACCACTTTTTAAACCCTAACAGTGACCAAAATTGCCATTTTTACAGAGTTTTGCTTATTCAAAAGCTTCAATTGTGACCAATTTCAGGCACAGAAATGACTTTAAACACACTTATTTAAGTTGAAAAAGTCATAATTCACATCCAACAGTCATTTACAGTCAAACAATTAAATGTTAAAATTTCATCCATATTGACCATTTTGGGAACGTTCGACAGGTCCGGAGTCATCGTTTTTCATCCGAAAATGGATTTTTTGGACTGTACCAAAAATGATTCATAATGTAAATTGGATTGTGCCTCATGTTGAAAAACCACTTTTTAAACAATCACAGTGACCAAAATTGCCATTTTTACAGAGTTTTGCCTACTCAAAAGCTTCATTTTTGAGCAATTTCAGGCACAGAAATGACTTTAAACACATTTATTTTAGTTGAAAAAGTCATAATTCACATCCAACAGTCATTTACAGTCAAAAAATTAAATGTTTAAATTTCATCCATATTGACCATTTTGGGAACGTTCGACAGGTCCGGAGTCATCGTTTTTCATCCAAAAATTGATTTTTTGGACTGTACCAAAATGATTCAAAATGTAAATTGGATCGTGCCTCATGTTGAATAGCCACTTTTTAAACCCTAACAGTGACCAAAATTGCCATTTTTACAGAGTTTTGCTTACTCAAAAGCTTCAATTTTGACCAATTTCAGGCACAGAAATGACTTTAAACACACGTATTTTAGATGAAAAAGTCATAATTCACATCCAACAGTCATTTACAGTCAAAAAAATAAATGTTAAAATTTCATCCATATTGACCATTTTGGGAACGTTCGACAGGTCCGGAGCCATCGTTTTTCATCAGAAAATTGATTTTTTGGACTGTACCAAAAATGATTCAAAATGTAAATTGGATCGTGCCTCAAGTTGAATAACCACTTTTTAAACCCTCACAGTGACCAAAATTGCCATTTTTACAGAGTTTTGCCTACTCAAAAGCTTCATTTTTGACCAATTTCAGGCACAGAAATGACTTTAAACACATTTATTTTAGTTGAAAAAGTCATAATTCACATCCAACAGTCATTTACAGTCAAAAAATTAAATGTTTAAATTTCATCCATATTGACCATTGTGGGAACGTTCGACAGGTCCGGAGTCATCGTTTTTCATCCGAAAATTGATTTTTTGGACTGTACCAAAAATGATTCAAAATGTAAATTGGATCGTGCCTCATGTTGAATAACCACTTTTTAAACCCTCACAGTGACCAAAATTGCCATTTTTACAGAGTTTTGCTTACTCAAAAGCTTCATTTTTGACCAATTTCAGGCACAGAAATGACTTTAAACACACTTATTTTAGTTGAAAAAGTCATAATTCACATCCAACAGTCATTTACAGTCAAAAAAATAAATGTTAAAATTTCATCCATATTGACCATTTTGGGAACGTTCGACAGGTCCGGAGCCATCGTTTTTCATCAGAAAATTGATTTTTTGGACTGTACCAAAATTATTCAAAATGTAAATTGGATCATGCCTCATGTTAAATAACCACTTTTTAAACCCTCACAGTGACCAAAATTGCCATTTTTACAGAGTTTTGCTTACTCAAAAGCTTCAATTTTGACCAGATTCAGGCACAGAAATTACTTTAAACACACTTATTTTAGTTGAAAAAGTCATAATTCACATCCAAGAGTCATTTACAGTCAAAAAATTAAATGTTAAAATTTCATCCATATTGACCATTTTGGGAACGTTCGACAGGTCTGGAGTCATCGTTTTTCATCCGAAAATTGATTTTTTGGACTGTACCAAAAATGATTCAAAATGTAAATTGGATCGTGCCTCATGTTGAATAACCACTTTTTAAACCCTCACAGTGACCAAAATTGCCATTTTTACAGAGTTTTGCTTACTCAAAAGCTTCAATTTGGACCAATTTCAGGCACAGAAATGACTTTAAACACATTTATTTTAGTTGAAAAAGTCATAATTCAGATTCCAACAGTCATTTACAGTCAAAAAATTAAATGTTAAAATTTCATCCATATTGACCTTTTTGGGAATGTTCGACAGGTTCGGAGTCATCGTTTTTCATCCGAAAATGGATTTTTTGGACTGTACCAAAAATGATTCATAATGTAAATTGGATCGTGCCTCATGTTGAATATTCACTTTTTAAGCCCTCACAGTGACCAAAATTGCCATTTTTACAGAGTTTTGCTTACTCAAAAGCTTCATTTTTGACCAATTTCAGGCACAGAAATGACTTTAAACACATTTATTTTAGTTGAAAAAGTAATAATTCACATCCAACAGTCATTTACAGTCAAAAAATTAAATGTTAAAATTTCATCCATATTGACCTTTTTGGGAATGTTCGACAGGTTCGGAGTCATCGTTTTTCATCCGAAAATTGATTTTTTGGACTGTACCAAAAATGATTCAAAATGTAAATTGGATCGTGCCTCATGTTAAATAACCACTTTTTAAACCCTCACAGTGACCAAAATTGCCATTTTTACAGAGTTTTGCTTACTCAAAAGCTTCATTTTTGACCAATTTCAGGCACAGAAATGACTTTAAACACACTTATTTTAGTTGAAAAAGTCATAATTCACATCCAACAGTCATTTACAGTCAAAAAAATAAATGTTAAAATTTCATTCATATTGACCATTTTGGGAACGTTCGACAGGTCTGGAGCCATCGTTTTTCATCAGAAAATTGATTTTTTGGACTGTACCAAAAATGATTCAAAATGTAAATTGGATCGTGCCTCATGTTGAATAACCACTTTTTAAACCCTCACAGTGACCAAAATTGCCATTTTTACAGAGTTTTGCTTACTCAAAAGCTTCATTTTTGACCAATTTCAGGCACAGAAATGACTTTAAACACACTTATTTTAGTTGAAAAAGTCATAATTCACATCCAACAGTCATTTACAGTCAAAAAATTACATGTTAAAATTTCATCCATATTGACCATTTTGGGAACGTTCGACAGGTCCGGAGTCATCGTTTTTCATCCGAAAATGGATTTTTTGGACTGTACCAAAAATGATTCATAATGTAAATTGGATCGTGCCTCATGTTGAATAACCACTTTTTAAGCCCTCACAGTGACCAAAATTGCCATTTTTACAGAGTTTTTCTTACTCAAAAGCTTCATTTTTGACCAATTTCAGGCACAGAAATTACTTTAAACACATTTATTTTAGTTGAAAAAGTCATAATTCACATCCAACAGTCATTTACAGTCAAAAAATTAAATGTTAAAATTTCATCCATATTGACCATTTTGGGAACGTTCGACAGGTCCGGAGTCATCGTTTTTCATCCGAAAATTGATTTTTTGGACTGTACCAAAAATGATTCATAATGTAAATTGGATCGTGCCTCATGTTGAATAACCACTTGTTAAGCCCTCACAGTGACCAAAATTGCTATTTTTACAGAGTTTTGCTTACTCAAAAGCTTCATTTTTGACCAGTTTCAGGCACAGAAATGACTTTCAACACATTTATTTTAGTTGAAAAAGTGATAATTCACATCCAACAGTCATTTACAGTCAAAAAATAAATGTTAAAATTTCATCCATATTGACCATTTTGGGAATGTTCGACAGGTCCGGAGTCATCGTTTTTCATCCGAAAATGGATTTTTTGGACTGTACCAAAAATGATTCATAATGTAAATTGGATCGTGCCTCATGTTGAATAACCACTTTTTAAGCCCTCACAGTGACCAAAATTGCCATTTTTACAGAGTTTTGCTTACTCAAAAGCTTCATTTTTGACCAATTTCGGGCACAGAAATGACTTTAAACACATTTATTTTAGTTGAAAAAGTAATAATTCACATCCAACAGTCATTTACAGTCAAAAAATTAAATGTTAAAATTTCATCCATATTGACCTTTTTGGGAATGTTCGACAGGTTCGGAGTCATCGTTTTTCATCCGAAAATTGATTTTTTGGACTGTACCAAAAATGATTCAAAATGTAAATTGGATCGTGCCTCATGTTGAATAACCACTTTTTAAACCCTCACAGTGACCAAAATTGCCATTTTTACAGAGTTTTGCTTACTCAAAAGCTTCATTTTTGACCAATTTCAGGCACAGAAATGACTTTAAACACACTTATTTTAGTTGAAAAAGTCATAATTCACATCCAACAGTCATTTACAGTCAAAAAAATAAATGTTAAAATTTCATCCATATTGACCATTTTGGGAACGTTCGACAGGTCCGGAGTCATCGTTTTTCATCCGAAAATGGATTTTTTGGACTGTACCAAAAATGATTCATAATGTAAATTGGATCGTGCCTCATGTTGAATAACCACTTTTTAAGCCCTCACAGTGACCAAAATTGCCATTTTTACAGAGTTTTTCTTACTCAAAAGCTTCATTTTTGACCAATTTCAGGCACAGAAATTACTTTAAACACATTTATTTTAGTTGAAAAAGTCATAATTCACATCCAACAGTCATTTACAGTCAAAAAATTAAATGTTAAAATTTCATCCATATTGACCATTTTGGGAACGTTCGACAGGTCCGGAGTCATCGTTTTTCATCCGAAAATTGGATTTTTTGGACTGTACCAAAAATGATTCATAATGTAAATTGGATTGTGCCTCATGTTGAATAACCACTTTTTAAGCCCTCACAGTGACCAAAATTGCCATTTTTACAGAGTTTTGCTTACTCAAAAGCTTCATTTTTGACCAATTTCAGGCACAGAAATGACTTTAAACACATTTATTTTAGTTGAAAAAGTCATAATTCACATCCAACAGTCATTTACAGTCAAAAAATTAAATGTTAAAATTTCATCCATATTGACAATTTTGGGAACGATCGACAGGTCCGGAGTCATCGTTTTTCATCCGAAAATGGATTTTTTGGACTGTACCAAAAATGATTCAAAATGTAAATTGGATCGTGCCTCATGTTGAATAACCACTTTTTAAACCCTAACAGTGACCAAAATTGCCATTTTTACAGAGTTTTGCTTACTCAAATGCTTCAATTTTGACCAATTTCAGGCACAGAAATGACTTTAAACACACTTATTTTGGTTGAAAAAGTCATAATTCACATCCAACAGTCATTTACAGACAAAAAATTAAATGTTAAAATTTCATCCATATTGACCATTTTGGGAACGATCGACAGGTCCGGAGTCATCGTTTTTCATCCGAAAATTGATTTTTTGGACTGTACCAAAAATGATTCAAAATGTAAATTGGATCGTGCCTCATGTTGAATAACCACTTTTTAAACCCTAACAGTGACCAAAATTGCCATTTTTACAGAGTTTTGCTTACTCAAAAGCTTCAATTTTGACCAATTTCAGGCACAGAAATGACTTTAAACACACGTATTTTAGATGAAAAATTCATAATTCACATCCAACAGTCATTTACAGTCAAACAATTAAATGTTAAAATTTCATCCATATTGACCATTTTGGGAACGTTCGACAGGTCCGGAGTCATCGTTTTTCATCCGAAAATGGATTTTTTGGACTGTACCAAAAATTATTCATAATGTAAATTGGATTGTGCCTCATGTTGAAAAACCACTTTTTAAACAATCACAGTGACCAAAATTGCCATTTTTACAGAGTTTTGCCTACTCAAAAGCTTCATTTTTGAGCAATTTCAGGCACAGAAATGACTTTAAACACATTTATTTTAGTTGAAAAAGTCATAATTCACATCCAACAGTCATTTACAGTCAAAAAATTAAATGTTTAAATTTCATCCATATTGACCATTTTGGGAACGTTCGACAGGTCCGGAGTCATCGTTTTTCATCCAAAAATTGATTTTTTGGACTGTACCAAAAATGATTCAAAATGTAAATTGGATCGTGCCTCATGCTGAATAGCCACTTTTTAAACCCTAACAGTGACCAAAATTGCCATTTTTACAGAGTTTTGCTTACTCAAAAGCTTCAATTTTGACCAATTTCAGGCACAGAAATGACTTTAAACACACGTATTTTAGATGAAAAAGTCATAATTCACATCCAACAGTCATTTACAGTCAAAAAAATAAATGTTAAAATTTCATCCATATTGACCATTTTGGGAACGTTCGACAGGTCCGGAGTCATCGTTTTTCATCCGAAAATTGATTTTTTGGACTGTACCAAAAATGATTCAAAATGTGAATTGGATCGTGCCTCATGTTGAATAACCACTTTTTAAACCCTAACAGTGACCAAAATTGCCATTTTTACAGAGTTTTGCTTACCCAAAAGCTTCAATTTTGACCAATTTCGGGCACAGAAATGACTTTAAAGACACGTATTTTAGATGAAAAAGTCATAATTCACATCCAACAGTCATTTACAGTCAAAAAAATAAATGTTAAAATTTCATCCTTATTGACCATTTTGGGAACGTTCGACAGGTCCGGAGCCATCGTTTTTCATCAGAAAATTGATTTTTTGGACTGTACCAAAAATGATTCAAAATGTAAATTGGATCATGCCTCATGTTGAATAACCACTTTTTAAACCCTCACAGTGACCAAAATTGCCATTTTTACAGAGTTTTGCTTACTCAAAAGCTTTAATTGTGACCAACTTCAGGGACAGAAATTACTTTAAACACACTTATTTTAGTTGGAAAAGTCATAATTCAGATTCCAACAGTCATTTACAGTCAAAAAATTAAATGTTAAAATTTCATCCATATTGACCTTTTTGGGAATGTTCGACAGGTTCGGAGTCATCGTTTTTCATCCGAAAATTGATTTTTTGGACTGTACCAAAAATGATTCAAAATGTAAATTGGATCATGCCTCATGTTGAATAACCACTTTTTAAACCCTCACAGTGACCAAAATTGCCATTTTTACAGAGTTTTGCTTACTCAAAAGCTTCAATTTTGACCAATTTCAGGCACAGAAATTACTTTAAACACACTTATTTTAGTTGAAAAAGTCATAATTCACATCCAAGAGTCATTTACAGTCAAAAAATTAAATGTTAAAATTTCATCCATATTGACCATTTTGGGAACGTTCGACAGGTCTGGAGTCATCGTTTTTCATCCGAAAATTGATTTTTTGGACTGTACCAAAAATGATTCAAAATGTAAATTGGATCGTGCCTCATGTTGAATAACCACTTTTTAAACCCTAACAGTGACCAAAATTGCCATTTTTACAGAGTTTTGCTTACTCAAAAGCTTCAATTTTGACCAATTTCAGGCACAGAAATGACTTTAAACACACATATTTTAGATGAAAAATTCATAATTCACATCCAACAGTCATTTACAGTCAAAAAAATAAATGTTAAAATTTCATCCTTATTGACCATTTTGGGAACGTTCGACAGGTCCGGAGCCATCGTTTTTCATCAGAAAATTGATTTTTTGGACTGTACCAAAAATGATTCAAAATGTAAATTGGATCGTGCCTCATGTTGAATAACCACTTTTTAAACCCTCACAGTGACCAAAATTGCCATTTTTACCGAGTTTTGCTTACTCAAAAGCTTCAATTTGGACCAATTTCAGGCACAGAAATGACTTTAAACACATTTATTTTAGTTGAAAAAGTCATAATTCAGATTCCAACAGTCATTTACAGTCAAAAAATTAATTGTTAACATTTCATCCATATTGACCTTTTTGGGAATGTTCGACAGGTTCGGAGTCATCGTTTTTCATCCGAAAATGGATTTTTTGGACTGTACCAAAAATGATTCATAATGTAAATTGGATCGTGCCTCATGTTGAATATTCACTTTTTAAGCCCTCACAGTGACCAAAATTGCCATTTTTACAGAGTTTTGCTTACTCAAAAGCTTCATTTTTGACCAATTTCAGGCACAGAAATGACTTTAAACACATTTATTTTAGTTGAAAAAGTAATAATTCACATCCAACAGTCATTTACAGTCAAAAAATTAAATGTTACAATTTCATCCATATTGACCTTTTTGGGAATGTTCGACAGGTTCGGAGTCATCGTTTTTCATCCGAAAATTGATTTTTTGGACTGTACCAAAAATGATTCAAAATGTAAATTGGATCGTGCCTCATGTTAAATAACCACTTTTTAAACCCTCACAGTGACCAAAATTGCCATTTTTACAGAGTTTTGCTTACTCAAAAGCTTCATTTTTGACCAATTTCAGGCACAGAAATGACTTTAAACACACTTATTTTAGTTGAAAAAGTCATAATTCACATCCAACAGTCATTTACAGTCAAAAAAATAAATGTTAACATTTCATCCATATTGACCATTTTGGGAACGTTCGACAGGTCCGGAGTCATCGTTTTTCATACGAAAATGGATTTTTTGGACTGTACCAAAAATGATTCATAATGTAAATTGGATCGTGCCTCATGTTGAATAACCACTTTTTAAGCCCTCACAGTGACCAAAATTGCCATTTTTACAGAGTTTTTCTTACTCAAAAGCTTCATTTTTGACCAATTTCAGGCACAGAAATGACTTTAAACACATTTATTTTAGTTGAAAAAGTCATAATTCACATCCAACAGTCATTTACAGTCAAAAAAATTAAATGTTAAAATTTCATCCATATTGACCATTTTGGGAACGATCGACAGGTCCGGAGTCATCGTTTTTCATCCGAAAATGGATTTTTTGGACTGTACCAAAAATGATTCAAAATGTAAATTGGATCGTGCCTCATGTTGAATAACCACTTTTTAAACCCTAACAGTGACCAAAATTGCCATTTTTACAGACTTTTGCTTACTCAAAAGCTTCAATTTTGACCAATTTCAGGCACAGAAATGACTTTAAACACACTTATTTTAGTTGAAAAAGTCATAATTCACATCCAAGAGACATTTACAGTCAAAAAATTAAATGTTAAAATTTCATCCATATTGACCATTTTGGGAACGTTCGACAGGTCCGGAGTCATCGTCTTTCATCCGAAAATTGATTTTTTGGACTGTACCAAAAATGATTCAAAATGTAAATTGGATCGTGCCTCATGTTGAATAACCACTTTTTAAACCCTCACAGTGACCAAAATTGCCATTTTTACAGAGTTTTGCTTACTCAAAAGCTTCATTTTTGACCAATTTCAGGCACAGAAATGACTTTAAACACACTTATTTTAGTTGAAAAAGTCATAATTCACATCCAACAGTCATTTACAGTCAAAAAAATAAATGTTAACATTTCATCCATATTGACCATTTTGGGAACGTTCGACAGGTCCGGAGTCATCGTTTTTCATACGAAAATGGATTTTTTGGACTGTACCAAAAATGATTCATAATGTAAATTGGATCGTGCCTCATGTTGAATAACCACTTTTTAAGCCCTCACAGTGACCAAAATTGCCATTTTTACAGAGTTTTTCTTACTCAAAAGCTTCATTTTTGACCAATTTCAGGCACAGAAATGACTTTAAACACATTTATTTTAGTTGAAAAAGTCATAATTCACATCCAACAGTCATTTACAGTCAAAAAAATTAAATGTTAAAATTTCATCCATATTGACCATTTTGGGAACGATCGACAGGTCCGGAGTCATCGTTTTTCATCCGAAAATGGATTTTTTGGACTGTACCAAAAATGATTCAAAATGTAAATTGGATCGTGCCTCATGTTGAATAACCACTTTTTAAACCCTAACAGTGACCAAAATTGCCATTTTTACAGACTTTTGCTTACTCAAAAGCTTCAATTTTGACCAATTTCAGGCACAGAAATGACTTTAAACACACTTATTTTAGTTGAAAAAGTCATAATTCACATCCAAGAGACATTTACAGTCAAAAAATTAAATGTTAAAATTTCATCCATATTGACCATTTTGGGAACGTTCGACAGGTCCGGAGTCATCGTCTTTCATCCGAAAATTGATTTTTTGGACTGTACCAAAAATGATTCAAAATGTAAATTGGATCGTGCCTCATGTTGAATAAACACTTTTTAAACCCTCACAGTGACCAAAATTGCAATTTTTACAGAGTTTTGCCTACTCAAAAGCTTCAATTTTGACCAATTTCAGGCACAGAAATGACTTTAAACACACCTATTTTAGTTGAAAAAGTCATAATTCACATCCAACAGTCATTTACAGTCAAAAAATTACATGTTAAAATTTCATCCATATTGACCATTTTGGGAACGTTCGACAGGTCCGGAGTCATCGTTTTTCATCCGAAAATTGAGTTTTTTGGACTGTACCAAAAATGATTCAAAATGTAAATTGGATCGTGCCTCATGTTGAATAACCACTTTTTAAACCCTCACAGTGACCAAAATTGCCATTTTTACAGAGTTTTGCTTACTCAAAAGCTTCATTTTTGACCAATTTCAGGCACAGAAATGACTTTAAACACACTTATTTTAGTTGAAAAAGTCATAATTCACATCCAACAGTCATTTACAGTCAAAAAATTTAAATGTTAAAATTTCATCCATATTGACCATTTTGGGAACGATCGACAGGTCCGGAGTCATCGTTTTTCATCCGAAAATTGATTTTTTGGACTGTACCAAAAATGATTCAAAATGTAAATTGGATCGTGCCTCATGTTGAATAACCACTTTTTAAACCCTAACAGTGACCAAAATTGCCATTTTTACAGAGTTTTGCTTACTCAAAAGCTTCAATTTTGACCAATTTCAGGCACAGAAATGACTTTAAACACACTTATTTTAGTTGAAAAAGTCATAATTCACATCCAAGAGACATTTACAGTCAAAAAATTAAATGTTAAAATTTCATCCATATTGACCATTTTGGGAACGTTTGACAGGTCCGGAGTCATCGTCTTTCATCCGAAAATTGATTTTTTGGACTGTACCAAAAATGATTCAAAATGTAAATTGGATCGTGCCTCATGTTGAATAAACACTTTTTAAACCCTCACAGTGACCAAAATTGCCATTTTTACAGAGTTTTGCTTACTCAAAAGCTTCAATTTTGACCAATTTCAGGCACAGAAATGACTTTAAACACACCTATTTTAGTTGAAAAAGTCATAATTCACATCCAACAGTCATTTACAGTCAAAAAATTACATGTTAAAATTTCATCCATATTGACCATTTTGGGAACGTTCGACAGGTCCGGAGTCATCGTTTTTCATCCGAAAATGGATTTTTTGGACTGTACCAAAAATGATTCATAATGTAAATTGGATCGTGCCTCATGTTGAATAACCACTTTTTAAGCCCTCACAGTGACCAAAATTGCCATGTTTACAGAGTTTTGCTTACTCAAAAGCTTCATTTTTGACCAATTTCAGGCACAGAAATGACTTTCAACACATTTATTTTAGTTGAAAAGTCATAATTCACATCAAAAGTCATTTACAGTCAAAAAATTAAATGTTAAAATTTCATCCATATTGACCTTTTTGGGAATGTTCGACAGGTTCGGAGTCATCGTTTTTCATCCGAAAATTGAGTTTTTTGGACTGTACCAAAAATGATTCAAAATGTAAATTGGATCGTGCCTCATGTTGAATAACCACTTTTTAAACCCTCACAGTGACCAAAATTGCCATTTTTACAGAGTTTTGCTTACTCAAAAGCTTCATTTTTGACCAATTTCAGGCACAGAAATGACTTTAAACACACTTATTTTAGTTGAAAAAGTCATAATTCACATCCAACAGTCATTTACAGTCAAAAAAATAAATGTTAAAATTTCATCCATATTGACCATATTGGGAACGTTCGACAGGTCCGGAGTCATCGTTTTTCATCCGAAAATGGATTTTTTGGACTGTACCAAAAATTATTCATAATGTAAATTGGATCGTGCCTCATGTTGAATAACCACTTTTTAAGCCCTCACAGTGACCAAAATTGCCATTTTTACAGAGTTTTGCTTACTCAAAAGCTTCATTTTTGACCAATTTCAGGCACAGAAATGACTTTAAACACATTTATTTTAGTTGAAAAAGTAATAATTCACATCCAACAGTCATTTACAGTCAAAAAATTAAATGTTAAAATTTCATCCATATTGACCTTTTTGGGAATGTTCGACAGGTTCGGAGTCATCGTTTTTCATCCGAAAATTGATTTTTTGGACTGTACCAAAAATGATTCAAAATGTAAATTGGATCGTGCCTCATGTTGAATAACCACTTTTTAAACCCTCACAGTGACCAAAATTGCCATTTTTACAGAGTTTTGCTTACTCAAAAGCTTCATTTTTGACCAATTTCAGGCACAGAAATGACTTTAAACACACTTATTTTAGTTGAAAAAGTCATAATTCACATCCAACAGTCATTTACAGTCAAAAAAATAAATGTTAAAATTTCATCCATATTGACCATTTTGGGAACGTTCGACAGGTCCGGAGTCATCGTTTTTCATCCGAAAATGGATTTTTTGGACTGTACCAAAAATGATTCATAATGTAAATTGGATCGTGCCTCATGTTGAATAACCACTTTTTAAGCCCTCACAGTGACCAAAATTGCCATTTTTACAGAGTTTTTCTTACTCAAAAGCTTCATTTTTGACCAATTTCAGGCACAGAAATTACTTTAAACACATTTATTTTAGTTGAAAAAGTCATAATTCACATCCAACAGTCATTTACAGTCAAAAAATTAAATGTTAAAATGTCATCCATATTGACCATTTTGGGAACGTTCGACAGGTCCGGAGTCATCGTTTTTCATCCGAAAATTGGATTTTTTGGACTGTACCAAAATGATTCATAATGTAAATTGGATCGTGCCTCATGTTGAATAACCACTTTTTAAGCCCTCACAGTGACCAAAATTGCCATTTTTACAGAGTTTTGCTTACTCAAAAGCTTCATTTTTGACCAATTTCAGGCACAGAAATGACTTTAAACACATTTATTTTAGTTGAAAAAGTAATAATTCACATCCAACAGTCATTTACAGTCAAAAAATTAAATGTTAAAATTTCATCCATATTGACCTTTTTGGGAATGTTCGACAGGTTCGGAGTCATCGTTTTTCATCCGAAAATTGATTTTTTGGACTGTACCAAAAATGATTCAAAATGTAAATTGGATCGTGCCTCATGTTGAATAACCACTTTTTAAACCCTCACAGTGACCAAAATTGCCATTTTTACAGAGTTTTGCTTACTCAAAAGCTTCATTTTTGACCAATTTCAGGCACAGAAATGACTTTAAACACACTTATTTTAGTTGAAAAAGTCATAATTCACATCCAACAGTCATTTACAGTCAAAAAAATAAATGTTAAAATTTCATCCATATTGACCATTTTGGGAACGTTCGACAGGTCCGGAGTCATCGTTTTTCATCCGAAAATGGATTTTTTGGACTGTACCAAAAATGATTCATAATGTAAATTGGATCGTGCCTCATGTTGAATAACCACTTTTTAAGCCCTCACAGTGACCAAAATTGCCATTTTTACAGAGTTTTTCTTACTCAAAAGCTTCATTTTTGACCAATTTCAGGCACAGAAATTACTTTAAACACATTTATTTTAGTTGAAAAAGTCATAATTCACATCCAACAGTCATTTACAGTCAAAAAATTAAATGTTAAAATTTCATCCATATTGACCATTTTGGGAACGTTCGACAGGTCCGGAGTCATCGTTTTTCATCCGAAAATTTGATTTTTTGGACTGTACCAAAAATGATTCATAATGTAAATTGGATCGTGCCTCATGTTGAATAACCACTTTTTAAGCCCTCACAGTGACCAAAATTGCCATTTTTACAGAGTTTTGCTTACTCAAAAGCTTCATTTTTGACCAATTTCAGGCACAGAAATGACTTTAAACACATTTATTTTAGTTGAAAAAGTAATAATTCACATCCAACAGTCATTTACAGTCAAAAAATTAAATGTTAAAATTTCATCCATATTGACCTTTTTGGGAATGTTCGACAGGTTCGGAGTCATCGTTTTTCATCCGAAAATTGATTTTTTGGACTGTACCAAAAATGATTCAAAATGTAAATTGGATCGTGCCTCATGTTGAATAACCACTTTTTAAACCCTCACAGTGACCAAAATTGCCATTTTTACAGAGTTTTTCTTACTCAAAAGCTTCATTTTTGACCAATTTCAGGCACAGAAATTACTTTAAACACATTTATTTTAGTTGAAAAAGTCATAATTCACATCCAACAGTCATTTACAGTCAAAAAATTAAATGTTAAAATTTCATCCATATTGACCTTTTTGGGAATGTTCGACAGGTTCGGAGTCATCGTTTTTCATCCGAAAATTGATTTTTTTGGACTGTACCAAAAATGATTCAAAATGTAAATTGGATCGTGCCTCATGTTGAATAACCACTTTTTAAACCCTCACAGTGACCAAAATTGCCATTTTTACAGAGTTTTGCTTACTCAAAAGCTTCATTTTTGACCAATTTCAGGCACAGAAATGACTTTAAACACACTTATTTTAGTTGAAAAAGTCATAATTCACATCCAACAGTCATTTACAGTCAAAAAAATAAATGTTAAAATTTCATCCATATTGACCATTTTGGGAACGTTCGACAGGTCCGGAGTCATCGTTTTTCATCCGAAAATGGATTTTTTGGACTGTACCAAAAATGATTCATAATGTAAATTGGATCGTGCCTCATGTTGAATAACCACTTTTTAAGCCCTCACAGTGACCAAAATTGCCATTTTTACAGAGTTTTTCTTACTCAAAAGCTTCATTTTTGATCAATTTCAGGCACAGAAATTACTTTAAACACATTTATTTTAGTTGAAAAAGTCATAATTCACATCCAACAGTCATTTACAGTCAAAAAATTAAATGTTAAAATGTCATCCATATTGACCATTTTGGGAACGTTCGACAGGTCCGGAGTCATCGTTTTTCATCCGAAAATTGATTTTTTGGACTGTACCAAAAATGATTCAAAATGTAAATTGGATCGTGCCTCATGTTGAATAACCACTTTTTAAGCCCTCACAGTGACCAAAATTGCCATTTTTACAGAGTTTTGCTTACTCAAAAGCTTCATTTTTGACCAATTTCAGGCACAGAAATGACTTTAAACACATTTATTTTAGTTGAAAAAGTAATAATTCACATCCAACAGTCATTTACAGTCAAAAAATTAAATGTTAAAATTTCATCCATATTGACCTTTTTGGGAATGTTCGACAGGTTCGGAGTCATCGTTTTTCATCCGAAAATTGATTTTTTGGACTGTACCAAAAATGATTCAAAATGTAAATTGGATCGTGCCTCATGTTGAATAACCACTTTTTAAACCCTCACAGTGACCAAAATTGCCATTTTTACAGAGTTTTGCTTACTCAAAAGCTTCATTTTTGACCAATTTCAGGCACAGAAATGACTTTAAACACATTTATTTTAGTTGAAAAAGTAATAATTCACATCCAACAGTCATTTACAGTCAAAAAATTAAATGTTAAAATTTCATCCATATTGACCTTTTTGGGAATGTTCGACAGGTTCGGAGTCATCGTTTTTCATCCGAAAATTGATTTTTTGGACTGTACCAAAAATGATTCAAAATGTAAATTGGATCGTGCCTCATGTTGAATAACCACTTTTCAAACCCTCACAGTGACCAAAATTGCCATTTTTACAGAGTTTTGCTTACTCAAAAGCTTCATTTTTGACCAATTTCAGGCACAGAAATGACTTTAAACACACTTATTTTAGTTGAAAAAGTCATAATTCACATCCAACAGTCATTTACAGTCAAAAAAATAAATGTTAAAATTTCATCCATATTGACCATTTTGGGAACGTTCGACAGGTCCGGAGTCATCGTTTTTCATCCGAAAATGGATTTTTTGGACTGTACCAAAAATGATTCATAATGTAAATTGGATCGTGCCTCATGTTGAATAACCACTTTTTAAGCCCTCACAGTGACCAAAATTGCCATTTTTACAGAGTTTTTCTTACTCAAAAGCTTCATTTTTGACCAATTTCAGGCACAGAAATTACTTTAAACACATTTATTTTAGTTGAAAAAGTCATAATTCACATCCAACAGTCATTTACAGTCAAAAAATTAAATGTTAAAATTTCATCCATATTGACCATTTTGGGAACGTTCGACAGGTCCGGAGTCATCGTTTTTCATCCGAAAATTTGATTTTTTGGACTGTACCAAAAATGATTCATAATGTAAATTGGATCGTGCCTCATGTTGAATAACCACTTTTTAAGCCCTCACAGTGACCAAAATTGCCATTTTTACAGAGTTTTGATTACTCAAAAGCTTCATTTTTGACCAATTTCAGGCACAGAAATAACTTTAAACACATTTATTTTAGTTGAAAAAGTAATAATTCACATCCAACAGTCATTTACAGTCAAAAAATTAAATGTTAAAATTTCATCCATATTGACCTTTTTGGGAATGTTCGACAGGTTCGGAGTCATCGTTTTTCATCCGAAAATGGATTTTTTGGACTGTACCAAAAATGATTCATAATGTAAATTGGATCGTGCCTCATGTTGAATAACCACTTTTTAAGCCCTCACAGTGACCAAAATTGCCATTTTTACAGAGTTTTTCTTACTCAAAAGCTTCATTTTTGACCAATTTCAGGCACAGAAATTACTTTAAACACATTTATTTTAGTTGAAAAAGTCATAATTCACATCCAACAGTCATTTACAGTCAAAAAATTAAATGTTAAAATTTCATCCATATTGACCATTTTGGGAACGTTCGACAGGTCCGGAGTCATCGTTTTTCATCCGAAAATTGGATTTTTTGGACTGTACCAAAAATGATTCATAATGTAAATTGGATCGTGCCTCATGTTGAATAACCACTTTTTAAGCCCTCACAGTGACCAAAATTGCCATTTTTACAGAGTTTTGCTTACTCAAAAGCTTCAATTTTGACCAATTTCAGGCACAGAAATGACTTTAAACACACCTATTTTAGTTGAAAAAGTCATAATTCACATCCAACAGTCATTTACAGTCAAAAAATTACATGTTAAAATTTCATCCATATTGACCATTTTGGGAACGTTCGACAGGTCCGGAGTCATCGTTTTTCATCCGAAAATGGATTTTTTGGACTGTACCAAAAATGATTCATAATGTAAATTGGATCGTGCCTCATGTTGAATAACCACTTTTTAAGCCCTCACAGTGACCAAAATTGCCATGTTTACAGAGTTTTGCTTACTCAAAAGCTTCATTTTTGACCAATTTCAGGCACAGAAATGACTTTCAACACATTTATTTTAGTTGAAAAAGTCATAATTCACATCCAACAGTCATTTACAGTCAAAAAATTAAATGTTAAAATTTCATCCATATTGACCTTTTTGGGAATGTTCGACAGGTTCGGAGTCATCGTTTTTCATCCGAAAATTGAGTTTTTTGGACTGTACCAAAAATGATTCAAAATGTAAATTGGATCGTGCCTTATGTTGAATAACCACTTTTTAAACCCTCACAGTGACCAAAATTGCCATTTTTACAGAGTTTTGCTTACTCAAAAGCTTCATTTTTGACCAATTTCAGGCACAGAAATGACTTTAAACACACTTATTTTAGTTGAAAAAGTCATAATTCACATCCAAGAGACATTTACAGTCAAAAAATTAAATGTTAAAATTTCATCCATATTGACCATTTTGGGAACGTTCGACAGGTCCGGAGTCATCGTTTTTCATCCGAAAATGGATTTTTTGGACTGTACCAAAAATGATTCAAAATGTAAATTGGATCGTGCCTCATGTTGAATAACCACTTTTTAAACCCTAACAGTGACCAAAATTGCCATTTTTACAGAGTTTTGCTTACTCAAAAGCTTCAATTTTGACCAATTTCAGGCACAGAAATGACTTTAAACACACTTATTTTAGTTGAAAAAGTCATAATTCACATCCAAGAGACATTTACAGTCAAAAAATTAAATGTTAAAATTTCATCCATATTGACCATTTTGGGAACGTTCGACAGGTCCGGAGTCATCGTCTTTCATCCGAAAATTGATTTTTTGGACTGTACCAAAAATGATTCAAAATGTAAATTGGATCGTGCCTCATGTTGAATAAACACTTTTTAAACCCTCACAGTGACCAAAATTGCCATTTTTACAGAGCTTTGCTTACTCAAAAGCTTCAATTTTGACCAATTTCAGGCACAGAAATGACTTTAAACACACCTATTTTAGTTGAAAAAGTCATAATTCACATCCAACAGTCATTTACAGTCAAAAAATTACATGTTAAAATTTCATCCATATTGACCATTTTGGGAACGTTCGACAGGTCCGGAGTCATCGTTTTTCATCCGAAAATGGATTTTTTGGACTGTACCAAAAATGATTCATAATGTAAATTGGATCGTGCCTCATGTTGAATAACCACTTTTTAAGCCCTCACAGTGACCAAAATTGCCATGTTTACAGAGTTTTGCTTACTCAAAAGCTTCATTTTTGACCAATTTCAGGCACAGAAATGACTTTCAACACATTTATTTTAGTTGAAAAAGTCATAATTCACATCCAACAGTCATTTACAGTCAAAAAATTAAATGTTAAAATTTCATCCATATTGACCTTTTTGGGAATGTTCGACAGGTTCGGAGTCATCGTTTTTCATCCGAAAATTGATTTTTTTGGACTGTACCAAAAATTATTCAAAATGTAAATTGGATCGTGCCTCATGTTGAATAACCACTTTTTAAACCCTCACAGTGACCAAAATTGCCATTTTTACAGAGTTTTGCTTACTCAAAAGCTTCATTTTTGACCAATTTCAGGCATAGGAATGACTTTAAACACACTTATTTTAGTTGAAAAAGTCATAATTCACATCCAACAGTCATTTACAGTCAAAAAAATAAATGTTAAAATTTCATCCATATTGACCATATTGGGAACGTTCGACAGGTCCGGAGTCATCGTTTTTCATCCGAAAATGGATTTTTTGGACTGTACCAAAAATTATTCATAATGTAAATTGGATCGTGCCTCATGTTGAATAACCACTTTTTAAGCCCTCACAGTGACCAAAATTGCCATTTTTACAGAGTTTTTCTTACTCAAAAGCTTCATTTTTGACCAATTTCAGGCACAGAAATTACTTTAAACACACTTATTTAAGTTGAAAAAGTCATAATTCACATCCAACAGTCATTTACAGTCAAACAATTAAATGTTAAAATTTCATCCATATTGACCATTTTGGGAACGTTCGACAGGTCCGGAGTCATCGTTTTTCATCCGAAAATGGATTTTTTGGACTGTACCAAAAATGATTCATAATGTAAATTGGATTGTGCCTCATGTTGAATAACCACTTTTTAAACAATCACAGTGACCAAAATTGCCATTTTTACAGAGTTTTGCCTACTCAAAAGCTTCATTTTTGACCAATTTCAGGCACAGAAATGACTTTAAACACATTTATTTTAGTTGAAAAAGTCATAATTCACATCCAACAGTCATTTACAGTCAAACAATTAAATGTTAAAATTTCCTCCATATTGACCATTATGGGAACGTTCGACAGGTCCGGAGCCATCGTTTTTCATCAGAAAATTGATTTTTTGGACTGTACCAAAAATGATTCAAAATGTAAATTGGATCGTGCCTCATGTTGAATAACCACTTTTTAAACCCTCACAGTGACCAAAATTGCCATTTTTACAGAGTTTTGCTTACTCAAAAGCTTTAATTGTGACCAACTTCAGGGACAGAAATTACTTTAAACACACTTATTTTAGTTGGAAAAGTCATAATTCAGATTCCAACAGTCATTTACAGTCAAAAAATTAAATGTTAAAATTTCATCCATATTGACCTTTTTGGGAATGTTCGACAGGTTCGGAGTCATCGTTTTTCATCAGAAAATTGATTTTTTGGACTGTACCAAAATTATTCAAAATGTAAATTGGATCATGCCTCATGTTAAATAACCACTTTTTAAACCCTCACAGTGACCAAAATTGCCATTTTTACAGAGTTTTGCTTACTCAAAAGCTTCAATTTTGACCAGATTCAGGCACAGAAATGACTTTAAACACACTTATTTTAGTTGAAAAAGTCATAATTCACATCCAAGAGTCATTTACAGTCAAAAAATTAAATGTTCAAATTTCATCCATATTGACCATTTTGGGAACGTTCGACAGGTCTGGAGTCATCGTTTTTCATCCGAAAATTGATTTTTTGGACTTTACCAAAAATGATTCAAAATGTAAATTGGATCGTGCCTCATGTTGAATAACCACTTTTTAAACCCTAACAGTGACCAAAATTGCCATTTTTACAGAGTTTTGCTTACTCAAAAGCTTCCATTTTGACCAATTTCAGGCACAGAAATGACTTTAAACACACATATTTTAGATGAAAAATTCATAATTCACATCCAACAGTCATTTACAGTCAAAAAAATAAATGTTAAAATTTCATCCTTATTGACCATTTTGGGAACGTTCGACAGGTCCGGAGCCATCGTTTTTCATCAGAAAATTGATTTTTTGGACTGTACCAAAAATGATTCAAAATGTAAATTGGATCGTGCCTCATGTTGAATAACCACTTTTTAAACCCTCACAGTGACCAAAATTGCCATTTTTACAGAGTTTTGCTTACTCAAAAGCTTCAATTTGGACCAATTTCAGGCACAGAAATGACTTTAAACACATTTATTTTAGTTGAAAAAGTCATAATTCACATCCAACAGTCATTTACAGTCAAAAAATTAAATGTTAAAATTTCATCCATATTGACCTTTTTGGGAATGTTCGACAGGTTCGGAGTCATCGTTTTTCATCCGAAAATGGATTTTTTGGACTGTACCAAAAATGATTCATAATGTAAATTGGATCGTGCCTCATGTTGAATATTCACTTTTTAAGCCCTCACAGTGACCAAAATTGCCATTTTTACAGAGTTTTGCTTACTCAAAAGCTTCATTTTTGACCAATTTCAGGCACAGAAATGACTTTAAACACACTTATTTTAGTTGAAAAAGTCATAATTCACATCCAACAGTCATTTACAGTCAAAAAAATAAATGTTAAAATTTCATCCATATTGACCATATTGGGAACGTTCGACAGGTCCGGAGTCATCGTTTTTCATCCGAAAATGGATTTTTTGGACTGTACCAAAAATGATTCAAAATGTAAATTGGATCGTGCCTCATGTTGAATAACCACTTTTTAAGCCCTCACAGTGACCAAAATTGCCATTTTTACAGAGTTTTGCTTACTCAAAAGCTTCATTTTTGACCAATTTCAGGCACAGAAATGACTTTAAACACATTTATTTTAGTTGAAAAAGTCATAATTCACATCCAACAGTCATTTACAGTCAAAAAATTAAATGTTAAAATTTCATCCATATTGACCATTTTGGGAACGATCGACAGGTCCGGAGTCATCGTTTTTCATCCGAAAATGGATTTTTTGGACTGTACCAAAAATGATTCAAAATGTAAATTGGATCGTGCCTCATGTTGAATAACCACTTTTTAAACCCTAACAGTGACCAAAATTGCCATTTTTACAGAGTTTTGCTTACTCAAAAGCTTCAATTTTGACCAATTTCAGGCACAGAAATGACTTTAAACACACTTATTTTAGTTGAAAACGTCATAATTCACATCCAAGAGACATTTACAGTCAAAAAATTAAATGTTAAAATTTCATCCATATTGACCATTTTGGGAACGTTCGACAGGTCCGGAGTCATCGTCTTTCATCCGAAAATTGATTTTTTGGACTGTACCAAAAATGATTCAAAATGTAAATTGGATCGTGCCTCATGTTGAATAAACACTTTTTAAACCCTCACAGTGACCAAAATTGCCATTTTTACAGAGTTTTGCTTACTCAAAAGCTTCAATTTTGACCAATTTCAGGCACAGAAATGACTTTAAACACACCTATTTTAGTTGAAAAAGTCATAATTCACATCCAACAGTCATTTACAGTCAAAAAATTACATGTTAAAATTTCATCCATATTGACCATTTTGGGAACGTTCGACAGGTCCGGAGTCATCGTTTTTCATCCGAAAATGGATTTTTTGGACTGTACCAAAAATGATTCATAATGTAAATTGGATCGTGCCTCATGTTGAATAACCACTTTTTAAGCCCTCACAGTGACCAAAATTGCCATGTTTACAGAGTTTTGCTTACTCAAAAGCTTCATTTTTGACCAATTTCAGGCACAGAAATGACTTTCAACACATTTATTTTAGTTGAAAAAGTCATAATTCACATCCAACAGTCATTTACAGTCAAAAAATTAAATGTTAAAATTTCATCCATATTGACCTTTTTGGGAATGTTCGACAGGTTCGGAGTCATCGTTTTTCATCCGAAAATTGATTTTTTTGGACTGTACCAAAAATTATTCAAAATGTAAATTGGATCGTGCCTCATGTTGAATAACCACTTTTTAAACCCTCACAGTGACCAAAATTGCCATTTTTACAGAGTTTTGCTTACTCAAAAGCTTCATTTTTGACCAATTTCAGGCATAGGAATGACTTTAAACACACTTATTTTAGTTGAAAAAGTCATAATTCACATCCAACAGTCATTTACAGTCAAAAAAATAAATGTTAAAATTTCATCCATATTGACCATATTGGGAACGTTCGACAGGTCCGGAGTCATCGTTTTTCATCCGAAAATGGATTTTTTGGACTGTACCAAAAATTATTCATAATGTAAATTGGATCGTGCCTCATGTTGAATAACCACTTTTTAAGCCCTCACAGTGACCAAAATTGCCATTTTTACAGAGTTTTTCTTACTCAAAAGCTTCATTTTTGACCAATTTCAGGCACAGAAATTACTTTAAACACACTTATTTAAGTTGAAAAAGTCATAATTCACATCCAACAGTCATTTACAGTCAAACAATTAAATGTTAAAATTTCATCCATATTGACCATTTTGGGAACGTTCGACAGGTCCGGAGTCATCGTTTTTCATCCGAAAATGGATTTTTTGGACTGTACCAAAAATGATTCATAATGTAAATTGGATTGTGCCTCATGTTGAATAACCACTTTTTAAACAATCACAGTGACCAAAATTGCCATTTTTACAGAGTTTTGCCTACTCAAAAGCTTCATTTTTGACCAATTTCAGGCACAGAAATGACTTTAAACACATTTATTTTAGTTGAAAAAGTCATAATTCACATCCAACAGTCATTTACAGTCAAACAATTAAATGTTAAAATTTCCTCCATATTGACCATTATGGGAACGTTCGACAGGTCCGGAGCCATCGTTTTTCATCAGAAAATTGATTTTTTGGACTGTACCAAAAATGATTCAAAATGTAAATTGGATCGTGCCTCATGTTGAATAACCACTTTTTAAACCCTCACAGTGACCAAAATTGCCATTTTTACAGAGTTTTGCTTACTCAAAAGCTTTAATTGTGACCAACTTCAGGGACAGAAATTACTTTAAACACACTTATTTTAGTTGGAAAAGTCATAATTCAGATTCCAACAGTCATTTACAGTCAAAAAATTAAATGTTAAAATTTCATCCATATTGACCTTTTTGGGAATGTTCGACAGGTTCGGAGTCATCGTTTTTCATCAGAAAATTGATTTTTTGGACTGTACCAAAATTATTCAAAATGTAAATTGGATCATGCCTCATGTTAAATAACCACTTTTTAAACCCTCACAGTGACCAAAATTGCCATTTTTACAGAGTTTTGCTTACTCAAAAGCTTCAATTTTGACCAGATTCAGGCACAGAAATGACTTTAAACACACTTATTTTAGTTGAAAAAGTCATAATTCACATCCAAGAGTCATTTACAGTCAAAAAATTAAATGTTCAAATTTCATCCATATTGACCATTTTGGGAACGTTCGACAGGTCTGGAGTCATCGTTTTTCATCCGAAAATTGATTTTTTGGACTTTACCAAAAATGATTCAAAATGTAAATTGGATCGTGCCTCATGTTGAATAACCACTTTTTAAACCCTAACAGTGACCAAAATTGCCATTTTTACAGAGTTTTGCTTACTCAAAAGCTTCCATTTTGACCAATTTCAGGCACAGAAATGACTTTAAACACACATATTTTAGATGAAAAATTCATAATTCACATCCAACAGTCATTTACAGTCAAAAAAATAAATGTTAAAATTTCATCCTTATTGACCATTTTGGGAACGTTCGACAGGTCCGGAGCCATCGTTTTTCATCAGAAAATTGATTTTTTGGACTGTACCAAAAATGATTCAAAATGTAAATTGGATCGTGCCTCATGTTGAATAACCACTTTTTAAACCCTCACAGTGACCAAAATTGCCATTTTTACAGAGTTTTGCTTACTCAAAAGCTTCAATTTGGACCAATTTCAGGCACAGAAATGACTTTAAACACATTTATTTTAGTTGAAAAAGTCATAATTCAGATTCCAACAGTCATTTACAGTCAAAAAATTAAATGTTAAAATTTCATCCATATTGACCTTTTTGGGAATGTTCGACAGGTTCGGAGTCATCGTTTTTCATCCGAAAATGGATTTTTTGGACTGTACCAAAAATGATTCATAATGTAAATTGGATCGTGCCTCATGTTGAATATTCACTTTTTAAGCCCTCACAGTGACCAAAATTGCCATTTTTACAGAGTTTTGCTTACTCAAAAGCTTCATTTTTGACCAATTTCAGGCACAGAAATGACTTTAAACACACTTATTTTAGTTGAAAAAGTCATAATTCACATCCAACAGTCATTTACAGTCAAAAAAATAAATGTTAAAATTTCATCCATATTGACCATATTGGGAACGTTCGACAGGTCCGGAGTCATCGTTTTTCATCCGAAAATGGATTTTTTGGACTGTACCAAAAATGATTCAAAATGTAAATTGGATCGTGCCTCATGTTGAATAACCACTTTTTAAGCCCTCACAGTGACCAAAATTGCCATTTTTACAGAGTTTTGCTTACTCAAAAGCTTCATTTTTGACCAATTTCAGGCACAGAAATGACTTTAAACACATTTATTTTAGTTGAAAAAGTCATAATTCACATCCAACAGTCATTTACAGTCAAAAAATTAAATGTTAAAATTTCATCCATATTGACCATTTTGGGAACGATCGACAGGTCCGGAGTCATCGTTTTTCATCCGAAAATGGATTTTTTGGACTGTACCAAAAATGATTCAAAATGTAAATTGGATCGTGCCTCATGTTGAATAACCACTTTTTAAACCCTAACAGTGACCAAAATTGCCATTTTTACAGAGTTTTGCTTACTCAAAAGCTTCAATTTTGACCAATTTCAGGCACAGAAATGACTTTAAACACACTTATTTTAGTTGAAAACGTCATAATTCACATCCAAGAGACATTTACAGTCAAAAAATTAAATGTTAAAATTTCATCCATATTGACCATTTTGGGAACGTTCGACAGGTCCGGAGTCATCGTCTTTCATCCGAAAATTGATTTTTTGGACTGTACCAAAAATGATTCAAAATGTAAATTGGATCGTGCCTCATGTTGAATAAACACTTTTTAAACCCTCACAGTGACCAAAATTGCCATTTTTACAGAGTTTTGCTTACTCAAAAGCTTCAATTTTGACCAATTTCAGGCACAGAAATGACTTTAAACACACCTATTTTAGTTGAAAAAGTCATAATTCACATCCAACAGTCATTTACAGTCAAAAAATTACATGTTAAAATTTCATCCATATTGACCATTTTGGGAACGTTCGACAGGTCCGGAGTCATCGTTTTTCATCCGAAAATGGATTTTTTGGACTGTACCAAAAATGATTCATAATGTAAATTGGATCGTGCCTCATGTTGAATAACCACTTTTTAAGCCCTCACAGTGACCAAAATTGCCATGTTTACAGAGTTTTGCTTACTCAAAAGCTTCATTTTTGACCAATTTCAGGCACAGAAATGACTTTCAACACATTTATTTTAGTTGAAAAAGTCATAATTCACATCCAACAGTCATTTACAGTCAAAAAATTAAATGTTAAAATTTCATCCATATTGACCTTTTTGGGAATGTTCGACAGGTTCGGAGTCATCGTTTTTCATCCGAAAATTGCGTTTTTTGGACTGTACCAAAAATGATTCAAAATGTAAATTGGATCGTGCCTCATGTTGAATAACCACTTTTTAAACCCTCACAGTGACCAAAATTGCCATTTTTACAGAGTTTTGCTTACTCAAAAGCTTCATTTTTGACCAATTTCAGGCACAGAAATGACTTTAAACACACTTATTTTAGTTGAAAAAGTCATAATTCACATCCAACAGTCATTTACAGTCAAAAAAATAAATGTTAAAATTTCATCCATATTGACCATATTGGGAACGTTCGACAGGTCCGGAGTCATCGTTTTTCATCCAAAAATGGATTTTTTGGACTGTACCAAAAATTATTCATAATGTAAATTGGATCGTGCCTCATGTTGAATAACCACTTTTTAAGCCCTCACAGTGACCAAAATTGCCATTTTTACAGAGTTTTTCTTACTCAAAAGCTTCATTTTTGACCAATTTCAGGCACAGAAATTACTTTAAACACATTTATTTTAGTTGAAAAAGTCATAATTCACATCCAACAGTCATTTACAGTCAAAAAATTAAATGTTAAAATTTCATCCATATTGACCATTTTGGGAACGTTCGACAGGTCCGGAGTCATCGTTTTTCATCCGAAAATAGATTTTTTGGACTGTACCAAAAATGATTCATAATGTAAATTGGATCGTGCCTCATGTTGAATAACCACTTTTTAAGCCCTCACAGTGACCAAAATTGCTATTTTTACAGAGTTTTGCTTACTCAAAAGCTTCCTTTTTGACCAATTTCAGGCACAGAAATGACTTTAAACACACTTATTTTAGTTGAAAAAGTCATAATTCACATCCAACAGTCATTTACAGTCAAAAAAATAAATGTTAAAATTTCATCCATATTGACCATTTTGGGAACGTTCGACAGGTCCGGAGTCATCGTTTTTCATCCGAAAATGGATTTTTTGGACTGTACCAAAAATGATTCATAATGTAAATTGGATCGTGCCTCATGTTGAATAACCACTTTTTAAGCCCTCACAGTGACCAAAATTGCCATTTTTACAGAGTTTTTCTTACTCAAAAGCTTCATTTTTGACCAATTTCAGGCACAGAAATTACTTTAAACACATTTATTTTAGTTGAAAAAGTCATAATTCACATCCAACAGTCATTTACAGTCAAATAATTAAATGTTAAAATTTCATCCATATTGACCATTTTGGGAATGTTCGACAGGTCCGGAGTCATCGTTTTTCATCCGAAAATTGGATTTTTTGGACTGTACCAAAAATGATTCATAATGTAAATTGGATCGTGCCTCATGTTGAATAACCACTTTTTAAGCCCTCACAGTGACCAAAATTGCCATTTTTACAGAGTTTTGCTTACTCAAAAGCTTCATTTTTGACCAATTTCAGGCACAGAAATGACTTTAAACACATTTATTTTAGTTGAAAAAGTCATAATTCACATCCAACAGTCATTTACAGTCAAAAAATTAAATGTTAAAATTTCATCCATATTGACCATTTTGGGAACGATCGACAGGTCCGGAGTCATCGTTTTTCATCCGAAAATGGATTTTTTGGACTGTACAAAAAATGATTCAAAATGTAAATTGGATCGTGCCTCATGTTGAATAACCACTTTTTAAACCCTAACAGTGACCAAAATTGCCATTTTTACAGAGTTTTGCTTACTCAAAAGCTTCAATTTTGAACAATTTCAGGCACAGAAATGACTTTAAACACACTTATTTTAGTTGAAAAAGTCATAATTCACATCCAAGAGACATTTACAGTCAAAAAATTAAATGTTAAAATTTCATCCATATTGACCATTTTGGGAACGTTCGACAGGTCCGGAGTCATCGTCTTTCATCCGAAAATTGATTTTTTGGACTGTACCAAAAATGATTCAAAATGTAAATTGGATCGTGCCTCATGTTGAATAAACACTTTTTAAACCCTCACAGTGACCAAAATTGCCATTTTTACAGAGTTTTGCTTACTCAAAAGCTTCAATTTTGACCAATTTCAGGCACAGAAATGACTTTAAACACACCTATTTTAGTTGAAAAAGTCATAATTCACATCCAACAGTCATTTACAGTCAAAAAATTACATGTTAAAATTTCATCCATATTGACCTTTTTGGGAATGTTCGACAGGTTCGGAGTCATCGTTTTTCATCCGAAAATTGAGTTTTTTGGACTGTACCAAAAATGATTCAAAATGTAAATTGGATCGTGCCTCATGTTGAATAACCACTTTTTAAACCCTCACAGTGACCAAAATTGCCATTTTTACAGAGTTTTGCTTACTCAAAAGCTTCATTTTTGACCAATTTCAGGCACAGAAATGACTTTAAACACACTTATTTTAGTTGAAAAAGTCATAATTCACATCCAACAGTCATTTACAGTCAAAAAAATAAATGTTAAAATTTCATCCATATTGACCATATTGGGAACGTTCGACAGGTCCGGAGTCATCGTTTTTCATCCGAAAATGGATTTTTTGGACTGTACCAAAAATGATTCATAATGTAAATTGGATCGTGCCTCATGTTGAATAACCACTTTTTAAGCCCTCACAGTGACCAAAATTGCCATTTTTACAGAGTTTTGCTTACTCAAAAGCTTCATTTTTGACCAATTTCAGGCACAGAAATGACTTTAAACACATTTATTTTAGTTGAAAAAGTCATAATTCACATCCAACAGTCATTTACAGTCAAAAAATTAAATGTTAAAATTTCATCCATATTGACCATTTTGGGAACGATCGACAGGTCCGGAGTCATCGTTTTTCATCCGAAAATGGATTTTTTGGACTGTACCAAAAATGATTCAAAATGTAAATTGGATCGTGCCTCATGTTGAATAACCACTTTTTAAACCCTAACAGTGACCAAAATTGCCATTTTTACAGAGTTTTGCTTACTCAAAAGCTTCAATTTTGACCAATTTCAGGCACAGAAATGACTTTAAACACACTTATTTTAGTTGAAAACGTCATAATTCACATCCAAGAGACATTTACAGTCAAAAAATTAAATGTTAAAATTTCATCCATATTGACCATTTTGGGAACGTTCGACAGGTTCGGAGTCATCGTTTTTCATCCGAAAATGGATTTTTTGGACTGTACCAAAAATGATTCATAATGTAAATTGGATCGTGCCTCATGTTGAATAACCACTTTTTAAGCCCTCACAGTGACCAAAATTGCCATTTTTACAGAGTTTTTCTTACTCAAAAGCTTCATTTTTGACCAATTTCAGGCACAGAAATTACTTTAAACACATTTATTTTAGTTGAAAAAGTCATAATTCACATCCAACAGTCATTTACAGTCAAAAAATTAAATGTTAAAATTTCATCCATATTGACCATTTTGGGAACGTTCGACAGGTCCGGAGTCATCGTTTTTCATCCGAAAATTGGATTTTTTGGACTGTACCAAAAATGATTCATAATGTAAATTGGATCGTGCCTCATGTTGAATAACCACTTTTTAAGCCCTCACAGTGACCAAAATTGCCATTTTTACAGAGTTTTGCTTACTCAAAAGCTTCAATTTTGACCAATTTCAGGCACAGAAATGACTTTAAACACACCTATTTTAGTTGAAAAAGTCATAATTCACATCCAACAGTCATTTACAGTCAAAAAATTACATGTTAAAATTTCATCCATATTGACCATTTTGGGAACGTTCGACAGGTCCGGAGTCATCGTTTTTCATCCGAAAATGGATTTTTTGGACTGTACCAAAAATGATTCATAATGTAAATTGGATCGTGCCTCATGTTGAATAACCACTTTTTAAGCCCTCACAGTGACCAAAATTGCCATGTTTACAGAGTTTTGCTTACTCAAAAGCTTCATTTTTGACCAATTTCAGGCACAGAAATGACTTTCAACACATTAATTTTAGTTGAAAAAGTCATAATTCACATCCAACAGTCATTTACAGTCAAAAAATTACATGTTAAAATTTCATCCATATTGACCATTTTGGGAACGTTCGACAGGTCCGGAGTCATCGTTTTTCATCCGAAAATGGATTTTTTGGACTGTACCAAAAATGATTCATAATGTAAATTGGATCGTGCCTCATGTTGAATAACCACTTTTTAAGCCCTCACAGTGACCAAAATTGCCATGTTTACAGAGTTTTGCTTACTCAAAAGCTTCATTTTTGACCAATTTCAGGCACAGAAATGACTTTCAACACATTTATTTTAGTTGAAAAAGTCATAATTCACATCCAACAGTCATTTACAGTCAAAAAATTAAATGTTAAAATTTCATCCATATTGACCTTTTTGGGAATGTTCGACAGGTTCGGAGTCATCGTTTTTCATCCGAAAATTGAGTTTTTTGGACTGTACCAAAAATGATTCAAAATGTAAATTGGATCGTGCCTTATGTTGAATAACCACTTTTTAAACCCTCACAGTGACCAAAATTGCCATTTTTACAGAGTTTTGCTTACTCAAAAGCTTCATTTTTGACCAATTTCAGGCACAGAAATGACTTTAAACACACTTATTTTAGTTGAAAAAGTCATAATTCACATCCAACAGTCATTTACAGTCAAAAAAATAAATGTTAAAATTTCATCCATATTGACCATATTGGGAACGTTCGACAGGTCCGGAGTCATCGTTTTTCGTCCGAAAATGGATTTTTTGGACTGTACCAAAAATGATTCATAATGTAAATTGGATCGTGCCTCATGTTGAATAACCACTTTTTAAGCCCTCACAGTGACCAAAATTGCCATTTTTACAGAGTTTTGCTTACTCAAAAGCTTCATTTTTGACCAATTTCAGGCACAGAAATGACTTTAAACACATTTATTTTAGTTGAAAAAGTCATAATTCCTATCCAACAGTCATTTACAGTCAAAAAATTAAATGTTAAAATTTCATCCATATTGACCATTTTGGGAACGATCGACAGGTCCGGAGTCATCGTTTTTCATCCGAAAATGGATTTTTTGGACTGTACCAAAAATGATTCAAAATGTAAATTGGATCGTGCCTCATGTTGAATAACCACTTTTTAAACCCTAACAGTGACCAAAATTGCCATTTTTACAGAGTTTTGCTTACTCAAAAGCTTCAATTTTGACCAATTTCAGGCACAGAAATGACTTTAAACACACTTATTTTAGTTGAAAAAGTCATAATTCACATCCAAGAGACATTTACAGTCAAAAAATTAAATGTTAAAATTTCATCCATATTGACCATTTTGGGAACGTTCGACAGGTCCGGAGTCATCGTCTTTCATCCGAAAATTGATTTTTTGGACTGTACCAAAAATGATTCAAAATGTAAATTGGATCGTGCCTCATGTTGAATAAACACTTTTTAAACCCTCACAGTGACCAAAATTGCCATTTTTACAGAGTTTTGCTTACTCAAAAGCTTCAATTTTGACCAATTTCAGGCACAGAAATGACTTTAAACACACCTACTTTAGTTGAAAAAGTCATAATTCACATCCAACAGTCATTTACAGTCAAAAAATTACATGTTAAAATTTCATCCATATTGACCATTTTGGGAACGTTCGACAGGTCCGGAGTCATCGTTTTTCATCCGAAAATGGATTTTTTGGACTGTACCAAAAATGATTCATAATGTAAATTGGATCGTGCCTCATGTTGAATAACCACTTTTTAAGCCCTCACAGTGACCAAAATTGCCATGTTTACAGAGTTTTGCTTACTCAAAAGCTTCATTTTTGACCAATTTCAGGCACAGAAATGACTTTCAACACATTTATTTTAGTTGAAAAAGTCATAATTCACATCCAACAGTCATTTACAGTCAAAAAATTAAATGTTAAAATTTCATCCATATTGACCTTTTTGGGAATGTTCGACAGGTTCGGAGTCATCGTTTTTCATCCGAAAATTGATTTTTTTGGACTGTACCAAAAATTATTCAAAATGTAAATTGGATCGTGCCTCATGTTGAATAACCACTTTTTAAACCCTCACAGTGACCAAAATTGCCATTTTTACAGAGTTTTGCTTACTCAAAAGCTTCATTTTTGACCAATTTCAGGCATAGGAATGACTTTAAACACACTTATTTTAGTTGAAAAAGTCATAATTCACATCCAACAGTCATTTACAGTCAAAAAAATAAATGTTAAAATTTCATCCATATTGACCATATTGGGAACGTTCGACAGGTCCGGAGTCATCGTTTTTCATCCGAAAATGGATTTTTTGGACTGTACCAAAAATTATTCATAATGTAAATTGGATCGTGCCTCATGTTGAATAACCACTTTTTAAGCCCTCACAGTGACCAAAATTGCCATTTTTACAGAGTTTTTCTTACTCAAAAGCTTCATTTTTGACCAATTTCAGGCACAGAAATTACTTTAAACACATTTATTTTAGTTGAAAAAGTCATAATTCACATCCAACAGTCATTTACAGTCAAAAAATTAAATGTTAAAATTTCATCCATATTGACCATTTTGGGAACGATCGACAGGTCCGGAGTCATCGTTTTTCATCTGAAAATTGATTTTTTGGACTGTACCAAAAATGATTCAAAATGTAAATTGGATCGTGCCTCATGTTGAATAACCACTTTTTAAACCCTAACAGTGACCAAAATTGCCATTTTTACAGAGTTTTGCTTATTCAAAAGCTTCAATTGTGACCAATTTCAGGCACAGAAATGACTTTAAACACACTTATTTAAGTTGAAAAAGTCATAATTCACATCCAACAGTCATTTACAGTCAAACAATTAAATGTTAAAATTTCATCCATATTGACCATTTTGGGAACGTTCGACAGGTCCGGAGTCATCGTTTTTCATCCGAAAATGGATTTTTTGGACTGTACCAAAAATGATTCATAATGTAAATTGGATTGTGCCTCATGTTGAATAACCACTTTTTAAACAATCACAGTGACCAAAATTGCCATTTTTACAGAGTTTTGCCTACTCAAAAGCTTCATTTTTGACCAATTTCAGGCACAGAAATGACTTTAAACACATTTATTTTAGTTGAAAAAGTCATAATTCACATCCAACAGTCATTTACAGTCAAACAATTAAATGTTAAAATTTCCTCCATATTGACCATTATGGGAACGTTCGACAGGTCCGGAGCCATCGTTTTTCATCAGAAAATTGATTTTTTGGACTGTACCAAAAATGATTCAAAATGTAAATTGGATCGTGCCTCATGTTGAATAACCACTTTTTAAACCCTCACAGTGACCAAAATTGCCATTTTTACAGAGTTTTGCTTACTCAAAAGCTTTAATTGTGACCAACTTCAGGGACAGAAATTACTTTAAACACACTTATTTTAGTTGGAAAAGTCATAATTCACATCCAACAGTCATTTACAGTCAAAAAAATAAATGTTAAAATTTCATCCATATTGACCATTTTGGGAACGTTCGACAGGTCCGGAGCCATCGTTTTTCATCAGAAAATTGATTTTTTGGACTGTACCAAAATTATTCAAAATGTAAATTGGATCATGCCTCATGTTAAATAACCACTTTTTAAACCCTCACAGTGACCAAAATTGCCATTTTTACAGAGTTTTGCTTACTCAAAAGCTTCAATTTTGACCAGATTCAGGCACAGAAATGACTTTAAACACACTTATTTTAGTTGAAAAAGTCATAATTCACATCCAAGAGTCATTTACAGTCAAAAAATTAAATGTTCAAATTTCATCCATATTGACCATTTTGGGAACGTTCGACAGGTCTGGAGTCATCGTTTTTCATCCGAAAATTGATTTTTTGGACTTTACCAAAAATGATTCAAAATGTAAATTGGATCGTGCCTCATGTTGAATAACCACTTTTTAAACCCTAACAGTGACCAAAATTGCCATTTTTACAGAGTTTTGCTTACTCAAAAGCTTCCATTTTGACCAATTTCAGGCACAGAAATGACTTTAAACACACATATTTTAGATGAAAAATTCATAATTCACATCCAACAGTCATTTACAGTCAAAAAAATAAATGTTAAAATTTCATCCTTATTGACCATTTTGGGAACGTTCGACAGGTCCGGAGCCATCGTTTTTCATCAGAAAATTGATTTTTTGGACTGTACCAAAAATGATTCAAAATGTAAATTGGATCGTGCCTCATGTTGAATAACCACTTTTTAAACCCTCACAGTGACCAAAATTGCCATTTTTACAGAGTTTTGCTTACTCAAAAGCTTCAATTTGGACCAATTTCAGGCACAGAAATGACTTTAAACACATTTATTTTAGTTGAAAAAGTCATAATTCAGATTCCAACAGTCATTTACAGTCAAAAAATTAAATGTTAAAATTTCATCCATATTGACCTTTTTGGGAATGTTCGACAGGTTCGGAGTCATCGTTTTTCATCCGAAAATGGATTTTTTGGACTGTACCAAAAATGATTCATAATGTAAATTGGATCGTGCCTCATGTTGAATATTCACTTTTTAAGTCCTCACAGTGACCAAAATTGCCATTTTTACAGAGTTTTGCTTACTCAAAAGCTTCATTTTTGACCAATTTCAGGCACAGAAATGACTTTAAACACACTTATTTTAGTTGAAAAAGTCATAATTCACATCCAACAGTCATTTACAGTCAAAAAAATAAATGTTAAAATTTCATCCATATTGACCATATTGGGAACGTTCGACAGGTCCGGAGTCATCGTTTTTCATCCGAAAATGGATTTTTTGGACTGTACCAAAAATGATTCAAAATGTAAATTGGATCGTGCCTCATGTTGAATAACCACTTTTTAAGCCCTCACAGTGACCAAAATTGCCATTTTTACAGAGTTTTGCTTACTCAAAAGCTTCATTTTTGACCAATTTCAGGCACAGAAATGACTTTAAACACATTTATTTTAGTTGAAAAAGTCATAATTCACATCCAACAGTCATTTACAGTCAAAAAATTAAATGTTAAAATTTCATCCATATTGACCATTTTGGGAACGATCGACAGGTCCGGAGTCATCGTTTTTCATCCGAAAATGGATTTTTTGGACTGTACCAAAAATGATTCAAAATGTAAATTGGATCGTGCCTCATGTTGAATAACCACTTTTTAAACCCTAACAGTGACCAAAATTGCCATTTTTACAGAGTTTTGCTTACTCAAAAGCTTCAATTTTGACCAATTTCAGGCACAGAAATGACTTTAAACACACTTATTTTAGTTGAAAACGTCATAATTCACATCCAAGAGACATTTACCGTCAAAAAATTAAATGTTAAAATTTCATCCATATTGACCATTTTGGGAACGTTCGACAGGTCCGGAGTCATCGTCTTTCATCCGAAAATTGATTTTTTGGACTGTACCAAAAATGATTCAAAATGTAAATTGGATCGTGCCTCATGTTGAATAAACACTTTTTAAACCCTCACAGTGACCAAAATTGCCATTTTTACAGAGTTTTGCTTACTCAAAAGCTTCAATTTTGACCAATTTCAGGCACAGAAATGACTTTAAACACACCTATTTTAGTTGAAAAAGTCATAATTCACATCCAACAGTCATTTACAGTCAAAAAATTACATGTTAAAATTTCATCCATATTGACCATTTTGGGAACGTTCGACAGGTCCAGAGTCATCGTTTTTCATCCGAAAATGGATTTTTTGGACTGTACCAAAAATGATTCATAATGTAAATTGGATCGTGCCTCATGTTGAATAACCACTTTTTAAGCCCTCACAGTGACCAAAATTGCCATGTTTACAGAGTTTTGCTTACTCAAAAGCTTCATTTTTGACCAATTTCAGGCACAGAAATGACTTTCAACACATTTATTTTAGTTGAAAAAGTCATAATTCACATCCAACAGTCATTTACAGTCAAAAAATTAAATGTTAAAATTTCATCCATATTGACCTTTTTGGGAATGTTCGACAGGTTCGGAGTCATCGTTTTTCATCCGAAAATTGCGTTTTTTGGACTGTACCAAAAATGATTCAAAATGTAAATTGGATCGTGCCTCATGTTGAATAACCACTTTTTAAACCCTCACAGTGACCAAAATTGCCATTTTTACAGAGTTTTGCTTACTCAAAAGCTTCATTTTTGACCAATTTCAGGCACAGAAATGACTTTAAACACACTTATTTTAGTTGAAAAAGTCATAATTCACATCCAACAGTCATTTACAGTCAAAAAAATAAATGTTAAAATTTCATCCATATTGACCATATTGGGAACGTTCGACAGGTCCGGAGTCATCGTTTTTCATCCAAAAATGGATTTTTTGGACTGTACCAAAAATTATTCATAATGTAAATTGGATCGTGCCTCATGTTGAATAACCACTTTTTAAGCCCTCACAGTGACCAAAATTGCCATTTTTACAGAGTTTTTCTTACTCAAAAGCTTCATTTTTGACCAATTTCAGGCACAGAAATTACTTTAAACACATTTATTTTAGTTGAAAAAGTCATAATTCACATCCAACAGTCATTTACAGTCAAAAAATTAAATGTTAAAATTTCATCCATATTGACCATTTTGGGAACGTTCGACAGGTCCGGAGTCATCGTTTTTCATCCGAAAATAGATTTTTTGGACTGTACCAAAAATGATTCATAATGTAAATTGGATCGTGCCTCATGTTGAATAACCACTTTTTAAGCCCTCACAGTGACCAAAATTGCTATTTTTACAGAGTTTTGCTTACTCAAAAGCTTCATTTTTGACCAATTTCAGGCACAGAAATGACTTTAAACACACTTATTTTAGTTGAAAAAGTCATAATTCACATCCAACAGTCATTTACAGTCAAAAAAATAAATGTTAAAATTTCATCCATATTGACCATTTTGGGAACGTTCGACAGGTCCGGAGTCATCGTTTTTCATCCGAAAATGGATTTTTTGGACTGTACCAAAAATGATTCATAATGTAAATTGGATCGTGCCTCATGTTGAATAACCACTTTTTAAGCCCTCACAGTGACCAAAATTGCCATTTTTACAGAGTTTTTCTTACTCAAAAGCTTCATTTTTGACCAATTTCAGGCACAGAAATTACTTTAAACACATTTATTTTAGTTGAAAAAGTCATAATTCACATCCAACAGTCATTTACAGTCAAATAATTAAATGTTAAAATTTCATCCATATTGACCATTTTGGGAATGTTCGACAGGTCCGGAGTCATCGTTTTTCATCCGAAAATTGGATTTTTTGGACTGTACCAAAAATGATTCATAATGTAAATTGGATCGTGCCTCATGTTGAATAACCACTTTTTAAGCCCTCACAGTGACCAAAATTGCCATTTTTACAGAGTTTTGCTTACTCAAAAGCTTCATTTTTGACCAATTTCAGGCACAGAAATGACTTTAAACACATTTATTTTAGTTGAAAAAGTCATAATTCACATCCAACAGTCATTTACAGTCAAAAAATTAAATGTTAAAATTTCATCCATATTGACCATTTTGGGAACGATCGACAGGTCCGGAGTCATCGTTTTTCATCCGAAAATGGATTTTTTGGACTGTACAAAAAATGATTCAAAATGTAAATTGGATCGTGCCTCATGTTGAATAACCACTTTTTAAACCCTAACAGTGACCAAAATTGCCATTTTTACAGAGTTTTGCTTACTCAAAAGCTTCAATTTTGAACAATTTCAGGCACAGAAATGACTTTAAACACACTTATTTTAGTTGAAAAAGTCATAATTCACATCCAAGAGACATTTACAGTCAAAAAATTAAATGTTAAAATTTCATCCATATTGACCATTTTGGGAACGTTCGACAGGTCCGGAGTCATCGTCTTTCATCCGAAAATTGATTTTTTGGACTGTACCAAAAATGATTCAAAATGTAAATTGGATCGTGCCTCATGTTGAATAAACACTTTTTAAACCCTCACAGTGACCAAAATTGCCATTTTTACAGAGTTTTGCTTACTCAAAAGCTTCAATTTTGACCAATTTCAGGCACAGAAATGACTTTAAACACACCTATTTTAGTTGAAAAAGTCATAATTCACATCCAACAGTCATTTACAGTCAAAAAATTACATGTTAAAATTTCATCCATATTGACCTTTTTGGGAATGTTCGACAGGTTCGGAGTCATCGTTTTTCATCCGAAAATTGAGTTTTTTGGACTGTACCAAAAATGATTCAAAATGTAAATTGGATCGTGCCTCATGTTGAATAACCACTTTTTAAACCCTCACAGTGACCAAAATTGCCATTTTTACAGAGTTTTGCTTACTCAAAAGCTTCATTTTTGACCAATTTCAGGCACAGAAATGACTTTAAACACACTTATTTTAGTTGAAAAAGTCATAATTCACATCCAACAGTCATTTACAGTCAAAAAAATAAATGTTAAAATTTCATCCATATTGACCATATTGGGAACGTTCGACAGGTCCGGAGTCATCGTTTTTCATCCGAAAATGGATTTTTTTGACTGTACCAAAAATGATTCATAATGTAAATTGGATCGTGCCTCATGTTGAATAACCACTTTTTAAGCCCTCACAGTGACCAAAATTGCCATTTTTACAGAGTTTTGCTTACTCAAAAGCTTCATTTTTGACCAATTTCAGGCACAGAAATGACTTTAAACACATTTATTTTAGTTGAAAAAGTCATAATTCACATCCAACAGTCATTTACAGTCAAAAAATTAAATGTTAAAATTTCATCCATATTGACCATTTTGGGAACGATCGACAGGTCCGGAGTCATCGTTTTTCATCCGAAAATGGATTTTTTGGACTGTACCAAAAATGATTCAAAATGTAAATTGGATCGTGCCTCATGTTGAATAACCACTTTTTAAACCCTAACAGTGACCAAAATTGCCATTTTTACAGAGTTTTGCTTACTCAAAAGCTTCAATTTTGACCAATTTCAGGCACAGAAATGACTTTAAACACACTTATTTTAGTTGAAAACGTCATAATTCACATCCAAGAGACATTTACAGTCAAAAAATTAAATGTTAAAATTTCATCCATATTGACCATTTTGGGAACGTTCGACAGGTCCGGAGTCATCGTCTTTCATCCGAAAATTGATTTTTTGGACTGTACCAAAAATGATTCAAAATGTAAATTGGATCGTGCCTCATGTTGAATAAACACTTTTTAAACCCTCACAGTGACCAAAATTGCAATTTTTACAGAGTTTTGCTTACTCAAAAGCTTCAATTTTGACCAATTTCAGGCACAGAAATGACTTTAAACACACCTATTTTAGTTGAAAAAGTCATAATTCACATCCAACAGTCATTTACAGTCAAAAAATTACATGTTAAAATTTCATCCATATTGACCATTTTGGGAACGTTCGACAGGTCCGGAGTCATCGTTTTTCATCCGAAAATGGATTTTTTGGACTGTACCAAAAATGATTCATAATGTAAATTGGATCGTGCCTCATGTTGAATAACCACTTTTTAAGCCCTCACAGTGACCAAAATTGCCATGTTTACAGAGTTTTGCTTACTCAAAAGCTTCATTTTTGACCAATTTCAGGCACAGAAATGACTTTCAACACATTTATTTTAGTTGAAAAAGTCATAATTCACATCCAACAGTCATTTACAGTCAAAAAATTAAATGTTAAAATTTCATCCATATTGACCTTTTTGGGAATGTTCGACAGGTTCGGAGTCATCGTTTTTCATCCGAAAATTGAGTTTTTTGGACTGTACCAAAAATGATTCAAAATGTAAATTGGATCGTGCCTCATGTTGAATAACCACTTTTTAAACCCTCACAGTGACCAAAATTGCCATTTTTACAGAGTTTTGCTTACTCAAAAGCTTCATTTTTGACCAATTTCAGGCACAGAAATGACTTTAAACACACTTATTTTAGTTGAAAAAGTCATAATTCACATCCAACAGTCATTTACAGTCAAAAAAATAAATGTTAAAATTTCATCCATATTGACCATATTGGGAACGTTCGACAGGTCCGGAGTCATCGTTTTTCATCCAAAAATGGATTTTTTGGACTGTACCAAAAATTATTCATAATGTAAATTGGATCGTGCCTCATGTTGAATAACCACTTTTTAAGCCCTCACAGTGACCAAAATTGCCATTTTTACAGAGTTTTTCTTACTCAAAAGCTTCATTTTTGACCAATTTCAGGCACAGAAATTACTTTAAACACATTTATTTTAGTTGAAAAAGTCATAATTCACATCCAACAGTCATTTACAGTCAAAAAATTAAATGTTAAAATTTCATCCATATTGACCATTTTGGGAACGTTCGACAGGTCCGGAGTCATCGTTTTTCATCCGAAAATAGATTTTTTGGACTGTACCAAAAATGATTCATAATGTAAATTGGATCGTGCCTCATGTTGAATAACCACTTTTTAAGCCCTCACAGTGACCAAAATTGCTATTTTTACAGAGTTTTGCTTACTCAAAAGCTTCATTTTTGACCAATTTCAGGCACAGAAATGACTTTCAACACATTTATTTTAGTTGAAAAAGTAATAATTCACATCCAACAGTCATTTACAGTCAAAAAATTAAATGTTAAAATTTCATCCATATTGACCTTTTTGGGAATGTTCGACAGGTTCGGAGTCATCGTTTTTCATCCGAAAATTGATTTTTTGGACTGTACCAAAAATGATTCAAAATGTAAATTGGATCGTGCCTCATGTTGAATAACCACTTTTTAAACCCTCACAGTGACCAAAATTGCCATTTTTACAGAGTTTTGCTTACTCAAAAGCTTCATTTTTGACCAATTTCAGGCACAGAAATGACTTTAAACACACTTATTTTAGTTGAAAAAGTCATAATTCACATCCAACAGTCATTTACAGTCAAAAAAATAAATGTTAAAATTTCATCCATATTGACCATTTTGGGAACGTTCGACAGGTCCGGAGTCATCGTTTTTCATCCGAAAATGGATTTTTTGGACTGTACCAAAAATGATTCATAATGTAAATTGGATCGTGCCTCATGTTGAATAACCACTTTTTAAGCCCTCACAGTGACCAAAATTGCCATTTTTACAGAGTTTTTCTTACTCAAAAGCTTCATTTTTGACCAATTTCAGGCACAGAAATGACTTTCAACACATTTATTTTAGTTGAAAAAGTCATAATTCACATCCAACAGTCATTTACAGTCAAAAAATTAAATGTTTAAATTTCATCCATATTGACCATTTTGGGAACGTTCGACAGGTCCGGAGTCATCGTTTTTCATCCGAAAATTGGATTTTTTGGACTGTACCAAAAATGATTCATAATGTAAATTGGATCGTGCCTCATGTTGAATAACCACTTTTTAAGCCCTCACAGTGACCAAAATTGCCATTTTTACAGAGTTTTGCTAACTCAAAAGCTTCATTTTTGACCAATTTCAGGCACAGAAATGACTTTAAACACATTTATTTTAGTTGAAAAAGTCATAATTCACATCCAACAGTCATTTACAGACAAAAAAATTAAATGTTAAAATTTCATCCATATTGACCATTTTGGGAACGTTCGACAGGTCCGGAGTCATCGTTTTTCATCCGAAAATGGATTTTTTGGACTGTACCAAAAATGATTCATAATGTAAATTGGATTGTGCCTCATGTTGAATAACCACTTTTTAAACAATCACAGTGACCAAAATTGCCATTTTTACAGAGTTTTGCCTACTCAAAAGCTTCATTTTTGACCAATTTCAGGCACAGAAATGACTTTAAACACATTTATTTTAGTTGAAAAAGTCATAATTCACATCCAACAGTCATTTACAGTCAAAAAATTAAATGTTTAAATTTCATCCATATTGACCATTTTGGGAACGTTCGACAGGTCCGGAGTCATCGTTTTTCATCCAAAAATTGATTTTTTGGACTGTACCAAAAATGATTCAAAATGTAAATTGGATCGTGCCTCATGTTGAATAACCACTTTTTAAACCCTCACAGTGACCAAAATTGCCATTTTTACAGAGTTTTGCTTACTCAAAAGCTTCAATTTTGACCAATTTCAGGCACAGAAATGACTTTAAACACACGTATTTTAGATGAAAAAGTCATAATTCACATCCAACAGTCATTTACAGTCAAAAAAATAAATGTTAAAATTTCATCCATATTGACCATTTTGGGAACGTTCGACAGGTCCGGAGCCATCGTTTTTCATCAGAAAATTGATTTTTTGGACTGTACCAAAAATGATTCAAAATGTAAATTGGATCGTGCCTCATGTTGAATAACCACTTTTTAAACCCTCACAGTGACCAAAATTGCCATTTTTACAGAGTTTTGCCTACTCAAAAGCTTCATTTTTGACCGATTTCAGGCACAGAAATGATTTTAAACACATTTATTTTAGTTGAAAAAGTCATAATTCACATCCAACAGTCATTTACAGTCAAAAAAATAAATGTTAAAATTTCATCCATATTGACCATTTTGGGAACGTTCGACAGGTCCGGAGCTATCGTTTTTCATCCGAAAATTGATTTTTTGGACTGTACCAAAAATGATTCAAAATGTGAATTGGATCGTGCCTCATGTTGAATAACCACTTTTTAAACCCTAACAGTGACCAAAATTGCCATTTTTACAGAGTTTTGCTTACTCAAAAGCTTTAATTGTGACCAACTTCAGGGACAGAAATTACTTTAAACACACTTATTTTAGTTGGAAAAGTCATAATTCAGATTCCAACAGTCATTTACAGTCAAAAAATTAAATGTTAAAATTTCATCCATATTGACCTTTTTGGGAATGTTCGACAGGTTCGGAGTCATCGTTTTTCATCCGAAAATTGATTTTTTGGACTGTACCAAAAATGATTCAAAATGTAAATTGGATCGTGCCTCATGTTGAATAACCACTTTTTAAGCCCTCACAGTGACCAAAATTGCCATGTTTACAGAGTTTTGCTTACTCAAAAGCTTCAATTTGGACCAATTTCAGGCACAGAAATGACTTTCAACACATTTATTTTAGTTGAAAAAGTCATAATTCACATCCAACAGTCATTTACAGTCAAAAAATTAAATGTTAAAATTTCATCCATATTGACCATTTTGGGAACGATCGACAGGTCCGGAGTCATCGTTTTTCATCCGAAAATGGATTTTTTGGACTGTACCAAAAATGATTCATAATGTAAATTGTATCGTGCCTCATGTTGAATAACCACTTTTTAAGCCCTAACAGTGACCAAAATTGCCATTTTTACAGAGTTTTGCTTACTCAAAAGCTTCAATTTTGACCAATTTCAGGCACAGAAATGACTTTAAACACACGTATTTTAGATGAAAAAGTCATAATTCACATCCAACAGTCATTTACAGTCAAAAAAATAAATGTTAAAATTTCATCCATATTGACCATTTTGGGAACGTTCGACAGGTCCGGAGCCATCGTTTTTCATCAGAAAATTGATTTTTTGGACTGTACCAAAAATGATTCAAAATGTAAATTGGATCGTGCCTCATGTTGAATAACCACTTTTTAAACCCTCACAGTGACCAAAATTGCCATTTTTACAGAGTTTTGCCTACTCAAAAGCTTCATTTTTGACCAATTTCAGGCACAGAAATGACTTTAAACACATTTATTTTAGTTGAAAAAGTCATAATTCACATCCAACAGTCATTTACAGTCAAAAAATTAAATGTTTAAATTTCATCCATATTGACCATTGTGGGAACGTTCGACAGGTCCGGAGTCATCGTTTTTCATCCGAAAATTGATTTTTTGGACTGTACCAAAAATGATTCAAAATGTAAATTGGATCGTGCCTCATGTTGAATAACCACTTTTTAAACCCTCACAGTGACCAAAATTGCCATTTTTACAGAGTTTTGCTTACTCAAAAGCTTCATTTTTGACCAATTTCAGGCACAGAAATGACTTTAAACACACTTATTTTAGTTGAAAAAGTCATAATTCACATCCAACAGTCATTTACAGTCAAAAAAATAAATGTTAAAATTTCATCCATATTGACCATTTTGGGAACGTTCGACAGGTCCGGAGTCATCGTTTTTCATCCGAAAATGGATTTTTTGGACTGTACCAAAAATGATTCATAATGTAAATTGGATCGTGCCTCATGTTGAATAACCACTTTTTAAGCCCTCACAGTGACCAAAATTGCCATTTTTACAGAGTTTTTCTTACTCAAAAGCTTCATTTTTGACCAATTTCAGGCACAGAAATTACTTTAAACACATTTATTTTAGTTGAAAAAGTCATAATTCACATCCAACAGTCATTTACAGTCAAAAAATTAAATGTTAAAATTTCATCCATATTGACCATTTTGGGAATGTTCGACAGGTCCGGAGTCATCGTTTTTCATCCGAAAATTGGATTTTTTGGACTGTACCAAAAATGATTCATAATGTAAATTGGATCGTGCCTCATGTTGAATAACCACTTTTTAAGCCCTCACAGTGACCAAAATTGCCATTTTTACAGAGTTTTGCTAACTCAAAAGCTTCATTTTTGACCAATTTCAGGCACAGAAATGACTTTAAACACATTTATTTTAGTTGAAAAAGTCATAATTCACATCCAACAGTCATTTACAGACAAAAAATTAAATGTTAAAATTTCATCCATATTGACCATTTTGGGAACGTTCGACAGGTCCGGAGTCATCGTTTTTCATCCGAACATGGATTTTTTGGACTGTACCAAAAATGATTCATAATGTAAATTGGATTGTGCCTCATGTTGAATAACCACTTTTTAAACAATCACAGTGACCAAAATTGCCATTTTTACAGAGTTTTGCCTACTCAAAAGCTTCATTTTTGACCAATTTCAGGCACAGAAATGACTTTAAACACATTTATTTTAGTTGAAAAAGTCATAATTCACATCCAACAGTCATTTACAGTCAAAAAATTAAATGTTTAAATTTCATCCATATTGACCATTTTGGGAACGTTCGACAGGTCCGGAGTCATCGTTTTTCATCCAAAAATTGATTTTTTGGACTGTACCAAAAATGATTCAAAATGTAAATTGGATCGTGCCTCATGTTGAATAACCACTTTTTAAACCCTCACAGTGACCAAAATTGCCATTTTTACAGAGTTTTGCTTACTCAAAAGCTTCAATTTTGACCAATTTCAGGCACAGAAATGACTTTAAACACACGTATTTTAGATGAAAAAGTCATAATTCACATCCAACAGTCATTTACAGTCAAAAAAATAAATGTTAAAATTTCATCCATATTGACCATTTTGGGAACGTTCGACAGGTCCGGAGCCATCGTTTTTCATCAGAAAATTGATTTTTTGGACTGTACCAAAAATGATTCAAAATGTAAATTGGATCGTGCCTCATGTTGAATAACCACTTTTTAAACCCTCACAGTGACCAAAATTGCCATTTTTACAGAGTTTTGCCTACTCAAAAGCTTCATTTTTGACCGATTTCAGGCACAGAAATGATTTTAAACACATTTATTTTAGTTGAAAAAGTCATAATTCACATCCAACAGTCATTTACAGTCAAAAAAATAAATGTTAAAATTTCATCCATATTGACCTTTTTGGGAATGTTCGACAGGTTCGGAGTCATCGTTTTTCATCCGAAAATTGATTTTTTGGACTGTACCAAAAATGATTCAAAATGTAAATTGGATCGTGCCTCATGTTGAATAACCACTTTTTAAACCCTCACAGTGACCAAAATTGCCATTTTTACAGAGTTTTGCTTACTCAAAAGCTTCATTTTTGACCAATTTCAGGCACAGAAATGACTTTAAACACACTTATTTTAGTTGAAAAAGTCATAATTCACATCCAACAGTCATTTACAGTCAAAAAAATAAATGTTAAAATTTCATCCATATTGACCATTTTGGGAACGTTCGACAGGTCCGGAGTCATCGTTTTTCATCCGAAAATGGATTTTTTGGACTGTACCAAAAATGATTCATAATGTAAATTGGATCGTGCCTCATGTTGAATAACCACTTTTTAAGCCCTCACAGTGACCAAAATTGCCATTTTTACAGAGTTTTTCTTACTCAAAAGCTTCATTTTTGACCAATTTCAGGCACAGAAATTACTTTAAACACATTTATTTTAGTTGAAAAAGTCATAATTCACATCCAACAGTCATTTACAGTCAAAAAATTAAATGTTAAAATTTCATCCATATTGACCATTTTGGGAATGTTCGACAGGTCCGGAGTCATCGTTTTTCATCCGAAAATTGGATTTTTTGGACTGTACCAAAAATGATTCATAATGTAAATTGGATCGTGCCTCATGTTGAATAACCACTTTTTAAGCCCTCACAGTGACCAAAATTGCCATTTTTACAGAGTTTTGCTAACTCAAAAGCTTCATTTTTGACCAATTTCAGGCACAGAAATGACTTTAAACACATTTATTTTAGTTGAAAAAGTCATAATTCACATCCAACAGTCATTTACAGACAAAAAATTAAATGTTAAAATTTCATCCATATTGACCATTTTGGGAACGTTCGACAGGTCCGGAGTCATCGTTTTTCATCCGAAAATGGATTTTTTGGACTGTACCAAAAATGATTCATAATGTAAATTGGATTGTGCCTCATGTTGAATAACCACTTTTTAAACAATCACAGTGACCAAAATTGCCATTTTTACAGAGTTTTGCCTACTCAAAAGCTTCATTTTTGACCAATTTCAGGCACAGAAATGACTTTAAACACATTTATTTTAGTTGAAAAAGTCATAATTCACATCCAACAGTCATTTACAGTCAAAAAATTAAATGTTTAAATTTCATCCATATTGACCATTTTGGGAACGTTCGACAGGTCCGGAGTCATCGTTTTTCATCCAAAAATTGATTTTTTGGACTGTACCAAAAATGATTCAAAATGTAAATTGGATCGTGCCTCATGTTGAATAACCACTTTTTAAACCCTCACAGTGACCAAAATTGCCATTTTTACAGAGTTTTGCTTACTCAAAAGCTTCAATTTTGACCAATTTCAGGCACAGAAATGACTTTAAACACACGTATTTTAGATGAAAAAGTCATAATTCACATCCAACAGTCATTTACAGTCAAAAAAATAAATGTTAAAATTTCATCCATATTGACCATTTTGGGAACGTTCGACAGGTCCGGAGCCATCGTTTTTCATCAGAAAATTGATTTTTTGGACTGTACCAAAAATGATTCAAAATGTAAATTGGATCGTGCCTCATGTTGAATAACCACTTTTTAAACCCTCACAGTGACCAAAATTGCCATTTTTACAGAGTTTTGCCTACTCAAAAGCTTCATTTTTGACCGATTTCAGGCACAGAAATGATTTTAAACACATTTATTTTAGTTGAAAAAGTCATAATTCACATCCAACAGTCATTTACAGTCAAAAAAATAAATGTTAAAATTTCATCCATATTGACCATTTTGGGAACGTTCGACAGGTCCGGAGCCATCGTTTTTCATCCGAAAATTGATTTTTTGGACTGTACCAAAAATGATTCAAAATGTGAATTGGATCGTGCCTCATGTTGAATAACCACTTTTTAAACCCTAACAGTGACCAAAATTGCCATTTTTACAGAGTTTTGCTTACTCAAAAGCTTTAATTGTGACCAACTTCAGGGACAGAAATTACTTTAAACACACTTATTTTAGTTGGAAAAGTCATAATTCAGATTCCAACAGTCATTTACAGTCAAAAAATTAAATGTTAAAATTTCATCCATATTGACCTTTTTGGGAATGTTCGACAGGTTCGGAGTCATCGTTTTTCATCCGAAAATTGATTTTTTGGACTGTACCAAAAATGATTCAAAATGTAAATTGGATCGTGCCTCATGTTGAATAACCACTTTTTAAGCCCTCACAGTGACCAAAATTGCCATGTTTACAGAGTTTTGCTTACTCAAAAGCTTCAATTTGGACCAATTTCAGGCACAGAAATGACTTTCAACACATTTATTTTAGTTGAAAAAGTCATAATTCACATCCAACAGTCATTTACAGTCAAAAAATTAAATGTTAAAATTTCATCCATATTGACCATTTTGGGAACGATCGACAGGTCCGGAGTCATCGTTTTTCATCCGAAAATGGATTTTTTGGACTGTACCAAAAATGATTCATAATGTAAATTGGATCGTGCCTCATGTTGAATAACCACTTTTTAAGCCCTAACAGTGACCAAAATTGCCATTTTTACAGAGTTTTGCTTACTCAAAAGCCTCAATTTTGACCAATTTCAGGCACAGAAATGACTTTAAACACACGTATTTTAGATGAAAAAGTCATAATTCACATCCAACAGTCATTTACAGTCAAAAAAATAAATGTTAAAATTTCATCCATATTGACCATTTTGGGAACGTTCGACAGGTCCGGAGCCATCGTTTTTCATCAGAAAATTGATTTTTTGGACTGTACCAAAAATGATTCAAAATGTAAATTGGATCGTGCCTCATGTTGAATAACCACTTTTTAAACCCTCACAGTGACCAAAATTGCCATTTTTACAGAGTTTTGCCTACTCAAAAGCTTCATTTTTGACCAATTTCAGGCACAGAAATGACTTTAAACACATTTATTTTAGTTGAAAAAGTCATAATTCACATCCAACAGTCATTTACAGTCAAAAAATTAAATGTTTAAATTTCATCCATATTGACCATTGTGGGAACGTTCGACAGGTCCGGAGTCATCGTTTTTCATCCGAAAATTGATTTTTTGGACTGTACCAAAAATGATTCAAAATGTGAATTGGATCGTGCCTCATGTTGAATAACCACTTTTTAAACCCTAACAGTGACCAAAATTGCCATTTTTACAGAGTTTTGCTTACTCAAAAGCTTTAATTGTGACCAACTTCAGGGACAGAAATTACTTTAAACACACTTATTTTAGTTGGAAAAGTCATAATTCAGATTCCAACAGTCATTTACAGTCAAAAAATTAAATGTTAAAATTTCATCCATATTGACCTTTTTGGGAATGTTCGACAGGTTCGGAGTCATCGTTTTTCATCCGAAAATTGATTTTTTGGACTGTACCAAAAATGATTCAAAATGTAAATTGGATCGTGCCTCATGTTGAATAACCACTTTTTAAGCCCTCACAGTGACCAAAATTGCCATGTTTACAGAGTTTTGCTTACTCAAAAGCTTCAATTTGGACCAATTTCAGGCACAGAAATGACTTTCAACACATTTATTTTAGTTGAAAAAGTCATAATTCACATCCAACAGTCATTTACAGTCAAAAAATTAAATGTTAAAATTTCATCCATATTGACCTTTTTGGGAATGTTCGACAGGTTCGGAGTCATCGTTTTTCATCCGAAAATTGAGTTTTTTGGACTGTACCAAAAATGATTCAAAATGTAAATTGGATCGTGCCTCATGTTGAATAACCACTTTTTAAACCCTCACAGTGACCAAAATTGCCATTTTTACAGAGTTTTGCTTACTCAAAAGCTTCATTTTTGACCAATTTCAGGCACAGAAATGACTTTAAACACACTTATTTTAGTTGAAAAAGTCATAATTCACATCCAACAGTCATTTACAGTCAAAAAAATAAATGTTAAAATTTCATCCATATTGACCATATTGGGAACGTTCGACAGGTCCGGAGTCATCGTTTTTCATCCGAAAATGGATTTTTTGGACTGTACCAAAAATGATTCATAATGTAAATTGGATCGTGCCTCATGTTGAATAACCACTTTTTAAGCCCTCACAGTGACCAAAATTGCCATGTTTACAGAGTTTTGCTTACTCAAAAGCTTCATTTTTGACCAATTTCAGGCACAGAAATGACTTTCAACACATTTATTTTAGTTGAAAAAGTCATAATTCACATCCAACAGTCATTTACAGTCAAAAAATTAAATGTTAAAATTTCATCCATATTGACCTTTTTGGGAATGTTCGACAGGTTCGGAGTCATCGTTTTTCATCCGAAAATTGAGTTTTTTGGACTGTACCAAAAATGATTCAAAATGTAAATTGGATCGTGCCTCATGTTGAATAACCACTTTTTAAACCCTCACAGTGACCAAAATTGCCATTTTTACAGAGTTTTGCTTACTCAAAAGCTTCATTTTTGACCAATTTCAGGCACAGAAATGACTTTAAACACACTTATTTTAGTTGAAAAAGTCATAATTCACATCCAACAGTCATTTACAGTCAAAAAAATAAATGTTAAAATTTCATCCATATTGACCATATTGGGAACGTTCGACAGGTCCGGAGTCATCGTTTTTCATCCGAAAATGGATTTTTTGGACTGTACCAAAAATGATTCATAATGTAAATTGGATCGTGCCTCATGTTGAATAACCACTTTTTAAGCCCTCACAGTGACCAAAATTGCCATTTTTACAGAGTTTTGCTTACTCAAAAGCTTCATTTTTGACCAATTTCAGGCACAGAAATGACTTTAAACACATTTATTTTAGTTGAAAAAGTCATAATTCACATCCAACAGTCATTTACAGTCAAAAAATTAAATGTTAAAATTTCATCCATATTGACCATTTTGGGAACGATCGACAGGTCCGGAGTCATCGTTTTTCATCCGAAAATGGATTTTTTGGACTGTACCAAAAATGATTCAAAATGTAAATTGGATCGTGCCTCATGTTGAATAACCACTTTTTAAACCCTAACAGTGACCAAAATTGCCATTTTTACAGAGTTTTGCTTACTCAAAAGCTTCAATTTTGACCAATTTCAGGCACAGAAATGACTTTAAACACACTTATTTTAGTTGAAAACGTCATAATTCACATCCAAGAGACATTTACAGTCAAAAAATTAAATGTTAAAATTTCATCCATATTGACCATTTTGGGAACGTTCGACAGGTCCGGAGTCATCGTCTTTCATCCGAAAATTGATTTTTTGGACTGTACCAAAAATGATTCAAAATGTAAATTGGATCGTGCCTCATGTTGAATAACCACTTTTTAAACCCTCACAGTGACCAAAATTGCCATTTTTACAGAGTTTTGCTTACTCAAAAGCTTTAATTGTGACCAACTTCAGGGACAGAAATTACTTTAAACACACTTATTTTAGTTGAAAAAGTCATAATTCACATCCAACAGTCATTTACAGTCAAAAAATTAAATGTTAAAATTTCATCCATATTGACCTTTTTGGGAATGTTCGACAGGTTCGGAGTCATCGTTTTTCATCCGAAAATTGATATTTTTGGACTGTACCAAAAATGATTCAAAATGTAAATTGGATCGTGCCTCATGTTGAATAACCACTTTTTAAACCCTCACAGTGACCAAAATTGCCATTTTTACAGAGTTTTGCTTACTCAAAAGCTTCATTTTTGACCAATTTCAGGCATAGAAATGACTTTAAACACACTTATTTTAGTTGAAAAAGTCATAATTCACATCCAACAGTCATTTACAGTCAAAAAAATAAATGTTAAAATTTCATCCATATTGACCATATTGGGAACGTTCGACAGGTCCGGAGTCATCGTTTTTCATCCGAAAATGGATTTTTTGGACTGTACCAAAAATTATTCATAATGTAAATTGGATCGTGCCTCATGTTGAATAACCACTTTTTAAGCCCTCACAGTGACCAAAATTGCCATTTTTACAGAGTTTTTCTTACTCAAAAGCTTCATTTTTGACCAATTTCAGGCACAGAAATTACTTTAAACACATTTATTTTAGTTGAAAAAGTCATAATTCACATCCAACAGTCATTTACAGTCAAAAAATTAAATGTTAAAATTTCATCCATATTGACCATTTTGGGAACGATCGACAGGTCCGGAGTCATCGTTTTTCATCCAAAAATGGATTTTTTGGACTGTACCAAAAATGATTCATAATGTAAATTGGATTGTGCCTCATGTTGAATAACCACTTTTTAAACAATCACAGTGACCAAAATTGCCATTTTTACAGAGTTTTGCCTACTCAAAAGCTTCATTTTTGACCAATTTCAGGCACAGAAATGACTTTAAACACATTTATTTTAGTTGAAAAAGTCATAATTCAGATTCCAACAGTCATTTACAGTCAAAAAATTAAATGTTAAAATTTCATCCATATTGACCTTTTTGGGAATGTTCGACAGGTTCGGAGTCATCGTTTTTCATCCGAAAATTGATTTTTTGGACTGTACCAAAAATGATTCAAAATGTAAATTGGATCGTGCCTCATGTTGAATAACCACTTTTTAAACCCTCACAGTGACCAAAATTGCCATTTTTACAGAGTTTTGCTTACTCAAAAGCTTCATTTTTGACCAATTTCAGGCACAGAAATGACTTTAAACACACTTATTTTAGTTGAAAAAGTCATAATTCACATCCAACAGTCATTTACAGTCAAAAAAATAAATGTTAAAATTTCATCCATATTGACCATTTTGGGAACGTTCGACAGGTCCGGAGCCATCGTTTTTCATCAGAAAATTGATTTTTTGGACTGTACCAAAATTATTCAAAATGTAAATTGGATCATGCCTCATGTTAAATAACCACTTTTTAAACCCTCACAGTGACCAAAATTGCCATTTTTACAGAGTTTTGCTTACTCAAAAGCTTCAATTTTGACCAGATTCAGGCACAGAAATGACTTTAAACACACTTATTTTAGTTGAAAAAGTCATAATTCACATCCAAGAGTCATTTACAGTCAAAAAATTAAATGTTCAAATTTCATCCATATTGACCATTTTGGGAACGTTCGACAGGTCTGGAGTCATCGTTTTTCATCCGAAAATTGATTTTTTGGACTGTACCAAAAATGATTCAAAATGTAAATTGGATCGTGCCTCATGTTGAATAACCACTTTTTAAACCCTAACAGTGACCAAAATTGCCATTTTTACAGAGTTTTGCTTACTCAAAAGCTTCCATTTTGACCAATTTCAGGCACAGAAATGACTTTAAACACACATATTTTAGATGAAAAATTCATAATTCACATCCAACAGTCATTTACAGTCCAAAAAATAAATGTTAAAATTTCATCCTTATTGACCATTTTGGGAACGTTCGACAGGTCCGGAGCCATCGTTTTTCATCAGAAAATTGATTTTTTGGACTGTACCAAAAATGATTCAAAATGTAAATTGGATCGTGCCTCATGTTGAATAACCACTTTTTAAACCCTCACAGTGACCAAAATTGCCATTTTTACAGAGTTTTGCTTACTCAAAAGCTTCAATTTGGACCAATTTCAGGCACAGAAATGACTTTAAACACATTTATTTTAGTTGAAAAAGTCATAATTCAGATTCCAACAGTCATTTACAGTCAAAAAATTAAATGTTAAAATGTCATCCATATTGACCTTTTTGGGAATGTTCGACAGGTTCGGAGTCATCGTTTTTCATCCGAAAATGGATTTTTTGGACTGTACCAAAAATGATTCATAATGTAAATTGGATCGTGCCTCATGTTGAATATTCACTTTTTAAGCCCTCACAGTGACCAAAATTGCCATTTTTACAGAGTTTTGCTTACTCAAAAGCTTCATTTTTGACCAATTTCAGGCACAGAAATGACTTTAAACACATTTATTTTAGTTGAAAAAGTAATAATTCACATCCAACAGTCATTTACAGTCAAAAAATTAAATGTTAAAATTTCATCCATATTGACCTTTTTGGGAATGTTCGACAGGTTCGGAGTCATCGTTTTTCATCCGAAAATTGATTTTTTGGACTGTACCAAAAATTATTCAAAATGTAAATTGGATCGTGCCTCATGTTAAATAACCACTTTTTAAACCCTCACAGTGACCAAAATTGCCATTTTTACAGAGTTTTGCTTACTCAAAAGCTTCGTTTTGACCAATTTCAGGCACAGAAATGACTTTAAACACACTTATTTTAGTTGAAAAAGTCATAATTCACATCCAACAGTCATTTACAGTCAAAAAAATAAATGTTAAAATTTCATCCATATTGACCATTTTGGGAACGTTCGACAGGTCCGGAGTCATCGTTTTTCATCCGAAAATGGATTTTTTGGACTGTACCAAAAATGATTCATAATGTAAATTGGATCGTGCCTCATGTTGAATAACCACTTTTTAAGCCCTCACAGTGACCAAAATTGCCATTTTTACAGAGTTTTTCTTACTCAAAAGCTTCATTTTTGACCAATTTCAGGCACAGAAATTACTTTAAACACATTTATTTTAGTTGAAAAAGTCATAATTCACATCCAACAGTCATTTACAGTCAAAAAATTAAATGTTAAAATTTCATCCATATTGACCATTTTGGGAACGATCGACAGGTCCGGAGTCATCGTTTTTCATCCGAAAATGGATTTTTTGGACTGTACAAAAAATGATTCAAAATGTAAATTGGATCGTGCCTCATGTTGAATAACCACTTTTTAAACCCTAACAGTGACCAAAATTGCCATTTTTACAGAGTTTTGCTTACTCAAAAGCTTCAATTTTGACCAATTTCAGGCACAGAAATGACTTTAAACACACTTATTTTAGTTGAAAAAGTCATAATTCACATCCAAGAGACATTTACAGTCAAAAAATTAAATGTTAAAATTTCATCCATATTGACCATTTTGGGAACGTTCGACAGGTCCGGAGTCATCGTCTTTCATCCGAAAATTGATTTTTTGGACTGTACCAAAAATGATTCAAAATGTAAATTGGATCGTGCCTCATGTTGAATAAACACTTTTTAAACCCTCACAGTGACCAAAATTGCCATTTTTACAGAGTTTTGCTTACTCAAAAGCTTCAATTTTGACCAATTTCAGGCACAGAAATGACTTTAAACACACCTATTTTAGTTGAAAAAGTCATAATTCACATCCAACAGTCATTTACAGTCAAAAAATTACATGTTAAAATTTCATCCATATTGACTATTTTGGGAACGTTCGACAGGTCCGGAGTCATCGTTTTTCATCCGAAAATGGATTTTTTGGACTGTACCAAAAATGATTCATAATGTAAATTGGATCGTGCCTCATGTTGAATAACCACTTTTTAAGCCCTCACAGTGACCAAAATTGCCATGTTTACAGAGTTTTGCTTACTCAAAAGCTTCATTTTTGACCAATTTCAGGCACAGAAATGACTTTCAACACATTTATTTTAGTTGAAAAAGTCATAATTCACATCCAACAGTCATTTACAGTCAAAAAATTAAATGTTAAAATTTCATCCATATTGACCTTTTTGGGAATGTTCGACAGGTTCGGAGTCATCGTTTTTCATCCGAAAATTGAGTTTTTTGGACTGTACCAAAAATGATTCAAAATGTAAATTGGATCGTGCCTCATGTTGAATAACCACTTTTTAAACCCTCACAGTGACCAAAATTGCCATTTTTACAGAGTTTTGCTTACTCAAAAGCTTCATTTTTGACCAATTTCAGGCACAGAAATGACTTTAAACACACTTATTTTAGTTGAAAAAGTCATAATTCACATCCAACAGTCATTTACAGTCAAAAAAATAAATGTTAAAATTTCATCCATATTGACCATATTGGGAACGTTCGACAGGTCCGGAGTCATCGTTTTTCATCCGAAAATGGATTTTTTGGACTGTACCAAAAATGATTCATAATGTAAATTGGATCGTGCCTCATGTTGAATAACCACTTTTTAAGCCCTCACAGTGACCAAAATTGCCATTTTTACAGAGTTTTGCTTACTCAAAAGCTTCATTTTTGACCAATTTCAGGCACAGAAATGACTTTAAACACATTTATTTTAGTTGAAAAAGTCATAATTCACATCCAACAGTCATTTACAGTCAAAAAATTAAATGTTAAAATTTCATCCATATTGACCATTTTGGGAACGATCGACAGGTCCGGAGTCATCGTTTTTCATCCGAAAATGGATTTTTTGGACTGTACCAAAAATGATTCAAAATGTAAATTGGATCGTGCCTCATGTTGAATAACCACTTTTTAAACCCTAACAGTGACCAAAATTGCCATTTTTACAGAGTTTTGCTTACTCAAAAGCTTCAATTTTGACCAATTTCAGGCACAGAAATGACTTTAAACACACTTATTTTAGTTGAAAACGTCATAATTCACATCCAAGAGACATTTACAGTCAAAAAATTAAATGTTAAAATTTCATCCATATTGACCATTTTGGGAACGTTCGACAGGTCCGGAGTCATCGTCTTTCATCCGAAAATTGATTTTTTGGACTGTACCAAAAATGATTCAAAATGTAAATTGGATCGTGCCTCATGTTGAATAAACACTTTTTAAACCCTCACAGTGACCAAAATTGCCATTTTTACAGAGTTTTGCTTACTCAAAAGCTTCAATTTTGACCAATTTCAGGCACAGAAATGACTTTAAACACACCTATTTTAGTTGAAAAAGTCATAATTCACATCCAACAGTCATTTACAGTCAAAAAATTACATGTTAAAATTTCATCCATATTGACCATTTTGGGAACGTTCGACAGGTCCGGAGTCATCGTTTTTCATCCGAAAATGGATTTTTTGGACTGTACCAAAAATGATTCATAATGTAAATTGGATCGTGCCTCATGTTGAATAACCACTTTTTAAGCCCTCACAGTGACCAAAATTGCCATGTTTACAGAGTTTTGCTTACTCAAAAGCTTCATTTTTGACCAATTTCAGGCACAGAAATGACTTTCAACACATTTATTTTAGTTGAAAAAGTCATAATTCACATCCAACAGTCATTTACAGTCAAAAAATTAAATGTTAAAATTTCATCCATATTGACCTTTTTGGGAATGTTCGACAGGTTCGGAGTCATCGTTTTTCATCCGAAAATTGAGTTTTTTGGACTGTACCAAAAATGATTCAAAATGTAAATTGGATCGTGCCTCATGTTGAATAACCACTTTTTAAACCCTCACAGTGACCAAAATTGCCATTTTTACAGAGTTTTGCTTACTCAAAAGCTTCATTTTTGACCAATTTCAGGCACAGAAATGACTTTAAACACACTTATTTTAGTTGAAAAAGTCATAATTCACATCCAACAGTCATTTACAGTCAAAAAAATAAATGTTAAAATTTCATCCATATTGACCATATTGGGAACGTTCGACAGGTCCGGAGTCATCGTTTTTCATCCAAAAATGGATTTTTTGGACTGTACCAAAAATTATTCATAATGTAAATTGGATCGTGCCTCATGTTGAATAACCACTTTTTAAGCCCTCACAGTGACCAAAATTGCTATTTTTACAGAGTTTTGCTTACTCAAAAGCTTCATTTTTGACCAATTTCAGGCACAGAAATGACTTTCAACACATTTATTTTAGTTGAAAAAGTCATAATTCACATCCAACAGTCATTTACAGTCAAAAAATTAAATGTTAAAATTTCATCCATATTGACCTTTTTGGGAATGTTCGACAGGTTCGGAGTCATCGTTTTTCATCCGAAAATTGATTTTTTGGACTGTACCAAAAATGATTCAAAATGTAAATTGGATCGTGCCTCATGTTGAATAACCACTTTTTAAACCCTCACAGTGACCAAAATTGCCATTTTTACAGAGTTTTGCTTACTCAAAAGCTTCATTTTTGACCAATTTCAGGCACAGAAATGACTTTAAACACACTTATTTTAGTTGAAAAAGTCATAATTCACATCCAACAGTCATTTACAGTCAAAAAAATAAATGTTAAAATTTCATCCATATTGACCATTTTGGGAACGTTCGACAGGTCCGGAGTCATCGTTTTTCATCCGAAAATGGATTTTTTGGACTGTACCAAAAATGATTCATAATGTAAATTGGATCGTGCCTCATGTTGAATAACCACTTTTTAAGCCCTCACAGTGACCAAAATTGCCATTTTTACAGAGTTTTTCTTACTCAAAAGCTTCATTTTTGACCAATTTCAGGCACAGAAATTACTTTAAACACATTTATTTTAGTTGAAAAAGTCATAATTCACATCCAACAGTCATTTACAGTCAAAAAATTAAATGTTAAAATTTCATCCATATTGACCATTTTGGGAATGTTCGACAGGTCCGGAGTCATCGTTTTTCATCCGAAAATTGGATTTTTTGGACTGTACCAAAAATGATTCATAATGTAAATTGGATCGTGCCTCATGTTGAATAACCACTTTTTAAGCCCTCACAGTGACCAAAATTGCCATTTTTACAGAGTTTTGCTAACTCAAAAGCTTCATTTTTGACCAATTTCAGGCACAGAAATGACTTTAAACACATTTATTTTAGTTGAAAAAGTCATAATTCACATCCATCAGTCATTTACAGTCAAAAAATTAAATGTTTAAATTTCATCCATATTGACCATTTTGGGAATGTTCGACAGGTCCGGAGTCATCGTTTTTCATCCGAAAATGGATTTTTTGGACTGTACCAAAAATGATTCATAATGTAAATTGGATTGTGCCTCATGTTGAATAACCACTTTTTAAACAATCACAGTGACCAAAATTGCCATTTTTACAGAGTTTTGCCTACTCAAAAGCTTCATTTTTGACCAATTTCAGGCACAGAAATGACTTTAAACACATTTATTTTAGTTGAAAAAGTCATAATTCACATCCATCAGTCATTTACAGTCAAAAAATTAAATGTTTAAATTTCATCCATATTGACCATTTTGGGAACGTTCGACAGGTCCGGAGTCATCGTTTTTCATCCAAAAATTGATTTTTTGGACTGTACCAAAAATGATTCAAAATGTAAATTGGATCGTGCCTCATGTTGAATAACCACTTTTTAAACCCTCACAGTGACCAAAATTGCCATTTTTACAGAGTTTTGCTTACTCAAAAGCTTCAATTTTGACCAATTTCAGGCACAGAAATGACTTTAAACACACGTATTTTAGATGAAAAAGTCATAATTCACATCCAACAGTCATTTACAGTCAAAAAAATAAATGTTAAAATTTCATCCATATTGACCATTTTGGGAACGTTCGACAGGTCCGGAGCCATCGTTTTTCATCAGAAAATTGATTTTTTGGACTGTACCAAAAATGATTCAAAATGTAAATTGGATCGTGCCTCATGTTGAATAACCACTTTTTAAACCCTCACAGTGACCAAAATTGCCATTTTTACAGAGTTTTGCCTACTCAAAAGCTTCATTTTTGACCGATTTCAGGCACAGAAATGACTTTAAACACATTTATTTTAGTTGAAAAAGTCATAATTCACATCCAACAGTCATTTACAGTCAAAAAATTAAATGTTTAAATTTCATCCATATTGACCATTGTGGGAACGTTCGACAGGTCCGGAGTCATCGTTTTTCATCCGAAAATTGATTTTTTGGACTGTACCAAAAATGATTCAAAATGTGAATTGGATCGTGCCTCATGTTGAATAACCACTTTTTAAACCCTAACAGTGACCAAAATTGCCATTTTTACAGAGTTTTGCTTACTCAAAAGCTTTAATTGTGACCAACTTCAGGGACAGAAATTACTTTAAACACACTTATTTTAGTTGGAAAAGTCATAATTCAGATTCCAACAGTCATTTACAGTCAAAAAATTAAATGTTAAAATTTCATCCATATTGACCTTTTTGGGAATGTTCGACAGGTTCGGAGTCATCGTTTTTCATCCGAAAATTGATTTTTTGGACTGTACCAAAAATGATTCAAAATGTAAATTGGATCGTGCCTCATGTTGAATAACCACTTTTTAAGCCCTCACAGTGACCAAAATTGCCATGTTTACAGAGTTTTGCTTACTCAAAAGCTTCAATTTGGACCAATTTCAGGCACAGAAATGACTTTCAACACATTTATTTTAGTTGAAAAAGTCATAATTCACATCCAACAGTCATTTACAGTCAAAAAATTAAATGTTAAAATTTCATCCATATTGACCATTTTGGGAACGATCGACAGGTCCGGAGTCATCGTTTTTCATCCGAAAATGGATTTTTTGGACTGTACCAAAAATGATTCATAATGTAAATTGGATCGTGCCTCATGTTGAATAACCACTTTTTAAGCCCTAACAGTGACCAAAATTGCCATTTTTACAGAGTTTTGCTTACTCAAAAGCTTCAATTTTGACCAATTTCAGGCACAGAAATGACTTTAAACACACGTATTTTAGATGAAAAAGTCATAATTCACATCCAACAGTCATTTACAGTCAAAAAAATAAATGTTAAAATTTCATCCATATTGACCATTTTGGGAACGTTCGACAGGTCCGGAGCCATCGTTTTTCATCAGAAAATTGATTTTTTGGACTGTACCAAAAATGATTCAAAATGTAAATTGGATCGTGCCTCATGTTGAATAACCACTTTTTAAACCCTCACAGTGACCAAAATTGCCATTTTTACAGAGTTTTGCCTACTCAAAAGCTTCATTTTTGACCAATTTCAGGCACAGAAATGACTTTAAACACATTTATTTTAGTTGAAAAAGTCATAATTCACATCCAACAGTCATTTACAGTCAAAAAATTAAATGTTTAAATTTCATCCATATTGACCATTGTGGGAACGTTCGACATGTCCGGAGTCATCGTTTTTCATCCGAAAATTGATTTTTTGGACTGTACCAAAAATGATTCAAAATGTGAATTGGATCGTGCCTCATGTTGAATAACCACTTTTTAAACCCTAACAGTGACCAAAATTGCCATTTTTACAGAGTTTTGCTTACTCAAAAGCTTCATTTTTGACCAATTTCAGGCACAGAAATGACTTTAAACACACTTATTTTAGTTGAAAAAGTCATAATTCACATCCAACAGTCATTTACAGTCAAAAAAATAAATGTTAAAATTTCATCCATATTGACCATATTGGGAACGTTCGACAGGTCCGGAGTCATCGTTTTTCATCCGAAAATGGATTTTTTGGACTGTACCAAAAATGATTCATAATGTAAATTGGATCGTGCCTCATGTTGAATAACCACTTTTTAAGCCCTCACAGTGACCAAAATTGCCATGTTTACAGAGTTTTGCTTACTCAAAAGCTTCATTTTTGACCAATTTCAGGCACAGAAATGACTTTCAACACATTTATTTTAGTTGAAAAAGTCATAATTCACATCCAACAGTCATTTACAGTCAAAAAATTAAATGTTAAAATTTCATCCATATTGACCTTTTTGGGAATGTTCGACAGGTTCGGAGTCATCGTTTTTCATCCGAAAATTGAGTTTTTTGGACTGTACCAAAAATGATTCAAAATGTAAATTGGATCGTGCCTCATGTTGAATAACCACTTTTTAAACCCTCACAGTGACCAAAATTGCCATTTTTACAGAGTTTTGCTTACTCAAAAGCTTCATTTTTGACCAATTTCAGGCACAGAAATGACTTTAAACACACTTATTTTAGTTGAAAAAGTCATAATTCACATCCAACAGTCATTTACAGTCAAAAAAATAAATGTTAAAATTTCATCCATATTGACCATATTGGGAACGTTCGACAGGTCCGGAGTCATCGTTTTTCATCCGAAAATGGATTTTTTGGACTGTACCAAAAATGATTCATAATGTAAATTGGATCGTGCCTCATGTTGAATAACCACTTTTTAAGCCCTCACAGTGACCAAAATTGCCATTTTTACAGAGTTTTGCTTACTCAAAAGCTTCATTTTTGACCAATTTCAGGCACAGAAATGACTTTAAACACATTTATTTTAGTTGAAAAAGTCATAATTCACATCCAACAGTCATTTACAGTCAAAAAATTAAATGTTAAAATTTCATCCATATTGACCATTTTGGGAACGATCGACAGGTCCGGAGTCATCGTTTTTCATCCGAAAATGTATTTTTTGGACTGTACCAAAAATGATTCAAAATGTAAATTGGATCGTGCCTCATGTTGAATAACCACTTTTTAAACCCTAACAGTGACCAAAATTGCCATTTTTACAGAGTTTTGCTTACTCAAAAGCTTCAATTTTGACCAATTTCAGGCACAGAAATGACTTTAAACAGACTTATTTTAGTTGAAAACGTCATAATTCACATCCAAGAGACATTTACAGTCAAAAAATTAAATGTTAAAATTTCATCCATATTGACCATTTTGGGAACGTTCGACAGGTCCGGAGTCATCGTCTTTCATCCGAAAATTGATTTTTTGGACTGTACCAAAAATGATTCAAAATGTAAATTGGATCGTGCCTCATGTTGAATAAACACTTTTTAAACCCTCACAGTGACCAAAATTGCCATTTTTACAGAGTTTTGCTTACTCAAAAGCTTCAATTTTGACCAATTTCAGGCACAGAAATGACTTTAAACACACCTATTTTAGTTGAAAAAGTCATAATTCACATGCAACAGTCATTTACAGTCAAAAAATTACATGTTAAAATTTCATCCATATTGACCATTTTGGGAACGTTCGACAGGTCCGGAGTCATCGTTTTTCATCCGAAAATGGATTTTTTGGACTGTACCAAAAATGATTCATAATGTAAATTGGATCGTGCCTCATGTTGAATAACCACTTTTTAAGCCCTCACAGTGACCAAAATTGCCATGTTTACAGAGTTTTGCTTACTCAAAAGCTTCATTTTTGACCAATTTCAGGCACAGAAATGACTTTCAACACATTTATTTTAGTTGAAAAAGTCATAATTCACATCCAACAGTCATTTACAGTCAAAAAATTAAATGTTAAAATTTCATCCATATTGACCTTTTTGGGAATGTTCGACAGGTTCGGAGTCATCGTTTTTCATCCGAAAATTGAGTTTTTTGGACTGTACCAAAAATGATTCAAAATGTAAATTGGATCGTGCCTCATGTTGAATAACCACTTTTTAAACCCTCACAGTGACCAAAATTGCCATTTTTACAGAGTTTTGCTTACTCAAAAGCTTCATTTTTGACCAATTTCAGGCACAGAAATGACTTTAAACACACTCATTTTAGTTGAAAAAGTCATAATTCACATCCAACAGTCATTTACAGTCAAAAAAATAAATGTTAAAATTTCATCCATATTGACCATATTGGGAACGTTCGACAGGTCCGGAGTCATCGTTTTTCATCCAAAAATGGATTTTTTGGACTGTACCAAAAATTATTCATAATGTAAATTGGATCGTGCCTCATGTTGAATAACCACTTTTTAAGCCCTCACAGTGACCAAAATTGCCATTTTTACAGAGTTTTTCTTACTCAAAAGCTTCATTTTTGACCAATTTCAGGCACAGAAATTACTTTAAACACATTTATTTTAGTTGAAAAAGTCATAATTCACATCCAACAGTCATTTACAGTCAAAAAATTAAATGTTGAAATTTCATCCATATTGACCATTTTGGGAACGTTCGACAGGTCCGGAGTCATCGTTTTTCATCCGAAAATAGATTTTTTGGACTGTACCAAAAATGATTCATAATGTAAATTGGATCGTGCCTCATGTTGAATAACCACTTTTTAAGCCCTCACAGTGACCAAAATTGCTATTTTTACAGAGTTTTGCTTACTCAAAAGCTTCATTTTTCACCAATTTCAGGCACAGAAATGACTTTCAACACATTTATTTTAGTTGAAAAAGTAATAATTCACATCCAACAGTCATTTACAGTCAAAAAATTAAATGTTAAAATTTCATCCATATTGACCTTTTTGGGAATGTTCGACAGGTTCGGAGTCATCGTTTTTCATCCGAAAATTGATTTTTTGGACTGTACCAAAAATGATTCAAAATGTAAATTGGATCGTGCCTCATGTTGAATAACCACTTTTTAAACCCTCACAGTGACCAAAATTGCCATTTTTACAGAGTTTTGCTTACTCAAAAGCTTCATTTTTGACCAATTTCAGGCACAGAAATGACTTTAAACACACTTATTTTAGTTGAAAAAGTCATAATTCACATCCAACAGTCATTTACAGTCAAAAAAATAAATGTTAAAATTTCATCCATATTGACCATTTTGGGAACGTTCGACAGGTCCGGAGTCATCGTTTTTCATCCGAAAATGGATTTTTTGGACTGTACCAAAAATGATTCATAATGTAAATTGGATCGTGCCTCATGTTGAATAACCACTTTTTAAGCCCTCACAGTGACCAAAATTGCCATTTTTACAGACTTTTTCTTACTCAAAAGCTTCATTTTTGACCAATTTCAGGCACAGAAATTACTTTAAACACATTTATTTTAGTTGAAAAAGTCATAATTCACATCCAACAGTCATTTACAGTCAAAAAATTAAATGTTAAAATTTCATCCATATTGACCATTTTGGGAATGTTCGACAGGTCCGGAGTCATCGTTTTTCATCCGAAAATTGGATTTTTTGGACTGTACCAAAAATGATTCATAATGTAAATTGGATCGTGCCTCATGTTGAATAACCACTTTTTAAGCCCTCACAGTGACCAAAATTGCCATTTTTACAGAGTTTTGCTAACTCAAAAGCTTCATTTTTGACCAATTTCAGGCACAGAAATGACTTTAAACACATTTATTTTAGTTGAAAAAGTCATAATTCACATCCAACAGTCATTTACAGACAAAAAATTAAATGTTAAAATTTCATCCATATTGACCATTTTGGGAACGTTCGACAGGTCCGGAGTCATCGTTTTTCATCGGAAAATGGATTTTTTGGACTGTACCAAAAATGATTCATAATGTAAATTGGATTGTGCCTCATGTTGAATAACCACATTTTAAACAATCACAGTGACCAAAATTGCCATTTTTACAGAGTTTTGCCTACTCAAAAGCTTCATTTTTGACCAATTTCAGGCACAGAAATGACTTTAAACACATTTATTTTAGTTGAAAAAGTCATAATTCACATCCAACAGTCATTTACAGTCAAAAAATTAAATGTTTAAATTTCATCCATATTGACCATTTTGGGAACGTTCGACAGGTCCGGAGTCATCGTTTTTCATCCGAAAATGGATTTTTTGGACTGTACCAAAAATGATTCAAAATGTAAATTGGATCGTGCCTCATGTTGAATAACCACTTTTTAAACCCTCACAGTGACCAAAATTGCAATTTTTACAGAGTTTTGCTTACTCAAAAGCTTCAATTTTGACCAATTTCAGGCACAGAAATGACTTTAAACACACGTATTTTAGATGAAAAGGTCATAATTCACATCCAACAGTCATTTACAGTCAAAAAAATAAATGTTAAAATTTCATCCATATTGACCATTTTGGGAACGTTCGACAGGTCCGGAGCCATCGTTTTTCATCAGAAAATTGATTTTTTGGACTGTACCAAAAATGATTCAAAATGTAAATTGGATCGTGCCTCATGTTGAATAACCACTTTTTAAACCCTCACAGTGACCAAAATTGCCATTTTTACAGAGTTTTGCCTACTCAAAAGCTTCATTTTTGACCGATTTCAGGCACAGAAATGACTTTAAACACATTTATTTTAGTTGAAAAAGTCATAATTCACATCCAACAGTCATTTACAGTCAAAAAATTAAATGTTTAAATTTCATCCATATTGACCATTGTGGGAACGTTCGACAGGTCCGGAGTCATCGTTTTTCATCCGAAAATTGATTTTTTGGACTGTACCAAAAATGATTCAAAATGTGAATTGGATCGTGCCTCATGTTGAATAACCACTTTTTAAACCCTAACAGTGACCAAAATTGCCATTTTTACAGAGTTTTGCTTACTCAAAAGCTTTAATTGTGACCAACTTCAGGGACAGAAATTACTTTAAACACACTTATTTTAGTTGGAAAAGTCATAATTCAGATTCCAACAGTCATTTACAGTCAAAAAATTAAATGTTAAAATTTCATCCATATTGACCTTTTTGGGAATGTTCGACAGGTTCGGAGTCATCGTTTTTCATCCGAAAATTGATTTTTTGGACTGTACCAAAAATGATTCAAAATGTAAATTGGATCGTGCCTCATGTTGAATAACCACTTTTTAAGCCCTCACAGTGACCAAAATTGCCATGTTTACAGAGTTTTGCTTACTCAAAAGCTTCAATTTGGACCAATTTCAGGCACAGAAATGACTTTCAACACATTTATTTTAGTTGAAAAAGTCATAATTCACATCCAACAGTCATTTACAGTCAAAAAATTAAATGTTAAAATTTCATCCATATTGACCATTTTGGGAACGATCGACAGGTCCGGAGTCATCGTTTTTCATCCGAAAATGGATTTTTTGGACTGTACCAAAAATGATTCATAATGTAAATTGGATCGTGCCTCATGTTGAATAACCACTTTTTAAGCCCTAACAGTGACCAAAATTGCCATTTTTATAGAGTTTTGCTTACTCAAAAGCTTCAATTTTGACCAATTTCAGGCACAGAAATGACTTTAAACACACGTATTTTAGATGAAAAAGTCATAATTCACATCCAACAGTCATTTACAGTCAAAAAAATAAATGTTAAAATTTCATCCATATTGACCATTTTGGGAACGTTCGACAGGTCCGGAGCCATCGTTTTTCATCAGAAAATTGATTTTTTGGACTGTACCAAAAATGATTCAAAATGTAAATTGGATCGTGCCTCATGTTGAATAACCACTTTTTAAACCCTCACAGTGACCAAAATTGCCATTTTTACAGAGTTTTGCCTACTCAAAAGCTTCATTTTTGACCAATTTCAGGCACAGAAATGACTTTAAACACATTTATTTTAGTTGAAAAAGTCATAATTCACATCCAACAGTCATTTACAGTCAAAAAATTAAATGTTAAAATTTCATCCATATTGACCTTTTTGGGAATGTTCGACAGGTTCGGAGTCATCGTTTTTCATCCGAAAATTGATTTTTTGGACTGTACCAAAAATGATTCAAAATGTAAATTGGATCGTGCCTCATGTTGAATAACCACTTTTTAAACCCTCACAGTGACCAAAATTGCCATTTTTACAGAGTTTTGCCTACTCAAAAGCTTCATTTTTGACCAACTTCAGGGACAGAAATTACTTTAAACACACTTATTTTAGTTGGAAAAGTCATAATTCAGATTCCAACAGTCATTTACAGTCAAAAAATTAAATGTTAAAATTTCATCCATATTGACCTTTTTGGGAATGTTCGACAGGTTCGGAGTCATCGTTTTTCATCCGAAAATTGATTTTTTGGACTGTACCAAAAATGATTCAAAATGTAAATTGGATCGTGCCTCATGTTGAATAACCACTTTTTAAGCCCTCACAGTGACCAAAATTGCCATGTTTACAGAGTTTTGCTTACTCAAAAGCTTCAATTTGGACCAATTTCAGGCACAGAAATGACTTTCAACACATTTATTTTAGTTGAAAAAGTCATAATTCACATCCAACAGTCATTTACAGTCAAAAAATTAAATGTTAAAATTTCATCCATATTGACCTTTTTGGGAATGTTCGACAGGTTCGGAGTCATCGTTTTTCATCCGAAAATTGAGTTTTTTGGACTGTACCAAAAATGATTCAAAATGTAAATTGGATCGTGCCTCATGTTGAATAACCACTTTTTAAACCCTCACAGTGACCAAAATTGCCATTTTTACAGAGTTTTGCTTACTCAAAAGCTTCATTTTTGACCAATTTCAGGCACAGAAATGACTTTAAACACACTTATTTTAGTTGAAAAAGTCATAATTCACATCCAACAGTCATTTACAGTCAAAAAAATAAATGTTAAAATTTCATCCATATTGACCATATTGGGAACGTTCGACAGGTCCGGAGTCATCGTTTTTCATCCAAAAATGGATTTTTTGGACTGTACCAAAAATTATTCATAATGTAAATTGGATCGTGCCTCATGTTGAATAACCACTTTTTAAGCCCTCACAGTGACCAAAATTGCCATTTTTACAGAGTTTTTCTTACTCAAAAGCTTCATTTTTGACCAATTTCAGGCACAGAAATTACTTTAAACACATTTATTTTAGTTGAAAAAGTCATAATTCACATCCAACAGTCATTTACAGTCAAAAAATTAAAAGTTAAAATTTCATCCATATTGACCATTTTGGGAACGTTCGACAGGTCCGGAGTCATCGTTTTTCATCCGAAAATAGATTTTTTGGACTGTACCAAAAATGATTCATAATGTAAATTGGATCGTGCCTCATGTTGAATAACCACTTTTTAAGCCCTCACAGTGACCAAAATTGCTATTTTTACAGAGTTTTGCTTACTCAAAAGCTTCATTTTTGACCAATTTCAGGCACAGAAATGACTTTCAACACATTTATTTTAGTTGAAAAAGTAATAATTCACATCCAACAGTCATTTACAGTCAAAAAATTAAATGTTAAAATTTCATCCATATTGACCTTTTTGGGAATGTTCGACAGGTTCGGAGTCATCGTTTTTCATCCGAAAATTGATTTTTTGGACTGTACCAAAAATGATTCAAAATGTAAATTGGATCGTGCCTCATGTTGAATAACCACTTTTTAAACCCTCACAGTGACCAAAATTGCCATTTTTACAGAGTTTTGCTTACTCAAAAGCTTCATTTTTGACCAATTTCAGGCACAGAAATGACTTTAAACACACTTATTTTAGTTGAAAAAGTCATAATTCACATCCAACAGTCATTTACAGTCAAAAAAATAAATGTTAACATTTCATCCATATTGACCATTTTGGGAACGTTCGACAGGTCCGGAGTCATCGTTTTTCATCCGAAAATGGATTTTTTGGACTGTACCAAAAATGATTCATAATGTAAATTGGATCGTGCCTCATGTTGAATAACCACTTTTTAAGCCCTCACAGTGACCAAAATTGCCATTTTTACAGAGTTTTGCTTACTCAAAAGCTTCAATTTTGACCAATTTCAGGCACAGAAATGACTTTAAACACACCTATTTTAGTTGAAAAAGTCATAATTCACATCCAACAGTCATTTACAGTCAAAAAATTACATGTTAAAATTTCATCCATATTGACCATTTTGGGAACGTTCGACAGGTCCGGAGTCATCGTTTTTCATCCGAAAATGGATTTTTTGGACTGTACCAAAAATGATTCATAATGTAAATTGGATCGTGCCTCATGTTGAATAACCACTTTTTAAGCCCTCACAGTGACCAAAATTGCTATTTTTACAGAGTTTTGCTTACTCAAAAGCTTCATTTTTGACCAATTTCAGGCACAGAAATGACTTTCAACACATTTATTTTAGTTGAAAAAGTGATAATTCACATCCAACAGTCATTTACAGTCAAAAAATTAAATGTTAAAATTTCATCCATATTGACCATTTTGGGAATGTTCGACAGGTCCGGAGTCATCGTTTTTCATCCGAAAACGGATTTTTTGGACTGTACCAAAAATGATTCATAATGTAAATTGGATCGTGCCTCATGTTGAATAACCACTTTTTAAGCCCTCACAGTGACCAAAATTGCCATTTTTACAGAGTTTTGCTTACTCAAAAGCTTCATTTTTGACCAATTTCAGGCACAGAAATGACTTTAAACACATTTATTTTAGTTGAAAAAGTCATAATTCACATCCAACAGTCATTTACAGACAAAAAATTAAATGTTAAAATTTCATCCATATTGACCATTTTGGGAACGTTCGACAGGTCCGGAGTCATCGTTTTTCATCCGAAAATGGATTTTTTGGACTGTACCAAAAATGATTCATAATGTAAATTGGATTGTGCCTCATGTTGAATAACCACTTTTTAAACAATCACAGTGACCAAAATTGCCATTTTTACAGAGTTTTGCCTACTCAAAAGCTTCATTTTTGACCAATTTCAGGCACAGAAATGACTTTAAACACATTTATTTTAGTTGAAAAAGTCATAATTCACATCCAACAGTCATTTACAGTCAAAAAATTAAATGTTAAAATTTCATCCATATTGACCATTTTGGGAACGATCGACAGGTCCGGAGTCATCGTTTTTCATCCGAAAATGGATTTTTTGGACTGTACCAAAAATGATTCAAAATGTAAATTGGATCGTGCCTCATGTTGAATAACCACTTTTTAAACCCTAACAGTGACCAAAATTGCCATTTTTACAGAGTTTTGCTTACTCAAAAGCTTCAATTTTGACCAATTTCAGGCACAGAAATGACTTTAAACACACTTATTTTAGTTGAAAAAGTCATAATTCACATCCAAGAGACATTTACAGTCAAAAAATTAAATGTTAAAATTTCATCCATATTGACCATTTTGGGAACGTTCGACAGGTCCGGAGTCATCGTCTTTCATCCGAATATTGATTTTTTGGACTGTACCAAAAATGATTCAAATTGTAAATTGGATCGTGCCTCATGTTGAATAAACACTTTTTAAACCCTCACAGTGACCAAAATTGCCATTTTTACAGAGTTTTGCTTACTCAAAAGCTTCAATTTTGACCAATTTCAGGCACAGAAATCACTTTAAACACACCTATTTTAGTTGAAAAAGTCATAATTCACATCCAACAGTCATTTACAGTCAAAAAATTAAATGTTTAAATTTCATCCATATTGACCATTGTGGGAACGTTCGACAGGTCCGGAGTCATCGTTTTTCATCCGAAAATTGATTTTTTGGACTGTACCAAAAATGATTCAAAATGTGAATTGGATCGTGCCTCATGTTGAATAACCACTTTTTAAACCCTAACAGTGACCAAAATTGCCATTTTTACAGAGTTTTGCTTACTCAAAAGCTTTAATTGTGACCAACTTCAGGGACAGAAATTACTTTAAACACACTTATTTTAGTTGGAAAAGTCATAATTCAGATTCCAACAGTCATTTACAGTCAAAAAATTAAATGTTAAAATTTCATCCATATTGACCTTTTTGGGAATGTTCGACAGGTTCGGAGTCATCGTTTTTCATCCGAAAATTGATTTTTTGGACTGTACCAAAAATGATTCAAAATGTAAATTGGATCGTGCCTCATGTTGAATAACCACTTTTTAAGCCCTCACAGTGACCAAAATTGCCATGTTTACAGAGTTTTGCTTACTCAAAAGCTTCAATTTGGACCAATTTCAGGCACAGAAATGACTTTCAACACATTTATTTTAGTTGAAAAAGTCATAATTCACATCCAACAGTCATTTACAGTCAAAAAATTAAATGTTAAAATTTCATCCATATTGACCTTTTTGAGAATGTTCGACAGGTTCGGAGTCATCGTTTTTCATCCGAAAATTGAGTTTTTTGGACTGTACCAAAAATGATTCAAAATGTAAATTGGATCGTGCCTCATGTTGAATAACCACTTTTTAAACCCTAACAGTGACCAAAATTGCCATTTTTACAGAGTTTTGCTTACTCAAAAGCTTCAATTTTGACCAATTTCAGGCACAGAAATGACTTTAAACACACTTATTTTAGTTGAAAAAGTCATAATTCACATCCAAGAGACATTTACAGTCAAAAAATTAAATGTTAAAATTTCATCCATATTGACCATTTTGGGAACGTTCGACAGGTCCGGAGTCATCGTCTTTCATCCGAAAATTGATTTTTTGGACTGTACCAAAAATGATTCAAAATGTAAATTGGATCGTGCCTCATGTTGAATAAACACTTTTTAAACCCTCACAGTGACCAAAATTGCCATTTTTACAGAGTTTTGCTTACTCAAAAGCTTAAATTTTGACCAATTTCAGGCACAGAAATCACTTTAAACACACCTATTTTAGTTGAAAAAGTCATAATTCACATCCAACAGTCATTTACAGTCAAAAAATTACATGTTAAAATTTCATCCATATTGACCATTTTGGGAACGTTCGACAGGTCCGGAGTCATCGTTTTTCATCCGAAAATGGATTTTTTGGACTGTACCAAAAATGATTCATAATGTAAATTGGATCGTGCCTCATGTTGAATAACCACTTTTTAAGCCCTCACAGTGACCAAAATGGCCATGTTTACAGAGTTTTGCTTACTCAAAAGCTTCATTTTTGACCAATTTCAGGCACAGAAATGACTTTCAACACATTTATTTTAGTTGAAAAAGTCATAATTCACATCCAACAGTCATTTACAGTCAAAAAATTAAATGTTAAAATTTCATCCATATTGACCTTTTTGGGAATGTTCGACAGGTTCGGAGTCATCGTTTTTCATCCGAAAATGGATTTTTTGGACTGTACCAAAAATGATTCATAATGTAAATTGGATCGTGCCTCATGTTGAATAACCACTTTTTAAGCCCTCACAGTGACCAAAATTGCCATTTTTACAGAGTTTTGCTTACTCAAAAGCTTCATTTTTGACCAATTTCAGGCACAGAAATGACTTTAAACACATTTATTTTAGTTGAAAAAGTCATAATTCACATCCAACAGTCATTTACAGTCAAAAAATTAAATGTTAAAATTTCATCCATATTGACCATTTTGGGAACTATCGACAGGTCCGGAGTCATCGTTTTTCATCCGAAAATGGATTTTTTGAACTGTACCAAAAATGATTCAAAATGTGAGTTGGATCGTGCCTCATGTTGAATAACCACTTTTTAAACCCTAACAGTGACCAAAATTGCCATTTTTACAGAGTTTTGCTTACTCAAAAGCTTCAATTTTGACCAATTTCAGGCACAGAAATGACTTTAAACACACTTATTTTAGTTGAAAAAGTCATAATTCACATCCAAGAGACATTTACAGTCAAAAAATTAAATGTTAAAATTTCATCCATATTGACCATTTTGGGAACGTTCGACAGGTCCGGAGTCATCGTCTTTCATCCGAAAATTGATTTTTTGGACTGTACCAAAAATGATTCAAAATGTAAATTGGATCGTGCCTCATGTTGAATAAACACTTTTTAAACCCTCACAGTGATCAAAATTGCCATTTTTACAGAGTTTTGCTTACTCAAAAGCTTCAATTTTGACCAATTTCAGGCACAGAAATGACTTTAAACACACCTATTTTAGTTGAAAAAGTCATAATTCACATCCAACAGTCATTTACAGTCAAAAAATTACATGTTAAAATTTCATCCATATTGACCATTTTGGGAACGTTCGACAGGTCCGGAGTCATCGTTTTTCATCCGAAAATGGATTTTTTGGACTGTACCAAAAATGATTCATAATATAAATTGGATCGTGCCTCATGTTGAATAACCACTTTTTAAGCCCTCACAGTGACCAAAATTGCCATGTTTACAGAGTTTTGCTTACTCAAAAGCTTCATTTTTGACCAATTTCAGGCACAGAAATGACTTTCAACACATTTATTTTAGTTGAAAAAGTCATAATTCACATCCAACAGTCATTTACAGTCAAAAAATTAAATGTTAAAATTTCATCCATATTGACCTTTTTGGGAATGTTCGACAGGTTCGGAGTCATCGTTTTTCATCCGAAAATTGAGTTTTTTGGACTGTACCAAAAATGATTCAAAATGTAAATTGGATCGTGCCTCATGTTGAATAACCACTTTTTAAACCCTCACAGTGACCAAAATTGCCATTTTTACAGAGTTTTGCTTACTCAAAAGCTTCATTTTTGACCAATTTCAGGCACAGAAATGACTTTAAACACACTTATTTTAGTTGAAAAAGTCATAATTCACATCCAACAGTCATTTACAGTCAAAAAAATAAATGTTAAAATTTCATCCATATTGACCATATTGGGAACGTTCGACAGGTCCGGAGTCATCGTTTTTCATCCAAAAATGGATTTTTTGGACTGTACCAAAAATTATTCATAATGTAAATTGGATCGTGCCTCATGTTGAATAACCACTTTTTAAGCCCTCACAGTGACCAAAATTGCCATTTTTACAGAGTTTTTCTTACTCAAAAGCTTCATTTTTGACCAATTTCAGGCACAGAAATTACTTTAAACACATTTATTTTAGTTGAAAAAGTCATAATTCACATCCAACAGTCATTTACAGTCAAAAAATTAAATGTTAAAATTTCATCCATATTGACCATTTTGGTAACGTTCGACAGGTCCGGAGTCATCGTTTTTCATCCGAAAATAGATTTTTTGGACTGTACCAAAAATGATTCATAATGTAAATTGGATCGTGCCTCATGTTGAATAACCACTTTTTAAGCCCTCACAGTGACCAAAATTGCTATTTTTACAGAGTTTTGCTTACTCAAAAGCTTCATTTTTGACCAATTTCAGGCACAGAAATGACTTTCAACACATTTATTTTAGTTGAAAAAGTAATAATTCACATCCAACAGTCATTTACAGTCAAAAAATTAAATGTTAAAATTTCATCCATATTGACCTTTTTGGGAATGTTCGACAGGTTCGGAGTCATCGTTTTTCATCCGAAAATTGATTTTTTGGACTGTACCAAAAATGATTCAAAATGTAAATTGGATCGTGCCTCATGTTGAATAACCACTTTTTAAACCCTCACAGTGACCAAAATTGCCATTTTTACAGAGTTTTGCTTACTCAAAAGCTTCATTTTTGACCAATTTCAGGCACAGAAATGACTTTAAACACACTTATTTTAGTTGAAAAAGTCATAATTCACATCCAACAGTCATTTACAGTCAAAAAAATAAATGTTAAAATTTCATCCATATTGACCATTTTGGGAACGTTCGACAGGTCCGGAGTCATCGTTTTTCATCCGAAAATGGATTTTTTGGACTGTACCAAAAATGATTCATAATGTAAATTGGATCGTGCCTCATGTTGAATAACCACTTTTTAAGCCCTCACAGTGACCAAAATTGCCATTTTTACAGAGTTTTTCTTACTCAAAAGCTTCATTTTTGACCAATTTCAGGCACAGAAATTACTTTAAACACATTTATTTTAGTTGAAAAAGTCATAATTCACATCCAACAGTCATTTACAGTCAAAAAATTAAATGTTAAAATTTCATCCATATTGACCATTTTGGGAACGTTCGACAGGTCCGGAGTCATCGTTTTTCATCCGAAAATTGGATTTTTTGGACTGTACCAAAAATGATTCATAATGTAAATTGGATCGTGCCTCATGTTGAATAACCACTTTTTAAGCCCTCACAGTGACCAAAATTGCCATTTTTACAGAGTTTTGCTTACTCAAAAGCTTCAATTTTGACCAATTTCAGGCACAGAAATGACTTTAAACACACCTATTTTAGTTGAAAAAGTCATAATTCACATCCAACAGTCATTTACAGTCAAAAAATTACATGTTAAAATTTCATCCATATTGACCATTTTGGGAACGTTCGACAGGTCCGGAGTCATCGTTTTTCATCCGAAAATGGATTTTTTGGACTGTACCAAAAATGATTCATAATGTAAATTGGATCGTGCCTCATGTTGAATAACCACTTTTTAAGCCCTCACAGTGACCAAAATTGCTATTTTTACAGAGTTTTGCTTACTCAAAAGCTTCATTTTTGACCAATTTCAGGCACAGAAATGACTTTCAACACATTTATTTTAGTTGAAAAAGTGATAATTCACATCCAACAGTCATTTACAGTCAAAAAATTAAATGTTTAAATTTCATCCATATTGACCATTTTGGGAACGTTCGACAGGTCCGGAGTCATCGTTTTTCATCCGAAAATAGATTTTTTGGACTGTACCAAAAATGATTCATAATGTAAATTGGATCGTGCCTCATGTTGAATAACCACTTTTTAAGCCCTCACAGTGACCAAAATTGCTATTTTTACAGAGTTTTGCTTACTCAAAAGCTTCATTTTTGACCAATTTCAGGCACAGAAATGACTTTCAACACATTTATTTTAGTTGAAAAAGTAATAATTCACATCCAACAGTCATTTACAGTCAAAAAATTAAATGTTAAAATTTCATCCATATTGACCTTTTTGGGAATGTTCGACAGGTTCGGAGTCATCGTTTTTCATCCGAAAATTTATTTTTTGGACTGTACCAAAAATGATTCAAAATGTAAATTGGATCGTGCCTCATGTTGAATAACCACTTTTTAAACCCTCACAGTGACCAAAATTGCCATTTTTACAGAGTTTTGCTTACTCAAAAGCTTCATTTTTGACCAATTTCAGGCACAGAAATGACTTTAAACACACTTATTTTAGTTGAAAAAGTCATAATTCACATCCAACAGTCATTTACAGTCAAAAAAATAAATGTTAAAATTTCATCCATATTGACCATTTTGGGAACGTTCGACAGGTCCGGAGTCATCGTTTTTCATCCGAAAATGGATTTTTTGGACTGTACCAAAAATGATTCATAATGTAAATTGGATCGTGCCTCATGTTGAATAACCACTTTTTAAGCCCTCACAGTGACCAAAATTGCCATTTTTACAGAGTTTTTCTTACTCAAAAGCTTCATTTTTGACCAATTTCAGGCACAGAAATTACTTTAAACACATTTATTTTAGTTGAAAAAGTCATAATTCACATCCAACAGTCATTTACAGTCAAAAAATTAAATGTTAAAATTTCATCCATATTGACCATTTTGGGAACGTTCGACAGGTCCGGAGTCATCGTTTTTCATCCGAAAATTGGATTTTTTGGACTGTACCAAAAATGATTCATAATGTAAATTGGATCGTGCCTCATGTTGAATAACCACTTTTTAAGCCCTCACAGTGACCAAAATTGCCATTTTTACAGAGTTTTGCTTACTCAAAAGCTTCATTTTTGACCAATTTCAGGCACAGAAATGACTTTCAACACATTTATTTTAGTTGAAAAAGTGATAATTCACATCCAACAGTCATTTACAGTCAAAAAATTAAATGTTAAAATTTCATCCATATTGACCATTTTGGGAATGTTCGACAGGTCATCGTTTTTCATCCGAAAACGGATTTTTTGGACTGTACCAAAAATGATTCATAATGTAAATTGGATCGTGCCTCATGTTGAATAACCACTTTTTAAGCCCTCACAGTGACCAAAATTGCCATTTTTACAGAGTTTTGCTTACTCAAAAGCTTCATTTTTGACCAATTTCAGGCACAGAAATGACTTTAAACACATTTATTTTAGTTGAAAAAGTCATAATTCACATCCAACAGTCATTTACAGACAAAAAATTAAATGTTAAAATTTCATCCATATTGACCATTTTGGGAACGTTCGACAGGTCATCGTTTTTCATCCGAAAATGGATTTTTTGGACTGTACCAAAAATGATTCATAATGTAAATTGGATTGTGCCTCATGTTGAATAACCACTTTTTAAACAATCACAGTGACCAAAATTGCCATTTTTACAGAGTTTTGCCTACTCAAAAGCTTCATTTTTGACCAATTTCAGGCACAGAAATGACTTTAAACACATTTATTTTAGTTGAAAAAGTCATAATTCACATCCAACAGTCATTTACAGTCAAAAAATTAAATGTTTAAATTTCATCCATATTGACCATTTTGGGAACGTTCGACAGGTCCGGAGTCATCGTTTTTCATCCAAAAATTGATTTTTTGGACTGTACCAAAAATGATTCAAAATGTAAATTGGATCGTGCCTCATGTTGAATAACCACTTTTTAAACCCTAACAGTGACCAAAATTGCCATTTTTACAGAGTTTTGCTTACTCAAAAGCTTTAATTGTGACCACCTTCAGGGACAGAAATTACTTTAAACACACTTATTTTAGTTGGAAAAGTCATAATTCAGATTCCAACAGTCATTTACAGTCAAAAAATTAAATGTTAAAATTTCATCCATATTGACCTTTTTGGGAATGTTCGACAGGTTCGGAGTCATCGTTTTTCATCCGAAAATTGATTTTTTGGACTGTTCCAAAAATGATTCAAAATGTAAATTGGATCGTGCCTCATGTTGAATAACCACTTTTTAAGCCCTCACAGTGACCAAAATTGCCATGTTTACAGAGTTTTGCTTACTCAAAAGCTTCAATTTGGACCAATTTCAGGCACAGAAATGACTTTCAACACATTTATTTTAGTTGAAAAAGTCATAATTCACATCCAACAGTCATTTACAGTCAAAAATTTAAATGTTAAAATTTCATCCATATTGACCTTTTTGGGAATGTTCGACAGGTTCGGAGTCATCGTTTTTCATCCGAAAATTTAGTTTTTTGGACTGTACCAAAAATGATTCAAAATGTAAATTGGATCGTGCCTCATGTTGAATAACCACTTTTTAAACCCTCACAGTGACCAAAATTGCCATTTTTACAGAGTTTTGCTTACTCAAAAGCTTCATTTTTGACCAATTTCAGGCACAGAAATGACTTTAAACACACTTATTTTAGTTGAAAAAGTCATAATTCACATCCAACAGTCATTTACAGTCAAAAAAATAAATGTTAAAATTTCATCCATATTGACCATATTGGGAACGTTCGACAGGTCCGGAGTCATCGTTTTTCATCCGAAAATGGATTTTTTGGCCTGTACCAAAAATGATTCATAATGTAAATTGGATCGTGCCTCATGTTGAATAACCACTTTTTAAGCCCTCACAGTGACCAAAATTGCAATTTTTACAGAGTTTTGCTTACTCAAAAGCTTCATTTTTGACCAATTTCAGGCACAGAAATGACTTTAAACACATTTATTTTAGTTGAAAAAGTCATAATTCACATCCAACAGTCATTTACAGTCAAAAAATTAAATGTTAAAATTTCATCCATATTGACCATTTTGGGAACGATCGACAGGTCCGGAGTCATCGTTTTTCATCCGAAAATGGATTTTTTGGACTGTACCAAAAATGATTCAAAATGTAAATTGGATCGTGCCTCATGTTGAATAACCACTTTTTAAACCCTAACAGTGACCAAAATTGCCATTTTTACAGAGTTTTGCTTACTCAAAAGCTTCAATTTTGACCAATTTCAGGCACAGAAATGACTTTAAACACACTTATTTTAGTTGAAAAAGTCATAATTCACATCCAAGAGACATTTACAGTCAAAAAATTAAATGTTAAAATTTCATCCATATTGACCATTTTGGGAACGTTCGACAGGTCCGGAGTCATCGTCTTTCATCCGAAAATTGATTTTTTGGACTGTACCAAAAATGATTCAAAATGTAAATTGGATCGTGCCTCATGTTGAATAAACACTTTTTAAACCCTCACAGTGACCAAAATTGCCATTTTTACAGAGTTTTGCTTACTCAAAAGCTTCAATTTTGACCAATTTCAGGCACAGAAATGACTTTAAACACACCTATTTTAGTTGAAAAAGTCATAATTCACATCCAACAGTCATTTACAGTCAAAAAATTACATGTTAAAATTTCATCCATATTGACCATTTTGGGAACGTTCGACAGGTCCGGAGTCATCGTTTTTCATCCGAAAATGGATTTTTTGGACTGTACCAAAAATGATTCATAATGTAAATTGGATCGTGCCTCATGTTGAATAACCACTTTTTAAGCCCTCACAGTGACCAAAATTGCCATGTTTACAGAGTTTTGCTTACTCAAAAGCTTCATTTTTGACCAATTTCAGGCACAGAAATGACTTTCAACACATTTATTTTAGTTGAAAAAGTCATAATTCACATCCAACAGTCATTTACAGTCAAAAAATTAAATGTTAAAATTTCATCCATATTGACCTTTTTGGGAATGTTCGACAGGTTCGGAGTCATCGTTTTTCATCCGAAAATTGAGTTTTTTGGACTGTACCAAAAATGATTCAAAATGTAAATTGGATCGTGCCTCATGTTGAATAACCACTTTTTAAACCCTCACAGTGACCAAAATTGCCATTTTTACAGAGTTTTGCTTACTCAGAAGCTTCATTTTTGACCAATTTCAGGCACAGAAATGACTTTAAACACACTTATTTTAGTTGAAAAAGTCATAATTCACATCCAACAGTCATTTACAGTCAAAAAAATAAATGTTAAAATTTCATCCATATTGACCATATTGGGAACGTTCGACAGGTCCGGAGTCATCGTTTTTCATCCGAAAATGGATTTTTTGGACTGTACCAAAAATTATTCATAATGTAAATTGGATCGTGCCTCATGTTGAATAACCACTTTTTAAGCCCTCACAGTGACCAAAATTGCCATTTTTACAGAGTTTGTCTTACTCAAAAGCTTCATTTTTGACCAATTTCAGGCACAGAAATTACTTTAAACACATTTATTTTAGTTGAAAAAGTCATAATTCACATCCAACAGTCATTTACAGTCAAAAAATTAAATGTTAAAATTTCATCCATATTGACCATTTTGGGAACGTTCGACAGGTCCGGAGTCATCGTTTTTCATCCGAAAATGGATTTTTTGGACTGTACCAAAAATGATTCAAAATGTAAATTGGATCGTGCCTCATGTTGAATAACCACTTTTTAAGCCCTCACAGTGACCAAAATTGCCATTTTTACAGAGTTTTGCTTACTCAAAAGCTTCATTTTTGACCAATTTCAGGCACAGAAATGACTTTAAACACATTTATTTTAGTTGAAAAAGTAATAATTCACATCCAACAGTCATTTACAGTCAAAAAATTAAATGTTAAAATTTCATCCATATTGACCTTTTTGGGAATGTTCGACAGGTTCGGAGTCATCGTTTTTCATCCGAAAATTGATTTTTTGGACTGTACCAAAAATGATTCAAAATGTAAATTGGATCGTGCCTCATGTTGAATAACCACTTTTTAAACCCTCACAGTGACCAAAATTGCCATTTTTACAGAGTTTTGCTTACTCAAAAGCTTCATTTTTGACCAATTTCAGGCACAGAAATGACTTTAAACACACTTATTTTAGTTGAAAAAGTCATAATTCACATCCAACAGTCATTTACAGTCAAAAAAATAAATGTTAAAATTTCATCCATATTGACCATTTTGGGAACGTTCGACAGGTCCGGAGTCATCGTTTTTCATCCGAAAATTGATTTTTTGGACTGTACCAAAAATGATTCATAATGTAAATTGGATCGTGCCTCATGTTGAATAACCACTTTTTAAGCCCTCACAGTGACCAAAATTGCCATTTTTACAGAGTTTTTCTTACTCAAAAGCTTCATTTTTGACCAATTTCAGGCACAGAAATTACTTTAAACACATTTATTTTAGTTGAAAAAGTCATAATTCACATCCAACAGTCATTTACAGTCAAAAAATTACATGTTAAAATTTCATCCATATTGACCATTTTGGGAACGTTCGACAGGTCCGGAGTCATCGTTTTTCATCCGAAAATGGATTTTTTGGACTGTACCAAAAATGATTCATAATGTAAATTGGATCGTGCCTCATGTTGAATAAACACTTTTTAAACCCTCACAGTGACCAAAATTGCCATTTTTACAGAGTTTTGCTTACTCAAAAGCTTCATTTTTGACCAATTTCAGGCACAGAAATGACTTTCAACACATTTATTTTAGTTGAAAAAGTCATAATTCACATCCAACAGTCATTTACAGTCAAAAAATTACATGTTAAAATTTCATCCATATTGACCATTTTGGGAACGTTCGACAGGTCCGGAGTCATCGTTTTTCATCCGAAAATGGATTTTTTGGACTGTACCAAAAATGATTCATAATGTAAATTGGATCGTGCCTCATGTTGAATAACCACTTTTTAAGCCCTCACAGTGACCAAAATTGCCATGTTTACAGAGTTTTGCTTACTCAAAAGCTTCATTTTTGACCAATTTCAGGCACAGAAATGACTTTCAACACATTTATTTTAGTTGAAAAAGTCATAATTCACATCCAACAGTCATTTACAGTCAAAAAATTAAATGTTAAAATTTCATCCATATTGACCTTTTTGGGAATGTTCGACAGGTTCGGAGTCATCGTTTTTCATCCGAAAATTGAGTTTTTTGGACTGTACCAAAAATGATTCAAAATGTAAATTGGATCGTGCCTCATGTTGAATAACCACTTTTTAAACCCTCACAGTGACCAAAATTGCCATTTTTACAGAGTTTTGCTTACTCAGAAGCTTCATTTTTGACCAATTTCAGGCACAGAAATGACTTTAAACACACTTATTTTAGTTGAAAAAGTCATAATTCACATCCAACAGTCATTTACAGTCAAAAAAATAAATGTTAAAATTTCATCCATATTGACCATATTGGGAACGTTCGACAGGTCCGGAGTCATCGTTTTTCATCCGAAAATGGATTTTTTGGACTGTACCAAAAATTATTCATAATGTAAATTGGATCGTGCCTCATGTTGAATAACCACTTTTTAAGCCCTCACAGTGACCAAAATTGCTATTTTTACAGAGTTTTGCTTACTCAAAAGCTTCATTTTTCACCAATTTCAGGCACAGAAATGACTTTCAACACATTTATTTTAGTTGAAAAAGTGATAATTCACATCCAACAGTCATTTACAGTCAAAAAATTAAATGTTAAAATTTCATCCATATTGACCATTTTGGGAATGTTCGACAGGTCCGGAGTCATCGTTTTTCATCCGAAAATGGATTTTTTGGACTGTACCAAAAATGAATCATAATGTAAATTGGATCGTGCCTCATGTTGAATAACCACTTTTTAAGCCCTCACAGTGACCAAAATTGCCATTTTTACAGAGTTTTGCTTACTCAAAAGCTTCATTTTTGACCAATTTCAGGCACAGAAATGACTTTAAACACACTTATTTTAGTTGAAAAAGTCATAATTCACATCCAACAGTCATTTACAGTCAAAAAAATAAATGTTAAAATTTCATCCATATTGACCATTTTGGGAACGTTCGACAGGTCCGGAGTCATCGTTTTTCATCCGAAAATGGATTTTTTGGACTGTACCAAAAATGATTCATAATGTAAATTGGATCGTGCCTCATGTTGAATAACCACTTTTTAAGCCCTCACAGTGACCAAAATTGCCATTTTTACAGAGTTTTTCTTACTCAAAAGCTTCATTTTTGACCAATTTCAGGCACAGAAATTACTTTAAACACATTTATTTTAGTTGAAAAAGTCATAATTCACATCCAACAGTCATTTACAGTCAAAAAATTAAATGTTAAAATTTCATCCATATTGACCATTTTGGGAACGTTCGACAGGTCCGGAGTCATCGTTTTTCATCCGAAAATTGGATTTTTTGGACTGTACCAAAAATGATTCATAATGTAAATTGGATCGTGCCTCATGTTGAATAACCACTTTTTAAGCCCTCACAGTGACCAAAATTGCCATTTTTACAGAGTTTTTCTTACTCAAAAGCTTCATTTTTGACCAATTTCAGGCACAGAAATTACTTTAAACACATTTATTTTAGTTGAAAAAGTCATAATTCACATCCAACAGTCATTTACAGTCAAAAAATTAAATGTTAAAATTTCATCCATATTGACCATTTTGGGAACGTTCGACAGGTCCGGAGTCATCGTTTTTCATCCGAAAATTGATTTTTTGGACTGTACCAAAAATGATTCATAATGTAAATTGGATCGTGCCTCATGTTGAATAACCACTTTTTAAGCCCTCACAGTGACCAAAATTGCTATTTTTACAGAGTTTTGCTTACTCAAAAGCTTCATTTTTGACCAATTTCAGGCACAGAAATGACTTTCAACACATTTATTTTAGTTGAAAAAGTGATAATTCACATCCAACAGTCATTTACAGTCAAAAAATTAAATGTTAAAATTTCATCCATATTGACCATTTTGGGAATGTTCGACAGGTCCGGAGTCATCGTTTTTCATCCGAAAATGGATTTTTTGGACTGTACCAAAAATGATTCATAATGTAAATTGGATCGTGCCTCATGTTGAATAACCACTTTTTAAGCCCTCACAGTGACCAAAATTGCCATTTTTACAGAGTTTTGCTTACTCAAAAGCTTCATTTTTGACCAATTTCAGGCACAGAAATGACTTTAAACACATTTATTTTAGTTGAAAAAGTAATAATTCACATCCAACAGTCATTTACAGTCAAAAAATTAAATGTTAAAATTTCATCCATATTGACCTTTTTGGGAATGTTCGACAGGTTCGGAGTAATCGTTTTTCATCCGAAAATTGATTTTTTGGACTGTACCAAAAATGATTCAAAATGTAAATTGGATCGTGCCTCATGTTGAATAACCACTTTTTAAACCCTCACAGTGACCAAAATTGCCATTTTTACAGAGTTTTGCTTACTCAAAAGCTTCATTTTTGACCAATTTCAGGCACAGAAATGACTTTAAACACACTTATTTTAGTTGAAAAAGTCATAATTCACATCCAACAGTCATTTACAGTCAAAAAAATAAATGTTAAAATTTCATCCATATTGACCATTTTGGGAACGTTCGACAGGTCCGGAGTCATCGTTTTTCATCCGAAAATTGATTTTTTGGACTGTACCAAAAATGATTCATAATGTAAATTGGATCGTGCCTCATGTTGAATAACCACTTTTTAAGCCCTCACAGTGACCAAAATTGCCATTTTTACAGAGTTTTTCTTACTCAAAAGCTTCATTTTTGACCAATTTCAGGCACAGAAATTACTTTAAACACATTTATTTTAGTTGAAAAAGTCATAATTCACATCCAACAGTCATTTACAGTCAAAAAATTAAATGTTAAAATTTCATCCATATTGACCATTTTGGGAACGTTCGACAGGTCCGGAGTCATCGTTTTTCATCCGAAAATTGGATTTTTTGGACTGTACCAAAAATGATTCATAATGTAAATTGGATCGTGCCTCATGTTGAATAACCACTTTTTAAGCCCTCACAGTGACCAAAATTGCCATTTTTACAGAGTTTTGCTTACTCAAAAGCTTCAATTTTGACCAATTTCAGGCACAGAAATGACTTTAAACACACCTATTTTAGTTGAAAAAGTCATAATTCACATCCAACAGTCATTTACAGTCAAAAAATTACATGTTAAAATTTCATCCATATTGACCATTTTGGGAACGTTCGACAGGTCCGGAGTCATCGTTTTTCATCCGAAAATGGATTTTTTGGACTGTACCAAAAATGATTCATAATGTAAATTGGATCGTGCCTCATGTTGAATAACCACTTTTTAAGCCCTCACAGTGACCAAAATTGCCATGTTTACAGAGTTTTGCTTACTCAAAAGCTTCATTTTTGACCAATTTCAGGCACAGAAATGACTTTCAACACATTTATTTTAGTTGAAAAAGTCATAATTCACATCCAACAGTCATTTACAGTCAAAAAATTAAATGTTAAAATTTCCTCCATATTGACCTTTTTGGGAATGTTCGACAGGTTCGGAGTCATCGTTTTTCATCCGAAAATTGAGTTTTTTGGACTGTACCAAAAATGATTCAAAATGTAAATTGGATCGTGCCTCATGTTGAATAACCACTTTTTAAACCCTCACAGTGACCAAAATTGCCATTTTTACAGAGTTTTGCTTACTCAAAAGCTTCATTTTTGACCAATTTCAGGCACAGAAATGACTTTAAACACACTTATTTTAGTTGAAAAAGTCATAATTCACATCCAACAGTCATTTACAGTCAAAAAAATAAATGTTAAAATTTCATCCATATTGACCATTTTGGGAACGTTCGACAGGTCCGGAGTCATCGTTTTTCATCCGAAAATGGATTTTTTGGACTGTCCCAAAAATGATTCATAATGTAAATTGGATCGTGCCTCATGTTGAATAACCACTTTTTAAGCCCTCACAGTGACCAAAATTGCCATTTTTACAGAGTTTTGCTTACTCAAAAGCTTCATTTTTGACCAATTTCAGGCACAGAAATGACTTTAAACACATTTATTTTAGTTGAAAAAGTCATAATTCACATCCAACAGTCATTTACAGTCAAAAAATTAAATGTTAAAATTTCATCCATATTGACCATTTTGGGAACGATCGACAGGTCCGGAGTCATCGTTTTTCATCCGAAAATGGATTTTTTGGACTGTACCAAAAATGATTCAAAATGTAAATTGGATCGTGCCTCATGTTGAATAACCACTTTTTAAACCCTAACAGTGACCAAAATTGCCATTTTTACAGAGTTTTGCTTACTCAAAAGCTTCAATTTTGACCAATTTCAGGCACAGAAATGACTTTAAACACACTTATTTTAGTTGAAAAAGTCATAATTCACATCCAAGAGACATTTACAGTCAAAAAATTAAATGTTAAAATTTCATCCATATTGACCATTTTGGGAACGTTCGACAGGTCCGGAGTCATCGTCTTTCATCCGAAAATTGATTTTTTGGACTGTACCAAAAATGATTCAAAATGTAAATTGGATCGTGCCTCATGTTGAATAAACACTTTTTAAACCCTCACAGTGACCAAAATTGCCATTTTTACAGAGTTTTGCTTACTCAAAAGCTTCAATTTTGACCAATTTCAGGCACAGAAATGACTTTAAACACACCTATTTTAGTTGAAAAAGTCATAATTCACATCCAACAGTCATTTGCAGTCAAAAAATTACATGTTAAAATTTCATCCATATTGACCATTTTGGGAACGTTCGACAGGTCCGGAGTCATCGTTTTTCATCCGAAAATGGATTTTTTGGACTGTACCAAAAATGATTCATAATGTAAATTGGATCGTGCCTCATGTTGAATAACCACTTTTTAAGCCCTCACAGTGACCAAAATTGCCATGTTTACAGAGTTTTGCTTACTCAAAAGCTTCATTTTTGACCAATTTCAGGCACAGAAATGACTTTCAACACATTTATTTTAGTTGAAAAAGTCATAATTCACATCCAACAGTCATTTACAGTCAAAAAATTAAATGTTAAAATTTCATCCATATTGACCTTTTTGGGAATGTTCGACAGGTTCGGAGTCATCGTTTTTCATCCGAAAATTGAGTTTTTTGGACTGTACCAAAAATGATTCAAAATGTAAATTGGATCGTGCCTCATGTTGAATAACCACTTTTTAAACCCTCACAGTGACCAAAATTGCCATTTTTACAGAGTTTTGCTTACTCAGAAGCTTCATTTTTGACCAATTTCAGGCACAGAAATGACTTTAAACACACTTATTTTAGTTGAAAAAGTCATAATTCACATCCAACAGTCATTTACAGTCAAAAAAATAAATGTTAAAATTTCATCCATATTGACCATATTGGGAACGTTCGACAGGTCCGGAGTCATCGTTTTTCATCCGAAAATGGATTTTTTGGACTGTACCAAAAATTATTCATAATGTAAATTGGATTGTGCCTCATGTTGAATAACCACTTTTTAAGCCCTCACAGTGACCAAAATTGCTATTTTTACAGAGTTTTGCTTACTCAAAAGCTTCATTTTTCACCAATTTCAGGCACAGAAATGACTTTCAACACATTTATTTTAGTTGAAAAAGTGATAATTCACATCCAACAGTCATTTACAGTCAAAAAATTAAATGTTAAAATTTCATCCATATTGACCATTTTGGGAATGTTCGACAGGTCCGGAGTCATCGTTTTTCATCCGAAAATGGATTTTTTGGACTGTACCAAAAATGATTCATAATGTAAATTGGATCGTGCCTCATGTTGAATAACCACTTTTTAAGCCCTCACAGTGACCAAAATTGCCATTTTTACAGAGTTTTGCTTACTCAAAAGCTTCATTTTTGACCAATTTCAGGCACAGAAATGACTTTAAACACATTTATTTTAGTTGAAAAAGTAATAATTCACATCCAACAGTCATTTACAGTCAAAAAATTAAATGTTAAAATTTCATCCATATTGACCTTTTTGGGAATGTTCGACAGGTTCGGAGTCATCGTTTTTCATCCGAAAATTGATTTTTTGGACTGTACCAAAAATGATTCAAAATATAAATTGGATCGTGCCTCATGTTGAATAACCACTTTTTAAACCCTCACAGTGACCAAAATTGCCATTTTTACAGAGTTTTGCTTACTCAAAAGCTTCATTTTTGACCAATTTCAGGCACAGAAATGACTTTAAACACACTTATTTTAGTTGAAAAAGTCATAATTCACATCCAACAGTCATTTACAGTCAAAAAAATAAATGTTAAAATTTCATCCATATTGACCATTTTGGGAACGTTCGACAGGTCCGGAGTCATCGTTTTTCATCCGAAAATGGATTTTTTGGACTGTACCAAAAATGATTCATAATGTAAATTGGATCGTGCCTCATGTTGAATAACCACTTTTTAAGCCCTCACAGTGACCAAAATTGCCATTTTTACAGAGTTTTTCTTACTCAAAAGCTTCATTTTTGACCAATTTCAGGCACAGAAATTACTTTAAACACATTTATTTTAGTTGAAAAAGTCATAATTCACATCCAACAGTCATTTACAGTCAAAAAATTAAATGTTAAAATTTCATCCATATTGACCATTTTGGGAACGTTCGACAGGTCCGGAGTCATCGTTTTTCATCCGAAAATTGGATTTTTTGGACTGTACCAAAAATGATTCATAATGTAAATTGGATCGTGCCTCATGTTGAATAACCACTTTTTAAGCCCTCACAGTGACCAAAATTGCCATTTTTACAGAGTTTTTCTTACTCAAAAGCTTCATTTTTGACCAATTTCAGGCACAGAAATTACTTTAAACACATTTATTTTAGTTGAAAAAGTCATAATTCACATCCAACAGTCATTTACAGTCAAAAAATTAAATGTTAAAATTTCATCCATATTGACCATTTTGGGAACGTTCGACAGGTCCGGAGTCATCGTTTTTCATCCGAAAATTGATTTTTTGGACTGTACCAAAAATGATTCATAATGTAAATTGGATCGTGCCTCATGTTGAATAACCACTTTTTAAGCCCTCACAGTGACCAAAATTGCTATTTTTACAGAGTTTTGCTTACTCAAAAGCTTCATTTTTGACCAATTTCAGGCACAGAAATGACTTTCAACACATTTATTTTAGTTGAAAAAGTGATAATTCACATCCAACAGTCATTTACAGTCAAAAAATTAAATGTTAAAATTTCATCCATATTGACCATTTTGGGAATGTTCGACAGGTCCGGAGTCATCGTTTTTCATCCGAAAATGGATTTTTTGGACTGTACCAAAAATGATTCATAATGTAAATTGGATCGTGCCTCATGTTGAATAACCACTTTTTAAGCCCTCACAGTGACCAAAATTGCCATTTTTACAGAGTTTTGCTTACTCAAAAGCTTCATTTTTGACCAATTTCAGGCACAGAAATGACTTTAAACACATTTATTTTAGTTGAAAAAGTAATAATTCACATCCAACAGTCATTTACAGTCAAAAAATTAAATGTTAAAATTTCATCCATATTGACCTTTTTGGGAATGTTCGACAGGTTCGGAGTCATCGTTTTTCATCCGAAAATTGATTTTTTGGACTGTACCAAAAATGATTCAAAATGTAAATTGGATCGTGCCTCATGTTGAATAACCACTTTTTAAACCCTCACAGTGACCAAAATTGCCATTTTTACAGAGTTTTGCTTACTCAAAAGCTTCATTTTTGACCAATTTCAGGCACAGAAATGACTTTAAACACACTTATTTTAGTTGAAAAAGTCATAATTCACATCCAACAGTCATTTACAGTCAAAAAAATAAATGTTAAAATTTCATCCATATTGACCATTTTGGGAACGTTCGACAGGTCCGGAGTCATCGTTTTTCATCCGAAAATTGATTTTTTTGACTGTACCAAAAATGATTCATAATGTAAATTGGATCGTGCCTCATGTTGAATAACCACTTTTTAAGCCCTCACAGTGACCAAAATTGCTATTTTTACAGAGTTTTGCTTACTCAAAAGCTTCATTTTTCACCAATTTCAGGCACAGAAATGACTTTCAACACATTTATTTTAGTTGAAAAAGTGATAATTCACATCCAACAGTCATTTACAGTCAAAAAATTAAATGTTAAAATTTCATCCATATTGACCATTTTGGGAATGTTCGACAGGTCCGGAGTCATCGTTTTTCATCCGAAAATGGATTTTTTGGACTGTACCAAAAATGATTCATAATGTAAATTGGATCGTGCCTCATGTTGAATAACCACTTTTTAAGCCCTCACAGTGACCAAAATTGCCATTTTTACAGAGTTTTGCTTACTCAAAAGCTTCATTTTTGACCAATTTCAGGCACAGAAATGACTTTAAACACATTTATTTTAGTTGAAAAAGTAATAATTCACATCCAACAGTCATTTACAGTCAAAAAATTAAATGTTAAAATTTCATCCATATTGACCTTTTTGGGAATGTTCGACAGGTTCGGAGTCATCGTTTTTCATCCGAAAATTGATTTTTTGGACTGTACCAAAAATGATTCAAAATATAAATTGGATCGTGCCTCATGTTGAATAACCACTTTTTAAACCCTCACAGTGACCAAAATTGCCATTTTTACAGAGTTTTGCTTACTCAAAAGCTTCATTTTTGACCAATTTCAGGCACAGAAATGACTTTAAACACACTTATTTTAGTTGAAAAAGTCATAATTCACATCCAACAGTCATTTACAGTCAAAAAAATAAATGTTAAAATTTCATCCATATTGACCATTTTGGGAACGTTCGACAGGTCCGGAGTCATCGTTTTTCATCCGAAAATGGATTTTTTGGACTGTACCAAAAATGATTCATAATGTAAATTGGATCGTGCCTCATGTTGAATAACCACTTTTTAAGCCCTCACAGTGACCAAAATTGCCATTTTTACAGAGTTTTTCTTACTCAAAAGCTTCATTTTTGACCAATTTCAGGCACAGAAATTACTTTAAACACATTTATTTTAGTTGAAAAAGTCATAATTCACATCCAACAGTCATTTACAGTCAAAAAATTAAATGTTAAAATTTCATCCATATTGACCATTTTGGGAACGTTCGACAGGTCCGGAGTCATCGTTTTTCATCCGAAAATTGGATTTTTTGGACTGTACCAAAAATGATTCATAATGTAAATTGGATCGTGCCTCATGTTGAATAACCACTTTTTAAGCCCTCACAGTGACCAAAATTGCCATTTTTACAGAGTTTTTCTTACTCAAAAGCTTCATTTTTGACCAATTTCAGGCACAGAAATTACTTTAAACACATTTATTTTAGTTGAAAAAGTCATAATTCACATCCAACAGTCATTTACAGTCAAAAAATTAAATGTTAAAATTTCATCCATATTGACCATTTTGGGAACGTTCGACAGGTCCGGAGTCATCGTTTTTCATCCGAAAATTGATTTTTTGGACTGTACCAAAAATGATTCATAATGTAAATTGGATCGTGCCTCATGTTGAATAACCACTTTTTAAGCCCTCACAGTGACCAAAATTGCTATTTTTACAGAGTTTTGCTTACTCAAAAGCTTCATTTTTGACCAATTTCAGGCACAGAAATGACTTTCAACACATTTATTTTAGTTGAAAAAGTGATAATTCACATCCAACAGTCATTTACAGTCAAAAAATTAAATGTTAAAATTTCATCCATATTGACCATTTTGGGAATGTTCGACAGGTCCGGAGTCATCGTTTTTCATCCGAAAATGGATTTTTTGGACTGTACCAAAAATGATTCATAATGTAAATTGGATCGTGCCTCAAGTTGAATAACCACTTTTTAAGCCCTCACAGTGACCAAAATTGCCATTTTTACAGAGTTTTGCTTACTCAAAAGCTTCATTTTTGACCAATTTCAGGCACAGAAATGACTTTAAACACATTTATTTTAGTTGAAAAAGTAATAATTCACATCCAACAGTCATTTACAGTCAAAAAATTAAATGTTAAAATTTCATCCATATTGACCTTTTTGGGAATGTTCGACAGGTTCGGAGTCATCGTTTTTCATCCGAAAATTGATTTTTTGGACTGTACCAAAAATGATTCAAAATGTAAATTGGATCGTGCCTCATGTTGAATAACCACTTTTTAAACCCTCACAGTGACCAAAATTGCCATTTTTACAGAGTTTTGCTTACTCAAAAGCTTCATTTTTGACCAATTTCAGGCACAGAAATGACTTTAAACACACTTATTTTAGTTGAAAAAGTCATAATTCACATCCAACAGTCATTTACAGTCAAAAAAATAAATGTTAAAATTTCATCCATATTGACCATTTTGGGAACGTTCGACAGGTCCGGAGTCATCGTTTTTCATCCGAAAATTGATTTTTTTGACTGTACCAAAAATGATTCATAATGTAAATTGGATCGTGCCTCATGTTGAATAACCACTTTTTAAGCCCTCACAGTGACCAAAATTGCCATTTTTACAGAGTTTTGCTTACTCAAAAGCTTCAATTTTGACCAATTTCAGGCACAGAAATGACTTTAAATACACCTATTTTAGTTGAAAAAGTCATAATTCACATCCAACAGTCATTTACAGTCAAAAAATTACATGTTAAAATTTCATCCATATTGACCATTTTGGGAACGTTCGACAGGTCCGGAGTCATCGTTTTTCATCCGAAAATGGATTTTTTGGACTGTACCAAAAATGATTCATAATGTAAATTGGATCGTGCCTCATGTTGAATAACCACTTTTTAAGCCCTCACAGTGACCAAAATTGCCATGTTTACAGAGTTTTGCTTACTCAAAAGCTTCATTTTTGACCAATTTCAGGCACAGAAATGACTTTCAACACATTTATTTTAGTTGAAAAAGTCATAATTCACATCCAACAGTCATTTACAGTCAAAAAATTAAATGTTAAAATTTCATCCATATTGACCTTTTTGGGAATGTTCGACAGGTTCGGAGTCATCGTTTTTCATCCGAAAATTGAGTTTTTTGGACTGTACCAAAAATTATTCAAAATGTAAATTGGATCGTGCCTCATGTTGAATAACCACTTTTTAAACCCTCACAGTGACCAAAATTGCCATTTTTACAGAGTTTTGCTTACTCAAAAGCTTCATTTTTGACCAATTTCAGGCACAGAAATGACTTTAAACACACTTATTTTAGTTGAAAAAGTCATAATTCACATCCAACAGTCATTTACAGTCAAAAAAATAAATGTTAAAATTTCATCCATATTGACCATTTTGGGAACGTTCGACAGGTCCGGAGTCATCGTTTTTCATCCGAAAATGGATTTTTTGGACTGTCCCAAAAATGATTCATAATGTAAATTGGATCGTGCCTCATGTTGAATAACCACTTTTTAAGCCCTCACAGTGACCAAAATTGCCATTTTTACAGAGTTTTGCTTACTCAAAAGCTTCATTTTTGACCAATTTCAGGCACAGAAATGACTTTAAACACATTTATTTTAGTTGAAAAAGTCATAATTCACGTCCAACAGTCATTTACAGTCAAAAAATTAAATGTTAAAATTTCATCCATATTGACCATTTTGGGAACGATCGACAGGTCCGGAGTCATCGTTTTTCATCCGAAAATGGATTTTTTGGACTGTACCAAAAATGATTCAAAATGTAAATTGGATCGTGCCTCATGTTGAATAACCACTTTTTAAACCCTAACAGTGACCAAAATTGCCATTTTTACAGAGTTTTGCTTACTCAAAAGCTTCAATTTTGACCAATTTCAGGCACAGAAATGACTTTAAACACACTTATTTTAGTTGAAAAAGTCATAATTCACATCCAAGAGACATTTACAGTCAAAAAATTAAATGTTAAAATTTCATCCATATTGACCATTTTGGGAACGTTCGACAGGTCCGGAGTCATCGTCTTTCATCCGAAAATTGATTTTTTGGACTGTACCAAAAATGATTCAAAATGTAAATTGGATCGTGCCTCATGTTGAATAAACACTTTTTAAACCCTCACAGTGACCAAAATTGCCATTTTTACAGAGTTTTGCTTACTCAAAAGCTTCAATTTTGACCAATTTCAGGCACAGAAATGACTTTAAACACACCTATTTTAGTTGAAAAAGTCATAATTCACATCCAACAGTCATTTGCAGTCAAAAAATTACATGTTAAAATTTCATCCATATTGACCATTTTGGGAACGTTCGACAGGTCCGGAGTCATCGTTTTTCATCCGAAAATGGATTTTTTGGACTGTACCAAAAATGATTCATAATGTAAATTGGATCGTGCCTCATGTTGAATAACCACTTTTTAAGCCCTCACAGTGACCAAAATTGCCATGTTTACAGAGTTTTGCTTACTCAAAAGCTTCATTTTTGACCAATTTCAGGCACAGAAATGACTTTCAACACATTTATTTTAGTTGAAAAAGTCATAATTCACATCCAACAGTCATTTACAGTCAAAAAATTAAATGTTAAAATTTCATCCATATTGACCTTTTTGGGAATGTTCGACAGGTTCGGAGTCATCGTTTTTCATCCGAAAATTGAGTTTTTTGGACTGTACCAAAAATGATTCAAAATGTAAATTGGATAGTGCCTCATGTTGAATAACCACTTTTTAAACCCTCACAGTGACCAAAATTGCCATTTTTACAGAGTTTTGCTTACTCAGAAGCTTCATTTTTGACCAATTTCAGGCACAGAAATGACTTTAAACACACTTATTTTAGTTGAAAAAGTCATAATTCACATCCAACAGTCATTTACAGTCAAAAAAATAAATGTTAAAATTTCATCCATATTGACCATATTGGGAACGTTCGACAGGTCCGGAGTCATCGTTTTTCATCCGAAAATGGATTTTTTGGACTGTACCAAAAATTATTCATAATGTAAATTGGATCGTGCCTCATGTTGAATAACCACTTTTTAACCCTCACAGTGACCAAAATTGCTATTTTTACAGAGTTTTGCTTACTCAAAAGCTTCATTTTTTACCAATTTCAGGCACAGAAATGACTTTCAACACATTTATTTTAGTTGAAAAAGTGATAATTCACATCCAACAGTCATTTACAGTCAAAAAATTAAATGTTAAAATTTCATCCATATTGACCATTTTGGGAATGTTCGACAGGTCCGGAGTCATCGTTTTTCATCCGAAAATGGATTTTTTGGACTGTACCAAAAATGATTCATAATGTAAATTGGATCGTGCCTCATGTTGAATAACCACTTTTTAAGCCCTCACAGTGACCAAAATTGCCATTTTTACAGAGTTTTGCTTACTCAAAAGCTTCATTTGTGACCAATTTCAGGGTCAGAAATGACTTTAAACACATTTATTTTAGTTGAAAAAGTAATAATTCACATCCAACAGTCATTTACAGTCAAAAAATTAAATGTTAAAATTTCATCCATATTGACCTTTTTGGGAATGTTCGACAGGTTCGGAGTCATCGTTTTTCATCCGAAAATTGATTTTTTGGACTGTACCAAAAATGATTCAAAATGTAAATTGGATCGTGCCTCATGTTGAATAACCACTTTTTAAACCCTCACAGTGACCAAAATTGCCATTTTTACAGAGTTTTGCTTACTCAAAAGCTTCATTTTTGACCAATTTCAGGCACAGAAATGACTTTAAACACACTTATTTTAGTTGAAAAAGTCATAATTCACATCCAACAGTCATTTACAGTCAAAAAAATAAATGTTAAAATTTCATCCATATTGACCATTTTGGGAACGTTCGACAGGTCCGGAGTCATCGTTTTTCATCCGAAAATGGATTTTTTGGACTGTACCAAAAATGATTCATAATGTAAATTGGATCGTGCCTCATGTTGAATAACCACTTTTTAAGCCCTCACAGTGACCAAAATTGCCATTTTTACAGAGTTTTTCTTACTCAAAAGCTTCATTTTTGACCAATTTCAGGCACAGAAATTACTTTAAACACATTTATTTTAGTTGAAAAAGTCATAATTCACATCCAACAGTCATTTACAGTCAAAAAATTAAATGTTAAAATTTCATCCATATTGACCATTTTGGGAACGTTCGACAGGTCCGGAGTCATCGTTTTTCATCCGAAAATTGGATTTTTTGGACTGTACCAAAAATGATTCATAATGTAAATTGGATCGTGCCTCATGTTGAATAACCACTTTTTAAGCCCTCACAGTGACCAAAATTGCCATTTTTACAGAGTTTTGCTTACTCAAAAGCTTCAATTTTGACCAATTTCAGGCACAGAAATGACTTTAAACACACCTATTTTAGTTGAAAAAGTCATAATTCACATCCAACAGTCATTTACAGTCAAAAAATTACATGTTAAAATTTCATCCATATTGACCATTTTGGGAACGTTCGACAGGTCCGGAGTCATCGTTTTTCATCCGAAAATGGATTTTTTGGACTGTACCAAAAATGATTCATAATGTAAATTGGATCGTGCCTCATGTTGAATAACCACTTTTTAAGCCCTCACAGTGACCAAAATTGCCATGTTTACAGAGTTTTGCTTACTCAAAAGCTTAATTTTTGACCAATTTCAGGCACAGAAATGACTTTCAACACATTTATTTTAGTTGAAAAAGTCATAATTCACATCCAACAGTCATTTACAGTCAAAAAATTAAATGTTAAAATTTCATCCATATTGACCTTTTTGGGAATGTTCGACAGGTTCGGAGTCATCGTTTTTCATCCGAAAATTTATTTTTTTGGACTGTACCAAAAATGATTCAAAATGTAAATTGGATCGTGCCTCATGTTGAATAACCACTTTTTAAACCCTCACAGTGACCAAAATTGCCATTTTTACAGAGTTTTGCTTACTCAAAAGCTTCATTTTTGACCAATTTCAGGCACAGAAATGACTTTAAACACACTTATTTTAGTTGAAAAAGTCATAATTCACATCCAACAGTCATTTACAGTCAAAAAAATAAATGTTAAAATTTCATCCATATTGACCATATTGGGAACGTTCGACAGGTCCGGAGTCATCGTTTTTCATCCGAAAATGGATTTTTTGGACTGTACCAAAAATTATTCATAATGTAAATTGGATCGTGCCTCATGTTGAATAACCACTTTTTAAGCCCTCACAGTGACCAAAATTGCCATTTTTACAGAGTTTTTCTTACTCAAAAGCTTCATTTTTGACCAATTTCAGGCACAGAAATTACTTTAAACACATTTATTTTAGTTGAAAAAGTCATAATTCACATCCAACAGTCATTTACAGTCAAAAAATTAAATGTTAAAATTTCATCCATATTGACCATTTTGGGAACGATCGACAGGTCCGGAGTCATCGTTTTTCATCCGAAAATTGATTTTTTGGACTGTACCAAAAATGATTCAAAATGTAAATTGGATCGTGCCTCATGTTGAATAAACACTTTTTAAACCCTCACAGTGACCAAAATTGCCATTTTTACAGAGTTTTGCTTACTCAAAAGCTTCAATTTTGACCAATTTCAGGCACAGAAATGACTTTAAACACACCTATTTTAGTTGAAAAAGTCATAATTCACATCCAACAGTCATTTACAGTCAAAAAATTACATGTTAAAATTTCATCCATATTGACCATTTTGGGAACGATCGACAGGTCCGGAGTCATCGTTTTTCATCCGAAAATGGATTTTTTGGACTGTACCAAAAATGATTCAAAATGTAAATTGGATCGTGCCTCATGTTGAATAACCACTTTTTAAACCCTAACAGTGACCAAAATTGCCATTTTTACAGAGTTTTGCTTACTCAAAAGCTTCAATTTTGACCAATTTCAGGCACAGAAATGACTTTAAACACACTTATTTTAGTTGAAAAAGTCATAATTCACATCCAAGAGACATTTACAGTCAAAAAATTAAATGTTAAAATTTCATCCATATTGACCATTTTGGGAACGTTCGACAGGTCCGGAGTCATCGTTTTTCATCCAAAAATTGATTTTTTGGACTGTACCAAAAATGATTCAAAATGTAAATTGGATCGTGCCTCATGTTGAATAAACACTTTTTAAACCCTCACAGTGACCAAAATTGCCATTTTTACAGAGTTTTGCTTACTCAAAAGCTTCAATTTTGACCAATTTCAGGCACAGAAATGACTTTAAACACACCTATTTTAGTTGAAAAAGTCATAATTCACATCCAACAGTCATTTACAGTCAAAAAATTACATGTTAAAATTTCATCCATATTGACCATTTTGGGAACGTTCGACAGGTCCGGAGTCAACGTTTTTCATCCGAAAATGGATTTTTTGGACTGTACCAAAAATGATTCATAATGTAAATTGGATCGTGCCTCATGTTGAATAACCACTTTTTAAGCCCTCACAGTGACCAAAATTGCCATGTTTACAGAGTTTTGCTTACTCAAAAGCTTAATTTTTGACCAATTTCAGGCACAGAAATGACTTTCAACACATTTATTTTAGTTGAAAAAGTCATAATTCACATCCAACAGTCATTTACAGTCAAAAAATTAAATGTTAAAATTTCATCCATATTGACCTTTTTGGGAATGTTCGACAGGTTCGGAGTCATCGTTTTTCATCCGAAAATTGAGTTTTTTGGACTGTACCAAAAATGATTCAAAATGTAAATTGGATCGTGCCTCATGTTGAATAACCACTTTTTAAACCCTCACAGTGACCAAAATTGCCATTTTTACAGAGTTTTGCTTACTCAAAAGCTTCATTTTTGACCAATTTCAGGCACAGAAATGACTTTAAACACACTTATTTTAGTTGAAAAAGTCATAATTCACATCCAACAGTCATTTACAGTCAAAAAAATAAATGTTAAAATTTCATCCATATTGACCATATTGGGAACGTTCGACAGGTCCGGAGTCATCGTTTTTCATCCGAAAATGGATTTTTTGGACTGTACCAAAAATTATTCATAATGTAAATTGGATCGTGCCTCATGTTGAATAACCACTTTTTAAGCCCTCACAGTGACCAAAATTGCCATTTTTACAGAGTTTTTCTTACTCAAAAGCTTCATTTTTGACCAATTTCAGGCACAGAAATTACTTTAAACACATTTATTTTAGTTGAAAAAGTCATAATTCACATCCAACAGTCATTTACAGTCAAAAAATTAAATGTTAAAATTTCATCCATATTGACCATTTTGGGAACGTTCGACAGGTCCGGAGTCATCGTTTTTCATCCGAAAATTGATTTTTTGGACTGTACCAAAAATGATTCATAATGTAAATTGGATCGTGCCTCATGTTGAATAACCACTTTTTAAGCCCTCACAGTGACCAAAATTGCTATTTTTACAGAGTTTTGCTTACTCAAAAGCTTCATTTTTGACCAATTTCAGGCACAGAAATGACTTTCAACACATTTATTTTAGTTGAAAAAGTGATAATTCACATCCAACAGTCATTTACAGTCAAAAAATTAAATGTTAAAATTTCATCCATATTGACCATTTTGGGAATGTTCGACAGGTTCGGAGTCATCGTTTTTCATCCGAAAATTGATTTTTTGGACTGTACCAAAAATGTTTCATAATGTAAATTGGATCGTGCCTCATGTTGAATAACCACTTTTTAAGCCCTCACAGTGACCAAAATTGCCATTTTTACAGAGTTTTGCTTACTCAAAAGCTTCATTTTTGACCAGTTTCAGGCTCAGAAATGACTTTAAACACACTTATTTTAGTTGAAAAAGTCATAATTCACATCCAACAGTCATTTACAGTCAAAAAATTACATGTTAAAATTTCATCCATATTGACCATTTTGGGAACGTTCGACAGGTCCGGAGTCATCGTTTTTCATCAAAAAATTGATTTTTTGGACTGTACCAAAAATGATTCATAATGTAAATTGGATCGTGCCTCATGTTGAATAACCACTTTTTAAGCCCTCACAGTGACCAAAATTGCCATGTTTACAGAGTTTTGCTTACTCAAAAGCTTCATTTTTGACCAATTTCAGGCACAGAAATGACTTTAAACATATTTATTTTAGTTGAAACAGTCATAATTCACATCCAACAGTCATTTACAGTCAAAAAATTAAATGTTAAAATTTCATCCATATTGACCATTTTGGGAACGTTCGACAGGTCCGGAGTCATCGTTTTTCATCCGAAAATGGATTTATTGGACTGTACCAAAAATGATTCATAATGTAAATTGGATCGTGCCTCATGTTGAATATTCACTTTTTAAGCCCTCACAGTGACCAAAATTGCCTTTTTTACAGAGTTTTGCTTACTCAAAAGCTTCATTTTTGACCAATTTCAGGCACAGAAATGACTTTAAACACACTTATTTTAGTTGAAAAAGTCATAATTCACATCCAACAGTCATTTACAGTCAAAAAATTACATGTTAAAATTTCATCCATATTGACCATTTTGGGAACGTTCGACAGGTCCGGAGTCATCGTTTTTCATCAAAAAATTGATTTTTTGGACTGTACCAAAAATGATTCATAATGTAAATTGGATCGTGCCTCATGTTGAATAACCACTTTTTAAGCCCTCACAGTGACCAAAATTGCCATGTTTACAGAGTTTTGCTTACTCAAAAGCTTCATTTTTGACCAATTTCAGGCACAGAAATGACTTTAAACACATTTATTTTAGTTGAAACAGTCATAATTCACATCCAACAGTCATTTACAGTCAAAAAATTAAATGTTAAAATTTCATCCATATTGACCATTTTGGGAACGTTCGACAGGTCCGGAGTCATCGTTTTTCATCCGAAAATGGATTTATTGGACTGTACCAAAAATGATTCATAATGTAAATTGGATCGTGCCTCATGTTGAATATTCACTTTTTAAGCCCTCACAGTGACCAAAATTGCCATTTTTACAGAGTTTTGCTTACTCAAAAGCTTCATTTTTGACCAATTTCAGGCACAGAAATGACTTTAAACACATTTATTTTAGTTGAAAAAGTAATAATTCACATCCAACAGTCATTTACAGTCAAAAAATTAAATGTTAAAATTTCATCCATATTGACCTTTTTGGGAATGTTCGACAGGTTCGGAGTCATCATTTTTCATCCGAAAATTGATTTTTTGGACTGTACCAAAAATGATTCATAATGTAAATTGGATCGTGCCTCATGTTGAATAACCACTTTTTAAGCCCTCACAGTGACCAAAATTGCCATTTTTACAGAGTTTTGCTTACTCAAAAGCTTCATTTTTGACCAATTTCAGGCACAGAAATGACTTTAAACACATTTATTTTAGTTGAAAAAGTAATAATTCACATCCAACAGTCATTTACAGTCAAAAAATTAAATGTTAAAATTTCATCCATATTGACCTTTTTGGGAATGTTCGACAGGTTCGGAGTCATCGTTTTTCATCCGAAAATTGATTTTTTGGACTGTACCAAAAATGATTCAAAATGTAAATTGGATCGTGCCTCATGTTGAATAACCACTTTTTAAACCCTCACAGTGACCAAAATTGCCATTTTTACAGAGTTTTGCTTACTCAAAAGCTTCATTTTTGACCAATTTCAGGCACAGAAATGACTTTAAACACACTTATTTTAGTTGAAAAAGTCATAATTCACATCCAACAGTCATTTACAGTCAAAAAAATAAATGTTAAAATTTCATCCATATTGACCATATTGGGAACGTTCGACAGGTCCGGAGTCATCGTTTTTCATCCGAAAATGGATTTTTTGGACTGTACCAAAAATTATTCATAATGTAAATTGGATCGTGCCTCATGTTGAATAACCACTTTTTAAGCCCTCACAGTGACCAAAATTGCCATGTTTACAGAGTTTTGCTTACTCAAAAGCTTAATTTTTGACCAATTTCAGGCACAGAAATGACTTTCAACACATTTATTTTAGTTGAAAAAGTCATAATTCACATCCAACAGTCATTTACAGTCAAAAAATTAAATGTTAAAATTTCATCCAAATAGACCTTTTTGGGAATGTTCGACAGGTTCGGAGTCATCGTTTTTCATCCGAAAATTTAGTTTTTTGGACTGTACCAAAAATGATTCAAAATGTAAATTGGATCGTGCCTCATGTTGAATAACCACTTTTTAAACCCTCACAGTGACCAAAATTGCCATTTTTACAGAGTTTTGCTTACTCAAAAGCTTCATTTTTGACCAATTTCAGGCACAGAAATGACTTTAAACACACTTATTTTAGTTGAAAAAGTCATAATTCACATCCAACAGTCATTTACAGTCAAAAAAATAAATGTTAAAATTTCATCCATATTGACCATTTTGGGAACGATCGACAGGTCCGGAGTCATCGTTTTTCATCCGAAAATGGATTTTTTGGACTGTACCAAAAATGATTCAAAATGTAAATTGGATCGTGCCTCATGTTGAATAACCACTTTTTAAACCCTAACAGTGACCAAAATTGCCATTTTTACAGAGTTTTGCTTACTCAAAAGCTTCAATTTTGACCAATTTCAGGCACAGAAATGACTTTAAACACACTTATTTTAGTTGAAAAAGTCATAATTCACATCCAAGAGACGTTTACAGTCAAAAAATTAAATGTTAAAATTTCATCCATATTGACCATTTTGGGAACGTTCGACAGGTCCGGAGTCATCGTTTTTCATCCGAAAATTGATTTTTTGGACTGTACCAAAAATGATTCAAAATGTAAATTGGATCGTGCCTCATGTTGAATAAACACTTTTTAAACCCTCACAGTGACCAAAATTGCCATTTTTACAGAGTTTTGCTTACTCAAAAGCTTCAATTTTGACCAATTTCAGGCACAGAAATTACTTTAAACACACCTATTTTAGTTGAAAAAGTCATAATTCACATCCAACAGTCATTTACAGTCAAAAAATTACATGTTAAAATTTCATCCATATTGACCATTTTGGGAACGATCGACAGGTCCGGAGTCATCGTTTTTCATCCGAAAATGGATTTTTTGGACTGTACCAAAAATGATTCAAAATGTAAATTGGATCGTGCCTCATGTTGAATAACCACTTTTTAAACCCTAACAGTGACCAAAATTGCCATTTTTACAGAGTTTTGCTTACTCAAAAGCTTCAATTTTGACCAATTTCAGGCACAGAAATGACTTTAAACACACTTATTTTAGTTGAAAAAGTCATAATTCACATCCAAGAGACATTTACAGTCAAAAAATTAAATGTTAAAATTTCATCCATATTGACCATTTTGGGAACGTTCGACAGGTCCGGAGTCATCGTTTTTCATCCAAAAATTGATTTTTTGGACTGTACCAAAAATGATTCAAAATGTAAATTGGATCGTGCCTCATGTTGAATAAACACTTTTTAAACCCTCACAGTGACCAAAATTGCCATTTTTACAGAGTTTTGCTTACTCAAAAGCTTCAATTTTGACCAATTTCAGGCACAGAAATGACTTTAAACACACCTATTTTAGTTGAAAAAGTCATAATTCACATCCAACAGTCATTTACAGTCAAAAAATTACATGTTAAAATTTCATCCATATTGACTATTTTGGGAACGTTCGACAGGTCCGGAGTCAACGTTTTTCATCCGAAAATGGATTTTTTGGACTGTACCAAAAATGATTCATAATGTAAATTGGATCGTGCCTCCTCATGTTGAATAACCACTTTTTAAGCCCTCACAGTGACCAAAATTGCCATTTTTACAGAGTTTTTCTTACTCAAAAGCTTCATTTTTGACCAATTTCAGGCACAGAAATTACTTTAAACACATTTATTTTAGTTGAAAAAGTCATAATTCACATCCAACAGTCATTTACAGTCAAAAAATTAAATGTTAAAATTTCATCCATATGGACCATTTTGGGAACGTTCGACAGGTCCGGAGTCATCGTTTTTCATCCGAAAATTGATTTTTTGGACTGTACCAAAAATGATTCATAATGTAAATTGGATCGTGCCTCATGTTGAATAACCACTTTTTAAGCCCTCACAGTGACCAAAATTGCTATTTTTACAGAGTTTTGCTTACTCAAAAGCTTCATTTTTGACCAATTTCAGGCACAGAAATGACTTTCAACACATTTATTTTAGTTGAAAAAGTGATAATTCACATCCAACAGTCATTTACAGTCAAAAAATTAAATGTTAAAATTTCATCCATATTGACCATTTTGGGAATGTTCGACAGGTCCGGAGTCATCGTTTTTCATCCGAAAATGGATTTTTTGGACTGTACCAAAAATGATTCATAATGTAAATTGGATCGTGCCTCATGTTGAATAACCACTTTTTAAGCCCTCACAGTGACCAAAATTGCCATTTTTACAGAGTTTTGCTTACTCAAAAGCTTCATTTTTGACCAATTTCAGGCACAGAAATGACTTTAAACACACTTATTTTAGTTGAAAAAGTCATAATTCACATCCAACAGTCATTTACAGTCAAAAAATTACATGTTAAAATTTCATCCATATTGACCATTTTGGGAACGTTCGACAGGTCCGGAGTCATCGTTTTTCATCAAAAAATTGATTTTTTGGACTGTACCAAAAATGATTCATAATGTAAATTGGATCGTGCCTCATGTTGAATAACCACTTTTTAAGCCCTCACAGTGACCAAAATTGCCATGTTTACAGAGTTTTGCTTACTCAAAAGCTTCATTTTTGACAAATTTCAGGCACAGAAATGACTTTAAACACATTTATTTTAGTTGAAAAAGTGATAATTCACATCCAACAGTCATTTACAGTCAAAAAATTAAATGTTAAAATTTCATCCATATTGACCATTTTGGGAATGTTCGACAGGTCCGGAGTCATCGTTTTTCATCCGAAAATGGATTTTTTGGACTGTACCAAAAATGATTCATAATGTAAATTGGATCGTGCCTCATGTTGAATAACCACTTTTTAAGCCCTCACAGTGACCAAAATTGCCATTTTTACAGAGTTTTGCTTACTCAAAAGCTTCATTTTTGACCAATTTCAGGCACAGAAATGACTTTAAACACACTTATTTTAGTTGAAAAAGTCATAATTCACATCCAACAGTCATTTACAGTCAAAAAATTACATGTTAAAATTTCATCCATATTGACCATTTTGGGAACGTTCGACAGGTCCGGAGTCATCGTTTTTCATAAAAAAATTGATTTTTTGGACTGTACCAAAAATGATTCATAATGTAAATTGGATCGTGCCTCATGTTGAATAACCACTTTTTAAGCCCTCACAGTGACCAAAATTGCCATGTTTACAGAGTTTTGCTTACTCAAAAGCTTCATTTTTGACCAATTTCAGGCACAGAAATGACTTTAAACACATTTATTTTAGTTGAAAAAGTCATAATTCACATCCAACAGTCATTTACAGTCAAAAAATTAAATGTTAAAATTTCATCCATATTGACCATTTTGGGAACGTTCGACAGGTCCGGAGTCATCGTTTTTCATCAAAAATGGATTTATTGGACTGTACCAAAAATGATTCATAATGTAAATTGGATCGTGCCTCATGTTGAATATTCACTTTTTAAGCCCTCACAGTGACCAAAATTGCCATTTTTACAGAGTTTTGCTTACTCAAAAGCTTCATTTTTGACCAATTTCAGGCACAGAAATGACTTTAAACACATTTATTTTAGTTGAAAAAGTAATAATTCACATCCAACAGTCATTTACAGTCAAAAAATTAAATGTTAAAATTTCATCCATATTGACCTTTTTGGGAATGTTCGACAGGTTCGGAGTCATCGTTTTTCATCCGAAAATGGATTTTTTGGACTGTACCAAAAATGATTCAAAATGTAAATTGGATCGTGCCTCATGTTGAATAACCACTTTTTAAACCCTCACAGTGACCAAAATTGCCATTTTTACAGAGTTTTTCTTACTCAAAAGCTTCATTTTTGACCAATTTCAGGCACAGAAATTACTTTAAACACATTTATTTTAGTTGAAAAACTCATAATTCACATCCAACAGTCATTTACAGTCAAAAAATTTAATGTTAAAATTTCATCCATATTGACCATTTTGGGAACGTTCGACAGGTCCGGAGTCATCGTTTTTCATCCGAAAATTGATTTTTTGGACTGTACCAAAAATGATTCATAATGTAAATTGGATCGTGCCTCATGTTGAATAACCACTTTTTAAGCCCTCACAGTGACCAAAATTGCTATTTTTACAGAGTTTTGCTTACTCAAAAGCTTCAATTTTGACCAATTTCAGGCACAGAAATGACTTTAAACACACCTATTTTAGTTGAAAAAGTCATAATTCACATCCAACAGTCATTTACAGTCAAAAAATTACATGTTAAAATTTCATCCATATTGACCATTTTGGGAACGATCGACAGGTCCGGAGTCATCGTTTTTCATCCGAAAATGGATTTTTTGGACTGTACCAAAAATGATTCATAATGTAAATTGGATCGTGCCTCATGTTGAATAACCACTTTTTAAGCCCTCACAGTGACCAAAATTGCCATTTTTACAGAGTTTTGCTTACTCAAAAGCTTCATTTTTGACCAATTTCAGGCACAGAAATGACTTTAAACACACTTATTTTAGTTGAAAAAGTCATAATTCACATCCAACAGTCATTTACAGTCAAAAAATTACATGTTAAAATTTCATCCATATTGACCATTTTGGGAACGTTCGACAGGTCCGGAGTCATCGTTTTTCATAAAAAAATTGATTTTTTGGACTGTACCAAAAATGATTCATAATGTAAATTGGATCGTGCCTCATGTTGAATAACCACTTTTTAAGCCCTCACAGTGACCAAAATTGCCATGTTTACAGAGTTTTGCTTACTCAAAAGCTTCATTTTTGACCAATTTCAGGCACAGAAATGACTTTAAACACATTTATTTTAGTTGAAAAAGTCATAATTCACATCCAACAGTCATTTACAGTCAAAAAATTAAATGTTAAAATTTCATCCATATTGACCATTTTGGGAACGTTCGACAGGTCCGGAGTCATCGTTTTTCATCAAAAATGGATTTATTGGACTGTACCAAAAATGATTCATAATGTAAATTGGATCGTGCCTCATGTTGAATATTCACTTTTTAAGCCCTCACAGTGACCAAAATTGCCATTTTTACAGAGTTTTGCTTACTCAAAAGCTTAATTTTTGACCAATTTCAGGCACAGAAATGACTTTCAACACATTTATTTTAGTTGAAAAAGTCATAATTCACATCCAACAGTCATTTACAGTCAAAAAATTAAATGTTAAAATTTCATCCATATTGACCTTTTTGGGAATGTTCGACAGGTTCGGAGTCATCGTTTTTCATCCGAAAAATGAGTTTTTTGGACTGTACCAAAAATGATTCAAAATGTAAATTGGATCGTGCCTCATGTTGAATAACCACTTTTTAAACCCTCACAGTGACCAAAATTGCCATTTTTACAGAGTTTTGCTTACTCAAAAGCTTCATTTTTGACCAATTTCAGGCACAGAAATGACTTTAAACACACTTATTTTAGTTGAAAAAGTCATAATTCACATCCAACAGTCATTTACAGTCAAAAAAATAAATGTTAAAATTTCATCCATATTGACCATATTGGGAACGTTCGACAGGTCCGGAGTCATCGTTTTTCATCCGAAAATGGATTTTTTGGACTGTACCAAAAATTATTCATAATGTAAATTGGATCGTGCCTCATGTTGAATAACCACTTTTTAAGCCCTCACAGTGACCAAAATTGCCATTTTTACAGAGTTTTGCTTACTCAAAAGCTTCATTTTTGACCAATTTCAGGCACAGAAATGACTTTAAACACACTTATTTTAGTTGAAAAAGTCATAATTCACATCCAACAGTCATTTACAGTCAAAAAATTACATGTTAAAATTTCATCCATATTGACCATTTTGGGAACGTTCGACAGGTCCGGAGTCATCGTTTTTCATCCGAAAATTGATTTTTTGGACTGTACCAAAAATGATTCATAATGTAAATTGGATCGTGCCTCATGTTGAATAACCACTTTTTAAGCCCTCACAGTGACCAAAATTGCCATTTTTACAGAGTTTTGCTTACTCAAAAGCTTCATTTTTGACCAATTTCAGGCACAGAAATGACTTTAAACACACTTATTTTAGTTGAAAAAGTCATAATTCACATCCAACAGTCATTTACAGTCAAAAAATTACATGTTAAAATTTCATCCATATTGACCATTTTGGGAACGTTTGACAGGTCCGGAGTCATCGTTTTTCATAAAAAAATTGATTTTTTGGACTGTACCAAAAATGATTCATAATGTAAATTGGATCGTGCCTCATGTTGAATAACCACTTTTTAAGCCCTCACAGTGACCAAAATTGCCATGTTTACAGAGTTTTGCTTACTCAAAAGCTTCATTTTTGACCAATTTCAGGCACAGAAATGACTTTAAACACATTTATTTTAGTTGAAAAAGTCATAATTCACATCCAACAGTCATTTACAGTCAAAAAATTAAATGTTAAAATTTCATCCATATTGACCATTTTGGGAACGTTCGACAGGTCCGGAGTCATCGTTTTTCATCCGAAAATGGATTTATTGGACTGTACCAAAAATGATTCATAATGTAAATTGGATCGTGCCTCATGTTGAATATTCACTTTTTAAGCCCTCACAGTGACCAAAATTGCCATTTTTACAGAGTTTTGCTTACTCAAAAGCTTCATTTTTGACCAATTTCAGGCACAGAAATGACTTTAAACACATTTATTTTAGTTGAAAAAGTAATAATTCACATCCAACAGTCATTTACAGTCAAAAAATTAAATGTTAAAATTTCATCCATATTGACCTTTTTGGGAATGTTCGACAGGTTCGGAGTCATCGTTTTTCATCCGAAAATGGATTTTTTGGACTGTACCAAAAATGATTCAAAATGTAAATTGGATCGTGCCTCATGTTGAATAACCACTTTTTAAACCCTCACAGTGACCAAAATTGCCATTTTTACAGAGTTTTTCTTACTCAAAAGCTTCATTTTTGACCAATTTCAGGCACAGAAATTACTTTAAACACATTTATTTTAGTTGAAAAACTCATAATTCACATCCAACAGTCATTTACAGTCAAAAAATTTAATGTTAAAATTTCATCCATATTGACCATTTTGGGAACGTTCGACAGGTCCGGAGTCATCGTTTTTCATCCGAAAATTGATTTTTTGGACTGTACCAAAAATGATTCATAATGTAAATTGGATCGTGCCTCATGTTGAATAACCACTTTTTAAGCCCTCACAGTGACCAAAATTGCTATTTTTACAGAGTTTTGCTTACTCAAAAGCTTCAATTTTGACCAATTTCAGGCACAGAAATGACTTTAAACACACCTATTTTAGTTGAAAAAGTCATAATTCACATCCAACAGTCATTTACAGTCAAAAAATTACATGTTAAAATTTCATCCATATTGACCATTTTGGGAACGATCGACAGGTCCGGAGTCATCGTTTTTCATCCGAAAATGGATTTTTTGGACTGTACCAAAAATGATTCAAAATGTAAATTGGATCGTGCCTCATGTTGAATAACCACTTTTTAAACCCTAACAGTGACCAAAATTGCCATTTTTACAGAGTTTTGCTTACTCAAAAGCTTCAATTTTGACCAATTTCAGGCACAGAAATGACTTTAAACACACTTATTTTAGTTGAAAAAGTCATAATTCACATCCAAGAGACATTTACAGTCCAAAAATTAAATGTTAAAATTTCATCCATATTGACCATTTTGGGAACGTTCGACAGGTCCGGAGTCATCGTTTTTCATCCGAAAATTGATTTTTTGGACTGTACCAAAAATGATTCAAAATGTAAATTGGATCGTGCCTCATGTTGAATAAACACTTTTTAAACCCTCACAGTGACCAAAATTGCCATTTTTACAGAGTTTTGCTTACTCAAAAGCTTCAATTTTGACCAATTTCAGGCACAGAAATGACTTTAAACACACCTATTTTAGTTGAAAAAGTCATAATTCACATCCAACAGTCATTTACAGTCAAAAAATTACATGTTAAAATTTCATCCATATTGACCATTTTGGGAACGTTCGACAGGTCCGGAGTCATCGTTTTTCATCCGAAAAATGAGTTTTTTGGACTGTACCAAAAATGATTCAAAATGTAAATTGGATCGTGCCTCATGTTGAATAACCACTTTTTATACCCTCACAGTGACCAAAATTGCCATTTTTACAGAGTTTTGCTTACTCAAAAGCTTCATTTTTGACCAATTTCAGGCACAGAAATGACTTTAAACACACTTATTTTAGTTGAAAAAGTCATAATTCACATCCAACAGTCATTTACAGTCAAAAAAATAAATGTTAAAATTTCATCCATATTGACCATATTGGGAACGTTCGACAGGTCCGGAGTCATCGTTTTTCATCCGAAAATGGATTTTTTGGACTGTACCAAAAATTATTCATAATGTAAATTGGATCGTGCCTCATGTTGAATAACCACTTTTTAAGCCCTCACAGTGACCAAAATTGCCATTTTTACAGAGTTTTTCTTACTCAAAAGCTTCATTTTTGACCAATTTCAGGCACAGAAATTACTTTAAACACATTTATTTTAGTTGAAAAAGTCATAATTCACATCCAACAGTCATTTACAGTCAAAAAATTAAATGTTAAAATTTCATCCATATGGACCATTTTGGGAACGTTCGACAGGTCCGGAGTCATCGTTTTTCATCCGAAAATTGATTTTTTGGACTGTACCAAAAATGATTCATAATGTAAATTGGATCGTGCCTCATGTTGAATAACCACTTTTTAAGCCCTCACAGTGACCAAAATTGCTATTTTTACAGAGTTTTGCTTACTCAAAAGCTTCATTTTTGACCAATTTCAGGCACAGAAATGACTTTCAACACATTTATTTTAGTTGAAAAAGTGATAATTCACATCCAACAGTCATTTACAGTCAAAAAATTAAATGTTAAAATTTCATCCATATTGACCATTTTGGGAATGTTCGACAGGTCCGGAGTCATCGTTTTTCATCCGAAAATGGATTTTTTGGACTGTACCAAAAATGATTCATAATGTAAATTGGATCGTGCCTCATGTTGAATAACCACTTTTTAAGCCCTCACAGTGACCAAAATTGCCATTTTTACAGAGTTTTGCTTACTCAAAAGCTTCATTTTTGACCAATTTCAGGCACAGAAATGACTTTAAACACACTTATTTTAGTTGAAAAAGTCATAATTCACATCCAACAGTCATTTACAGTCAAAAAATTACATGTTAAAATTTCATCCATATTGACCATTTTGGGAACGTTCGACAGGTCCGGAGTCATCGTTTTTCATCAAAAAATTGATTTTTTGGACTGTACCAAAAATGATTCATAATGTAAATTGGATCGTGCCTCATGTTGAATAACCACTTTTTAAGCCCTCACAGTGACCAAAATTGCCATGTTTACAGAGTTTTGCTTACTCAAAAGCTTCATTTTTGACCAATTTCAGGCACAGAAATGACTTTAAACACATTTATTTTAGTTGAAAAAGTGATAATTCACATCCAACAGTCATTTACAGTCAAAAAATTAAATGTTAAAATTTCATCCATATTGACCATTTTGGGAATGTTCGACAGGTCCGGAGTCATCGTTTTTCATCCGAAAATGGATTTTTTGGACTGTACCAAAAATGATTCATAATGTAAATTGGATCGTGCCTCATGTTGAATAACCACTTTTTAAGCCCTCACAGTGACCAAAATTGCCATTTTTACAGAGTTTTGCTTACTCAAAAGCTTCATTTTTGACCAATTTCAGGCACAGAAATGACTTTAAACACACTTATTTTAGTTGAAAAAGTCATAATTCACATCCAACAGTCATTTACAGTCAAAAAATTACATGTTAAAATTTCATCCATATTGACCATTTTGGGAACGTTCGACAGGTCCGGAGTCATCGTTTTTCATAAAAAAATTGATTTTTTGGACTGTACCAAAAATGATTCATAATGTAAATTGGATCGTGCCTCATGTTGAATAACCACTTTTTAAGCCCTCACAGTGACCAAAATTGCCATGTTTACAGAGTTTTGCTTACTCAAAAGCTTCATTTTTGACCAATTTCAGGCACAGAAATGACTTTAAACACATTTATTTTAGTTGAAAAAGTCATAATTCACATCCAACAGTCATTTACAGTCAAAAAATTAAATGTTAAAATTTCATCCATATTGACCATTTTGGGAACGTTCGACAGGTCCGGAGTCATCGTTTTTCATCAAAAATGGATTTATTGGACTGTACCAAAAATGATTCATAATGTAAATTGGATCGTGCCTCATGTTGAATATTCACTTTTTAAGCCCTCACAGTGACCAAAATTGCCATTTTTACAGAGTTTTGCTTACTCAAAAGCTTCATTTTTGACCAATTTCAGGCACAGAAATGACTTTAAACACATTTATTTTAGTTGAAAAAGTAATAATTCACATCCAACAGTCATTTACAGTCAAAAAATTAAATGTTAAAATTTCATCCATATTGACCTTTTTGGGAATGTTCGACAGGTTCGGAGTCATCGTTTTTCATCCGAAAATGGATTTTTTGGACTGTACCAAAAATGATTCAAAATGTAAATTGGATCGTGCCTCATGTTGAATAACCACTTTTTAAACCCTCACAGTGACCAAAATTGCCATTTTTACAGAGTTTTTCTTACTCAAAAGCTTCATTTTTGACCAATTTCAGGCACAGAAATTACTTTAAACACATTTATTTTAGTTGAAAAACTCATAATTCACATCCAACAGTCATTTACAGTCAAAAAATTTAATGTTAAAATTTCATCCATATTGACCATTTTGGGAACGTTCGACAGGTCCGGAGTCATCGTTTTTCATCCGAAAATTGATTTTTTGGACTGTACCAAAAATGATTCATAATGTAAATTGGATCGTGCCTCATGTTGAATAACCACTTTTTAAGCCCTCACAGTGACCAAAATTGCTATTTTTACAGAGTTTTGCTTACTCAAAAGCTTCAATTTTGACCAATTTCAGGCACAGAAATGACTTTAAACACACCTATTTTAGTTGAAAAAGTCATAATTCACATCCAACAGTCATTTACAGTCAAAAAATTACATGTTAAAATTTCATCCATATTGACCATTTTGGGAACGATCGACAGGTCCGGAGTCATCGTTTTTCATCCGAAAATGGATTTTTTGGACTGTACCAAAAATGATTCATAATGTAAATTGGATCGTGCCTCATGTTGAATAACCACTTTTTAAGCCCTCACAGTGACCAAAATTGCCATTTTTACAGAGTTTTGCTTACTCAAAAGCTTCATTTTTGACCAATTTCAGGCACAGAAATGACTTTAAACACACTTATTTTAGTTGAAAAAGTCATAATTCACATCCAACAGTCATTTACAGTCAAAAAATTACATGTTAAAATTTCATCCATATTGACCATTTTGGGAACGTTCGACAGGTCCGGAGTCATCGTTTTTCATAAAAAAATTGATTTTTTGGACTGTACCAAAAATGATTCATAATGTAAATTGGATCGTGCCTCATGTTGAATAACCACTTTTTAAGCCCTCACAGTGACCAAAATTGCCATGTTTACAGAGTTTTGCTTACTCAAAAGCTTCATTTTTGACCAATTTCAGGCACAGAAATGACTTTAAACACATTTATTTTAGTTGAAAAAGTCATAATTCACATCCAACAGTCATTTACAGTCAAAAAATTAAATGTTAAAATTTCATCCATATTGACCATTTTGGGAACGTTCGACAGGTCCGGAGTCATCGTTTTTCATCAAAAATGGATTTATTGGACTGTACCAAAAATGATTCATAATGTAAATTGGATCGTGCCTCATGTTGAATATTCACTTTTTAAGCCCTCACAGTGACCAAAATTGCCATTTTTACAGAGTTTTGCTTACTCAAAAGCTTCATTTTTGACCAATTTCAGGCACAGAAATGACTTTAAACACATTTATTTTAGTTGAAAAAGTAATAATTCACATCCAACAGTCATTTACAGTCAAAAAATTAAATGTTAAAATTTCATCCATATTGACCTTTTTGGGAATGTTCGACAGGTTCGGAGTCATCGTTTTTCATCCGAAAATGGATTTTTTGGACTGTACCAAAAATGATTCAAAATGTAAATTGGATCGTGCCTCATGTTGAATAACCACTTTTTAAACCCTCACAGTGACCAAAATTGCCATTTTTACAGAGTTTTTCTTACTCAAAAGCTTCATTTTTGACCAATTTCAGGCACAGAAATTACTTTAAACACATTTATTTTAGTTGAAAAACTCATAATTCACATCCAACAGTCATTTACAGTCAAAAAATTTAATGTTAAAATTTCATCCATATTGACCATTTTGGGAACGTTCGACAGGTCCGGAGTCATCGTTTTTCATCCGAAAATTGATTTTTTGGACTGTACCAAAAATGATTCATAATGTAAATTGGATCGTGCCTCATGTTGAATAACCACTTTTTAAGCCCTCACAGTGACCAAAATTGCTATTTTTACAGAGTTTTGCTTACTCAAAAGCTTCAATTTTGACCAATTTCAGGCACAGAAATGACTTTAAACACACCTATTTTAGTTGAAAAAGTCATAATTCACATCCAACAGTCATTTACAGTCAAAAAATTACATGTTAAAATTTCATCCATATTGACCATTTTGGGAACGATCGACAGGTCCGGAGTCATCGTTTTTCATCCGAAAATGGATTTTTTGGACTGTACCAAAAATGATTCAAAATGTAAATTGGATCGTGCCTCATGTTGAATAACCACTTTTTAAACCCTAACAGTGACCAAAATTGCCATTTTTACAGAGTTTTGCTTACTCAAAAGCTTCAATTTTGACCAATTTCAGGCACAGAAATGACTTTAAACACACTTATTTTAGTTGAAAAAGTCATAATTCACATCCAAGAGACATTTACAGTCCAAAAATTAAATGTTAAAATTTCATCCATATTGACCATTTTGGGAACGTTCGACAGGTCCGGAGTCATCGTTTTTCATCCGAAAATTGATTTTTTGGACTGTACCAAAAATGATTCAAAATGTAAATTGGATCGTGCCTCATGTTGAATAAACACTTTTTAAACCCTCACAGTGACCAAAATTGCCATTTTTACAGAGTTTTGCTTACTCAAAAGCTTCAATTTTGACCAATTTCAGGCACAGAAATGACTTTAAACACACCTATTTTAGTTGAAAAAGTCATAATTCACATCCAACAGTCATTTACAGTCAAAAAATTACATGTTAAAATTTCATCCATATTGACCATTTTGGGAACGTTCGACAGGTCCGGAGTCAACGTTTTTCATCCGAAAATGGATTTTTTGGACTGTACCAAAAATGATTCATAATGTAAATTGGATCGTGCCTCATGTTGAATAACCACTTTTTAAGCCCTCACAGTGACCAAAATTGCCATGTTTACAGAGTTTTGCTTACTCAAAAGCTTAATTTTTGACCAATTTCAGGCACAGAAATGACTTTCAACACATTTATTTTAGTTGAAAAAGTCATAATTCACATCCAACAGTCATTTACAGTCAAAAAATTAAATGTTAAAATTTCATCCATATTGACCTTTTTGGGAATGTTCGACAGGTTCGGAGTCATCGTTTTTCATCCGAAAAATGAGTTTTTTGGACTGTACCAAAAATGATTCAAAATGTAAATTGGATCGTGCCTCATGTTGAATAACCACTTTTTATACCCTCACAGTGACCAAAATTGCCATTTTTACAGAGTTTTGCTTACTCAAAAGCTTCATTTTTGACCAATTTCAGGCACAGAAATGACTTTAAACACACTTATTTTAGTTGAAAAAGTCATAATTCACATCCAACAGTCATTTACAGTCAAAAAAATAAATGTTAAAATTTCATCCATATTGACCATATTGGGAACGTTCGACAGGTCCGGAGTCATCGTTTTTCATCCGAAAATGGATTTTTTGGACTGTACCAAAAATTATTCATAATGTAAATTGGATCGTGCCTCATGTTGAATAACCACTTTTTAAGCCCTCACAGTGACCAAAATTGCCATTTTTACAGAGTTTTTCTTACTCAAAAGCTTCATTTTTGACCAATTTCAGGCACAGAAATTACTTTAAACACATTTATTTTAGTTGAAAAAGTCATAATTCACATCCAACAGTCATTTACAGTCAAAAAATTAAATGTTAAAATTTCATCCATATTGACCATTTTGGGAATGTTCGACAGGTCCGGAGTCATCGTTTTTCATCCGAAAATGGATTTTTTGGACTGTACCAAAAATGATTCATAATGTAAATTGGATCGTGCCTCATGTTGAATAACCACTTTTTAAGCCCTCACAGTGACCAAAATTGCCATTTTTACAGAGTTTTGCTTACTCAAAAGCTTCATTTTTGACCAATTTCAGGCACAGAAATGACTTTAAACACACTTATTTTAGTTGAAAAAGTCATAATTCACATCCAACAGTCATTTACAGTCAAAAAATTACATGTTAAAATTTCATCCATATTGACCATTTTGGGAACGTTCGACAGGTCCGGAGTCATCGTTTTTCATCAAAAAATTGATTTTTTGGACTGTACCAAAAATGATTCATAATGTAAATTGGATCGTGCCTCATGTTGAATAACCACTTTTTAAGCCCTCACAGTGACCAAAATTGCCATGTTTACAGAGTTTTGCTTACTCAAAAGCTTCATTTTTGACCAATTTCAGGCACAGAAATGACTTTAAACACATTTATTTTAGTTGAAAAAGTCATAATTCACATCCAACAGTCATTTACAGTCAAAAAATTAAATGTTAAAATTTCATCCATATTGACCATTTTGGGAACGTTCGACAGGTCCGGAGTCATCGTTTTTCATCCGAAAATGGATTTATTGGACTGTACCAAAAATGATTCATAATGTAAATTGGATCATGCCTCATGTTGAATATTCACTTTTTAAGCCCTCACAGTGACCAAAATTGCCATTTTTACAGAGTTTTGCTTACTCAAAAGCTTCATTTTTGACCAATTTCAGGCACAGAAATGACTTTAAACACACTTATTTTAGTTGAAAAAGTCATAATTCACATCCAAGAGACATTTACAGTCCAAAAATTAAATGTTAAAATTTCATCCATATTGACCATTTTGGGAACGTTCGACAGGTCCGGAGTCATCGTTTTTCATCCGAAAATTGATTTTTTGGACTGTACCAAAAATGATTCAAAATGTAAATTGGATCGTGCCTCATGTTGAATAAACACTTTTTAAACCCTCACAGTGACCAAAATTGCCATTTTTACAGAGTTTTGCTTACTCAAAAGCTTCAATTTTGACCAATTTCAGGCACAGAAATGACTTTAAACACACCTATTTTAGTTGAAAAAGTCATAATTCACATCCAACAGTCATTTACAGTCAAAAAATTACATGTTAAAATTTCATCCATATTGACCATTTTGGGAACGTTCGACAGGTCCGGAGTCAACGTTTTTCATCCGAAAATGGATTTTTTGGACTGTACCAAAAATGATTCATAATGTAAATTGGATCGTGCCTCATGTTGAATAACCACTTTTTAAGCCCTCACAGTGACCAAAATTGCCATGTTTACAGAGTTTTGCTTACTCAAAAGCTTAATTTTTGACCAATTTCAGGCACAGAAATGACTTTCAACACATTTATTTTAGTTGAAAAAGTCATAATTCACATCCAACAGTCATTTACAGTCAAAAAATTAAATGTTAAAATTTCATCCATATTGACCTTTTTGGGAATGTTCGACAGGTTCGGAGTCATCGTTTTTCATCCGAAAAATGAGTTTTTTGGACTGTACCAAAAATGATTCAAAATGTAAATTGGATCGTGCCTCATGTTGAATAACCACTTTTTATACCCTCACAGTGACCAAAATTGCCATTTTTACAGAGTTTTGCTTACTCAAAAGCTTCATTTTTGACCAATTTCAGGCACAGAAATGACTTTAAACACACTTATTTTAGTTGAAAAAGTCATAATTCACATCCAACAGTCATTTACAGTCAAAAAAATAAATGTTAAAATTTCATCCATATTGACCATATTGGGAACGTTCGACAGGTCCGGAGTCATCGTTTTTCATCCGAAAATGGATTTTTTGGACTGTACCAAAAATTATTCATAATGTAAATTGGATCGTGCCTCATGTTGAATAACCACTTTTTAAGCCCTCACAGTGACCAAAATTGCCATTTTTACAGAGTTTTTCTTACTCAAAAGCTTCATTTTTGACCAATTTCAGGCACAGAAATTACTTTAAACACATTTATTTTAGTTGAAAAAGTCATAATTCACATCCAACAGTCATTTACAGTCAAAAAATTAAATGTTAAAATTTCATCCATATTGACCATTTTGGGAACGTTCGACAGGTCCGGAGTCATCGTTTTTCATCCGAAAATTGATTTTTTGGACTGTACCAAAAATGATTCATAATGTAAATTGGATCGTGCCTCATGTTGAATAACCACTTTTTAAGCCCTCACAGTGACCAAAATTGCTATTTTTACAGAGTTTTGCTTACTCAAAAGCTTCATTTTTGACCAATTTCAGGCACAGAAATGACTTTCAACACATTTATTTTAGTTGAAAAAGTGATAATTCACATCCAACAGTCATTTACAGTCAAAAAATTAAATGTTAAAATTTCATCCATATTGACCATTTTGGGAATGTTCGACAGGTCCGGAGTCATCGTTTTTCATCCGAAAATGGATTTTTTGGACTGTACCAAAAATGATTCATAATGTAAATTGGATCGTGCCTCATGTTGAATAACCACTTTTTAAGCCCTCACAGTGACCAAAATTGCCATTTTTACAGAGTTTTGCTTACTCAAAAGCTTCATTTTTGACCAATTTCAGGCACAGAAATGACTTTAAACACACTTATTTTAGTTGAAAAAGTCATAATTCACATCCAACAGTCATTTACAGTCAAAAAATTACATGTTAAAATTTCATCCATATTGACCATTTTGGGAACGTTCGACAGGTCCGGAGTCATCGTTTTTCATCAAAAAATTGATTTTTTGGACTGTACCAAAAATGATTCATAATGTAAATTGGATCGTGCCTCATGTTGAATAACCACTTTTTAAGCCCTCACAGTGACCAAAATTGCCATGTTTACAGAGTTTTGCTTACTCAAAAGCTTCATTTTTGACCAATTTCAGGCACAGAAATGACTTTAAACACATTTATTTTAGTTGAAAAAGTCATAATTCACATCCAACAGTCATTTACAGTCAAAAAATTAAATGTTAAAATTTCATCCATATTGACCATTTTGGGAACGTTCGACAGGTCCGGAGTCATCGTTTTTCATCCGAAAATGGATTTATTGGACTGTACCAAAAATGATTCATAATGTAAATTGGATCATGCCTCATGTTGAATATTCACTTTTTAAGCCCTCACAGTGACCAAAATTGCCATTTTTACAGAGTTTTGCTTACTCAAAAGCTTCATTTTTGACCAATTTCAGGCACAGAAATGACTTTAAACACATTTATTTTAGTTGAAAAAGTAATAATTCACATCCAACAGTCATTTACAGTCAAAAAATTAAATGTTAAAATTTCATCCATATTGACCTTTTTGGGAATGTTCGACAGGTTCGGAGTCATCGTTTTTCATCCGAAAATGGATTTTTTGGACTGTACCAAAAATGATTCAAAATGTAAATTGGATCGTGCCTCATGTTGAATAACCACTTTTTAAACCCTCACAGTGACCAAAATTGCCATTTTTACAGAGTTTTTCTTACTCAAAAGCTTCATTTTTGACCAATTTCAGGCACAGAAATTACTTTAAACACATTTATTTTAGTTGAAAAACTCATAATTCACATCCAACAGTCATTTACAGTCAAAAAATTTAATGTTAAAATTTCATCCATATTGACCATTTTGGGAACGTTCGACAGGTCCGGAGTCATCGTTTTTCATCCGAAAATTGATTTTTTGGACTGTACCAAAAATGATTCATAATGTAAATTGGATCGTGCCTCATGTTGAATAACCACTTTTTAAGCCCTCACAGTGACCAAAATTGCTATTTTTACAGAGTTTTGCTTACTCAAAAGCTTCATTTTTGACCAATTTCAGGCACAGAAATGACTTTCAACACATTTATTTTAGTTGAAAAAGTGATAATTCACATCCAACAGTCATTTACAGTCAAAAAATTAAATGTTAAAATTTCATCCATATTGACCATTTTGGGAACGTTCGACAGGTCCGGAGTCATCGTTTTTCATCCGAAAATGGATTTTTTGGACTGTACCAAAAATGATTCATAATGTAAATTGGATCGTGCCTCATGTTGAATAACCACTTTTTAAGCCCTCACAGTGACCAAAATTGCCATGTTTACAGAGTTTTGGTTACTCAAAAGCTTCATTTTTGACCAATTTCAGGCACAGAAATGACTTTAAACACATTTATTTTAGTTGAAAAAGTAATAATTCACATCCAACAGTCATTTACAGTCAAAAAATTAAATGTTAAAATTTCATCCATATTGACCTTTTTGGGAATGTTCGACAGGTTCGGAGTCATCGTTTTTCATCCGAAAATTGATTTTTTGGACTGTACCAAAAATGATTCAAAATGTAACTTGGATCGTGCCTCATGTTGAATAACCACTTTTTAAACCCTCACAGTGACCAAAATTGCCATTTTTACAGTTTTGCTTACTCAAAAGCTTCATTTTTGACCAATTTCAGGCACAGAAATGACTTTAAACACACTTATTTTAGTTGAAAAAGTCATAATTCACATCCAACAGTCATTTACAGTCAAAAAAATAAATGTTAAAATTTCATCCTTATTGACCATTTTGGGAACGTTCGACAGGTCCGGAGTCATCGTTTTTCATCCGGAAATGGATTTTTTGGACTGTACCAAAAATGATTCATAATGTAAATTGGATCGTGCCTCATGTTGAATAACCACTTTTTAAGCCCTCACAGTGACCAAAATTGCCATTTTTACAGAGTTTTTCTTACTCAAAAGCTTCATTTTTGACCAATTTCAGGCACAGAAATTACTTTAAACACATTTATTTTAGTTGAAAAAGTCATAATTCACATCCAACAGTCATTTACAGTCAAAAAATTAAATGTTAAAATTTCATCCATATTGACCATTTTGGGAACGTTCGACAGGTCCGGAGTCATCGTTTTTCATCCGAAAATTGATATTTTTGGACTGTACCAAAAATGATTCATAATGTAAATTGGATCGTGCCTCATGTTGAATAACCACTTTTTATGCCCTCACAGTGACCAAAATTGCTATTTTTACAGAGTTTTGCTTACTCAAAAGCTTCATTTTTGACCAATTTAAGGCACAGAAATGACTTTCAACACATTTATTTTAGTTGAAAAAGTGATAATTCACATCCAACAGTCATTTACAGTCAAAAAATTAAATGTTAAAATTTCATCCATATTGACCATTTTGGGAACGTTCGACAGGTCCGGAGTCATCGTTTTTCATCCGAAAATGGATTTTTTGGACTGTACCAAAAATGATTCATAATGTAAATTGGATCGTGCCTCATGTTGGATAAACACTTTTTAAGCCCTCACAGCGACCAAAATTGCCATTTTTACAGAGTTTTGCTTACTCAAAAGCTTCATTTTTGACCAATTTCAGGCACAGAAATGACTTTAAACACATTTATTTTAGTTGAAAAAGTCATAATTCACATCCAACAGTCATTTACAGTCAAAAAATTAAATGTTAAAATTTCATCCATATTGACCATTTTGGGAACGATCGACAGGTCCGGAGTCATCGTTTTTCATCCGAAAATTGATTTTTTGGACTGTACCAAAAATGATTCAAAATGTAAATTGGATCGTGCCTCATGTTGAATAAACACTTTTTAAACCCTCACAGTGACCAAAATTGCCATTTTTACAGAGTTTTGCTTACTCAAAAGCTTCAATTTTGACCAATTTCAGGCACAGAAATGACTTTAAACACACCTATTTTAGTTGAAAAAGTCATAATTCACATCCAACAGTCATTTACAGTCAAAAAATTACATGTTAAAATTTCATCCATATTGACCATTTTGGGAACGATCGAAAATGGATTTTTTGGACTGTACCAAAAATGATTCAAAATGTAAATTGGATCGTGCCTCATGTTGAATAACCACTTTTTAAACCCTAACAGTGACCAAAATTGCCATTTTTACAGAGTTTTGCTTACTCAAAAGCTTCAATTTTGACCAATTTCAGGCACAGAAATGACTTTAAACACACCTATTTTAGTTGAAAAAGTCATAATTCACATCCAACAGTCATTTACAGTCAAAAAATTACATGTTAAAATTTCATCCATATTGACCATTTTGGGAACGTTCGACAGGTCCGGAGTCAACGTTTTTCATCCGAAAATGGATTTTTTGGACTGTACCAAAAATGATTCAAAATGTAAATTGGATCGTGCCTCATGTTGAATAACCACTTTTTAAACCCTCACAGTGACCAAAATTGCCATTTTTACAGAGTTTTGCTTACTCAAAAGCTTCATTTTTGACCAATTTCAGGCACAGAAATGACTTTAAACACACTTATTTTAGTTGAAAAAGTCATAATTCACATCCAACAGTCATTTACAGTCAAAAAAATAAATGTTAAAATTTCATCCATATTGACCATATTGGGAACGTTCGACAGGTCCGGAGTCATCGTTTTTCATCCGAAAATGGATTTTTTGGACTGTACCAAAAATTATTCATAATGTAAATTGGATCGTGCCTCATGTTGAATAACCACTTTTTAAGCCCTCACAGTGACCAAAATTGCCATTTTTACAGAGTTTTGCTTACTCAAAAGCTTCATTTTTGACCAATTTCAGGCACAGAAATGACTTTAAACACACTTATTTTAGTTGAAAAAGTCATAATTCACATCCAACAGTCATTTACAGTCAAAAAATTACATGTTAAAATTTCATCCATATTGACCATTTTGGGAACGTTCGACAGGTCCGGAGTCATCGTTTTTCATCCGAAAATTGATTTTTTGGACTGTACCAAAAATGATTCATAATGTAAATTGGATCGTGCCTCATGTTGAATAACCACTTTTTAAGCCCTCACAGTGACCAAAATTGCTATTTTTACAGAGTTTTGCTTACTCAAAAGCTTCATTTTTGACCAATTTCAGGCACAGAAATGACTTTCAACACATTTATTTTAGTTGAAAAAGTGATAATTCACATCCAACAGTCATTTACAGTCAAAAAATTAAATGTTAAAATTTCATCCATATTGACCATTTTGGGAATGTTCGACAGGTCCGGAGTCATCGTTTTTCATCCGAAAATGGATTTTTTGGACTGTACCAAAAATGATTCATAATGTAAATTGGATCGTGCCTCATGTTGAATAACCACTTTTTAAGCCCTCACAGTGACCAAAATTGCCATTTTTACAGAGTTTTGCTTACTCAAAAGCTTCATTTTTGACCAATTTCAGGCACAGAAATGACTTTAAACACACTTATTTTAGTTGAAAAAGTCATAATTCACATCCAACAGTCATTTACAGTCAAAAAATTACATGTTAAAATTTCATCCATATTGACCATTTTGGGAACGTTCGACAGGTCCGGAGTCATCGTTTTTCATAAAAAAATTGATTTTTTGGACTGTACCAAAAATGATTCATAATGTAAATTGGATCGTGCCTCATGTTGAATAACCACTTTTTAAGCCCTCACAGTGACCAAAATTGCCATGTTTACAGAGTTTTGCTTACTCAAAAGCTTCATTTTTGACCAATTTCAGGCACAGAAATGACTTTAAACACATTTATTTTAGTTGAAAAAGTCATAATTCACATCCAACAGTCATTTACAGTCAAAAAATTAAATGTTAAAATTTCATCCATATTGACCATTTTGGGAACGTTCGACAGGTCCGGAGTCATCGTTTTTCATCCGAAAATGGATTTATTGGACTGTACCAAAAATGATTCATAATGTAAATTGGATCGTGCCTCATGTTGAATATTCACTTTTTAAGCCCTCACAGTGACCAAAATTGCCATTTTTACAGAGTTTTGCTTACTCAAAAGCTTCATTTTTGACCAATTTCAGGCACAGAAATGACTTTAAACACATTTATTTTAGTTGAAAAAGTAATAATTCACATCCAACAGTCATTTACAGTCAAAAAATTAAATGTTAAAATTTCATCCATATTGACCTTTTTGGGAATGTTCGACAGGTTCGGAGTCATCGTTTTTCATCCGAAAATGGATTTTTTGGACTGTACCAAAAATGATTCAAAATGTAAATTGGATCGTGCCTCATGTTGAATAACCACTTTTTAAACCCTCACAGTGACCAAAATTGCCATTTTTACAGAGTTTTTCTTACTCAAAAGCTTCATTTTTGACCAATTTCAGGCACAGAAATTACTTTAAACACATTTATTTTAGTTGAAAAACTCATAATTCACATCCAACAGTCATTTACAGTCAAAAAATTTAATGTTAAAATTTCATCCATATTGACCATTTTGGGAACGTTCGACAGGTCCGGAGTCATCGTTTTTCATCCGAAAATTGATTTTTTGGACTGTACCAAAAATGATTCATAATGTAAATTGGATCGTGCCTCATGTTGAATAACCACTTTTTAAGCCCTCACAGTGACCAAAATTGCTATTTTTACAGAGTTTTGCTTACTCAAAAGCTTCAATTTTGACCAATTTCAGGCACAGAAATGACTTTAAACACACCTATTTTAGTTGAAAAAGTCATAATTCACATCCAACAGTCATTTACAGTCAAAAAATTACATGTTAAAATTTCATCCATATTGACCATTTTGGGAACGATCGACAGGTCCGGAGTCATCGTTTTTCATCCGAAAATGGATTTTTTGGACTGTACCAAAAATGATTCAAAATGTAAATTGGATCGTGCCTCATGTTGAATAACCACTTTTTAAACCCTAACAGTGACCAAAATTGCCATTTTTACAGAGTTTTGCTTACTCAAAAGCTTCAATTTTGACCAATTTCAGGCACAGAAATGACTTTAAACACACTTATTTTAGTTGAAAAAGTCATAATTCACATCCAAGAGACATTTACAGTCCAAAAATTAAATGTTAAAATTTCATCCATATTGACCATTTTGGGAACGTTCGACAGGTCCGGAGTCATCGTTTTTCATCCGAAAATTGATTTTTTGGACTGTACCAAAAATGATTCAAAATGTAAATTGGATCGTGCCTCATGTTGAATAAACACTTTTTAAACCCTCACAGTGACCAAAATTGCCATTTTTACAGAGTTTTGCTTACTCAAAAGCTTCAATTTTGACCAATTTCAGGCACAGAAATGACTTTAAACACACCTATTTTAGTTGAAAAAGTCATAATTCACATCCAACAGTCATTTACAGTCAAAAAATTACATGTTAAAATTTCATCCATATTGACCATTTTGGGAACGTTCGACAGGTCCGGAGTCAACGTTTTTCATCCGAAAATGGATTTTTTGGACTGTACCAAAAATGATTCATAATGTAAATTGGATCGTGCCTCATGTTGAATAACCACTTTTTAAGCCCTCACAGTGACCAAAATTGCCATGTTTACAGAGTTTTGCTTACTCAAAAGCTTAATTTTTGACCAATTTCAGGCACAGAAATGACTTTCAACACATTTATTTTAGTTGAAAAAGTCATAATTCACATCCAACAGTCATTTACAGTCAAAAAATTAAATGTTAAAATTTCATCCATATTGACCTTTTTGGGAATGTTCGACAGGTTCGGAGTCATCGTTTTTCATCCGAAAAATGAGTTTTTTGGACTGTACCAAAAATGATTCAAAATGTAAATTGGATCGTGCCTCATGTTGAATAACCACTTTTTATACCCTCACAGTGACCAAAATTGCCATTTTTACAGAGTTTTGCTTACTCAAAAGCTTCATTTTTGACCAATTTCAGGCACAGAAATGACTTTAAACACACTTATTTTAGTTGAAAAAGTCATAATTCACATCCAACAGTCATTTACAGTCAAAAAAATAAATGTTAAAATTTCATCCATATTGACCATATTGGGAACGTTCGACAGGTCCGGAGTCATCGTTTTTCATCCGAAAATGGATTTTTTGGACTGTACCAAAAATTATTCATAATGTAAATTGGATCGTGCCTCATGTTGAATAACCACTTTTTAAGCCCTCACAGTGACCAAAATTGCCATTTTTACAGAGTTTTTCTTACTCAAAAGCTTCATTTTTGACCAATTTCAGGCACAGAAATTACTTTAAACACATTTATTTTAGTTGAAAAAGTCATAATTCACATCCAACAGTCATTTACAGTCAAAAAATTAAATGTTAAAATTTCATCCATATTGACCATTTTGGGAACGTTCGACAGGTCCGGAGTCATCGTTTTTCATCCGAAAATTGATTTTTTGGACTGTACCAAAAATTATTCATAATGTAAATTGGATCGTGCCTCATGTTGAATAACCACTTTTTAAGCCCTCACAGTGACCAAAATTGCTATTTTTACAGAGTTTTGCTTACTCAAAAGCTTCATTTTTGACCAATTTCAGGCACAGAAATGACTTTCAACACATTTATTTTAGTTGAAAAAGTGATAATTCACATCCAACAGTCATTTACAGTCAAAAAATTAAATGTTAAAATTTCATCCATATTGACCATTTTGGGAATGTTCGACAGGTCCGGAGTCATCGTTTTTCATCCGAAAATGGATTTTTTGGACTGTACCAAAAATTATTCATAATGTAAATTGGATCGTGCCTCATGTTGAATAACCACTTTTTAAGCCCTCACAGTGACCAAAATTGCCATTTTTACAGAGTTTTGCTTACTCAAAAGCTTCATTTTTGACCAATTTCAGGCACAGAAATGAACACACTTATTTTAGTTGAAAAAGTCATAATTCACATCCAACAGTCATTTACAGTCAAAAAATTACATGTTAAAATTTCATCCATATTGACCATTTTGGGAACGTTCGACAGGTCCGGAGTCATCGTTTTTCATCAAAAAATTGATTTTTTGGACTGTACCAAAAATGATTCATAATGTAAATTGGATCGTGCCTCATGTTGAATAACCACTTTTTAAGCCCTCACAGTGACCAAAATTGCCATGTTTACAGAGTTTTGCTTACTCAAAAGCTTCATTTTTGACCAATTTCAGGCACAGAAATGACTTTAAACACATTTATTTTAGTTGAAAAAGTCATAATTCACATCCAACAGTCATTTACAGTCAAAAAATTAAATGTTAAAATTTCATCCATATTGACCATTTTGGGAACGTTCGACAGGTCCGGAGTCATCGTTTTTCATCCGAAAATGGATTTATTGGACTGTACCAAAAATGATTCATAATGTAAATTGGATCATGCCTCATGTTGAATATTCACTTTTTAAGCCCTCACAGTGACCAAAATTGCCATTTTTACAGAGTTTTGCTTACTCAAAAGCTTCATTTTTGACCAATTTCAGGCACAGAAATGACTTTAAACACATTTATTTTAGTTGAAAAAGTAATAATTCACATCCAACAGTCATTTACAGTCAAAAAATTAAATGTTAAAATTTCATCCATATTGACCTTTTTGGGAATGTTCGACAGGTTCGGAGTCATCGTTTTTCATCCGAAAATGGATTTTTTGGACTGTACCAAAAATGATTCAAAATGTAAATTGGATCGTGCCTCATGTTGAATAACCACTTTTTAAACCCTCACAGTGACCAAAATTGCCATTTTTACAGAGTTTTTCTTACTCAAAAGCTTCATTTTTGACCAATTTCAGGCACAGAAATTACTTTAAACACATTTATTTTAGTTGAAAAACTCATAATTCACATCCAACAGTCATTTACAGTCAAAAAATTTAATGTTAAAATTTCATCCATATTGACCATTTTGGGAACGTTCGACAGGTCCGGAGTCATCGTTTTTCATCCGAAAATTGATTTTTTGGACTGTACCAAAAATGATTCATAATGTAAATTGGATCGTGCCTCATGTTGAATAACCACTTTTTAAGCCCTCACAGTGACCAAAATTGCTATTTTTACAGAGTTTTGCTTACTCAAAAGCTTCATTTTTGACCAATTTCAGGCACAGAAATGACTTTCAACACATTTATTTTAGTTGAAAAAGTGATAATTCACATCCAACAGTCATTTACAGTCAAAAAATTAAATGTTAAAATTTCATCCATATTGACCATTTTGGGAACGTTCGACAGGTCCGGAGTCATCGTTTTTCATCCGAAAATGGATTTTTTGGACTGTACCAAAAATGATTCATAATGTAAATTGGATCGTGCCTCATGTTGAATAACCACTTTTTAAGCCCTCACAGTGACCAAAATTGCCATGTTTACAGAGTTTTGGTTACTCAAAAGCTTCATTTTTGACCAATTTCAGGCACAGAAATGACTTTAAACACATTTATTTTAGTTGAAAAAGTAATAATTCACATCCAACAGTCATTTACAGTCAAAAAATTAAATGTTAAAATTTCATCCATATTGACCTTTTTGGGAATGTTCGACAGGTTCGGAGTCATCGTTTTTCATCCGAAAATTGATTTTTTGGACTGTACCAAAAATGATTCAAAATGTAAATTGGATCGTGCCTCATGTTGAATAACCACTTTTTAAACCCTCACAGTGACCAAAATTGCCATTTTTACAGTTTTGCTTACTCAAAAGCTTCATTTTTGACCAATTTCAGGCACAGAAATGACTTTAAACACACTTATTTTAGTTGAAAAAGTCATAATTCACATCCAACAGTCATTTACAGTCAAAAAAATAAATGTTAAAATTTCATCCTTATTGACCATTTTGGGAACGTTCGACAGGTCCGGAGTCATCGTTTTTCATCCGGAAATGGATTTTTTGGACTGTACCAAAAATGATTCATAATGTAAATTGGATCGTGCCTCATGTTGAATAACCACTTTTTAAGCCCTCACAGTGACCAAAATTGCCATTTTTACAGAGTTTTTCTTACTCAAAAGCTTCATTTTTGACCAATTTCAGGCACAGAAATTACTTTAAACACATTTATTTTAGTTGAAAAAGTCATAATTCACATCCAACAGTCATTTACAGTCAAAAAATTAAATGTTAAAATTTCATCCATATTGACCATTTTGGGAACGTTCGACAGGTCCGGAGTCATCGTTTTTCATCCGAAAATTGATATTTTTGGACTGTACCAAAAATGATTCATAATGTAAATTGGATCGTGCCTCATGTTGAATAACCACTTTTTATGCCCTCACAGTGACCAAAATTGCTATTTTTACAGAGTTTTGCTTACTCAAAAGCTTCATTTTTGACCAATTTAAGGCACAGAAATGACTTTCAACACATTTATTTTAGTTGAAAAAGTGATAATTCACATCCAACAGTCATTTACAGTCAAAAAATTAAATGTTAAAATTTCATCCATATTGACCATTTTGGGAACGTTCGACAGGTCCGGAGTCATCGTTTTTCATCCGAAAATGGATTTTTTGGACTGTACCAAAAATGATTCATAATGTAAATTGGATCGTGCCTCATGTTGGATAACCACTTTTTAAGCCCTCACAGCGACCAAAATTGCCATTTTTACAGAGTTTTGCTTACTCAAAAGCTTCATTTTTGACCAATTTCAGGCACAGAAATGACTTTCAACACATTTATTTTAGTTGAAAAAGTCATAATTCACATCCAACAGTCATTTACAGTCAAAAAATTAAATGTTAAAATTTCATCCATATTGACCATTTTGGGAACGTTCGACAGGTCCGGAGTCATCGTTTTTCATCCGAAAATGGATTTTTTGGACTGTACCAAAAATGATTCATAATGTAAATTGGATCGTGCCTCATGTTGAATAACCACTTTTTAAGCCCTCACAGTGACCAAAATTGCCATGTTTACAGAGTTTTGGTTACTCAAAAGCTTCATTTTTGACCAATTTCAGGCACAGAAATGACTTTAAACACATTTATTTTAGTTGAAAAAGTAATAATTCACATCCAACAGTCATTTACAGTCAAAAAATTAAATGTTAAAATTTCATCCATATTGACCTTTTTGGGAATGTTCGACAGGTTCGGAGTCATCGTTTTTCATCCGAAAATTGATTTTTTGGACTGTACCAAAAATGATTCAAAATGTAAATTGGATCGTGCCTCATGTTGAATAACCACTTTTTAAACCCTCACAGTGACCAAAATTGCCATTTTTACAGTTTTGCTTACTCAAAAGCTTCATTTTTGACCAATTTCAGGCACAGAAATGACTTTAAACACACTTATTTTAGTTGAAAAAGTCATAATTCACATCCAACAGTCATTTACAGTCAAAAAAATAAATGTTAAAATTTCATCCTTATTGACCATTTTGGGAACGTTCGACAGGTCCGGAGTCATCGTTTTTCATCCGGAAATGGATTTTTTGGACTGTACCAAAAATGATTCATAATGTAAATTGGATCGTGCCTCATGTTGAATAACCACTTTTTAAGCCCTCACAGTGACCAAAATTGCCATTTTTACAGAGTTTTTCTTACTCAAAAGCTTCATTTTTGACCAATTTCAGGCACAGAAATTACTTTAAACACATTTATTTTAGTTGAAAAAGTCATAATTCACATCCAACAGTCATTTACAGTCAAAAAATTAAATGTTAAAATTTCATCCATATTGACCATTTTGGGAACGTTCGACAGGTCCGGAGTCATCGTTTTTCATCCGAAAATTGATATTTTTGGACTGTACCAAAAATGATTCATAATGTAAATTGGATCGTGCCTCATGTTGAATAACCACTTTTTATGCCCTCACAGTGACCAAAATTGCTATTTTTACAGAGTTTTGCTTACTCAAAAGCTTCATTTTTGACCAATTTAAGGCACAGAAATGACTTTCAACACATTTATTTTAGTTGAAAAAGTGATAATTCACATCCAACAGTCATTTACAGTCAAAAAATTAAATGTTAAAATTTCATCCATATTGACCATTTTGGGAACGTTCGACAGGTCCGGAGTCATCGTTTTTCATCCGAAAATGGATTTTTTGGACTGTACCAAAAATGATTCATAATGTAAATTGGATCGTGCCTCATGTTGGATAACCACTTTTTAAGCCCTCACAGCGACCAAAATTGCCATTTTTACAGAGTTTTGCTTACTCAAAAGCTTCATTTTTGACCAATTTCAGGCACAGAAATGACTTTAAACACATTTATTTTAGTTGAAAAAGTCATAATTCACATCCAACAGTCATTTACAGTCAAAAAATTAAATGTTAAAATTTCATCCATATTGACCATTTTGGGAACGATCGACAGGTCCGGAGTCATCGTTTTTCATCCGAAAATTGATTTTTTGGACTGTACCAAAAATGATTCAAAATGTAAATTGGATCGTGCCTCATGTTGAATAAACACTTTTTAAACCCTCACAGTGACCAAAATTGCCATTTTTACAGAGTTTTGCTTACTCAAAAGCTTCAATTTTGACCAATTTCAGGCACAGAAATGACTTTAAACACACCTATTTTAGTTGAAAAAGTCATAATTCACATCCAACAGTCATTTACAGTCAAAAAATTACATGTTAAAATTTCATCCATATTGACCATTTTGGGAACGATCGAAAATGGATTTTTTGGACTGTACCAAAAATGATTCAAAATGTAAATTGGATCGTGCCTCATGTTGAATAACCACTTTTTAAACCCTAACAGTGACCAAAATTGCCATTTTTACAGAGTTTTGCTTACTCAAAAGCTTCAATTTTGACCAATTTCAGGCACAGAAATGACTTTAAACACACCTATTTTAGTTGAAAAAGTCATAATTCACATACAACAGTCATTTACAGTCAAAAAATTACATGTTAAAATTTCATCCATATTGACCATTTTGGGAACGTTCGACAGGTCCGGAGTCAACGTTTTTCATCCGAAAATGGATTTTTTGGACTGTACCAAAAATGATTCAAAATGTAAATTGGATCGTGCCTCATGTTGAATAACCACTTTTTAAACCCTCACAGTGACCAAAATTGCCATTTTTACAGAGTTTTGCTTACTCAAAAGCTTCATTTTTGACCAATTTCAGGCACAGAAATGACTTTAAACACACTTATTTTAGTTGAAAAAGTCATAATTCACATCCAACAGTCATTTACAGTCAAAAAAATAAATGTTAAAATTTCATCCATATTGACCATATTGGGAACGTTCGACAGGTCCGGAGTCATCGTTTTTCATCCGAAAATGGATTTTTTGGACTGTACCAAAAATTATTCATAATGTAAATTGGATCGTGCCTCATGTTGAATAACCACTTTTTAAGCCCTCACAGTGACCAAAATTGCCATTTTTACAGAGTTTTGCTTACTCAAAAGCTTCATTTTTGACCAATTTCAGGCACAGAAATGACTTTAAACACACTTATTTTAGTTGAAAAAGTCATAATTCACATCCAACAGTCATTTACAGTCAAAAAATTACATGTTAAAATTTCATCCATATTGACCATTTTGGGAACGTTCGACAGGTCCGGAGTCATCGTTTTTCATCAAAAAATTGATTTTTTGGACTGTACCAAAAATGATTCATAATGTAAATTGGATCGTGCCTCATGTTGAATAACCACTTTTTAAGCCCTCACAGTGACCAAAATTGCCATGTTTACAGAGTTTTGCTTACTCAAAAGCTTCATTTTTGACCAATTTCAGGCACAGAAATGACTTTAAACACATTTATTTTAGTTGAAAAAGTCATAATTCACATCCAACAGTCATTTACAGTCAAAAAATTAAATGTTAAAATTTCATCCATATTGACCATTTTGGGAACGTTCGACAGGTCCGGAGTCATCGTTTTTCATCCGAAAATGGATTTTTTGGACTGTACCAAAAATGATTCATAATGTAAAATGGATCGTGCCTCATGTTGAATATTCACTTTTTAAGCCCTCACAGTGACCAAAATTGCCATTTTTACAGAGTTTTGCTTACTCAAAAGCTTCATTTTTGACCAATTTCAGGCACAGAAATGACTTTAAACACATTTATTTTAGTTGAAAAAGTAATAATTCACATCGAACAGTCATTTACAGTCAAAAAATTAAATGTTAAAATTTCATCCATATTGACCTTTTTGGGAATGTTCGACAGGTTCGGAGTCATCGTTTTTCATCCAAAAATTGATTTTTTGGACTGTACCAAAAATGATTCAAAATGTAAATTGGATCGTGCCTCATGTTGAATAACCACTTTTTAAACCCTCACAGTGACCAAAATTGCCATTTTTACAGTTTTGCTTACTCAAAAGCTTCATTTTTGACCAATTTCAGGCACAGAAATGACTTTAAACACACTTATTTTAGTTGAAAAAGTCATAATTCACATCCAACAGTCATTTACAGTCAAAAAAATAAATGTTAAAATTTCATCCATATTGACCATTTTGGGAACGTTCGACAGGTCCGGAGTCATCGTTTTTCATCCGGAAATGGATTTTTTGGACTGTACCAAAAATGATTCATAATGTAAATTGGATCGTGCCTCATGTTGAATAACCACTTTTTAAGCCCTCACAGTGACCAAAATTGCCATTTTTACAGAGTTTTTCTTACTCAAAAGCTTCATTTTTGACCAATTTCAGGCACAGAAATTACTTTAAACACATTTATTTTAGTTGAAAAAGTCATAATTCACATCCAACAGTCATTTACAGTCAAAAAATTAAATGTTAAAATTTCATCCATATTGACCATTTTGGGAACGTTTGACAGGTCCGGAGTCATCGTTTTTCATCCGAAAATGGATTTTTTGGACTGTACCAAAAATGATTCATAATGTAAATTGGATCGTGCCTCATGTTGAATAACCACTTTTTAAGCCCTCACAGTGACCAAAATTGCCATTTTTACAGAGTTTTGCTTACTCAAAAGCTTCATTTTTGACCAATTTCAGGCACAGAAATGACTTTAAACACATTTATTTTAGTTGAAAAAGTCATAATTCACATCCAACAGTCATTTACAGTCAAAAAATTAAATGTTAAAATTTCATCCATATTGACCATTTTGGGAACGATCGACAGGTCCGGAGTCATCGTTTTTCATCCGAAAATTGATTTTTTGGACTGTACCAAAAATGATTCAAAATGTAAATTGGATCGTGCCTCATGTTGAATAAACACTTTTTAAACCCTCACAGTGACCAAAATTGCCATTTTTACAGAGTTTTGCTTACTCAAAAGCTTCAATTTTGACCAATTTCAGGCACAGAAATGACTTTAAACACACCTATTTTAGTTGAAAAAGTCATAATTCACATCCAACAGTCATTTACAGTCAAAAAATTACATGTTAAAATTTCATCCATATTGACCATTTTGGGAACGATCGACAGGTCCGGGAGTCATCGTTTTTCATCCGAAAATGGATTTTTTGGACTGTACCAAAAATGATTCAAAATGTAAATTGGATCGTGCCTCATGTTGAATAACCACTTTTTAAACCCTAACAGTGACCAAAATTGCCATTTTTACAGAGTTTTGCTTACTCAAAAGCTTCAATTTTGACCAATTTCAGGCACAGAAATGACTTTAAACACACTTATTTTAGTTGAAAAAGTCATAATTCACATCCAAGAGACATTTACAGTCAAAAAATTAAATGTTAAAATTTCATCCATATTGACCATTTTGGGAACGTTCGACAGGTCCGGAGTCATCGTTTTTCATCCGAAAATTGATTTTTTGGACTGTACCAAAAATGATTCAAAATGTAAATTGGATCGTGCCTCATGTTGAATAAACACTTTTTAAACCCTCACAGTGACCAGAATTGCCATTTTTACAGAGTTTTGCTTACTCAAAAGCTTCAATTTTGACCAATTTCAGGCACAGAAATGACTTTAAACACACCTATTTTAGTTGAAAAAGTCATAATTCACATCCAACAGTCATTTACAGTCAAAAAATTACATGTTAAAATTTCATCCATATTGACCATTTTGGGAACGTTCGACAGGTCCGGAGTCAACGTTTTTCATCCGAAAATGGATTTTTTGGACTGTACCAAAAATGATTCATAATGTAAATTGGATCGTGCCTCATGTTGAATAACCACTTTTTAAGCCCTCACAGTGACCAAAATTGCCATGTTTACAGAGTTTTGCTTACTCAAAAGCTTCATTTTTGACCAATTTCAGGCACAGAAATGACTTTCAACACATTTATTTTAGTTGAAAAAGTCATAATTCACATCCAACAGTCATTTACAGTCAAAAAATTAAATGTTAAAATTTCATCCATATTGACCTTTTTGGGAATGTTCGACAGGTTCGGAGTCATCGTTTTTCATCCGAAAATTGAGTTTTTTGGACTGTATCAAAAATGATTCAAAATGTAAATTGGATCGTGCCTCATGTTGAATAACCACTTTTTAAACCCTCACAGTGACCAAAATTGCCATTTTTACAGTTTTGCTTACTCAAAAGCTTCATTTTTGACCAATTTCAGGCACAGAAATGACTTTAAACACACTTATTTTAGTTGAAAAAGTCATAATTCACATCCAACAGTCATTTACAGTCAAAAAAATAAATGTTAAAATTTCATCCATATTGACCATTTTGGGAACGTTCGACAGGTCCGGAGTCATCGTTTTTCATCCGGAAATGGATTTTTTGGACTGTACCAAAAATGATTCATAATGTAAATTGGATCGTGCCTCATGTTGAATAACCACTTTTTAAGCCCTCACAGTGACCAAAATTGCCATTTTTACAGAGTTTTTCTTACTCAAAAGCTTCATTTTTGACCAATTTCAGGCACAGAAATTACTTTAAACACATTTATTTTAGTTGAAAAAGTCATAATTCACATCCAACAGTCATTTACAGTCAAAAAATTAAATGTTAAAATTTCATCCATATTGACCATTTTGGGAACGTTTGACAGGTCCGGAGTCATCGTTTTTCATCCGAAAATTGATTTTTTTGGACTGTACCAAAAATGATTCATAATGTAAATTGGATCGTGCCTCATGTTGAATAACCACTTTTTAAGCCCTCACAGTGACCAAAATTGCTATTTTTACAGAGTTTTGCTTACTCAAAAGCTTCATTTTTGACCAATTTAAGGCTCAGAAATGACTTTCAACACATTTATTTTAGTTGAAAAAGTGATAATTCACATCCAACAGTCATTTACAGTCAAAAAATTAAATGTTAAAATTTCATCCATATTGACCATTTTGGGAACGTTCGACAGGTCCGGAGTCATCGTTTTTCATCCGAAAATGGATTTTTTGGACTGTACCAAAAATGATTCATAATGTAAATTGGATCGTGCCTCATGTTGAATAACCACTTTTTAAGCCCTCACAGTGACCAAAATTGCCATTTTTACAGAGTTTTGCTTACTCAAAAGCTTCATTTTTGACCAATTTCAGGCACAGAAATGACTTTAAACACATTTATTTTAGTTGAAAAAGTCATAATTCACATCCAACAGTCATTTACAGTCAAAAAATTAAATGTTAAAATTTCATCCATATTGACCATTTTGGGAACGATCGACAGGTCCGGAGTCATCGTTTTTCATCCGAAAATTGATTTTTTGGACTGTACCAAAAATGATTCAAAATGTAAATTGGATCGTGCCTCATGTTGAATAAACACTTTTTAAACCCTCACAGTGACCAAAATTGCCATTTTTACAGAGTTTTGCTTACTCAAAAGCTTCAATTTTGACCAATTTCAGGCACAGAAATGACTTTAAACACACCTATTTTTGTTGAAAAAGTCATAATTCACATCCAACAGTCATTTACAGTCAAAAAATTACATGTTAAAATTTCATCCATATTGACCATTTTGGGAACGATCGACAGGTCCGGAGTCATTGTTTTTCATCCGAAAATGGATTTTTTGGACTGTACCAAAAATGATTCAAAATGTAAATTGGATCGTGCCTCATGTTGAATAACCACTTTTTAAACCCTAACAGTGACCAAAATTGCCATTTTTACAGAGTTTTGCTTACTCAAAAGCTTCAATTTTGACCAATTTCAGGCACAGAAATGACTTTAAACACACTTATTTTAGTTGAAAAAGTCATAATTCACATCCAAGAGACATTTACAGTCAAAAAATTAAATGTTAAAATTTCATCCATATTGACCATTTTGGGAACGTTCGACAGGTCCGGAGTCATCGTTTTTCATCCGAAAATTGATTTTTTGGACTGTACCAAAAATGATTCAAAATGTAAATTGGATCGTGCCTCATGTTGAATAAACACTTTTTAAACCCTCACAGTGACCAAAATTGCCATTTTTACAGAGTTTTGCTTACTCAAAAGCTTCAATTTTGACCAATTTCAGGCACAGAAATGACTTTAAACACACCTATTTTAGTTGAAAAAGTCATAATTCACATCCAACAGTCATTTACAGTCAAAAAATTACATGTTAAAATTTCATCCATATTGACCATTTTGGGAACGTTCGACAGGTCCGGAGTCAACGTTTTTCATCCGAAAATGGATTTTTTGGACTGTACCAAAAATGATTCATAATGTAAATTGGATCGTGCCTCATGTTGAATAACCACTTTTTAAGCCCTCACAGTGACCAAAATTGCCATGTTTACAGAGTTTTGCTTACTCAAAAGCTTCATTTTTGACCAATTTCAGGCACAGAAATGACTTTCAACACATTTATTTTAGTTGAAAAAGTCATAATTCACATCCAACAGTCATTTACAGTCAAAAAATTAAATGTTAAAATTTCATCCATATTGACCTTTTTGGGAATGTTCGACAGGTTCGGAGTCATCGTTTTTCATCCGAAAATTGAGTTTTTTGGACTGTATCAAAAATGATTCAAAATGTAAATTGGATCGTGCCTCATGTTGAATAACCACTTTTTAAACCCTCACAGTGACCAAAATTGCCATTTTTACAGTTTTGCTTACTCAAAAGCTTCATTTTTGACCAATTTCAGGCACAGAAATGACTTTAAACACACTTATTTTAGTTGAAAAAGTCATAATTCACATCCAACAGTCATTTACAGTCAAAAAAATAAATGTTAAAATTTCATCCATATTGACCATTTTGGGAACGTTCGACAGGTCCGGAGTCATCGTTTTTCATCCGGAAATGGATTTTTTGGACTGTACCAAAAATGATTCATAATGTAAATTGGATCGTGCCTCATGTTGAATAACCACTTTTTAAGCCCTCACAGTGACCAAAATTGCCATTTTTACAGAGTTTTTCTTACTCAAAAGCTTCATTTTTGACCAATTTCAGGCACAGAAATTACTTTAAACACATTTATTTTAGTTGAAAAAGTCATAATTCACATCCAACAGTCATTTACAGTCAAAAAATTAAATGTTAAAATTTCATCCATATTGACCATTTTGGGAACGTTTGACAGGTCCGGAGTCATCGTTTTTCATCCGAAAATTGATTTTTTTGGACTGTACCAAAAATGATTCATAATGTAAATTGGATCGTGCCTCATGTTGAATAACCACTTTTTAAGCCCTCACAGTGACCAAAATTGCTATTTTTACAGAGTTTTGCTTACTCAAAAGCTTCATTTTTGACCAATTTAAGGCTCAGAAATGACTTTCAACACATTTATTTTAGTTGAAAAAGTGATAATTCACATCCAACAGTCATTTACAGTCAAAAAATTAAATGTTAAAATTTCATCCATATTGACCATTTTGGGAACGTTCGACAGGTCCGGAGTCATCCTTTTTCATCCGAAAATGGATTTTTTGGACTGTACCAAAAATGATTCATAATGTAAATTGGATCGTGCCTCATGTTGAATAACCACTTTTTAAGCCCTCACAGTGACCAAAATTGCCATTTTTACAGAGTTTTGCTTACTCAAAAGCTTCATTTTTGACCAATTTCAGGCACAGAAATGACTTTAAACACATTTATTTTAGTTGAAAAAGTCATAATTCACATCCAACAGTCATTTACAGTCAAAAAATTAAATGTTAAAATTTCATCCATATTGACCATTTTGGGAACGATCGACAGGTCCGGAGTCATCGTTTTTCATCCGAAAATTGATTTTTTGGACTGTACCAAAAATGATTCAAAATGTAAATTGGATCGTGCCTCATGTTGAATAAACACTTTTTAAACCCTCACAGTGACCAAAATTGCCATTTTTACAGAGTTTTGCTTACTCAAAAGCTTCAATTTTGACCAATTTCAGGCACAGAAATGACTTTAAACACACCTATTTTAGTTGAAAAAGTCATAATTCACATCCAACAGTCATTTACAGTCAAAAAATTACATGTTAAAATTTCATCCATATTGACCATTTTGGGAACGATCGACAGGTCCGGAGTCATCGTTTTTCATCCGAAAATGGATTTTTTGGACTGTACCAAAAATGATTCAAAATGTAAATTGGATCGTGCCTCATGTTGAATAACCACTTTTTAAACCCTAACAGTGACCAAAATTGCCATTTTTACAGAGTTTTGCTTACTCAAAAGCTTCAATTTTGACCAATTTCAGGCACAGAAATGACTTTAAACACACTTATTTTAGTTGAAAAAGTCATAATTCACATCCAAGAGACATTTACAGTCAAAAAATTAAATGTTAAAATGTCATTCATATTGACCATTTTGGGAACGTTCGACAGGTCCGGAGTCATCGTTTTTCATCCGAAAATTGATTTTTTGGACTGTACCAAAAATGATTCAAAATGTAAATTGGATCGTGCCTCATGTTGAATAAACACTTTTTAAACCCTCACAGTGACCAAAATTGCCATTTTTACAGAGTTTTGCTTACTCAAAAGCTTCAATTTTGACCAATTTCAGGCACAGAAATGACTTTAAACACACCTATTTTAGTTGAAAAAGTCATAATTCACATCCAACAGTCATTTACAGTCAAAAAATTACATGTTAAAATTTCATCCATATTGACCATTTTGGGAACGTTCGACAGGTCCGGAGTCAACGTTTTTCATCCGAAAATGGATTTTTTGGACTGTACCAAAAATGATTCATAATGTAAATTGGATCGTGCCTCATGTTGAATAACCACTTTTTAAGCCCTCACAGTGACCAAAATTGCCATGTTTACAGAGTTTTGCTTACTCAAAAGCTTCATTTTTGACCAATTTCAGGCACAGAAATGACTTTCAACACATTTATTTTAGTTGAAAAAGTCATAATTCACATCCAACAGTCATTTACAGTCAAAAAATTAAATGTTAAAATTTCATCCATATTGACCTTTTTGGGAATGTTCGACAGGTTCGGAGTCATCGTTTTTCATCCGAAAATTGAGTTTTTTGGACTGTATCAAAAATGATTCAAAATGTAAATTGGATCGTGCCTCATGTTGAATAACCACTTTTTAAACCCTCACAGTGACCAAAATTGCCATTTTTACAGAGTTTTGCTTACTCAAAAGCTTCATTTTTGACCAATTTCAGGCACAGAAATTACTTTAAACACATTTATTTTAGTTGAAAAAGTCATAATTCACATCCAACAGTCATTTACAGTCAAAAAATTAAATGTTAAAATTTCATCCATATTGACCATTTTGGGAACGTTCGACAGGTCCGGAGTCATCGTTTTTCATCCGAAAATTGATTTTTTGGACTGTACCAAAAATGATTCATAATGTAAATTGGATCGTGCCTCATGTTGAATAACCACTTTTTAAGCCCTCACAGTGACCAAAATTGCTATTTTTACAGAGTTTTGCTTACTCAAAAGCTTCATTTTTGACCAATTTCAGGCACAGAAATGACTTTAAACACACCTATTTTTGTTGAAAAAGTGATAATTCACATCCAACAGTCATTTACAGTCAAAAAATTAAATGTTAAAATTTCATCCATATTGACCATTTTGGGAATGTTCGACAGGTCCGGAGTCATCGTTTTTCATCCGAAAATGGATTTTTTGGACTGTACCAAAAATGATTCATAATGTAAATTGGATCGTGCCTCATGTTGAATAACCACTTTTTAAGCCCTCACAGTGACCAAAATTGCCATTTTTACAGAGTTTTGCTTACTCCAAAGCTTCATTTTTGACCAATTTCAGGCACAGAAATGACTTTCAACACATTTATTTTAGTTGAAAAAGTGATAATTCACATCCAACAGTCATTTACAGTCAAAAAATTAAATGTTAAAATTTCATCCATATTGACCATTTTGGGAAAGTTCGACAGGTCCGGAGTCATCGTTTTTCATCCGAAAATGGATTTTTTGGACTGTACCAAAAATGATTCATAATGTAAATTGGATCGTGCCTCATGTTGAATAACCACTTTTTAAGCCCTCACAGTGACCAAAATTGCCATTTTTACAGAGTTTTGCTTACTCAAAAGCTTCATTTTTGACCAATTCCAGGCACAGAAATGACTTTAAACACATTTATTTTAGTTGAAAAAGTCACAATTCACATCCAACAGTCATTTACAGACAAAAAATTAAATGTTAAAATTTCATCCATATTGACCATTTTGGGAACGATCGACATGTCCGGAGTCATCGTTTTTCATCCGAAAATTGATTTTTTGGACTGTACCAAAAATGATTCAAAATGTAAATTGGATCGTGCCTCATGTTGAATAACCACTTTTTAAACCCTAACAGTGACCAAAATTGCCATTTTTACAGAGTTTTGCTTATTCAAAAGCTTCAATTGTGACCAATTTCAGGCACAGAAATGACTTTAAACACACTTATTTAAGTTGAAAAAGTCATAGGTCACATCCAACAGTCATTTACAGTCAAAAAATTAAATGTTAAAATTTCATCCATATTGACCATTTTGGGAACGTTCGACAGGTCAGGAGTCATCGTTTTTCATCCGAAAATTGATTTTTTGGACTGTACCAAAAATGATTCATAATGTAAATTGGATCGTGCCTCATGTTGAATAACCACTTTTTAAACCCTAACAGTGACCAAAATTGCCATTTTTACAGAGTTTTGCTTACTCAAAAGCTTCAATTGTGACCAATTTCAGGCACAGAAATGACTTTAAACACACTTATTTAAGTTGAAAAAGTCATAATTCACATCCAACAGTCATTTACAGTCAAAAAAGTTAAATGTTAAAATTGTATCCATATTGACCATTTTGGGAACGTTCGACAGGTCCGGAGTCATCGTTTTTCATCCGAAAATTGATTTTTTTGGACTGTACCAAAAATGATTCATAATGTAAATTGGATCGTGCCTCATGATGAATAACCACTTTTTAAGGCCTCACAGTGACCAAAATTGCCATTTTTACAGAGTTTTGCTTACTCCAAAGCTTCATTTTTGACCAATTTCAGGCACAGAAATGACTTTCAACACATTTATTTTAGTTGAAAAAGTCATAATTTACATCCAACAGTCATTTACAGTCAAAAAATTAAATGTTAAAATTTCATCCATATTGACCATTTTGGGAACGTTCGACAGGTCCGGAGTCATCGTTTTTCATCCGAAAATTGATTTTTTGGACTGTACCAAAAATGATTTACAATGTAAATTGGATCATGCCTCATGTTGAATAACCACTTTTGAAGCCCTCACAGTGACCAAAATTGCCATTTTTACAGAGTTTTGCTTACTCAAAAGCTTCATTTTTGACCAATTTCAGGCACAGAAATGACTTTCAACACATTTATTTTAGTTGAAAAAGTCATAATTCACATCCAACAGTCATTTACAGTAAAAAAATTTAACGTTAAAATTTCATCCATATTGACCATTTTGTGAACGTTCGACAGGTCCGGAGTCATCGTTTTTCATCCGAAAATGGATTTTTTGGACTGTACCAAAAATGATTCATAATGTAAATTGGATCGTGCCTCATGTTGAATAACCACTTTTTAAGCCCTAACAGTGACCAAAATTGCCATTTTTACAGAGTTTTGCTTACTCAAAAGCTTCAATTGTGACCAATTTCAGGCACAGAAATGACTTTAAACACACTTAATTTAGTTGAAAAAGTCATAATTCACATCCAACAGTCATTTACAGTCAAAAAATTAAATGTTAAAATTTCATCCATTTTGACCATTTTGGGAACGTTCGACAGGTCCGGAGTCATCGTTTTTCATCCGAAAATTGATTTTTTGGACTGTACCAAAAATGATTCAAAATGTAAATTGGATCGTGCCTCATGTTGAATAACCACTTTTTAAACCCTAACAGTGACCAAAATTGCCATTTTTACAGAGTTTTGCTTACTCAAAAGCTTCAATTGTGACCAATTTCAGGCACAGAAATGACTTTAAACACACTTATTTAAGTTGAAAAAGTCATAATTCACATCCAACAGTCATTTACAGTCAAAAAAGTTAAATGTTAAAATTTCATCGATATTGACCATTTTGGGAACGTTCCACAGGTCCGGAGTCATCGTTTTTCATCCGAAAATTGATTTTTTGGACTGTACCAAAAATGATTCAAAATGTAAATTGGATCGTGCCTCATGTTGAATAACCACTTTTTAAGCCCTCACAGTGACCAAAATTGCAATTTTTACAGAGTTTTGCTTACTCAAAAGCTTCATTTTTGACCAATTTCAGGCACAGAAATGACTTTAAACACACTTATTTTAGTTGAAAAAGTCATAATTCACATCCAACAGTCATTTACAGTAAAAAAAATAAATGTTAAAATTTCATCCATATTGACCATTTTGGGAACGTTCGACAGGTCCGGAGTCATCGTTTTTCATCCGAAAATTGATTTTTTGGACTGTACCAAAAATGATTCATAATGTAAATTGGATCGTGCCTCATGTTGAATAACCACTTTTTAAGCCCTCACAGTGACCAAAATTGCCATTTTTACAGAGTTTTGCTTACTCAAAAGCTTCATTTTTGACCAATTTCAGGCACAGAAATGACTTTCAACACATTTATTTTAGTTGGAAAAGTGATAATTCACATCCAACAGTCATTTACAGTCAAAAAAATTAAATGTTAAAATTTCATCCATATTGACCATTTTGGGAACGTTCGACAGGTCCGGAGTCATCGTTTTTCATCCGAAAATTGATTTTTTGGACTGTACCAAAAATGATTCAAAATGTAAATTGGATCGTGCCTCATGTTGAATAACCACTTTTTAAACCCTAACAGTGACCAAAATTGCCATTTTTACAGAGTTTTGCTTACTCAAAAGCTTCAATTGTGACCAATTTCAGGCACAGAAATGACTTTAAACACACTTATTTAAGTTGAAAAAGTCATAATTCACATCCAACAGTCATTTACAGTCAAAAAAGTTAAATGTTAAAATTTTATCCATATTGACCATTTTGGGAACGTTCGACAGGTCCGGAGTCATCGTTTTTCATCCGAAAATTGATTTTTTTGGACTGTACCAAAAATCATTCATAATGTAAATTGGATCGTGCCTCATGTTGAATAACCACTTTTTAAGCCCTCACAGTGACCAAAATTGCCATTTTTACAGAGTTTTGCTTACTCCAAAGCTTCATTTTTGACCAATTTCAGGCACAGAAATGACTTTCAACACATTTATTTTAGTTGAAAAAGTGATAATTCACATCCAACAGTCATTTACAGTCAAAAAATTAAATGTTAAAATTTCATCCATATTGACCATTTTGGGAAAGTTCGACAGGTCCGGAGTCATCGTTTTTCATCCGAAAATGGATTTTTTGGACTGTACCAAAAATGATTCATAATGTAAATTGGATCGTGCCTCATGTTGAATAACCACTTTTTAAGCCCTCACAGTGACCAAAATTGCCATTTTTACAGAGTTTTGCTTACTCAAAAGCTTCATTTTTGACCAATTCCAGGCACAGAAATGACTTTAAACACATTTATTTTAGTTGAAAAAGTCACAATTCACATCCAACAGTCATTTACAGACAAAAAATTAAATGTTAAAATTTCATCCATATTGACCATTTTGGGAACGATCGACATGTCCGGAGTCATCGTTTTTCATCCGAAAATTGATTTTTTGGACTGTACCAAAAATGATTCAAAATGTAAATTGGATCGTGCCTCATGTTGAATAACCACTTTTTAAACCCTAACAGTGACCAAAATTGCCATTTTTACAGAGTTTTGCTTATTCAAAAGCTTCAATTGTGACCAATTTCAGGCACAGAAATGACTTTAAACACACTTATTTAAGTTGAAAAAGTCATAATTCACATCCAACAGTCATTTACAGTAAAAAAATTTAACGTTAAAATTTCATCCATATTGACCATTTTGGGAACGTTCGACAGGTCCGGAGTCATCGTTTTTCATCCGAAAATGGATTTTTTGGACTGTACCAAAAATGATTCATAATGTAAATTGGATCGTGCCTCATGTTGAATAACCACTTTTTAAGCCCTAACAGTGACCAAAATTGCCATTTTTACAGAGTTTTGCTTACTCAAAAGCTTCAATTGTGACCAATTTCAGGCACAGAAATGACTTTAAACACACTTAATTTAGTTGAAAAAGTCATAATTCACATCCAACAGTCATTTACAGTCAAAAAATTAAATGTTAAAATTTCATCCATTTTGACCATTTTGGGAACGTTCGACAGGTCCGGAGTCATCGTTTTTCATCCGAAAATTGATTTTTTGGACTGTACCAAAAATGATTCAAAATGTAAATTGGATCGTGCCTCATGTTGAATAACCACTTTTTAAACCCTAACAGTGACCAAAATTGCCATTTTTACAGAGTTTTGCTTACTCAAAAGCTTCAATTGTGACCAATTTCAGGCACAGAAATGACTTTAAACACACTTATTTAAGTTGAAAAAGTCATAATTCACATCCAACAGTCATTTACAGTCAAAAAAGTTAAATGTTAAAATTTCATCGATATTGACCATTTTGGGAACGTTCCACAGGTCCGGAGTCATCGTTTTTCATCCGAAAATTGATTTTTTGGACTGTACCAAAAATGATTCAAAATGTAAATTGGATCGTGCCTCATGTTGAATAACCACTTTTTAAGCCCTCACAGTGACCAAAATTGCAATTTTTACAGAGTTTTGCTTACTCAAAAGCTTCATTTTTGACCAATTTCAGGCACAGAAATGACTTTAAACACACTTATTTTAGTTGAAAAAGTCATAATTCACATCCAACAGTCATTTACAGTAAAAAAAATAAATGTTAAAATTTCATCCATATTGACCATTTTGGGAACGTTCGACAGGTCCGGAGTCATCGTTTTTCATCCGAAAATGGATTTTTTGGACTGTACCAAAAATGATTCATAATGTAAATTGGATCGTGCCTCATGTTGAATAACCACTTTTTAAGCCCTCACAGTGACCAAAATTGCCATTTTTACAGAGTTTTTCTTACTCAAAAGCTTCAATTTTGACCAGATTCAGGCACAGAAATGACTTTAAACACACTTATTTTAGTTGAAAAAGTCATAATTCACATCCAAGAGTCATTTACAGTCAAAAAATTAAATGTTAAAATTTCATCCATATTGACCATTTTGGGAACGTTCGACAGGTCAGGAGTCATCGTTTTTCATCCGAAAATTGATTTTTTGGACTGTACCAAAAATGATTCATAATGTAAATTGGATCGTGCCTCATGTTGAATAACCACTTTTTAAGCCCTCACAGTGACCAAAATTGCCATTTTTACAGAGTTTTGCTTACTCAAAAGCTTCATTTTTGACCAATTTCAGGCACAGAAATGACTTTCAACACATTTATTTTAGTTGAAAAAGTGATAATTCACATCCAACAGTCATTTACAGTCAAAAAAATTAAATGTTAAAATTTCATCCATATTGACCATTTTGGGAACGTTCGACAGGTCCGGAGTCATCGTTTTTCATCCGAAAATTGATTTTTTGGACTGTACCAAAAATGATTCAAAATGTAAATTGGATCGTGCCTCATGTTGAATAACCACTTTTTAAACCCTAACAGTGACCAAAATTGCCATTTTTACAGAGTTTTGCTTACTCAAAAGCTTCAATTGTGACCAATTTCAGGCACAGAAATGACTTTAAACACACTTATTTAAGTTGAAAAAGTCATAATTCACATCCAACAGTCATTTACAGTCAAAAAAGTTAAATGTTAAAATTGTATCCATATTGACCATTTTGGGAACGTTCGACAGGTCCGGAGTCATCGTTTTTCATCCGAAAATTGATTTTTTTGGACTGTACCAAAAATCATTCATAATGTAAATTGGATCGTGCCTCATGTTGAATAACCACTTTTTAAGCCCTCACAGTGACCAAAATTGCCATTTTTACAGAGTTTTGCTTACTCCAAAGCTTCATTTTTGACCAATTTCAGGCACAGAAATGACTTTCAACACATTTATTTTAGTTGAAAAAGTGATAATTCACATCCAACAGTCATTTACAGTCAAAAAATTAAATGTTAAAATTTCATCCATATTGACCATTTTGGGAAAGTTCGACAGGTCCGGAGTCATCGTTTTTCATCCGAAAATGGATTTTTTGGACTGTACCAAAAATGATTCATAATGTAAATTGGATCGTGCCTCATGTTGAATAACCACTTTTTAAGCCCTCACAGTGACCAAAATTGCCATTTTTACAGAGTTTTGCTTACTCAAAAGCTTCATTTTTGACCAATTCCAGGCACAGAAATGACTTTAAACACATTTATTTTAGTTGAAAAAGTCACAATTCACATCCAACAGTCATTTACAGACAAAAAATTAAATGTTAAAATTTCATCCATATTGACCATTTTGGGAACGATCGACATGTCCGGAGTCATCGTTTTTCATCCGAAAATTGATTTTTTGGACTGTACCAAAAATGATTCAAAATGTAAATTGGATCGTGCCTCATGTTGAATAACCACTTTTTAAACCCTAACAGTGACCAAAATTGCCATTTTTACAGAGTTTTGCTTATTCAAAAGCTTCAATTGTGACCAATTTCAGGCACAGAAATGACTTTAAACACACTTATTTAAGTTGAAAAAGTCATAATTCACATCCAACAGTCATTTACAGTCAAAAAATTAAATGTTAAAATTTCATCCATATTGACCATTTTGGGAACGTTCGACAGGTCAGGAGTCATCGTTTTTCATCCGAAAATTGATTTTTTGGACTGTACCAAAAATGATTCATAATGTAAATTGGATCGTGCCTCATGTTGAATAACCACTTTTTAAGCCCTCACAGTGACCAAAATTGCCATTTTTACAGAGTTTTGCTTACTCAAAAGCTTCATTTTTGACCAATTTCAGGCACAGAAATGACTTTCAACACATTTATTTTAGTTGAAAAAGTGATAACTCACATCCAACAGTCATTTACAGTCAAAAAAATTAAATGTTAAAATTTCATCCATATTGACCATTTTGGGAACGTTCGACAGGTCCGGAGTTATCGTTTTTCATCCGAAAATTGATTTTTTGGACTGTACCAAAAATGATTCAAAATGTAAATTGGATCGTGCCTCATGTTGAATAACCACTTTTTAAACCCTAACAGTGACCAAAATTGCCATTTTTACAGAGTTTTGCTTACTCAAAAGCTTCAATTGTGACCAATTTCAGGCACAGAAATGACTTTAAACACACTTATTTAAGTTGAAAAAGTCATAATTCACATCCAACAGTCATTTACAGTCAAAAAAGTTAAATGTTAAAATTGTATCCATATTGACCATTTTGGGAACGTTCGACAGGTCCGGAGTCATCGTTTTTCATCCGAAAATTGATTTTTTTGGACTGTACCAAAAATGATTCATAATGTAAATTGGATCGTGCCTCATGTTGAATAACCACTTTTTAAGGCCTCACAGTGACCAAAATTGCCATTTTTACAGAGTTTTGCTTACTCCAAAGCTTCATTTTTGACCAATTTCAGGCACAGAAATGACTTTCAACACATTTATTTTAGTTGAAAAAGTCATAATTTACATCCAACAGTCATTTACAGTCAAAAAATTAAATGTTAAAATTTCATCCATATTGACCATTTTGGGAACGTTCGACAGGTCCGGAGTCATCGTTTTTCATCCGAAAATTGATTTTTTGGACTGTACCAAAAATGATTTACAATGTAAATTGGATCATGCCTCATGTTGAATAACCACTTTTGAAGCCCTCACAGTGACCAAAATTGCCATTTTTAACCACTTGGCTGCTAAGGCACCTGATGATCTTCCATTGACTTTCCATTGAAATCAATGGAAAGTCCATGACGAGTTACCCTTGTCATTAGCGCTGAAGTGGTTAAAGAGTTTTGCTTACTCAAAAGCTTCATTTTTGACCAATTTCAGGCACAGAAATGACTTTCAACACATTTATTTTAGTTGAAAAAGTCATAATTCACATCCAACAGTCATTTACAGTAAAAAAATTTAACGTTAAAATTTCATCCATATTGACCATTTTGGGAACGTTCGACAGGTCCGGAGTCATCGTTTTTCATCCGAAAATGGATTTTTTGGACTGTACCAAAAATGATTCATAATGTAAATTGGATCGTGCCTCATGTTGAATAACCACTTTTTAAGCCCTAACAGTGACCAAAATTGCCATTTTTACAGAGTTTTGCTTACTCAAAAGCTTCAATTGTGACCAATTTCAGGCACAGAAATGACTTTAAACACACTTAATTTAGTTGAAAAAGTCATAATTCACATCCAACAGTCATTTACAGTCAAAAAATTAAATGTTAAAATTTCATCCATTTTGACCATTTTGGGAACGTTCGACAGGTCCGGAGTCATCGTTTTTCATCCGAAAATTGATTTTTTGGACTGTACCAAAAATGATTCAAAATGTAAATTGGATCGTGCCTCATGTTGAATAACCACTTTTTAAACCCTAACAGTGACCAAAATTGCCATTTTTACAGAGTTTTGCTTACTCAAAAGCTTCAATTGTGACCAATTTCAGGCACAGAAATGACTTTAAACACACTTATTTAAGTTGAAAAAGTCATAATTCACATCCAACAGTCATTTACAGTCAAAAAAGTTAAATGTTAAAATTTCATCGATATTGACCATTTTGGGAACGTTCCACAGGTCCGGAGTCATCGTTTTTCATCCGAAAATTGATTTTTTGGACTGTACCAAAAATGATTCAAAATGTAAATTGGATCGTGCCTCATGTTGAATAACCACTTTTTAAGCCCTCACAGTGACCAAAATTGCAATTTTTACAGAGTTTTGCTTACTCAAAAGCTTCATTTTTGACCAATTTCAGGCACAGAAATGACTTTAAACACACTTATTTTAGTTGAAAAAGTCATAATTCACATCCAAGAGTCATTTACAGTCAAAAAATTTAAATGTTAAAATTTCATCCATATTGACCATTTTGGGAACGTTCGACAGGTCCGGAGTCATCGTTTTTCATCCGAAAATGGATTTTTTGGACTGTACCAAAAATGATTCATAATGTAAATTGGATCGTGCCTCATGTTGAATATTCACTTTTTAAGCCCTCACAGTGACCAAAATTGCCATTTTTACAGAGTTTTGCTTACTCAAAAGCTTCATTTTTGACCAATTTCAGGCACAGAAATGACTTTAAACACATTTATTTTAGTTGAAAAAGTAATAATTCACATCCAACAGTCATTTACAGTCAAAAAATTAAATGTTAAAATTTCATCCATATTGACCTTTTTGGGAATGTTCGACAGGTTCGGAGTCATCGTTTTTCATCCGAAAATTGATTTTTTGGACTGTACCAAAAATGATTCAAAATGTAAATTGGATCGTGCCTCATGTTGAATAACCACTTTTTAAACCCTCACAGTGACCAAAATTGCCATTTTTACAGTTTTGCTTACTCAAAAGCTTCATTTTTGACCAATTTCAGGCACAGAAATGACTTTAAACACACTTATTTTAGTTGAAAAAGTCATAATTCACATCCAACAGTTATTTACAGTCAAAAAAATAAATGTTAAAATTTCATCCATATTGACCATTTTGGGAACGTTCGACAGGTCCGGAGTCATCGTTTTTCATCCGGAAATGGATTTTTTGGACTGTACCAAAAATGATTCATAATGTAAATTGGATCGTGCCTCATGTTGAATAACCACTTTTTAAGCCCTCACAGTGACCAAAATTGCCATTTTTACAGAGTTTTTCTTACTCAAAAGCTTCATTTTTGACCAATTTCAGGCACAGAAATTACTTTAAACACATTTATTTTAGTTGAAAAAGTCATAATTCACATCCAACAGTCATTTACAGTCAAAAAATTAAATGTTAAAATTTCATCCATATTGACCATTTTGGGAACGTTCGACAGGTCCGGAGTCATCGTTTTTCATCCGAAAATTGATTTTTTTGGACTGTACCAAAAATGATTCATAATGTAAATTGGATCGTGCCTCATGTTGAATAACCACTTTTTAAGCCCTCACAGTGACCAAAATTGCTATTTTTACAGAGTTTTGCTTACTCAAAAGCTTCATTTTTGACCAATTTAAGGCACAGAAATGACTTTCAACACATTTATTTTAGTTGAAAAAGACATAATTCACATCCAACAGTCATTTACAGTCAAAAAATTAAATGTTAAAATTTCATCCATATTGACCATTTTGGGAACGTTCGACAGGTCCGGAGTCATCGTTTTTCATCCGAAAATGGATTTTTTGGACTGTACCAAAAATGATTCATAATGTAAATTGGATCGTGCCTCATGTTGAATAACCACTTTTTAAGCCCTCACAGTGACCAAAATTGCCATTTTTACAGAGTTTTGCTTACTCAAAAGCTTCATTTTTGACCAATTTCAGGCACAGAAACGACTTTAAACACATTTATTTTAGTTGAAAAAGTCATAATTCACATCCAACAGTCATTTACAGTCAAAAAATTAAATGTTAAAATTTCATCCATATTGACCATTTTGGGAACGATCGAAAGGTCCGGAGTCATCGTTTTTCATCCGAAAATTGATTTTTTGGACTGTACCAAAAATGATTCAAAATGTAAATTGGATCGTGCCTCATGTTGAATAAACACTTTTTAAACCCTCACAGTGACCAAAATTGCCATTTTTACAGAGTTTTGCTTACTCAAAAGCTTCAATTTTGACCAATTTCAGGCACAGAAATGACTTTAAACACACCTATTTTAGTTGAAAAAGTCATAATTCACATCCAACAGTCATTTACAGTCAAAAAATTACATGTTAAAATTTCATCCATATTGACCATTTTGGGAACGATCGACAGGTCCGGAGTCATCGTTTTTCATCCGAAAATGGATTTTTTGGACTGTACCAAAAATGATTCAAAATGTAAATTGGATCGTGCCTCATGTTGAATAACCACTTTTTAAACCCTAACAGTGACCAAAATTGCCATTTTTACAGAGTTTTGCTTACTCAAAAGCTTCATTTTTGACCAATTTCAGGCACAGAAATGACTTTAAACACACCTATTTTAGTTGAAAAAGTCATAATTCACATCCAACAGTCATTTACAGTCAAAAAATTACATGTTAAAATTTCATCCATATTGACCATATTGGGAACGTTCGACAGGTCCGGAGTCATCGTTTTTCATCCGAAAATGGATTTTTTGGACTGTACCAAAAATTATTCATAATGTAAATTGGATCGTGCCTCATGTTGAATAACCACTTTTTAAGCCCTCACAGTGACCAAAATTGCCATTTTTACAGAGTTTTTCTTACTCAAAAGCTTCATTTTTGACCAATTTCAGGCACAGAAATTACTTTCAACACATTTATTTTAGTTGAAAAAGTCATAATTTACATCCAACAGTCATTTACAGTCAAAAAATTAAATGTTAAAATTTCATCCATATTGACCATTTTGGGAACGTTCGACAGGTCCGGAGTCATCGTTTTTCATCCGAAAATTGATTTTTTGGACTGTACCAAAAATGATTTACAATGTAAATTGGATCATGCCTCATGTTGAATAACCACTTTTGAAGCCCTCACAGTGACCAAAATTGCCATTTTTACAGAGTTTTGCTTACTCAAAAGCTTCATTTTTGACCAATTTCAGGCACAGAAATGACTTTCAACACATTTATTTTAGTTGAAAAAGTCATAATTCACATCCAACAGTCATTTACAGTAAAAAAATTTAACGTTAAAATTTCATCCATATTGACCATTTTGGGAACGTTCGACAGGTCCGGAGTCATCGTTTTTCATCCGAAAATGGATTTTTTGGACTGTACCAAAAATGATTCATAATGTAAATTGGATCGTGCCTCATGTTGAATAACCACTTTTTAAGCCCTAACAGTGACCAAAATTGCCATTTTTACAGAGTTTTGCTTACTCAAAAGCTTCAATTGTGACCAATTTCAGGCACAGAAATGACTTTAAACACACTTATTTAAGTTGAAAAAGTCATAATTCACATCCAACAGTCATTTACAGTCAAAAAAGTTAAATGTTAAAATTTCATCGATATTGACCATTTTGGGAACGTTCCACAGGTCCGGAGTCATCGTTTTTCATCCGAAAATTGATTTTTTGGACTGTACCAAAAATGATTCAAAATGTAAATTGGATCGTGCCTCATGTTGAATAACCACTTTTTAAGCCCTCACAGTGACCAAAATTGCAATTTTTACAGAGTTTTGCTTACTCAAAAGCTTCAATTGTGACCAATTTCAGGCACAGAAATGACTTTAAACACACTTATTTAAGTTGAAAAAGTCATAATTCACATCCAACAGTCATTTACAGTCAAAAAAGTTAAATGTTAAAATTTCATCGATATTGACCATTTTGGGAACGTTCCACAGGTCCGGAGTCATCGTTTTTCATCCGAAAATTGATTTTTTGGACTGTACCAAAAATGATTCAAAATGTAAATTGGATCGTGCCTCATGTTGAATAACCACTTTTTAAGCCCTCACAGTGACCAAAATTGCAATTTTTACAGAGTTTTGCTTACTCAAAAGCTTCATTTTTGACCAATTTCAGGCACAGAAATGACTTTAAACACACTTATTTTAGTTGAAAAAGTCATAATTCACATCCAACAGTCATTTACAGTAAAAAAAATAAATGTTAAAATTTCATCCATATTGACCATTTTGGGAACGTTCGACAGGTCCGGAGTCATCGTTTTTCATCCGAAAATGGATTTTTTGGACTGTACCAAAAATGATTCAAAATGTAAATTGGATCGTGCCTCATGTTGAATAACCACTTTTTAAGCCCTCACAGTGACCAAAATTGCAATTTTTACAGAGTTTTGCTTACTCAAAAGCTTCATTTTTGACCAATTTCAGGCACAGAAATGACTTTAAACACACTTATTTTAGTTGAAAAAGTCATAATTCACATCCAAGAGTCATTTACAGTCAAAAAATTAAATGTTAAAATTTCATCCATATTGACCATTTTGGGAACGTTCGACAGGTCCGGAGTCATCGTTTTTCATCCGAAAATGGATTTTTTGGACTGTACCAAAAATGATTCATAATGTAAATTGGATCGTGCCTCATGTTGAATATTCACTTTTTAAGCCCTCACAGTGACCAAAATTGCCATTTTTACAGAGTTTTGCTTACTCAAAAGCTTCATTTTTGACCAATTTCAGGCACAGAAATGACTTTAAACACATTTATTTTAGTTGAAAAAGTAATAATTCACATCCAACAGTCATTTACAGTCAAAAAATTAAATGTTAAAATTTCATCCATATTGACCTTTTTGGGAATGTTCGACAGGTTCGGAGTCATCGTTTTTCATCCGAAAATTGATTTTTTGGACTGTACCAAAAATGATTCAAAATGTAAATTGGATCGTGCCTCATGTTGAATAACCACTTTTTAAACCCTCACAGTGACCAAAATTGCCATTTTTACAGTTTTGCTTACTCAAAAGCTTCATTTTTGACCAATTTCAGGCACAGAAATGACTTTAAACACACTTATTTTAGTTGAAAAAGTCATAATTCACATCCAACAGTTATTTACAGTCAAAAAAATAAATGTTAAAATTTCATCCATATTGACCATTTTGGGAACGTTCGACAGGTCCGGAGTCATCGTTTTTCATCCGGAAATGGATTTTTTGGACTGTACCAAAAATGATTCATAATGTAAATTGGATCGTGCCTCATGTTGAATAACCACTTTTTAAGCCCTCACAGTGACCAAAATTGCCATTTTTACAGAGTTTTTCTTACTCAAAAGCTTCATTTTTGACCAATTTCAGGCACAGAAATTACTTTAAACACATTTATTTTAGTTGAAAAAGTCATAATTCACATCCAACAGTCATTTACAGTCAAAAAATTAAATGTTAAAATTTCATCCATATTGACCATTTTGGGAACGTTCGACAGGTCCGGAGTCATCGTTTTTCATCCGAAAATTGATTTTTTTGGACTGTACCAAAAATGATTCATAATGTAAATTGGATCGTGCCTCATGTTGAATAACCACTTTTTAAGCCCTCACAGTGACCAAAATTGCTATTTTTACAGAGTTTTGCTTACTCAAAAGCTTCATTTTTGACCAATTTAAGGCACAGAAATGACTTTCAACACATTTATTTTAGTTGAAAAAGACATAATTCACATCCAACAGTCATTTACAGTCAAAAAATTAAATGTTAAAATTTCATCCATATTGACCATTTTGGGAACGTTCGACAGGTCCGGAGTCATCGTTTTTCATCCGAAAATGGATTTTTTGGACTGTACCAAAAATGATTCATAATGTAAATTGGATCGTGCCTCATGTTGAATAACCACTTTTTAAGCCCTCACAGTGACCAAAATTGCCATTTTTACAGAGTTTTGCTTACTCAAAAGCTTCATTTTTGACCAATTTCAGGCACAGAAACGACTTTAAACACATTTATTTTAGTTGAAAAAGTCATAATTCACATCCAACAGTCATTTACAGTCAAAAAATTAAATGTTAAAATTTCATCCATATTGACCATTTTGGGAACGTTCGACAGGTCCGGAGTCATCGTTTTTCATCCGGAAATGGATTTTTTGGACTGTACCAAAAATGATTCATAATGTAAATTGGATCGTGCCTCATGTTGAATAACCACTTTTTAAGCCCTCACAGTGACCAAAATTGCCATTTTTACAGAGTTTTTCTTACTCAAAAGCTTCATTTTTGACCAATTTCAGGCACAGAAATTACTTTAAACACATTTATTTTAGTTGAAAAAGTCATAATTCACATCCAACAGTCATTTACAGTCAAAAAATTAAATGTTAAAATTTCATCCATATTGACCATTTTGGGAACGTTTGACAGGTCCGGAGTCATCGTTTTTCATCCGAAAATTGATTTTTTTGGACTGTACCAAAAATGATTCATAATGTAAATTGGATCGTGCCTCATGTTGAATAACCACTTTTTAAGCCCTCACAGTGACCAAAATTGCTATTTTTACAGAGTTTTGCTTACTCAAAAGCTTCATTTTTGACCAATTTAAGGCTCAGAAATGACTTTCAACACATTTATTTTAGTTGAAAAAGTGATAATTCACATCCAACAGTCATTTACAGTCAAAAAATTAAATGTTAAAATTTCATCCATATTGACCATTTTGGGAACGTTCGACAGGTCCAGAGTCATCCTTTTTCATCCGAAAATGGATTTTTTGGACTGTACCAAAAATGATTCATAATGTAAATTGGATCGTGCCTCATGTTGAATAACCACTTTTTAAGCCCTCACAGTGACCAAAATTGCCATTTTTACAGAGTTTTGCTTACTCAAAAGCTTCATTTTTGACCAATTTCAGGCACAGAAATGACTTTAAACACATTTATTTTAGTTGAAAAAGTCATAATTCACATCCAACAGTCATTTACAGTCAAAAAATTAAATGTTAAAATTTCATCCATATTGACCATTTTGGGAACGATCGACAGGTCCGGAGTCATCGTTTTTCATCCGAAAATTGATTTTTTGGACTGTACCAAAAATGATTCAAAATGTAAATTGGATCGTGCCTCATGTTGAATAAACACTTTTTAAACCCTCACAGTGACCAAAATTGCCATTTTTACAGAGTTTTGCTTACTCAAAAGCTTCAATTTTGACCAATTTCAGGCACAGAAATGACTTTAAACACACCTATTTTAGTTGAAAAAGTCATAATTCACATCCAACAGTCATTTACAGTCAAAAAATTACATGTTAAAATTTCATCCATATTGACCATTTTTGGAACGATCGACAGGTCCGGAGTCATCGTTTTTCATCCGAAAATGGATTTTTTGGACTGTACCAAAAATGATTCAAAATGTAAATTGGATCGTGCCTCATGTTGAATAACCACTTTTTAAACCCTAACAGTGACCAAAATTGCCATTTTTACAGAGTTTTGCTTACTCAAAAGCTTCAATTTTGACCAATTTCAGGCACAGAAATGACTTTAAACACACTTATTTTAGTTGAAAAAGTCATAATTCACATCCAAGAGACATTTACAGTCAAAAAATTAAATGTTAAAATTTCATTCATATTGACCATTTTGGGAACGTTCGACAGGTCCGGAGTCATCGTTTTTCATCCGAAAATTGATTTTTTGGACTGTACCAAAAATGATTCAAAATGTAAATTGGATCGTGCCTCATGTTGAATAAACACTTTTTAAACCCTCACAGTGACCAAAATTGCCATTTTTACAGAGTTTTGCTTACTCAAAAGCTTCAATTTTGACCAATTTCAGGCACAGAAATGACTTTAAACACACCTATTTTAGTTGAAAAAGTCATAATTCACATCCAACAGTCATTTACAGTCAAAAAATTACATGTTAAAATTTCATCCATATTGACCATTTTGGGAACGTTCGACAGGTCCGGAGTCAACGTTTTTCATCCGAAAATGGATTTTTTGGACTGTACCAAAAATGATTCATAATGTAAATTGGATCGTGCCTCATGTTGAATAACCACTTTTTAAGCCCTCACAGTGACCAAAATTGCCATGTTTACAGAGTTTTGCTTACTCAAAAGCTTCATTTTTGACCAATTTCAGGCACAGAAATGACTTTCAACACATTTATTTTAGTTGAAAAAGTCATAATTCACATCCAACAGTCATTTACAGTCAAAAAATTAAATGTTAAAATTTCATCCATATTGACCTTTTTGGGAATGTTCGACAGGTTCGGAGTCATCGTTTTTCATCCGAAAATTGAGTTTTTTGGACTGTATCAAAAATGATTCAAAATGTAAATTGGATCGTGCCTCATGTTGAATAACCACTTTTTAAACCCTCACAGTGACCAAAATTGCCATTTTTACAGAGTTTTGCTTACTCAAAAGCTTCATTTTTGACCAATTTCAGGCACAGAAATTACTTTAAACACATTTATTTTAGTTGAAAAAGTCATAATTCACATCCAACAGTCATTTACAGTCAAAAAATTAAATGTTAAAATTTCATCCATATTGACCATTTTGGGAACGTTCGACAGGTCCGGAGTCATCGTTTTTCATCCGAAAATTGATTTTTTGGACTGTACCAAAAATGATTCATAATGTAAATTGGATCGTGCCTCATGTTGAATAACCACTTTTTAAGCCCTCACAGTGACCAAAATTGCTATTTTTACAGAGTTTTGCTTACTCAAAAGCTTCATTTTTGACCAATTTCAGGCACAGAAATGACTTTAAACACACCTATTTTTGTTGAAAAAGTGATAATTCACATCCAACAGTCATTTACAGTCAAAAAATTAAATGTTAAAATTTCATCCATATTGACCATTTTGGGAATGTTCGACAGGTCCGGAGTCATCGTTTTTCATCCGAAAATGGATTTTTTGGACTGTACCAAAAATGATTCATAATGTAAATTGGATCGTGCCTCATGTTGAATAACCACTTTTTAAGCCCTCACAGTGACCAAAATTGCCATTTTTACAGAGTTTTGCTTACTCCAAAGCTTCATTTTTGACCAATTTCAGGCACAGAAATGACTTTCAACACATTTATTTTAGTTGAAAAAGTGATAATTCACATCCAACAGTCATTTACAGTCAAAAAATTAAATGTTAAAATTTCATCCATATTGACCATTTTGGGAAAGTTCGACAGGTCCGGAGTCATCGTTTTTCATCCGAAAATGGATTTTTTGGACTGTACCAAAAATGATTCATAATGTAAATTGGATCGTGCCTCATGTTGAATAACCACTTTTTAAGCCCTCACAGTGACCAAAATTGCCATTTTTACAGAGTTTTGCTTACTCAAAAGCTTCATTTTTGACCAATTCCAGGCACAGAAATGACTTTAAACACATTTATTTTAGTTGAAAAAGTCACAATTCACATCCAACAGTCATTTACAGACAAAAAATTAAATGTTAAAATTTCATCCATATTGACCATTTTGGGAACGATCGACATGTCCGGAGTCATCGTTTTTCATCCGAAAATTGATTTTTTGGACTGTACCAAAAATGATTCAAAATGTAAATTGGATCGTGCCTCATGTTGAATAACCACTTTTTAAACCCTAACAGTGACCAAAATTGCCATTTTTACAGAGTTTTGCTTATTCAAAAGCTTCAATTGTGACCAATTTCAGGCACAGAAATGACTTTAAACACACTTATTTAAGTTGAAAAAGTCATAATTCACATCCAACAGTCATTTACAGTCAAAAAATTAAATGTTAAAATTTCATCCATATTGACCATTTTGGGAACGTTCGACAGGTCAGGAGTCATCGTTTTTCATCCGAAAATTGATTTTTTGGACTGTACCAAAAATGATTCATAATGTAAATTGGATCGTGCCTCATGTTGAATAACCACTTTTTAAGCCCTCACAGTGACCAAAATTGCCATTTTTACAGAGTTTTGCTTACTCAAAAGCTTCATTTTTGACCAATTTCAGGCACAGAAATGACTTTCAACACATTTATTTTAGTTGAAAAAGTGATAATTCACATCCAACAGTCATTTACAGTCAAAAAAATTAAATGTTAAAATTTCATCCATATTGACCATTTTGGGAACGTTCGACAGGTCCGGAGTCATCGTTTTTCATCCGAAAATTGATTTTTTGGACTGTACCAAAAATGATTCAAAATGTAAATTGGATCGTGCCTCATGTTGAATAACCACTTTTTAAACCCTAACAGTGACCAAAATTGCCATTTTTACAGAGTTTTGCTTACTCAAAAGCTTCAATTGTGACCAATTTCAGGCACAGAAATGACTTTAAACACACTTATTTAAGTTGAAAAAGTCATAATTCACATCCAACAGTCATTTACAGTCAAAAAAGTTAAATGTTAAAATTTCATCCATATTGACCATTTTGGGAAAGTTCGACAGGTCCGGAGTCATCGTTTTTCATCCGAAAATGGATTTTTTGGACTGTACCAAAAATGATTCATAATGTAAATTGGATCGTGCCTCATGTTGAATAACCACTTTTTAAGCCCTCACAGTGACCAAAATTGCCATTTTTACAGAGTTTTGCTTACTCAAAAGCTTCATTTTTGACCAATTCCAGGCACAGAAATGACTTTAAACACATTTATTTTAGTTGAAAAAGTCACAATTCACATCCAACAGTCATTTACAGACAAAAAATTAAATGTTAAAATTTCATCCATATTGACCATTTTGGGAACGATCGACATGTCCGGAGTCATCGTTTTTCATCCGAAAATTGATTTTTTGGACTGTACCAAAAATGATTCAAAATGTAAATTGGATCGTGCCTCATGTTGAATAACCACTTTTTAAACCCTAACAGTGACCAAAATTGCCATTTTTACAGAGTTTTGCTTATTCAAAAGCTTCAATTGTGACCAATTTCAGGCACAGAAATGACTTTAAACACACTTATTTAAGTTGAAAAAGTCATAATTCACATCCAACAGTCATTTACAGTCAAAAAATTAAATGTTAAAATTTCATCCATATTGACCATTTTGGGAACGTTCGACAGGTCAGGAGTCATCGTTTTTCATCCGAAAATTGATTTTTTGGACTGTACCAAAAATGATTCATAATGTAAATTGGATCGTGCCTCATGTTGAATAACCACTTTTTAAGCCCTCACAGTGACCAAAATTGCCATTTTTACAGAGTTTTGCTTACTCAAAAGCTTCATTTTTGACCAATTTCAGGCACAGAAATGACTTTCAACACATTTATTTTAGTTGAAAAAGTGATAATTCACATCCAACAGTCATTTACAGTCAAAAAAATTAAATGTTAAAATTTCATCCATATTGACCATTTTGGGAACGTTCGACAGGTCCGGAGTCATCGTTTTTCATCCGAAAATTGATTTTTTGGACTGTACCAAAAATGATTCAAAATGTAAATTGGATCGTGCCTCATGTTGAATAACCACTTTTTAAACCCTAACAGTGACCAAAATTGCCATTTTTACAGAGTTTTGCTTACTCAAAAGCTTCAATTGTGACCAATTTCAGGCACAGAAATGACTTTAAACACACTTATTTAAGTTGAAAAAGTCATAATTCACATCCAACAGTCATTTACAGTCAAAAAAGTTAAATGTTAAAATTGTATCCATATTGACCATTTTGGGAACGTTCGACAGGTCCGGAGTCATCGTTTTTCATCCGAAAATTGATTTTTTTGGACTGTACCAAAAATGATTCATAATGTAAATTGGATCGTGCCTCATGTTGAATAACCACTTTTTAAGGCCTCACAGTGACCAAAATTGCCATTTTTACAGAGTTTTGCTTACTCCAAAGCTTCATTTTTGACCAATTTCAGGCACAGAAATGACTTTCAACACATTTATTTTAGTTGAAAAAGTCATAATTTACATCCAACAGTCATTTACAGTCAAAAAATTAAATGTTAAAATTTCATCCATATTGACCATTTTGGGAACGTTCGACAGGTCCGGAGTCATCGTTTTTCATCCGAAAATTGATTTTTTGGACTGTACCAAAAATGATTTACAATGTAAATTGGATCATGCCTCATGTTGAATAACCACTTTTGAAGCCCTCGCAGTGACCAAAATTGCCATTTTTACAGAGTTTTGCTTACTCAAAAGCTTCATTTTTGACCAATTTCAGGCACAGAAATGACTTTCAACACATTTATTTTAGTTGAAAAAGTCATAATTCACATCCAACAGTCATTTACAGTAAAAAAATTTAACGTTAAAATTTCATCCATATTGACCATTTTGGGAACGTTCGACAGGTCCGGAGTCATCGTTTTTCATCCGAAAATGGATTTTTTGGACTGTACCAAAAATGATTCATAATGTAAATTGGATCGTGCCTCATGTTGAATAACCACTTTTTAAGCCCTAACAGTGACCAAAATTGCCATTTTTACAGAGTTTTGCTTACTCAAAAGCTTCAATTGTGACCAATTTCAGGCACAGAAATGACTTTAAACACACTTAATTTAGTTGAAAAAGTCATAATTCACATCCAACCGTCATTTACAGTCAAAAAATTAAATGTTAAAATTTCATCCATTTTGACCATTTTGGGAACGTTCGACAGGTCCGGAGTCATCGTTTTTCATCCGAAAATTGATTTTTTGGACTGTACCAAAAATGATTCAAAATGTAAATTGGATCGTGCCTCATGTTGAATAACCACTTTTTAAACCCTAACAGTGACCAAAATTGCCATTTTTACAGAGTTTTGCTTACTCAAAAGCTTCAATTGTGACCAATTTCAGGCACAGAAATGACTTTAAACACACTTATTTAAGTTGAAAAAGTCATAATTCACATCCAACAGTCATTTACAGTCAAAAAAGTTAAATGTTAAAATTTCATCGATATTGACCATTTTGGGAACGTTCCACAGGTCCGGAGTCATCGTTTTTCATCCGAAAATTGATTTTTTGGACTGTACCAAAAATGATTCAAAATGTAAATTGGATCGTGCCTCATGTTGAATAACCACTTTTTAAGCCCTCACAGTGACCAAAATTGCAATTTTTACAGAGTTTTGCTTACTCAAAAGCTTCAATTTTGACCAGATTCAGGCACAGAAATGACTTTAAACACACTTATTTTAGTTGAAAAAGTCATAATTCACATCCAAGAGTCATTTACAGTCAAAAAATTAAATGTTAAAATTTCATCCATATTGACCATTTTGGGAACGTTCGACAGGTCAGGAGTCATCGTTTTTCATCCGAAAATTGATTTTTTGGACTGTACCAAAAATGATTCATAATGTAAATTGGATCGTGCCTCATGTTGAATAACCACTTTTTAAGCCCTCACAGTGACCAAAATTGCCATTTTTACAGAGTTTTGCTTACTCAAAAGCTTCATTTTTGACCAATTTCAGGCACAGAAATGACTTTCAACACATTTATTTTAGTTGAAAAAGTGATAATTCACATCCAACAGTCATTTACAGTCAAAAAAATTAAATGTTAAAATTTCATCCATATTGACCATTTTGGGAACGTTCGACAGGTCCGGAGTCATCGTTTTTCATCCGAAAATTGATTTTTTGGACTGTACCAAAAATGATTCAAAATGTAAATTGGATCGTGCCTCATGTTGAATAACCACTTTTTAAACCCTAACAGTGACCAAAATTGCCATTTTTACAGAGTTTTGCTTACTCAAAAGCTTCAATTGTGACCAATTTCAGGCACAGAAATGACTTTAAACACACTTATTTAAGTTGAAAAAGTCATAATTCACATCCAACAGTCATTTACAGTCAAAAAAGTTAAATGTTAAAATTTTATCCATATTGACCATTTTGGGAACGTTCGACAGGTCCGGAGTCATCGTTTTTCATCCGAAAATTGATTTTTTTGGACTGTACCAAAAATCATTCATAATGTAAATTGGATCGTGCCTCATGTTGAATAACCACTTTTTAAGCCCTCACAGTGACCAAAATTGCCATTTTTACAGAGTTTTGCTTACTCCAAAGCTTCATTTTTGACCAATTTCAGGCACAGAAATGACTTTCAACACATTTATTTTAGTTGAAAAAGTGATAATTCACATCCAACAGTCATTTACAGTCAAAAAATTAAATGTTAAAATTTCATCCATATTGACCATTTTGGGAAAGTTCGACAGGTCCGGAGTCATCGTTTTTCATCCGAAAATGGATTTTTTGGACTGTACCAAAAATGATTCATAATGTAAATTGGATCGTGCCTCATGTTGAATAACCACTTTTTAAGCCCTCACAGTGACCAAAATTGCCATTTTTACAGAGTTTTGCTTACTCAAAAGCTTCATTTTTGACCAATTCCAGGCACAGAAATGACTTTAAACACATTTATTTTAGTTGAAAAAGTCACAATTCACATCCAACAGTCATTTACAGACAAAAAATTAAATGTTAAAATTTCATCCATATTGACCATTTTGGGAACGATCGACATGTCCGGAGTCATCGTTTTTCATCCGAAAATTGATTTTTTGGACTGTACCAAAAATGATTCAAAATGTAAATTGGATCGTGCCTCATGTTGAATAACCACTTTTTAAACCCTAACAGTGACCAAAATTGCCATTTTTACAGAGTTTTGCTTATTCAAAAGCTTCAATTGTGACCAATTTCAGGCACAGAAATGACTTTAAACACACTTATTTAAGTTGAAAAAGTCATAATTCACATCCAACAGTCATTTACAGTCAAAAAATTAAATGTTAAAATTTCATCCATATTGACCATTTTGGGAACGTTCGACAGGTCAGGAGTCATCGTTTTTCATCCGAAAATTGATTTTTTGGACTGTACCAAAAATGATTCATAATGTAAATTGGATCGTGCCTCATGTTGAATAACCACTTTTTAAGCCCTCACAGTGACCAAAATTGCCATTTTTACAGAGTTTTGCTTACTCAAAAGCTTCATTTTTGACCAATTTCAGGCACAGAAATGACTTTCAACACATTTATTTTAGTTGAAAAAGTGATAACTCACATCCAACAGTCATTTACAGTCAAAAAAATTAAATGTTAAAATTTCATCCATATTGACCATTTTGGGAACGTTCGACAGGTCCGGAGTTATCGTTTTTCATCCGAAAATTGATTTTTTGGACTGTACCAAAAATGATTCAAAATGTAAATTGGATCGTGCCTCATGTTGAATAACCACTTTTTAAACCCTAACAGTGACCAAAATTGCCATTTTTACAGAGTTTTGCTTACTCAAAAGCTTCAATTGTGACCAATTTCAGGCACAGAAATGACTTTAAACACACTTATTTAAGTTGAAAAAGTCATAATTCACATCCAACAGTCATTTACAGTCAAAAAAGTTAAATGTTAAAATTGTATCCATATTGACCATTTTGGGAACGTTCGACAGGTCCGGAGTCATCGTTTTTCATCCGAAAATTGATTTTTTTGGACTGTACCAAAAATGATTCATAATGTAAATTGGATCGTGCCTCATGTTGAATAACCACTTTTTAAGGCCTCACAGTGACCAAAATTGCCATTTTTACAGAGTTTTGCTTACTCCAAAGCTTCATTTTTGACCAATTTCAGGCACAGAAATGACTTTCAACACATTTATTTTAGTTGAAAAAGTCATAATTTACATCCAACAGTCATTTACAGTCAAAAAATTAAATGTTAAAATTTCATCCATATTGACCATTTTGGGAACGTTCGACAGGTCCGGAGTCATCGTTTTTCATCCGAAAATTGATTTTTTGGACTGTACCAAAAATGATTTACAATGTAAATTGGATCATGCCTCATGTTGAATAACCACTTTTGAAGCCCTCACAGTGACCAAAATTGCCATTTTTACAGAGTTTTGCTTACTCAAAAGCTTCATTTTTGACCAATTTCAGGCACAGAAATGACTTTCAACACATTTATTTTAGTTGAAAAAGTCATAATTCACATCCAACAGTCATTTACAGTAAAAAAATTTAACGTTAAAATTTCATCCATATTGACCATTTTGGGAACGTTCGACAGGTCCGGAGTCATCGTTTTTCATCCGAAAATGGATTTTTTGGACTGTACCAAAAATGATTCATAATGTAAATTGGATCGTGCCTCATGTTGAATAACCACTTTTTAAGCCCTAACAGTGACCAAAATTGCCATTTTTACAGAGTTTTGCTTACTCAAAAGCTTCAATTGTGACCAATTTCAGGCACAGAAATGACTTTAAACACACTTAATTTAGTTGAAAAAGTCATAATTCACATCCAACAGTCATTTACAGTCAAAAAATTAAATGTTAAAATTTCATCCATTTTGACCATTTTGGGAACGTTCGACAGGTCCGGAGTCATCGTTTTTCATCCGAAAATTGATTTTTTGGACTGTACCAAAAATGATTCAAAATGTAAATTGGATCGTGCCTCATGTTGAATAACCACTTTTTAAACCCTAACAGTGACCAAAATTGCCATTTTTACAGAGTTTTGCTTACTCAAAAGCTTCAATTGTGACCAATTTCAGGCACAGAAATGACTTTAAACACACTTATTTAAGTTGAAAAAGTCATAATTCACATCCAACAGTCATTTACAGTCAAAAAAGTTAAATGTTAAAATTTCATCGATATTGACCATTTTGGGAACGTTCCACAGGTCCGGAGTCATCGTTTTTCATCCGAAAATTGATTTTTTGGACTGTACCAAAAATGATTCAAAATGTAAATTGGATCGTGCCTCATGTTGAATAACCACTTTTTAAGCCCTCACAGTGACCAAAATTGCAATTTTTACAGAGTTTTGCTTACTCAAAAGCTTCATTTTTGACCAATTTCAGGCACAGAAATGACTTTAAACACACTTATTTTAGTTGAAAAAGTCATAATTCACATCCAACAGTCATTTACAGTAAAAAAAATAAATGTTAAAATTTCATCCATATTGACCATTTTGGGAACGTTCGACAGGTCCGGAGTCATCGTTTTTCATCCGAAAATGGATTTTTTGGACTGTACCAAAAATGATTCATAATGTAAATTGGATCGTGCCTCATGTTGAATAACCACTTTTTAAGCCCTCACAGTGACCAAAATTGCCATTTTTACAGAGTTTTTCTTACTCAAAAGCTTCAATTTTGACCAGATTCAGGCACAGAAATGACTTTAAACACACTTATTTTAGTTGAAAAAGTCATAATTCACATCCAAGAGTCATTTACAGTCAAAAAATTAAATGTTAAAATTTCATCCATATTGACCATTTTGGGAACGTTCGACAGGTCCGGAGTCATCGTTTTTCATCCGAAAATGGATTTTTTGGACTGTACCAAAAATGATTCATAATGTAAATTGGATCGTGCCTCATGTTGAATATTCACTTTTTAAGCCCTCACAGTGACCAAAATTGCCATTTTTACAGAGTTTTGCTTACTCAAAAGCTTCATTTTTGACCAATTTCAGGCACAGAAATGACTTTAAACACATTTATTTTAGTTGAAAAAGTAATAATTCACATCCAACAGTCATTTACAGTCAAAAAATTAAATGTTAAAATTTCATCCATATTGACCTTTTTGGGAATGTTCGACAGGTTCGGAGTCATCGTTTTTCATCCGAAAATTGATTTTTTGGACTGTACCAAAAATGATTCAAAATGTAAATTGGATCGTGCCTCATGTTGAATAACCACTTTTTAAACCCTCACAGTGACCAAAATTGCCATTTTTACAGTTTTGCTTACTCAAAAGCTTCATTTTTGACCAATTTCAGGCACAGAAATGACTTTAAACACACTTATTTTAGTTGAAAAAGTCATAATTCACATCCAACAGTTATTTACAGTCAAAAAAATAAATGTTAAAATTTCATCCATATTGACCATTTTGGGAACGTTCGACAGGTCCGGAGTCATCGTTTTTCATCCGGAAATGGATTTTTTGGACTGTACCAAAAATGATTCATAATGTAAATTGGATCGTGCCTCATGTTGAATAACCACTTTTTAAGCCCTCACAGTGACCAAAATTGCCATTTTTACAGAGTTTTGCTTACTCAAAAGCTTCAATTTTGACCAATTTCAGGCACAGAAATTACTTTAAACACACCTATTTTAGTTGAAAAAGTCATAATTCACATCCAACAGTCATTTACAGTCAAAAAATTACATGTTAAAATTTCATCCATATTGACCATTTTGGGAACGATCGACAGGTCCGGAGTCATCGTTTTTCATCCGAAAATGGATTTTTTGGACTGTACCAAAAATGATTCAAAATGTAAATTGGATCGTGCCTCATGTTGAATAACCACTTTTTAAACCCTAACAGTGACCAAAATTGCCATTTTTACAGAGTTTTGCTTACTCAAAAGCTTCATTTTTGACCAATTTCAGGCACAGAAATGACTTTAAACACACCTATTTTAGTTGAAAAAGTCATAATTCACATCCAACAGTCATTTACAGTCAAAAAATTACATGTTAAAATTTCATCCATATTGACCATATTGGGAACGTTCGACAGGTCCGGAGTCATCGTTTTTCATCCGAAAATGGATTTTTTGGACTGTACCAAAAATTATTCATAATGTAAATTGGATCGTGCCTCATGTTGAATAACCACTTTTTAAGCCCTCACAGTGACCAAAATTGCCATTTTTACAGAGTTTTTCTTACTCAAAAGCTTCATTTTTGACCAATTTCAGGCACAGAAATTACTTTCAACACATTTATTTTAGTTGAAAAAGTCATAATTTACATCCAACAGTCATTTACAGTCAAAAAATTAAATGTTAAAATTTCATCCATATTGACCATTTTGGGAACGTTCGACAGGTCCGGAGTCATCGTTTTTCATCCGAAAATTGATTTTTTGGACTGTACCAAAAATGATTTACAATGTAAATTGGATCATGCCTCATGTTGAATAACCACTTTTGAAGCCCTCACAGTGACCAAAATTGCCATTTTTACAGAGTTTTGCTTACTCAAAAGCTTCATTTTTGACCAATTTCAGGCACAGAAATGACTTTCAACACATTTATTTTAGTTGAAAAAGTCATAATTCACATCCAACAGTCATTTACAGTAAAAAAATTTAACGTTAAAATTTCATCCATATTGACCATTTTGGGAACGTTCGACAGGTCCGGAGTCATCGTTTTTCATCCGAAAATGGATTTTTTGGACTGTACCAAAAATGATTCATAATGTAAATTGGATCGTGCCTCATGTTGAATAACCACTTTTTAAGCCCTAACAGTGACCAAAATTGCCATTTTTACAGAGTTTTGCTTACTCAAAAGCTTCAATTGTGACCAATTTCAGGCACAGAAATGACTTTAAACACACTTATTTAAGTTGAAAAAGTCATAATTCACATCCAACAGTCATTTACAGTCAAAAAAGTTAAATGTTAAAATTTCATCGATATTGACCATTTTGGGAACGTTCCACAGGTCCGGAGTCATCGTTTTTCATCCGAAAATTGATTTTTTGGACTGTACCAAAAATGATTCAAAATGTAAATTGGATCGTGCCTCATGTTGAATAACCACTTTTTAAGCCCTCACAGTGACCAAAATTGCAATTTTTACAGAGTTTTGCTTACTCAAAAGCTTCATTTTTGACCAATTTCAGGCACAGAAATGACTTTAAACACACTTATTTTAGTTGAAAAAGTCATAATTCACATCCAACAGTCATTTACAGTAAAAAAAATAAATGTTAAAATTTCATCCATATAGACCATTTTGGGAACGTCCGACAGGTCCGGAGTCATCGTTTTTCATCCGAAAATGGATTTTTTGGACTGTACCAAAAATGATTCAAAATGTAAATTGGATCGTGCCTCATGTTGAATAACCACTTTTTAAGCCCTCACAGTGACCAAAATTGCAATTTTTACAGAGTTTTGCTTACTCAAAAGCTTCATTTTTGACCAATTTCAGGCACAGAAATGACTTTAAACACACTTATTTTAGTTGAAAAAGTCATAATTCACATCCAAGAGTCATTTACAGTCAAAAAATTAAATGTTAAAATTTCATCCATATTGACCATTTTGGGAACGTTCGACAGGTCCGGAGTCATCGTTTTTCATCCGAAAATGGATTTTTTGGACTGTACCAAAAATGATTCATAATGTAAATTGGATCGTGCCTCATGTTGAATATTCACTTTTTTAGCCCTCACAGTGACCAAAATTGCCATTTTTACAGAGTTTTGCTTACTCAAAAGCTTCATTTTTGACCAATTTCAGGCACAGAAATGACTTTAAACACATTTATTTTAGTTGAAAAAGTAATAATTCACATCCAACAGTCATTTACAGTCAAAAAATTAAATGTTAAAATTTCATCCATATTGACCTTTTTGGGAATGTTCGACAGGTTCGGAGTCATCGTTTTTCATCCGAAAATTGATTTTTTGGACTGTACCAAAAATGATTCAAAATGTAAATTGGATCGTGCCTCATGTTGAATAACCACTTTTTAAACCCTCACAGTGACCAAAATTGCCATTTTTACAGTTTTGCTTACTCAAAAGCTTCATTTTTGACCAATTTCAGGCACAGAAATGACTTTAAACACACTTATTTTAGTTGAAAAAGTCATAATTCACATCCAACAGTTATTTACAGTCAAAAAAATAAATGTTAAAATTTCATCCATATTGACCATTTTGGGAACGTTCGACAGGTCCGGAGTCATCGTTTTTCATCCGGAAATGGATTTTTTGGACTGTACCAAAAATGATTCATAATGTAAATTGGATCGTGCCTCATGTTGAATAACCACTTTTTAAGCCCTCACAGTGACCAAAATTGCCATTTTTACAGAGTTTTTCTTACTCAAAAGCTTCATTTTTGACCAATTTCAGGCACAGAAATTACTTTAAACACATTTATTTTAGTTGAAAAAGTCATAATTCACATCCAACAGTCATTTACAGTCAAAAAATTAAATGTTAAAATTTCATCCATATTGACCATTTTGGGAACGTTCGACAGGTCCGGAGTCATCGTTTTTCATCCGAAAATTGATTTTTTTGGACTGTACCAAAAATGATTCATAATGTAAATTGGATCGTGCCTCATGTTGAATAACCACTTTTTAAGCCCTCACAGTGACCAAAATTGCTATTTTTACAGAGTTTTGCTTACTCAAAAGCTTCATTTTTGACCAATTTAAGGCACAGAAATGACTTTCAACACATTTATTTTAGTTGAAAAAGACATAATTCACATCCAACAGTCATTTACAGTCAAAAAATTAAATGTTAAAATTTCATCCATATTGACCATTTTGGGAACGTTCGACAGGTCCGGAGTCATCGTTTTTCATCCGAAAATGGATTTTTTGGACTGTACCAAAAATGATTCATAATGTAAATTGGATCGTGCCTCATGTTGAATAACCACTTTTTAAGCCCTCACAGTGACCAAAATTGCCATTTTTACAGAGTTTTGCTTACTCAAAAGCTTCATTTTTGACCAATTTCAGGCACAGAAACGACTTTAAACACATTTATTTTAGTTGAAAAAGTCATAATTCACATCCAACAGTCATTTACAGTCAAAAAATTAAATGTTAAAATTTCATCCATATTGACCATTTTGGGAACGATCGAAAGGTCCGGAGTCATCGTTTTTCATCCGAAAATTGATTTTTTGGACTGTACCAAAAATGATTCAAAATGTAAATTGGATCGTGCCTCATGTTGAATAAACACTTTTTAAACCCTCACAGTGACCAAAATTGCCATTTTTACAGAGTTTTGCTTACTCAAAAGCTTCAATTTTGACCAATTTCAGGCACAGAAATGACTTTAAACACACCTATTTTAGTTGAAAAAGTCATAATTCACATCCAACAGTCATTTACAGTCAAAAAATTACATGTTAAAATTTCATCCATATTGACCATTTTGGGAACGATCGACAGGTCCGGAGTCATCGTTTTTCATCCGAAAATGGATTTTTTGGACTGTACCAAAAATGATTCAAAATGTAAATTGGATCGTGCCTCATGTTGAATAACCACTTTTTAAACCCTAACAGTGACCAAAATTGCCATTTTTACAGAGTTTTGCTTACTCAAAAGCTTCATTTTTGACCAATTTCAGGCACAGAAATGACTTTAAACACACCTATTTTAGTTGAAAAAGTCATAATTCACATCCAACAGTCATTTACAGTCAAAAAATTACATGTTAAAATTTCATCCATATTGACCATATTGGGAACGTTCGACAGGTCCGGAGTCATCGTTTTTCATCCGAAAATGGATTTTTTGGACTGTACCAAAAATTATTCATAATGTAAATTGGATCGTGCCTCATGTTGAATAACCACTTTTTAAGCCCTCACAGTGACCAAAATTGCCATTTTTACAGAGTTTTTCTTACTCAAAAGCTTCATTTTTGACCAATTTCAGGCACAGAAATTACTTTAAACACATTTATTTTAGTTGAAAAAGTCATAATTCACATCCAACAGTCATTTACAGTCAAAAAATTAAATGTTAAAATTTCATCCATATTGACCATTTTGGGAACGTTCGACAGGTCCGGAGTCATCGTTTTTCATCCGAAAATAGATTTTTTGGACTGTACCAAAAATGATTCATAATGTAAATTGGATCGTGCCTCATGTTGAATAACCACTTTTTTAGCCCTCACAGTGACCAAAATTGCTATTTTTACAGAGTTTTGCTTACTCAAAAGCTTCATTTTTGACCAATTTCAGGCACAGAAATGACTTTCAACACATTTATTTTAGTTGAAAAAGTGATAATTCACATCCAACAGTCATTTACAGTCAAAAAATTAAATGTTAAAATTTCATCCATATTGACCATTTTGGGAATGTTCGACAGGTCCGGAGTCATCGTTTTTCATCCGAAAATGGATTTTTTGGACTGTACCAAAAATGATTCATAATGTAAATTGGATCGTGCCTCATGTTGAATAACCACTTTTTAAGCCCTCACAGTGACCAAAATTGCCATTTTTACAGAGTTTTGCTTACTCAAAAGCTTCATTTTTGACCAATTTCAGGCACAGAAATGACTTTAAACACACTTATTTTAGTTGAAAAAGTCATAATTCACATCCAACAGTCATTTACAGTCAAAAAATTACATGTTAAAATTTCATCCATATTGACCATTTTGGGAACGTTCGACAGGTCCGGAGTCATCGTTTTTCATCAAAAAATTGATTTTTTGGACTGTACCAAAAATGATTCATAATGTAAATTGGATCGTGCCTCATGTTGAATAACCACTTTTTAAGACCTCACAGTGACCAAAATTGCCATGTTTACAGAGTTTTGCTTACTCAAAAGCTTCATTTTTGACCAATTTCAGGCACAGAAATGACTTTAAACACATTTATTTTAGTTGAAAAAGTCATAATTCACATCCAACAGTCATTTACAGTCAAAAAATTAAATGTTAAAATTTCATCCATATTGACCATTTTGGGAACGTTCGACAGGTCCGGAGTCATCGTTTTTTATCCGAAAATGGATTTTTTGGACTGTACCAAAAATGATTCATAATGTAAATTGGATCGTGCCTCATGTTGAATATTCACTTTTTAAGCCCTCACAGTGACCAAAATTGCCATTTTTACAGAGTTTTGCTTACTCAAAAGCTTCATTTTTGACCAATTTCAGGCACAGAAATGACTTTAAACACATTTATTTTAGTTGAAAAAGTAATAATTCACATCCAACAGTCATTTACAGTCAAAAAATTAAATGTTAAAATTTCATCCATATTGACCTTTTTGGGAATGTTCGACAGGTTCGGAGTCATCGTTTTTCATCCGAAAATTGATTTTTTGGACTGTACCAAAAATGATTCAAAATGTAAATTGGATCGTGCCTCATGTTGAATAACCACTTTTTAAGCCCTCACAGTGACCAAAATTGCCATTTTTACAGAGTTTTGCTTACTCAAAAGCTTCAATTTTGACCAATTTCAGGCACAGAAATGACTTTAAACACACCTATTTTAGTTGAAAAAGTCATAATTCACATCCAACAGTCATTTACAGTCAAAAAATTACATGTTAAAATTTCATCCATATTGACCATTTTGGGAACGATCGACAGGTCCGGAGTCATCGTTTTTCATCCGAAAATGGATTTTTTGGACTGTACCAAAAATGATTCAAAATGTAAATTGGATCGTGCCTCATGTTGAATAACCACTTTTTAAACCCTAACAGTGACCAAAATTGCCATTTTTACAGAGTTTTGCTTACTCAAAAGCTTCATTTTTGACCAATTTCAGGCACAGAAATGACTTTAAACACACCTATTTTAGTTGAAAAAGTCATAATTCACATCCAACAGTCATTTACAGTCAAAAAATTACATGTTAAAATTTCATCCATATTGACCATATTGGGAACGTTCGACAGGTCCGGAGTCATCGTTTTTCATCCGAAAATGGATTTTTTGGACTGTACCAAAAATTATTCATAATGTAAATTGGATCGTGCCTCATGTTGAATAACCACTTTTTAAGCCCTCACAGTGACCAAAATTGCCATTTTTACAGAGTTTTTCTTACTCAAAAGCTTCATTTTTGACCAATTTCAGGCACAGAAATTACTTTCAACACATTTATTTTAGTTGAAAAAGTCATAATTTACATCCAACAGTCATTTACAGTCAAAAAATTAAATGTTAAAATTTCATCCATATTGACCATTTTGGGAACGTTCGACAGGTCCGGAGTCATCGTTTTTCATCCGAAAATTGATTTTTTGGACTGTACCAAAAATGATTTACAATGTAAATTGGATCATGCCTCATGTTGAATAACCACTTTTGAAGCCCTCACAGTGACCAAAATTGCCATTTTTACAGAGTTTTGCTTACTCAAAAGCTTCATTTTTGACCAATTTCAGGCACAGAAATGACTTTCAACACATTTATTTTAGTTGAAAAAGTCATAATTCACATCCAACAGTCATTTACAGTAAAAAAATTTAACGTTAAAATTTCATCCATATTGACCATTTTGGGAACGTTCGACAGGTCCGGAGTCATCGTTTTTCATCCGAAAATGGATTTTTTGGACTGTACCAAAAATGATTCATAATGTAAATTGGATCGTGCCTCATGTTGAATAACCACTTTTTAAGCCCTAACAGTGACCAAAATTGCCATTTTTACAGAGTTTTGCTTACTCAAAAGCTTCAATTGTGACCAATTTCAGGCACAGAAATGACTTTAAACACACTTATTTAAGTTGAAAAAGTCATAATTCACATCCAACAGTCATTTACAGTCAAAAAAGTTAAATGTTAAAATTTCATCGATATTGACCATTTTGGGAACGTTCCACAGGTCCGGAGTCATCGTTTTTCATCCGAAAATTGATTTTTTGGACTGTACCAAAAATGATTCAAAATGTAAATTGGATCGTGCCTCATGTTGAATAACCACTTTTTAAGCCCTCACAGTGACCAAAATTGCAATTTTTACAGAGTTTTGCTTACTCAAAAGCTTCATTTTTGACCAATTTCAGGCACAGAAATGACTTTAAACACACTTATTTTAGTTGAAAAAGTCATAATTCACATCCAACAGTCATTTACAGTAAAAAAAATAAATGTTAAAATTTCATCCATATAGACCATTTTGGGAACGTTCGACAGGTCCGGAGTCATCGTTTTTCATCCGAAAATGGATTTTTTGGACTGTACCAAAAATGATTCAAAATGTAAATTGGATCGTGCCTCATGTTGAATAACCACTTTTTAAGCCCTCACAGTGACCAAAATTGCAATTTTTACAGAGTTTTGCTTACTCAAAAGCTTCATTTTTGACCAATTTCAGGCACAGAAATGACTTTAAACACACTTATTTTAGTTGAAAAAGTCATAATTCACATCCAAGAGTCATTTACAGTCAAAAAATTAAATGTTAAAATTTCATCCATATTGACCATTTTGGGAACGTTCGACAGGTCCGGAGTCATCGTTTTTCATCCGAAAATGGATTTTTTGGACTGTACCAAAAATGATTCATAATGTAAATTGGATCGTGCCTCATGTTGAATATTCACTTTTTTAGCCCTCACAGTGACCAAAATTGCCATTTTTACAGAGTTTTGCTTACTCAAAAGCTTCATTTTTGACCAATTTCAGGCACAGAAATGACTTTAAACACATTTATTTTAGTTGAAAAAGTAATAATTCACATCCAACAGTCATTTACAGTCAAAAAATTAAATGTTAAAATTTCATCCATATTGACCTTTTTGGGAATGTTCGACAGGTTCGGAGTCATCGTTTTTCATCCGAAAATTGATTTTTTGGACTGTACCAAAAATGATTCAAAATGTAAATTGGATCGTGCCTCATGTTGAATAACCACTTTTTAAACCCTCACAGTGACCAAAATTGCCATTTTTACAGTTTTGCTTACTCAAAAGCTTCATTTTTGACCAATTTCAGGCACAGAAATTACTTTAAACACATTTATTTTAGTTGAAAAAGTCATAATTCACATCCAACAGTCATTTACAGTCAAAAAATTAAATGTTAAAATTTCATCCATATTGACCATTTTGGGAACGTTCGACAGGTCCGGAGTCATCGTTTTTCATCCGAAAATTGATTTTTTTGGACTGTACCAAAAATGATTCATAATGTAAATTGGATCGTGCCTCATGTTGAATAACCACTTTTTAAGCCCTCACAGTGACCAAAATTGCTATTTTTACAGAGTTTTGCTTACTCAAAAGCTTCATTTTTGACCAATTTAAGGCACAGAAATGACTTTCAACACATTTATTTTAGTTGAAAAAGACATAATTCACATCCAACAGTCATTTACAGTCAAAAAATTAAATGTTAAAATTTCATCCATATTGACCATTTTGGGAACGTTCGACAGGTCCGGAGTCATCGTTTTTCATCCGAAAATGGATTTTTTGGACTGTACCAAAAATGATTCATAATGTAAATTGGATCGTGCCTCATGTTGAATATTCACTTTTTTAGCCCTCACAGTGACCAAAATTGCCATTTTTACAGAGTTTTGCTTACTCAAAAGCTTCATTTTTGACCAATTTCAGGCACAGAAATGACTTTAAACACATTTATTTTAGTTGAAAAAGTAATAATTCACATCCAACAGTCATTTACAGTCAAAAAATTAAATGTTAAAATTTCATCCATATTGACCTTTTTGGGAATGTTCGACAGGTTCGGAGTCATCGTTTTTCATCCGAAAATTGATTTTTTGGACTGTACCAAAAATGATTCAAAATGTAAATTGGATCGTGCCTCATGTTGAATAACCACTTTTTAAACCCTCACAGTGACCAAAATTGCCATTTTTACAGTTTTGCTTACTCAAAAGCTTCATTTTTGACCAATTTCAGGCACAGAAATTACTTTAAACACATTTATTTTAGTTGAAAAAGTCATAATTCACATCCAACAGTCATTTACAGTCAAAAAATTAAATGTTAAAATTTCATCCATATTGACCATTTTGGGAACGTTCGACAGGTCCGGAGTCATCGTTTTTCATCCGAAAATTGATTTTTTTGGACTGTACCAAAAATGATTCATAATGTAAATTGGATCGTGCCTCATGTTGAATAACCACTTTTTAAGCCCTCACAGTGACCAAAATTGCTATTTTTACAGAGTTTTGCTTACTCAAAAGCTTCATTTTTGACCAATTTAAGGCACAGAAATGACTTTCAACACATTTATTTTAGTTGAAAAAGACATAATTCACATCCAACAGTCATTTACAGTCAAAAAATTAAATGTTAAAATTTCATCCATATTGACCATTTTGGGAACGTTCGACAGGTCCGGAGTCATCGTTTTTCATCCGAAAATGGATTTTTTGGACTGTACCAAAAATGATTCATAATGTAAATTGGATCGTGCCTCATGTTGAATAACCACTTTTTAAGCCCTCACAGTGACCAAAATTGCCATTTTTACAGAGTTTTGCTTACTCAAAAGCTTCATTTTTGACCAATTTCAGGCACAGAAACGACTTTAAACACATTTATTTTAGTTGAAAAAGTCATAATTCACATCCAACAGTCATTTACAGTCAAAAAATTAAATGTTAAAATTTCATCCATATTGACCATTTTGGGAACGATCGAAAGGTCCGGAGTCATCGTTTTTCATCCGAAAATTGATTTTTTGGACTGTACCAAAAATGATTCAAAATGTAAATTGGATCGTGCCTCATGTTGAATAAACACTTTTTAAACCCTCACAGTGACCAAAATTGCCATTTTTACAGAGTTTTGCTTACTCAAAAGCTTCAATTTTGACCAATTTCAGGCACAGAAATGACTTTAAACACACCTATTTTAGTTGAAAAAGTCATAATTCACATCCAACAGTCATTTACAGTCAAAAAATTACATGTTAAAATTTCATCCATATTGACCATTTTGGGAACGATCGACAGGTCCGGAGTCATCGTTTTTCATCCGAAAATGGATTTTTTGGACTGTACCAAAAATGATTCAAAATGTAAATTGGATCGTGCCTCATGTTGAATAACCACTTTTTAAACCCTAACAGTGACCAAAATTGCCATTTTTACAGAGTTTTGCTTACTCAAAAGCTTCATTTTTGACCAATTTCAGGCACAGAAATGACTTTAAACACACCTATTTTAGTTGAAAAAGTCATAATTCACATCCAACAGTCATTTACAGTCAAAAAATTACATGTTAAAATTTCATCCATATTGACCATATTGGGAACGTTCGACAGGTCCGGAGTCATCGTTTTTCATCCGAAAATGGATTTTTTGGACTGTACCAAAAATTATTCATAATGTAAATTGGATCGTGCCTCATGTTGAATAACCACTTTTTAAGCCCTCACAGTGACCAAAATTGCCATTTTTACAGAGTTTTTCTTACTCAAAAGCTTCATTTTTGACCAATTTCAGGCACAGAAATTACTTTAAACACATTTATTTTAGTTGAAAAAGTCATAATTCACATCCAACAGTCATTTACAGTCAAAAAATTAAATGTTAAAATTTCATCCATATTGACCATTTTGGGAACGTTCGACAGGTCCGGAGTCATCGTTTTTCATCCGAAAATAGATTTTTTGGACTGTACCAAAAATGATTCATAATGTAAATTGGATCGTGCCTCATGTTGAATAACCACTTTTTAAGCCCTCACAGTGACCAAAATTGCTATTTTTACAGAGTTTTGCTTACTCAAAAGCTTCATTTTTGACCAATTTCAGGCACAGAAATGACTTTCAACACATTTATTTTAGTTGAAAAAGTGATAATTCACATCCAACAGTCATTTACAGTCAAAAAATTAAATGTTAAAATTTCATCCATATTGACCATTTTGGGAATGTTCGACAGGTCCGGAGTCATCGTTTTTCATCCGAAAATGGATTTTTTGGACTGTACCAAAAATGATTCATAATGTAAATTGGATCGTGCCTCATGTTGAATAACCACTTTTTAAGCCCTCACAGTGACCAAAATTGCCATTTTTACAGAGTTTTGCTTACTCAAAAGCTTCATTTTTGACCAATTTCAGGCACAGAAATGACTTTAAACACACTTATTTTAGTTGAAAAAGTCATAATTCACATCCAACAGTCATTTACAGTCAAAAAATTACATGTTAAAATTTCATCCATATTGACCATTTTGGGAACGTTCGACAGGTCCGGAGTCATCGTTTTTCATCAAAAAATTGATTTTTTGGACTGTACCAAAAATGATTCATAATGTAAATTGGATCGTGCCTCATGTTGAATAACCACTTTTTAAGACCTCACAGTGACCAAAATTGCCATGTTTACAGAGTTTTGCTTACTCAAAAGCTTCATTTTTGACCAATTTCAGGCACAGAAATGACTTTAAACACATTTATTTTAGTTGAAAAAGTCATAATTCACATCCAACAGTCATTTACAGTCAAAAAATTAAATGTTAAAATTTCATCCATATTGACCATTTTGGGAACGTTCGACAGGTCCGGAGTCATCGTTTTTTATCCGAAAATGGATTTTTTGGACTGTACCAAAAATGATTCATAATGTAAATTGGATCGTGCCTCATGTTGAATATTCACTTTTTAAGCCCTCACAGTGACCAAAATTGCCATTTTTACAGAGTTTTGCTTACTCAAAAGCTTCATTTTTGACCAATTTCAGGCACAGAAATGACTTTAAACACATTTATTTTAGTTGAAAAAGTAATAATTCACATCCAACAGTCATTTACAGTCAAAAAATTAAATGTTAAAATTTCATCCATATTGACCTTTTTGGGAATGTTCGACAGGTTCGGAGTCATCGTTTTTCATCCGAAAATTGATTTTTTGGACTGTACCAAAAATGATTCAAAATGTAAATTGGATCGTGCCTCATGTTGAATAACCACTTTTTAAACCCTCACAGTGACCAAAATTGCCATTTTTACAGTTTTGCTTACTCAAAAGCTTCATTTTTGACCAATTTCAGGCACAGAAATGACTTTAAACACACTTATTTTAGTTGAAAAAGTCATAATTCACATCCAACAGTCATTTACAGTCAAAAAAATAAATGTTAAAATTTCATCCATATTGACCATTTTGGGAACGTTCGACAGGTCCGGAGTCATCGTTTTTTATCCGGAAATGGATTTTTTGGACTGTACCAAAAATGATTCATAATGTAAATTGGATCGTGCCTCATGTTGAATAACCACTTTTTAAGCCCTCACAGTGACCAAAATTGCCATTTTTACAGAGTTTTTCTTACTCAAAAGCTTCATTTTTGACCAATTTCAGGCACAGAAATTACTTTAAACACATTTATTTTAGTTGAAAAAGTCATAATTCACATCCAACAGTCATTTACAGTCAAAAAATTAAATGTTAAAATTTCATCCATATTGACCATTTTGGGAACGTTCGACAGGTCCGGAGTCATCGTTTTTCATCCGAAAATTGATTTTTTTGGACTGTACCAAAAATGATTCATAATGTAAATTGGATCGTGCCTCATGTTGAATAACCACTTTTTAAGCCCTCACAGTGACCAAAATTGCTATTTTTACAGAGTTTTGCTTACTCAAAAGCTTCATTTTTGACCAATTTCAGGCACAGAAATGACTTTAAACACATTTATTTTAGTTGAAAAAGTAATAATTCACATCCAACAGTCATTTACAGTCAAAAAATTAAATGTTAAAATTTCATCCATATTGACCTTTTTGGGAATGTTCGACAGGTTCGGAGTCATCGTTTTTCATCCGAAAATGGATTTTTTGGACTGTACCAAAAATGATTCAAAATGTAAATTGGATCGTGCCTCATGTTGAATAACCACTTTTTAAACCCTCACAGTGACCAAAATTGCCATTTTTACAGAGTTTTTCTTACTCAAAAGCTTCATTTTTGACCAATTTCAGGCACAGAAATTACTTTAAACACATTTATTTTAGTTGAAAAACTCATAATTCACATCCAACAGTCATTTACAGTCAAAAAATTTAATGTTAAAATTTCATCCATATTGACCATTTTGGGAACGTTCGACAGGTCCGGAGTCATCGTTTTTCATCCGAAAATTGATTTTTTGGACTGTACCAAAAATGATTCATAATGTAAATTGGATCGTGCCTCATGTTGAATAACCACTTTTTAAGCCCTCACAGTGACCAAAATTGCTATTTTTACAGAGTTTTGCTTACTCAAAAGCTTCAATTTTGACCAATTTCAGGCACAGAAATGACTTTAAACACACCTATTTTAGTTGAAAAAGTCATAATTCACATCCAACAGTCATTTACAGTCAAAAAATTACATGTTAAAATTTCATCCATATTGACCATTTTGGGAACGATCGACAGGTCCGGAGTCATCGTTTTTCATCCGAAAATGGATTTTTTGGACTGTACCAAAAATGATTCAAAATGTAAATTGGATCGTGCCTCATGTTGAATAACCACTTTTTAAACCCTAACAGTGACCAAAATTGCCATTTTTACAGAGTTTTGCTTACTCAAAAGCTTCAATTTTGACCAATTTCAGGCACAGAAATGACTTTAAACACACTTATTTTAGTTGAAAAAGTCATAATTCACATCCAAGAGACATTTACAGTCAAAAAATTAAATGTTAAAATTTCATCCATATTGACCATTTTGGGAACGTTCGACAGGTCCGGAGTCATCGTTTTTCATCCGAAAATTGATTTTTTGGACTGTACCAAAAATGATTCAAAATGTAAATTGGATCGTGCCTCATGTTGAATAAACACTTTTTAAACCCTCACAGTGACCAAAATTGCCATTTTTACAGAGTTTTGCTTACTCAAAAGCTTCAATTTTGACCAATTTCAGGCACAGAAATGACTTTAAACACACCTATTTTAGTTGAAAAAGTCATAATTCACATCCAACAGTCATTTACAGTCAAAAAATTACATGTTAAAATTTCATCCATATTGACCATTTTGGGAACGTTCGACAGGTCCGGAGTCAACGTTTTTCATCCGAAAATGGATTTTTTGGACTGTACCAAAAATGATTCATAATGTAAATTGGATCGTGCCTCATGTTGAATAACCACTTTTTAAGCCCTCACAGTGACCAAAATTGCCATGTTTACAGAGTTTTGCTTACTCAAAAGCTTAATTTTTGACCAATTTCAGGCACAGAAATGACTTTCAACACATTTATTTTAGTTGAAAAAGTCATAATTCACATCCAACAGTCATTTACAGTCAAAAAATTAAATGTTAAAATTTCATCCATATTGACCTTTTTGGGAATGTTCGACAGGTTCGGAGTCATCGTTTTTCATCCGAAAAATGAGTTTTTTGGACTGTACCAAAAATGATTCAAAATGTAAATTGGATCGTGCCTCATGTTGAATAACCACTTTTTATACCCTCACAGTGACCAAAATTGCCATTTTTACAGAGTTTTGCTTACTCAAAAGCTTCATTTTTGACCAATTTCAGGCACAGAAATGACTTTAAATACACTTATTTTAGTTGAAAAAGTCATAATTCACATCCAACAGTCATTTACAGTCAAAAAAATAAATGTTAAAATTTCATCCATATTGACCATATTGGGAACGTTCGACAGGTCCGGAGTCATCGTTTTTCATCCGAAAATGGATTTTTTGGACTGTACCAAAAATTATTCATAATGTAAATTGGATCGTGCCTCATGTTGAATAACCACTTTTTAAGCCCTCACAGTGACCAAAATTGCAATTTTTACAGAGTTTTGCTTACTCAAAAGCTTCATTTTTGACCAATTTCAGGCACAGAAATGACTTTAAACACACTTATTTTAGTTGAAAAAGTCATAATTCACATCCAACAGTCATTTACAGTAAAAAAAATAAATGTTAAAATTTCATCCATATTGACCATTTTGGGAACGTTCGACAGGTCCGGAGTCATCGTTTTTCATCCGAAAATTGATTTTTTGGACTGTACCAAAAATGATTCATAATGTAAATTGGATCGTGCCTCATGTTGAATAACCACTTTTTAAGCCCTCACAGTGACCAAAATTGCCATTTTTACAGAGTTTTGCTTACTCAAAAGCTTCATTTTTGACCAATTTCAGGCACAGAAATGACTTTCAACACATTTATTTTAGTTGGAAAAGTGATAATTCACATCCAACAGTCATTTACAGTCAAAAAAATTAAATGTTAAAATTTCATCCATATTGACCATTTTGGGAACGTTCGACAGGTCCGGAGTCATCGTTTTTCATCCGAAAATTGATTTTTTGGACTGTACCAAAAATGATTCAAAATGTAAATTGGATCGTGCCTCATGTTGAATAACCACTTTTTAAACCCTAACAGTGACCAAAATTGCCATTTTTACAGAGTTTTGCTTACTCAAAAGCTTCAATTGTGACCAATTTCAGGCACAGAAATGACTTTAAACACACTTATTTAAGTTGAAAAAGTCATAATTCACATCCAACAGTCATTTACAGTCAAAAAAGTTAAATGTTAAAATTTTATCCATATTGACCATTTTGGGAACGTTCGACAGGTCCGGAGTCATCGTTTTTCATCCGAAAATTGATTTTTTTGGACTGTACCAAAAATCATTCATAATGTAAATTGGATCGTGCCTCATGTTGAATAACCACTTTTTAAGCCCTCACAGTGACCAAAATTGCCATTTTTACAGAGTTTTGCTTACTCCAAAGCTTCATTTTTGACCAATTTCAGGCACAGAAATGACTTTCAACACATTTATTTTAGTTGAAAAAGTGATAATTCACATCCAACAGTCATTTACAGTCAAAAAATTAAATGTTAAAATTTCATCCATATTGACCATTTTGGGAAAGTTCGACAGGTCCGGAGTCATCGTTTTTCATCCGAAAATGGATTTTTTGGACTGTACCAAAAATGATTCATAATGTAAATTGGATCGTGCCTCATGTTGAATAACCACTTTTTAAGCCCTCACAGTGACCAAAATTGCCATTTTTACAGAGTTTTGCTTACTCAAAAGCTTCATTTTTGACCAATTCCAGGCACAGAAATGACTTTAAACACATTTATTTTAGTTGAAAAAGTCACAATTCACATCCAACAGTCATTTACAGACAAAAAAATTAAATGTTAAAATTTCATCCATATTGACCATTTTGGGAACGATCGACATGTCCGGAGTCATCGTTTTTCATCCGAAAATTGATTTTTTGGACTGTACCAAAAATGATTCAAAATGTAAATTGGATCGTGCCTCATGTTGAATAACCACTTTTTAAACCCTAACAGTGACCAAAATTGCCATTTTTACAGAGTTTTGCTTATTCAAAAGCTTCAATTGTGACCAATTTCAGGCACAGAAATGACTTTAAACACACTTATTTAAGTTGAAAAAGTCATAATTCACATCCAACAGTCATTTACAGTAAAAAAATTTAACGTTAAAATTTCATCCATATTGACCATTTTGGGAACGTTCGACAGGTCCGGAGTCATCGTTTTTCATCCGAAAATGGATTTTTTGGACTGTACCAAAAATGATTCATAATGTAAATTGGATCGTGCCTCATGTTGAATAACCACTTTTTAAGCCCTAACAGTGACCAAAATTGCCATTTTTACAGAGTTTTGCTTACTCAAAAGCTTCAATTGTGACCAATTTCAGGCACAGAAATGACTTTAAACACACTTAATTTAGTTGAAAAAGTCATAATTCACATCCAACAGTCATTTACAGTCAAAAAATTAAATGTTAAAATTTCATCCATTTTGACCATTTTGGGAACGTTCGACAGGTCCGGAGTCATCGTTTTTCATCCGAAAATTGATTTTTTGGACTGTACCAAAAATGATTCAAAATGTAAATTGGATCGTGCCTCATGTTGAATAACCACTTTTTAAACCCTAACAGTGACCAAAATTGCCATTTTTACAGAGTTTTGCTTACTCAAAAGCTTCAATTGTGACCAATTTCAGGCACAGAAATGACTTTAAACACACTTATTTAAGTTGAAAAAGTCATAATTCACATCCAACAGTCATTTACAGTCAAAAAAGTTAAATGTTAAAATTTCATCGATATTGACCATTTTGGGAACGTTCCACAGGTCCGGAGTCATCGTTTTTCATCCGAAAATTGATTTTTTGGACTGTACCAAAAATGATTCAAAATGTAAATTGGATCGTGCCTCATGTTGAATAACCACTTTTTAAGCCCTCACAGTGACCAAAATTGCAATTTTTACAGAGTTTTGCTTACTCAAAAGCTTCATTTTTGACCAATTTCAGGCACAGAAATGACTTTAAACACACTTATTTTAGTTGAAAAAGTCATAATTCACATCCAACAGTCATTTACAGTAAAAAAAATAAATGTTAAAATTTCATCCATATTGACCATTTTGGGAACGTTCGACAGGTCCGGAGTCATCGTTTTTCATCCGAAAATGGATTTTTTGGACTGTACCAAAAATGATTCATAATGTAAATTGGATCGTGCCTCATGTTGAATAACCACTTTTTAAGCCCTCACAGTGACCAAAATTGCCATTTTTACAGAGTTTTTCTTACTCAAAAGCTTCAATTTTGACCAGATTCAGGCACAGAAATGACTTTAAACACACTTATTTTAGTTGAAAAAGTCATAATTCACATCCAAGAGTCATTTACAGTCAAAAAATTAAATGTTAAAATTTCATCCATATTGACCATTTTGGGAACGTTCGACAGGTCAGGAGTCATCGTTTTTCATCCGAAAATTGATTTTTTGGACTGTACCAAAAATGATTCATAATGTAAATTGGATCGTGCCTCATGTTGAATAACCACTTTTTAAGCCCTCACAGTGACCAAAATTGCCATTTTTACAGAGTTTTGCTTACTCAAAAGCTTCATTTTTGACCAATTTCAGGCACAGAAATGACTTTCAACACATTTATTTTAGTTGAAAAAGTGATAATTCACATCCAACAGTCATTTACAGTCAAAAAAATTAAATGTTAAAATTTCATCCATATTGACCATTTTGGGAACGTTCGACAGGTCCGGAGTCATCGTTTTTCATCCGAAAATTGATTTTTTGGACTGTACCAAAAATGATTCAAAATGTAAATTGGATCGTGCCTCATGTTGAATAACCACTTTTTAAACCCTAACAGTGACCAAAATTGCCATTTTTACAGAGTTTTGCTTACTCAAAAGCTTCAATTGTGACCAATTTCAGGCACAGAAATGACTTTAAACACACTTATTTAAGTTGAAAAAGTCATAATTCACATCCAACAGTCATTTACAGTCAAAAAAGTTAAATGTTAAAATTGTATCCATATTGACCATTTTGGGAACGTTCGACAGGTCCGGAGTCATCGTTTTTCATCCGAAAATTGATTTTTTTGGACTGTACCAAAAATCATTCATAATGTAAATTGGATCGTGCCTCATGTTGAATAACCACTTTTTAAGCCCTCACAGTGACCAAAATTGCCATTTTTACAGAGTTTTGCTTACTCCAAAGCTTCATTTTTGACCAATTTCAGGCACAGAAATGACTTTCAACACATTTATTTTAGTTGAAAAAGTGATAATTCACATCCAACAGTCATTTACAGTCAAAAAATTAAATGTTAAAATTTCATCCATATTGACCATTTTGGGAAAGTTCGACAGGTCCGGAGTCATCGTTTTTCATCCGAAAATGGATTTTTTGGACTGTACCAAAAATGATTCATAATGTAAATTGGATCGTGCCTCATGTTGAATAACCACTTTTTAAGCCCTCACAGTGACCAAAATTGCCATTTTTACAGAGTTTTGCTTACTCAAAAGCTTCATTTTTGACCAATTCCAGGCACAGAAATGACTTTAAACACATTTATTTTAGTTGAAAAAGTCACAATTCACATCCAACAGTCATTTACAGACAAAAAATTAAATGTTAAAATTTCATCCATATTGACCATTTTGGGAACGATCGACATGTCCGGAGTCATCGTTTTTCATCCGAAAATTGATTTTTTGGACTGTACCAAAAATGATTCAAAATGTAAATTGGATCGTGCCTCATGTTGAATAACCACTTTTTAAACCCTAACAGTGACCAAAATTGCCATTTTTACAGAGTTTTGCTTATTCAAAAGCTTCAATTGTGACCAATTTCAGGCACAGAAATGACTTTAAACACACTTATTTAAGTTGAAAAAGTCATAATTCACATCCAACAGTCATTTACAGTCAAAAAATTAAATGTTAAAATTTCATCCATATTGACCATTTTGGGAACGTTCGACAGGTCAGGAGTCATCGTTTTTCATCCGAAAATTGATTTTTTGGACTGTACCAAAAATGATTCATAATGTAAATTGGATCGTGCCTCATGTTGAATAACCACTTTTTAAGCCCTCACAGTGACCAAAATTGCCATTTTTACAGAGTTTTGCTTACTCAAAAGCTTCATTTTTGACCAATTTCAGGCACAGAAATGACTTTCAACACATTTATTTTAGTTGAAAAAGTGATAACTCACATCCAACAGTCATTTACAGTCAAAAAAATTAAATGTTAAAATTTCATCCATATTGACCATTTTGGGAACGTTCGACAGGTCCGGAGTTATCGTTTTTCATCCGAAAATTGATTTTTTGGACTGTACCAAAAATGATTCAAAATGTAAATTGGATCGTGCCTCATGTTGAATAACCACTTTTTAAACCCTAACAGTGACCAAAATTGCCATTTTTACAGAGTTTTGCTTACTCAAAAGCTTCAATTGTGACCAATTTCAGGCACAGAAATGACTTTAAACACACTTATTTAAGTTGAAAAAGTCATAATTCACATCCAACAGTCATTTACAGTCAAAAAAGTTAAATGTTAAAATTGTATCCATATTGACCATTTTGGGAACGTTCGACAGGTCCGGAGTCATCGTTTTTCATCCGAAAATTGATTTTTTTGGACTGTACCAAAAATGATTCATAATGTAAATTGGATCGTGCCTCATGTTGAATAACCACTTTTTAAGGCCTCACAGTGACCAAAATTGCCATTTTTACAGAGTTTTGCTTACTCCAAAGCTTCATTTTTGACCAATTTCAGGCACAGAAATGACTTTCAACACATTTATTTTAGTTGAAAAAGTCATAATTTACATCCAACAGTCATTTACAGTCAAAAAATTAAATGTTAAAATTTCATCCATATTGACCATTTTGGGAACGTTCGACAGGTCCGGAGTCATCGTTTTTCATCCGAAAATTGATTTTTTGGACTGTACCAAAAATGATTTACAATGTAAATTGGATCATGCCTCATGTTGAATAACCACTTTTGAAGCCCTCACAGTGACCAAAATTGCCATTTTTAACCACTTGGCTGCTAAGGCACCTGATGATCTTCCATTGACTTTCCATTGAAATCAATGGAAAGTCCATGACGAGTTACCCTTGTCATTAGCGCTGAAGTGGTTAAAGAGTTTTGCTTACTCAAAAGCTTCATTTTTGACCAATTTCAGGCACAGAAATGACTTTCAACACATTTATTTTAGTTGAAAAAGTCATAATTCACATCCAACAGTCATTTACAGTAAAAAAATTTAACGTTAAAATTTCATCCATATTGACCATTTTGGGAACGTTCGACAGGTCCGGAGTCATCGTTTTTCATCCGAAAATGGATTTTTTGGACTGTACCAAAAATGATTCATAATGTAAATTGGATCGTGCCTCATGTTGAATAACCACTTTTTAAGCCCTAACAGTGACCAAAATTGCCATTTTTACAGAGTTTTGCTTACTCAAAAGCTTCAATTGTGACCAATTTCAGGCACAGAAATGACTTTAAACACACTTAATTTAGTTGAAAAAGTCATAATTCACATCCAACAGTCATTTACAGTCAAAAAATTAAATGTTAAAATTTCATCCATTTTGACCATTTTGGGAACGTTCGACAGGTCCGGAGTCATCGTTTTTCATCCGAAAATTGATTTTTTGGACTGTACCAAAAATGATTCAAAATGTAAATTGGATCGTGCCTCATGTTGAATAACCACTTTTTAAACCCTAACAGTGACCAAAATTGCCATTTTTACAGAGTTTTGCTTACTCAAAAGCTTCAATTGTGACCAATTTCAGGCACAGAAATGACTTTAAACACACTTATTTAAGTTGAAAAAGTCATAATTCACATCCAACAGTCATTTACAGTCAAAAAAGTTAAATGTTAAAATTTCATCGATATTGACCATTTTGGGAACGTTCCACAGGTCCGGAGTCATCGTTTTTCATCCGAAAATTGATTTTTTGGACTGTACCAAAAATGATTCAAAATGTAAATTGGATCGTGCCTCATGTTGAATAACCACTTTTTAAGCCCTCACAGTGACCAAAATTGCAATTTTTACAGAGTTTTGCTTACTCAAAAGCTTCATTTTTGACCAATTTCAGGCACAGAAATGACTTTAAACACATTTATTTTAGTTGAAAAAGTCATAATTCACATCCAAGAGTCATTTACAGTCAAAAAATTTAAATGTTAAAATTTCATCCATATTGACCATTTTGGGAACGTTCGACAGGTCCGGAGTCATCGTTTTTCATCCGAAAATGGATTTTTTGGACTGTACCAAAAATGATTCATAATGTAAATTGGATCGTGCCTCATGTTGAATATTCACTTTTTAAGCCCTCACAGTGACCAAAATTGCCATTTTTACAGAGTTTTGCTTACTCAAAAGCTTCATTTTTGACCAATTTCAGGCACAGAAATGACTTTAAACACATTTATTTTAGTTGAAAAAGTAATAATTCACATCCAACAGTCATTTACAGTCAAAAAATTAAATGTTAAAATTTCATCCATATTGACCTTTTTGGGAATGTTCGACAGGTTCGGAGTCATCGTTTTTCATCCGAAAATTGATTTTTTGGACTGTACCAAAAATGATTCAAAATGTAAATTGGATCGTGCCTCATGTTGAATAACCACTTTTTAAACCCTCACAGTGACCAAAATTGCCATTTTTACAGTTTTGCTTACTCAAAAGCTTCATTTTTGACCAATTTCAGGCACAGAAATGACTTTAAACACACTTATTTTAGTTGAAAAAGTCATAATTCACATCCAACAGTTATTTACAGTCAAAAAAATAAATGTTAAAATTTCATCCATATTGACCATTTTGGGAACGTTCGACAGGTCCGGAGTCATCGTTTTTCATCCGGAAATGGATTTTTTGGACTGTACCAAAAATGATTCATAATGTAAATTGGATCGTGCCTCATGTTGAATAACCACTTTTTAAGCCCTCACAGTGACCAAAATTGCCATTTTTACAGAGTTTTTCTTACTCAAAAGCTTCATTTTTGACCAATTTCAGGCACAGAAATTACTTTAAACACATTTATTTTAGTTGAAAAAGTCATAATTCACATCCAACAGTCATTTACAGTCAAAAAATTAAATGTTAAAATTTCATCCATATTGACCATTTTGGGAACGTTCGACAGGTCCGGAGTCATCGTTTTTCATCCGAAAATTGATTTTTTTGGACTGTACCAAAAATGATTCATAATGTAAATTGGATCGTGCCTCATGTTGAATAACCACTTTTTAAGCCCTCACAGTGACCAAAATTGCTATTTTTACAGAGTTTTGCTTACTCAAAAGCTTCATTTTGGACCAATTTAAGGCACAGAAATGACTTTCAACACATTTATTTTAGTTGAAAAAGACATAATTCACATCCAACAGTCATTTACAGTCAAAAAATTAAATGTTAAAATTTCATCCATATTGACCATTTTGGGAACGTTCGACAGGTCCGGAGTCATCGTTTTTCATCCGAAAATGGATTTTTTGGACTGTACCAAAAATGATTCATAATGTAAATTGGATCGTGCCTCATGTTGAATAACCACTTTTTAAGCCCTCACAGTGACCAAAATTGCCATTTTTACAGAGTTTTGCTTACTCAAAAGCTTCATTTTTGACCAATTTCAGGCACAGAAACGACTTTAAACACATTTATTTTAGTTGAAAAAGTCATAATTCACATCCAACAGTCATTTACAGTCAAAAAATTAAATGTTAAAATTTCATCCATATTGACCATTTTGGGAACGATCGAAAGGTCCGGAGTCATCGTTTTTCATCCGAAAATTGATTTTTTGGACTGTACCAAAAATGATTCAAAATGTAAATTGGATCGTGCCTCATGTTGAATAAACACTTTTTAAACCCTCACAGTGACCAAAATTGCCATTTTTACAGAGTTTTGCTTACTCAAAAGCTTCAATTTTGACCAATTTCAGGCACAGAAATGACTTTAAACACACCTATTTTAGTTGAAAAAGTCATAATTCACATCCAACAGTCATTTACAGTCAAAAAATTACATGTTAAAATTTCATCCATATTGACCATTTTGGGAACGATCGACAGGTCCGGAGTCATCGTTTTTCATCCGAAAATGGATTTTTTGGACTGTACCAAAAATGATTCAAAATGTAAATTGGATCGTGCCTCATGTTGAATAACCACTTTTTAAACCCTAACAGTGACCAAAATTGCCATTTTTACAGAGTTTTGCTTACTCAAAAGCTTCATTTTTGACCAATTTCAGGCACAGAAATGACTTTAAACACACCTATTTTAGTTGAAAAAGTCATAATTCACATCCAACAGTCATTTACAGTCAAAAAATTACATGTTAAAATTTCATCCATATTGACCATATTGGGAACGTTCGACAGGTCCGGAGTCATCGTTTTTCATCCGAAAATGGATTTTTTGGACTGTACCAAAAATTATTCATAATGTAAATTGGATCGTGCCTCATGTTGAATAACCACTTTTTAAGCCCTCACAGTGACCAAAATTGCCATTTTTACAGAGTTTTTCTTACTCAAAAGCTTCATTTTTGACCAATTTCAGGCACAGAAATTACTTTCAACACATTTATTTTAGTTGAAAAAGTCATAATTTACATCCAACAGTCATTTACAGTCAAAAAATTAAATGTTAAAATTTCATCCATATTGACCATTTTGGGAACGTTCGACAGGTCCGGAGTCATCGTTTTTCATCCGAAAATTGATTTTTTGGACTGTACCAAAAATGATTTACAATGTAAATTGGATCATGCCTCATGTTGAATAACCACTTTTGAAGCCCTCACAGTGACCAAAATTGCCATTTTTACAGAGTTTTGCTTACTCAAAAGCTTCATTTTTGACCAATTTCAGGCACAGAAATGACTTTCAACACATTTATTTTAGTTGAAAAAGTCATAATTCACATCCAACAGTCATTTACAGTAAAAAAATTTAACGTTAAAATTTCATCCATATTGACCATTTTGGGAACGTTCGACAGGTCCGGAGTCATCGTTTTTCATCCGAAAATGGATTTTTTGGACTGTACCAAAAATGATTCATAATGTAAATTGGATCGTGCCTCATGTTGAATAACCACTTTTTAAGCCCTAACAGTGACCAAAATTGCCATTTTTACAGAGTTTTGCTTACTCAAAAGCTTCAATTGTGACCAATTTCAGGCACAGAAATGACTTTAAACACACTTATTTAAGTTGAAAAAGTCATAATTCACATCCAACAGTCATTTACAGTCAAAAAAGTTAAATGTTAAAATTTCATCGATATTGACCATTTTGGGAACGTTCCACAGGTCCGGAGTCATCGTTTTTCATCCGAAAATTGATTTTTTGGACTGTACCAAAAATGATTCAAAATGTAAATTGGATCGTGCCTCATGTTGAATAACCACTTTTTAAGCCCTCACAGTGACCAAAATTGCAATTTTTACAGAGTTTTGCTTACTCAAAAGCTTCAATTGTGACCAATTTCAGGCACAGAAATGACTTTAAACACACTTATTTAAGTTGAAAAAGTCATAATTCACATCCAACAGTCATTTACAGTCAAAAAAGTTAAATGTTAAAATTTCATCGATATTGACCATTTTGGGAACGTTCCACAGGTCCGGAGTCATCGTTTTTCATCCGAAAATTGATTTTTTGGACTGTACCAAAAATGATTCAAAATGTAAATTGGATCGTGCCTCATGTTGAATAACCACTTTTTAAGCCCTCACAGTGACCAAAATTGCAATTTTTACAGAGTTTTGCTTACTCAAAAGCTTCATTTTTGACCAATTTCAGGCACAGAAATGACTTTAAACACACTTATTTTAGTTGAAAAAGTCATAATTCACATCCAACAGTCATTTACAGTAAAAAAAATAAATGTTAAAATTTCATCCATATTGACCATTTTGGGAACGTTCGACAGGTCCGGAGTCATCGTTTTTCATCCGAAAATGGATTTTTTGGACTGTACCAAAAATGATTCAAAATGTAAATTGGATCGTGCCTCATGTTGAATAACCACTTTTTAAGCCCTCACAGTGACCAAAATTGCAATTTTTACAGAGTTTTGCTTACTCAAAAGCTTCATTTTTGACCAATTTCAGGCACAGAAATGACTTTAAACACACTTATTTTAGTTGAAAAAGTCATAATTCACATCCAAGAGTCATTTACAGTCAAAAAATTAAATGTTAAAATTTCATCCATATTGACCATTTTGGGAACGTTCGACAGGTCCGGAGTCATCGTTTTTCATCCGAAAATGGATTTTTTGGACTGTACCAAAAATGATTCATAATGTAAATTGGATCGTGCCTCATGTTGAATATTCACTTTTTAAGCCCTCACAGTGACCAAAATTGCCATTTTTACAGAGTTTTGCTTACTCAAAAGCTTCATTTTTGACCAATTTCAGGCACAGAAATGACTTTAAACACATTTATTTTAGTTGAAAAAGTAATAATTCACATCCAACAGTCATTTACAGTCAAAAAATTAAATGTTAAAATTTCATCCATATTGACCTTTTTGGGAATGTTCGACAGGTTCGGAGTCATCGTTTTTCATCCGAAAATTGATTTTTTGGACTGTACCAAAAATGATTCAAAATGTAAATTGGATCGTGCCTCATGTTGAATAACCACTTTTTAAACCCTCACAGTGACCAAAATTGCCATTTTTACAGTTTTGCTTACTCAAAAGCTTCATTTTTGACCAATTTCAGGCACAGAAATGACTTTAAACACACTTATTTTAGTTGAAAAAGTCATAATTCACATCCAACAGTTATTTACAGTCAAAAAAATAAATGTTAAAATTTCATCCATATTGACCATTTTGGGAACGTTCGACAGGTCCGGAGTCATCGTTTTTCATCCGGAAATGGATTTTTTGGACTGTACCAAAAATGATTCATAATGTAAATTGGATCGTGCCTCATGTTGAATAACCACTTTTTAAGCCCTCACAGTGACCAAAATTGCCATTTTTACAGAGTTTTTCTTACTCAAAAGCTTCATTTTTGACCAATTTCAGGCACAGAAATTACTTTAAACACATTTATTTTAGTTGAAAAAGTCATAATTCACATCCAACAGTCATTTACAGTCAAAAAATTAAATGTTAAAATTTCATCCATATTGACCATTTTGGGAACGTTCGACAGGTCCGGAGTCATCGTTTTTCATCCGAAAATTGATTTTTTTGGACTGTACCAAAAATGATTCATAATGTAAATTGGATCGTGCCTCATGTTGAATAACCACTTTTTAAGCCCTCACAGTGACCAAAATTGCTATTTTTACAGAGTTTTGCTTACTCAAAAGCTTCATTTTTGACCAATTTAAGGCACAGAAATGACTTTCAACACATTTATTTTAGTTGAAAAAGACATAATTCACATCCAACAGTCATTTACAGTCAAAAAATTAAATGTTAAAATTTCATCCATATTGACCATTTTGGGAACGTTCGACAGGTCCGGAGTCATCGTTTTTCATCCGAAAATGGATTTTTTGGACTGTACCAAAAATGATTCATAATGTAAATTGGATCGTGCCTCATGTTGAATAACCACTTTTTAAGCCCTCACAGTGACCAAAATTGCCATTTTTACAGAGTTTTGCTTACTCAAAAGCTTCATTTTTGACCAATTTCAGGCACAGAAACGACTTTAAACACATTTATTTTAGTTGAAAAAGTCATAATTCACATCCAACAGTCATTTACAGTCAAAAAATTAAATGTTAAAATTTCATCCATATTGACCATTTTGGGAACGTTCGACAGGTCCGGAGTCATCGTTTTTCATCCGGAAATGGATTTTTTGGACTGTACCAAAAATGATTCATAATGTAAATTGGATCGTGCCTCATGTTGAATAACCACTTTTTAAGCCCTCACAGTGACCAAAATTGCCATTTTTACAGAGTTTTTCTTACTCAAAAGCTTCATTTTTGACCAATTTCAGGCACAGAAATTACTTTAAACACATTTATTTTAGTTGAAAAAGTCATAATTCACATCCAACAGTCATTTACAGTCAAAAAATTAAATGTTAAAATTTCATCCATATTGACCATTTTGGGAACGTTTGACAGGTCCGGAGTCATCGTTTTTCATCCGAAAATTGATTTTTTTGGACTGTACCAAAAATGATTCATAATGTAAATTGGATCGTGCCTCATGTTGAATAACCACTTTTTAAGCCCTCACAGTGACCAAAATTGCTATTTTTACAGAGTTTTGCTTACTCAAAAGCTTCATTTTTGACCAATTTAAGGCTCAGAAATGACTTTCAACACATTTATTTTAGTTGAAAAAGTGATAATTCACATCCAACAGTCATTTACAGTCAAAAAATTAAATGTTAAAATTTCATCCATATTGACCATTTTGGGAACGTTCGACAGGTCCAGAGTCATCCTTTTTCATCCGAAAATGGATTTTTTGGACTGTACCAAAAATGATTCATAATGTAAATTGGATCGTGCCTCATGTTGAATAACCACTTTTTAAGCCCTCACAGTGACCAAAATTGCCATTTTTACAGAGTTTTGCTTACTCAAAAGCTTCATTTTTGACCAATTTCAGGCACAGAAATGACTTTAAACACATTTATTTTAGTTGAAAAAGTCATAATTCACATCCAACAGTCATTTACAGTCAAAAAATTAAATGTTAAAATTTCATCCATATTGACCATTTTGGGAACGATCGACAGGTCCGGAGTCATCGTTTTTCATCCGAAAATTGATTTTTTGGACTGTACCAAAAATGATTCAAAATGTAAATTGGATCGTGCCTCATGTTGAATAAACACTTTTTAAACCCTCACAGTGACCAAAATTGCCATTTTTACAGAGTTTTGCTTACTCAAAAGCTTCAATTTTGACCAATTTCAGGCACAGAAATGACTTTAAACACACCTATTTTAGTTGAAAAAGTCATAATTCACATCCAACAGTCATTTACAGTCAAAAAATTACATGTTAAAATTTCATCCATATTGACCATTTTTGGAACGATCGACAGGTCCGGAGTCATCGTTTTTCATCCGAAAATGGATTTTTTGGACTGTACCAAAAATGATTCAAAATGTAAATTGGATCGTGCCTCATGTTGAATAACCACTTTTTAAACCCTAACAGTGACCAAAATTGCCATTTTTACAGAGTTTTGCTTACTCAAAAGCTTCAATTTTGACCAATTTCAGGCACAGAAATGACTTTAAACACACTTATTTTAGTTGAAAAAGTCATAATTCACATCCAAGAGACATTTACAGTCAAAAAATTAAATGTTAAAATTTCATTCATATTGACCATTTTGGGAACGTTCGACAGGTCCGGAGTCATCGTTTTTCATCCGAAAATTGATTTTTTGGACTGTACCAAAAATGATTCAAAATGTAAATTGGATCGTGCCTCATGTTGAATAAACACTTTTTAAACCCTCACAGTGACCAAAATTGCCATTTTTACAGAGTTTTGCTTACTCAAAAGCTTCAATTTTGACCAATTTCAGGCACAGAAATGACTTTAAACACACCTATTTTAGTTGAAAAAGTCATAATTCACATCCAACAGTCATTTACAGTCAAAAAATTACATGTTAAAATTTCATCCATATTGACCATTTTGGGAACGTTCGACAGGTCCGGAGTCAACGTTTTTCATCCGAAAATGGATTTTTTGGACTGTACCAAAAATGATTCATAATGTAAATTGGATCGTGCCTCATGTTGAATAACCACTTTTTAAGCCCTCACAGTGACCAAAATTGCCATGTTTACAGAGTTTTGCTTACTCAAAAGCTTCATTTTTGACCAATTTCAGGCACAGAAATGACTTTCAACACATTTATTTTAGTTGAAAAAGTCATAATTCACATCCAACAGTCATTTACAGTCAAAAAATTAAATGTTAAAATTTCATCCATATTGACCTTTTTGGGAATGTTCGACAGGTTCGGAGTCATCGTTTTTCATCCGAAAATTGAGTTTTTTGGACTGTATCAAAAATGATTCAAAATGTAAATTGGATCGTGCCTCATGTTGAATAACCACTTTTTAAACCCTCACAGTGACCAAAATTGCCATTTTTACAGAGTTTTGCTTACTCAAAAGCTTCATTTTTGACCAATTTCAGGCACAGAAATTACTTTAAACACATTTATTTTAGTTGAAAAAGTCATAATTCACATCCAACAGTCATTTACAGTCAAAAAATTAAATGTTAAAATTTCATCCATATTGACCATTTTGGGAACGTTCGACAGGTCCGGAGTCATCGTTTTTCATCCGAAAATTGATTTTTTGGACTGTACCAAAAATGATTCATAATGTAAATTGGATCGTGCCTCATGTTGAATAACCACTTTTTAAGCCCTCACAGTGACCAAAATTGCTATTTTTACAGAGTTTTGCTTACTCAAAAGCTTCATTTTTGACCAATTTCAGGCACAGAAATGACTTTAAACACACCTATTTTTGTTGAAAAAGTGATAATTCACATCCAACAGTCATTTACAGTCAAAAAATTAAATGTTAAAATTTCATCCATATTGACCATTTTGGGAATGTTCGACAGGTCCGGAGTCATCGTTTTTCATCCGAAAATGGATTTTTTGGACTGTACCAAAAATGATTCATAATGTAAATTGGATCGTGCCTCATGTTGAATAACCACTTTTTAAGCCCTCACAGTGACCAAAATTGCCATTTTTACAGAGTTTTGCTTACTCCAAAGCTTCATTTTTGACCAATTTCAGGCACAGAAATGACTTTCAACACATTTATTTTAGTTGAAAAAGTGATAATTCACATCCAACAGTCATTTACAGTCAAAAAATTAAATGTTAAAATTTCATCCATATTGACCATTTTGGGAAAGTTCGACAGGTCCGGAGTCATCGTTTTTCATCCGAAAATGGATTTTTTGGACTGTACCAAAAATGATTCATAATGTAAATTGGATCGTGCCTCATGTTGAATAACCACTTTTTAAGCCCTCACAGTGACCAAAATTGCCATTTTTACAGAGTTTTGCTTACTCAAAAGCTTCATTTTTGACCAATTCCAGGCACAGAAATGACTTTAAACACATTTATTTTAGTTGAAAAAGTCACAATTCACATCCAACAGTCATTTACAGACAAAAAATTAAATGTTAAAATTTCATCCATATTGACCATTTTGGGAACGATCGACATGTCCGGAGTCATCGTTTTTCATCCGAAAATTGATTTTTTGGACTGTACCAAAAATGATTCAAAATGTAAATTGGATCGTGCCTCATGTTGAATAACCACTTTTTAAACCCTAACAGTGACCAAAATTGCCATTTTTACAGAGTTTTGCTTATTCAAAAGCTTCAATTGTGACCAATTTCAGGCACAGAAATGACTTTAAACACACTTATTTAAGTTGAAAAAGTCATAATTCACATCCAACAGTCATTTACAGTCAAAAAATTAAATGTTAAAATTTCATCCATATTGACCATTTTGGGAACGTTCGACAGGTCAGGAGTCATCGTTTTTCATCCGAAAATTGATTTTTTGGACTGTACCAAAAATGATTCATAATGTAAATTGGATCGTGCCTCATGTTGAATAACCACTTTTTAAGCCCTCACAGTGACCAAAATTGCCATTTTTACAGAGTTTTGCTTACTCAAAAGCTTCATTTTTGACCAATTTCAGGCACAGAAATGACTTTCAACACATTTATTTTAGTTGAAAAAGTGATAATTCACATCCAACAGTCATTTACAGTCAAAAAAATTAAATGTTAAAATTTCATCCATATTGACCATTTTGGGAACGTTCGACAGGTCCGGAGTCATCGTTTTTCATCCGAAAATTGATTTTTTGGACTGTACCAAAAATGATTCAAAATGTAAATTGGATCGTGCCTCATGTTGAATAACCACTTTTTAAACCCTAACAGTGACCAAAATTGCCATTTTTACAGAGTTTTGCTTACTCAAAAGCTTCAATTGTGACCAATTTCAGGCACAGAAATGACTTTAAACACACTTATTTAAGTTGAAAAAGTCATAATTCACATCCAACAGTCATTTACAGTCAAAAAAGTTAAATGTTAAAATTTCATCCATATTGACCATTTTGGGAAAGTTCGACAGGTCCGGAGTCATCGTTTTTCATCCGAAAATGGATTTTTTGGACTGTACCAAAAATGATTCATAATGTAAATTGGATCGTGCCTCATGTTGAATAACCACTTTTTAAGCCCTCACAGTGACCAAAATTGCCATTTTTACAGAGTTTTGCTTACTCAAAAGCTTCATTTTTGACCAATTCCAGGCACAGAAATGACTTTAAACACATTTATTTTAGTTGAAAAAGTCACAATTCACATCCAACAGTCATTTACAGACAAAAAATTAAATGTTAAAATTTCATCCATATTGACCATTTTGGGAACGATCGACATGTCCGGAGTCATCGTTTTTCATCCGAAAATTGATTTTTTGGACTGTACCAAAAATGATTCAAAATGTAAATTGGATCGTGCCTCATGTTGAATAACCACTTTTTAAACCCTAACAGTGACCAAAATTGCCATTTTTACAGAGTTTTGCTTATTCAAAAGCTTCAATTGTGACCAATTTCAGGCACAGAAATGACTTTAAACACACTTATTTAAGTTGAAAAAGTCATAATTCACATCCAACAGTCATTTACAGTCAAAAAATTAAATGTTAAAATTTCATCCATATTGACCATTTTGGGAACGTTCGACAGGTCAGGAGTCATCGTTTTTCATCCGAAAATTGATTTTTTGGACTGTACCAAAAATGATTCATAATGTAAATTGGATCGTGCCTCATGTTGAATAACCACTTTTTAAGCCCTCACAGTGACCAAAATTGCCATTTTTACAGAGTTTTGCTTACTCAAAAGCTTCATTTTTGACCAATTTCAGGCACAGAAATGACTTTCAACACATTTATTTTAGTTGAAAAAGTGATAATTCACATCCAACAGTCATTTACAGTCAAAAAAATTAAATGTTAAAATTTCATCCATATTGACCATTTTGGGAACGTTCGACAGGTCCGGAGTCATCGTTTTTCATCCGAAAATTGATTTTTTGGACTGTACCAAAAATGATTCAAAATGTAAATTGGATCGTGCCTCATGTTGAATAACCACTTTTTAAACCCTAACAGTGACCAAAATTGCCATTTTTACAGAGTTTTGCTTACTCAAAAGCTTCAATTGTGACCAATTTCAGGCACAGAAATGACTTTAAACACACTTATTTAAGTTGAAAAAGTCATAATTCACATCCAACAGTCATTTACAGTCAAAAAAGTTAAATGTTAAAATTGTATCCATATTGACCATTTTGGGAACGTTCGACAGGTCCGGAGTCATCGTTTTTCATCCGAAAATTGATTTTTTTGGACTGTACCAAAAATGATTCATAATGTAAATTGGATCGTGCCTCATGTTGAATAACCACTTTTTAAGGCCTCACAGTGACCAAAATTGCCATTTTTACAGAGTTTTGCTTACTCCAAAGCTTCATTTTTGACCAATTTCAGGCACAGAAATGACTTTCAACACATTTATTTTAGTTGAAAAAGTCATAATTTACATCCAACAGTCATTTACAGTCAAAAAATTAAATGTTAAAATTTCATCCATATTGACCATTTTGGGAACGTTCGACAGGTCCGGAGTCATCGTTTTTCATCCGAAAATTGATTTTTTGGACTGTACCAAAAATGATTTACAATGTAAATTGGATCATGCCTCATGTTGAATAACCACTTTTGAAGCCCTCGCAGTGACCAAAATTGCCATTTTTACAGAGTTTTGCTTACTCAAAAGCTTCATTTTTGACCAATTTCAGGCACAGAAATGACTTTCAACACATTTATTTTAGTTGAAAAAGTCATAATTCACATCCAACAGTCATTTACAGTAAAAAAATTTAACGTTAAAATTTCATCCATATTGACCATTTTGGGAACGTTCGACAGGTCCGGAGTCATCGTTTTTCATCCGAAAATGGATTTTTTGGACTGTACCAAAAATGATTCATAATGTAAATTGGATCGTGCCTCATGTTGAATAACCACTTTTTAAGCCCTAACAGTGACCAAAATTGCCATTTTTACAGAGTTTTGCTTACTCAAAAGCTTCAATTGTGACCAATTTCAGGCACAGAAATGACTTTAAACACACTTAATTTAGTTGAAAAAGTCATAATTCACATCCAACCGTCATTTACAGTCAAAAAATTAAATGTTAAAATTTCATCCATTTTGACCATTTTGGGAACGTTCGACAGGTCCGGAGTCATCGTTTTTCATCCGAAAATTGATTTTTTGGACTGTACCAAAAATGATTCAAAATGTAAATTGGATCGTGCCTCATGTTGAATAACCACTTTTTAAACCCTAACAGTGACCAAAATTGCCATTTTTACAGAGTTTTGCTTACTCAAAAGCTTCAATTGTGACCAATTTCAGGCACAGAAATGACTTTAAACACACTTATTTAAGTTGAAAAAGTCATAATTCACATCCAACAGTCATTTACAGTCAAAAAAGTTAAATGTTAAAATTTCATCGATATTGACCATTTTGGGAACGTTCCACAGGTCCGGAGTCATCGTTTTTCATCCGAAAATTGATTTTTTGGACTGTACCAAAAATGATTCAAAATGTAAATTGGATCGTGCCTCATGTTGAATAACCACTTTTTAAGCCCTCACAGTGACCAAAATTGCAATTTTTACAGAGTTTTGCTTACTCAAAAGCTTCAATTTTGACCAGATTCAGGCACAGAAATGACTTTAAACACACTTATTTTAGTTGAAAAAGTCATAATTCACATCCAAGAGTCATTTACAGTCAAAAAATTAAATGTTAAAATTTCATCCATATTGACCATTTTGGGAACGTTCGACAGGTCAGGAGTCATCGTTTTTCATCCGAAAATTGATTTTTTGGACTGTACCAAAAATGATTCATAATGTAAATTGGATCGTGCCTCATGTTGAATAACCACTTTTTAAGCCCTCACAGTGACCAAAATTGCCATTTTTACAGAGTTTTGCTTACTCAAAAGCTTCATTTTTGACCAATTTCAGGCACAGAAATGACTTTCAACACATTTATTTTAGTTGAAAAAGTGATAATTCACATCCAACAGTCATTTACAGTCAAAAAAATTAAATGTTAAAATTTCATCCATATTGACCATTTTGGGAACGTTCGACAGGTCCGGAGTCATCGTTTTTCATCCGAAAATTGATTTTTTGGACTGTACCAAAAATGATTCAAAATGTAAATTGGATCGTGCCTCATGTTGAATAACCACTTTTTAAACCCTAACAGTGACCAAAATTGCCATTTTTACAGAGTTTTGCTTACTCAAAAGCTTCAATTGTGACCAATTTCAGGCACAGAAATGACTTTAAACACACTTATTTAAGTTGAAAAAGTCATAATTCACATCCAACAGTCATTTACAGTCAAAAAAGTTAAATGTTAAAATTTTATCCATATTGACCATTTTGGGAACGTTCGACAGGTCCGGAGTCATCGTTTTTCATCCGAAAATTGATTTTTTTGGACTGTACCAAAAATCATTCATAATGTAAATTGGATCGTGCCTCATGTTGAATAACCACTTTTTAAGCCCTCACAGTGACCAAAATTGCCATTTTTACAGAGTTTTGCTTACTCCAAAGCTTCATTTTTGACCAATTTCAGGCACAGAAATGACTTTCAACACATTTATTTTAGTTGAAAAAGTGATAATTCACATCCAACAGTCATTTACAGTCAAAAAATTAAATGTTAAAATTTCATCCATATTGACCATTTTGGGAAAGTTCGACAGGTCCGGAGTCATCGTTTTTCATCCGAAAATGGATTTTTTGGACTGTACCAAAAATGATTCATAATGTAAATTGGATCGTGCCTCATGTTGAATAACCACTTTTTAAGCCCTCACAGTGACCAAAATTGCCATTTTTACAGAGTTTTGCTTACTCAAAAGCTTCATTTTTGACCAATTCCAGGCACAGAAATGACTTTAAACACATTTATTTTAGTTGAAAAAGTCACAATTCACATCCAACAGTCATTTACAGACAAAAAATTAAATGTTAAAATTTCATCCATATTGACCATTTTGGGAACGATCGACATGTCCGGAGTCATCGTTTTTCATCCGAAAATTGATTTTTTGGACTGTACCAAAAATGATTCAAAATGTAAATTGGATCGTGCCTCATGTTGAATAACCACTTTTTAAACCCTAACAGTGACCAAAATTGCCATTTTTACAGAGTTTTGCTTATTCAAAAGCTTCAATTGTGACCAATTTCAGGCACAGAAATGACTTTAAACACACTTATTTAAGTTGAAAAAGTCATAATTCACATCCAACAGTCATTTACAGTCAAAAAATTAAATGTTAAAATTTCATCCATATTGACCATTTTGGGAACGTTCGACAGGTCAGGAGTCATCGTTTTTCATCCGAAAATTGATTTTTTGGACTGTACCAAAAATGATTCATAATGTAAATTGGATCGTGCCTCATGTTGAATAACCACTTTTTAAGCCCTCACAGTGACCAAAATTGCCATTTTTACAGAGTTTTGCTTACTCAAAAGCTTCATTTTTGACCAATTTCAGGCACAGAAATGACTTTCAACACATTTATTTTAGTTGAAAAAGTGATAACTCACATCCAACAGTCATTTACAGTCAAAAAAATTAAATGTTAAAATTTCATCCATATTGACCATTTTGGGAACGTTCGACAGGTCCGGAGTTATCGTTTTTCATCCGAAAATTGATTTTTTGGACTGTACCAAAAATGATTCAAAATGTAAATTGGATCGTGCCTCATGTTGAATAACCACTTTTTAAACCCTAACAGTGACCAAAATTGCCATTTTTACAGAGTTTTGCTTACTCAAAAGCTTCAATTGTGACCAATTTCAGGCACAGAAATGACTTTAAACACACTTATTTAAGTTGAAAAAGTCATAATTCACATCCAACAGTCATTTACAGTCAAAAAAGTTAAATGTTAAAATTGTATCCATATTGACCATTTTGGGAACGTTCGACAGGTCCGGAGTCATCGTTTTTCATCCGAAAATTGATTTTTTTGGACTGTACCAAAAATGATTCATAATGTAAATTGGATCGTGCCTCATGTTGAATAACCACTTTTTAAGGCCTCACAGTGACCAAAATTGCCATTTTTACAGAGTTTTGCTTACTCCAAAGCTTCATTTTTGACCAATTTCAGGCACAGAAATGACTTTCAACACATTTATTTTAGTTGAAAAAGTCATAATTTACATCCAACAGTCATTTACAGTCAAAAAATTAAATGTTAAAATTTCATCCATATTGACCATTTTGGGAACGTTCGACAGGTCCGGAGTCATCGTTTTTCATCCGAAAATTGATTTTTTGGACTGTACCAAAAATGATTTACAATGTAAATTGGATCATGCCTCATGTTGAATAACCACTTTTGAAGCCCTCACAGTGACCAAAATTGCCATTTTTACAGAGTTTTGCTTACTCAAAAGCTTCATTTTTGACCAATTTCAGGCACAGAAATGACTTTCAACACATTTATTTTAGTTGAAAAAGTCATAATTCACATCCAACAGTCATTTACAGTAAAAAAATTTAACGTTAAAATTTCATCCATATTGACCATTTTGGGAACGTTCGACAGGTCCGGAGTCATCGTTTTTCATCCGAAAATGGATTTTTTGGACTGTACCAAAAATGATTCATAATGTAAATTGGATCGTGCCTCATGTTGAATAACCACTTTTTAAGCCCTAACAGTGACCAAAATTGCCATTTTTACAGAGTTTTGCTTACTCAAAAGCTTCAATTGTGACCAATTTCAGGCACAGAAATGACTTTAAACACACTTAATTTAGTTGAAAAAGTCATAATTCACATCCAACAGTCATTTACAGTCAAAAAATTAAATGTTAAAATTTCATCCATTTTGACCATTTTGGGAACGTTCGACAGGTCCGGAGTCATCGTTTTTCATCCGAAAATTGATTTTTTGGACTGTACCAAAAATGATTCAAAATGTAAATTGGATCGTGCCTCATGTTGAATAACCACTTTTTAAACCCTAACAGTGACCAAAATTGCCATTTTTACAGAGTTTTGCTTACTCAAAAGCTTCAATTGTGACCAATTTCAGGCACAGAAATGACTTTAAACACACTTATTTAAGTTGAAAAAGTCATAATTCACATCCAACAGTCATTTACAGTCAAAAAAGTTAAATGTTAAAATTTCATCGATATTGACCATTTTGGGAACGTTCCACAGGTCCGGAGTCATCGTTTTTCATCCGAAAATTGATTTTTTGGACTGTACCAAAAATGATTCAAAATGTAAATTGGATCGTGCCTCATGTTGAATAACCACTTTTTAAGCCCTCACAGTGACCAAAATTGCAATTTTTACAGAGTTTTGCTTACTCAAAAGCTTCATTTTTGACCAATTTCAGGCACAGAAATGACTTTAAACACACTTATTTTAGTTGAAAAAGTCATAATTCACATCCAACAGTCATTTACAGTAAAAAAAATAAATGTTAAAATTTCATCCATATTGACCATTTTGGGAACGTTCGACAGGTCCGGAGTCATCGTTTTTCATCCGAAAATGGATTTTTTGGACTGTACCAAAAATGATTCATAATGTAAATTGGATCGTGCCTCATGTTGAATAACCACTTTTTAAGCCCTCACAGTGACCAAAATTGCCATTTTTACAGAGTTTTTCTTACTCAAAAGCTTCAATTTTGACCAGATTCAGGCACAGAAATGACTTTAAACACACTTATTTTAGTTGAAAAAGTCATAATTCACATCCAAGAGTCATTTACAGTCAAAAAATTAAATGTTAAAATTTCATCCATATTGACCATTTTGGGAACGTTCGACAGGTCCGGAGTCATCGTTTTTCATCCGAAAATGGATTTTTTGGACTGTACCAAAAATGATTCATAATGTAAATTGGATCGTGCCTCATGTTGAATATTCACTTTTTAAGCCCTCACAGTGACCAAAATTGCCATTTTTACAGAGTTTTGCTTACTCAAAAGCTTCATTTTTGACCAATTTCAGGCACAGAAATGACTTTAAACACATTTATTTTAGTTGAAAAAGTAATAATTCACATCCAACAGTCATTTACAGTCAAAAAATTAAATGTTAAAATTTCATCCATATTGACCTTTTTGGGAATGTTCGACAGGTTCGGAGTCATCGTTTTTCATCCGAAAATTGATTTTTTGGACTGTACCAAAAATGATTCAAAATGTAAATTGGATCGTGCCTCATGTTGAATAACCACTTTTTAAACCCTCACAGTGACCAAAATTGCCATTTTTACAGTTTTGCTTACTCAAAAGCTTCATTTTTGACCAATTTCAGGCACAGAAATGACTTTAAACACACTTATTTTAGTTGAAAAAGTCATAATTCACATCCAACAGTTATTTACAGTCAAAAAAATAAATGTTAAAATTTCATCCATATTGACCATTTTGGGAACGTTCGACAGGTCCGGAGTCATCGTTTTTCATCCGGAAATGGATTTTTTGGACTGTACCAAAAATGATTCATAATGTAAATTGGATCGTGCCTCATGTTGAATAACCACTTTTTAAGCCCTCACAGTGACCAAAATTGCCATTTTTACAGAGTTTTGCTTACTCAAAAGCTTCAATTTTGACCAATTTCAGGCACAGAAATGACTTTAAACACACCTATTTTAGTTGAAAAAGTCATAATTCACATCCAACAGTCATTTACAGTCAAAAAATTACATGTTAAAATTTCATCCATATTGACCATTTTGGGAACGATCGACAGGTCCGGAGTCATCGTTTTTCATCCGAAAATGGATTTTTTGGACTGTACCAAAAATGATTCAAAATGTAAATTGGATCGTGCCTCATGTTGAATAACCACTTTTTAAACCCTAACAGTGACCAAAATTGCCATTTTTACAGAGTTTTGCTTACTCAAAAGCTTCATTTTTGACCAATTTCAGGCACAGAAATGACTTTAAACACACCTATTTTAGTTGAAAAAGTCATAATTCACATCCAACAGTCATTTACAGTCAAAAAATTACATGTTAAAATTTCATCCATATTGACCATATTGGGAACGTTCGACAGGTCCGGAGTCATCGTTTTTCATCCGAAAATGGATTTTTTGGACTGTACCAAAAATTATTCATAATGTAAATTGGATCGTGCCTCATGTTGAATAACCACTTTTTAAGCCCTCACAGTGACCAAAATTGCCATTTTTACAGAGTTTTTCTTACTCAAAAGCTTCATTTTTGACCAATTTCAGGCACAGAAATTACTTTCAACACATTTATTTTAGTTGAAAAAGTCATAATTTACATCCAACAGTCATTTACAGTCAAAAAATTAAATGTTAAAATTTCATCCATATTGACCATTTTGGGAACGTTCGACAGGTCCGGAGTCATCGTTTTTCATCCGAAAATTGATTTTTTGGACTGTACCAAAAATGATTTACAATGTAAATTGGATCATGCCTCATGTTGAATAACCACTTTTGAAGCCCTCACAGTGACCAAAATTGCCATTTTTACAGAGTTTTGCTTACTCAAAAGCTTCATTTTTGACCAATTTCAGGCACAGAAATGACTTTCAACACATTTATTTTAGTTGAAAAAGTCATAATTCACATCCAACAGTCATTTACAGTAAAAAAATTTAACGTTAAAATTTCATCCATATTGACCATTTTGGGAACGTTCGACAGGTCCGGAGTCATCGTTTTTCATCCGAAAATGGATTTTTTGGACTGTACCAAAAATGATTCATAATGTAAATTGGATCGTGCCTCATGTTGAATAACCACTTTTTAAGCCCTAACAGTGACCAAAATTGCCATTTTTACAGAGTTTTGCTTACTCAAAAGCTTCAATTGTGACCAATTTCAGGCACAGAAATGACTTTAAACACACTTATTTAAGTTGAAAAAGTCATAATTCACATCCAACAGTCATTTACAGTCAAAAAAGTTAAATGTTAAAATTTCATCGATATTGACCATTTTGGGAACGTTCCACAGGTCCGGAGTCATCGTTTTTCATCCGAAAATTGATTTTTTGGACTGTACCAAAAATGATTCAAAATGTAAATTGGATCGTGCCTCATGTTGAATAACCACTTTTTAAGCCCTCACAGTGACCAAAATTGCAATTTTTACAGAGTTTTGCTTACTCAAAAGCTTCATTTTTGACCAATTTCAGGCACAGAAATGACTTTAAACACACTTATTTTAGTTGAAAAAGTCATAATTCACATCCAACAGTCATTTACAGTAAAAAAAATAAATGTTAAAATTTCATCCATATAGACCATTTTGGGAACGTTCGACAGGTCCGGAGTCATCGTTTTTCATCCGAAAATGGATTTTTTGGACTGTACCAAAAATGATTCAAAATGTAAATTGGATCGTGCCTCATGTTGAATAACCACTTTTTAAGCCCTCACAGTGACCAAAATTGCAATTTTTACAGAGTTTTGCTTACTCAAAAGCTTCATTTTTGACCAATTTCAGGCACAGAAATGACTTTAAACACACTTATTTTAGTTGAAAAAGTCATAATTCACATCCAAGAGTCATTTACAGTCAAAAAATTAAATGTTAAAATTTCATCCATATTGACCATTTTGGGAACGTTCGACAGGTCCGGAGTCATCGTTTTTCATCCGAAAATGGATTTTTTGGACTGTACCAAAAATGATTCATAATGTAAATTGGATCGTGCCTCATGTTGAATATTCACTTTTTTAGCCCTCACAGTGACCAAAATTGCCATTTTTACAGAGTTTTGCTTACTCAAAAGCTTCATTTTTGACCAATTTCAGGCACAGAAATGACTTTAAACACATTTATTTTAGTTGAAAAAGTAATAATTCACATCCAACAGTCATTTACAGTCAAAAAATTAAATGTTAAAATTTCATCCATATTGACCTTTTTGGGAATGTTCGACAGGTTCGGAGTCATCGTTTTTCATCCGAAAATTGATTTTTTGGACTGTACCAAAAATGATTCAAAATGTAAATTGGATCGTGCCTCATGTTGAATAACCACTTTTTAAACCCTCACAGTGACCAAAATTGCCATTTTTACAGTTTTGCTTACTCAAAAGCTTCATTTTTGACCAATTTCAGGCACAGAAATGACTTTAAACACACTTATTTTAGTTGAAAAAGTCATAATTCACATCCAACAGTTATTTACAGTCAAAAAAATAAATGTTAAAATTTCATCCATATTGACCATTTTGGGAACGTTCGACAGGTCCGGAGTCATCGTTTTTCATCCGGAAATGGATTTTTTGGACTGTACCAAAAATGATTCATAATGTAAATTGGATCGTGCCTCATGTTGAATAACCACTTTTTAAGCCCTCACAGTGACCAAAATTGCCATTTTTACAGAGTTTTTCTTACTCAAAAGCTTCATTTTTGACCAATTTCAGGCACAGAAATTACTTTAAACACATTTATTTTAGTTGAAAAAGTCATAATTCACATCCAACAGTCATTTACAGTCAAAAAATTAAATGTTAAAATTTCATCCATATTGACCATTTTGGGAACGTTCGACAGGTCCGGAGTCATCGTTTTTCATCCGAAAATTGATTTTTTTGGACTGTACCAAAAATGATTCATAATGTAAATTGGATCGTGCCTCATGTTGAATAACCACTTTTTAAGCCCTCACAGTGACCAAAATTGCTATTTTTACAGAGTTTTGCTTACTCAAAAGCTTCATTTTTGACCAATTTAAGGCACAGAAATGACTTTCAACACATTTATTTTAGTTGAAAAAGACATAATTCACATCCAACAGTCATTTACAGTCAAAAAATTAAATGTTAAAATTTCATCCATATTGACCATTTTGGGAACGTTCGACAGGTCCGGAGTCATCGTTTTTCATCCGAAAATGGATTTTTTGGACTGTACCAAAAATTATTCATAATGTAAATTGGATCGTGCCTCATGTTGAATAACCACTTTTTAAGCCCTCACAGTGACCAAAATTGCCATTTTTACAGAGTTTTGCTTACTCAAAAGCTTCATTTTTGACCAATTTCAGGCACAGAAACGACTTTAAACACATTTATTTTAGTTGAAAAAGTCATAATTCACATCCAACAGTCATTTACAGTCAAAAAATTAAATGTTAAAATTTCATCCATATTGACCATTTTGGGAACGATCGAAAGGTCCGGAGTCATCGTTTTTCATCCGAAAATTGATTTTTTGGACTGTACCAAAAATGATTCAAAATGTAAATTGGATCGTGCCTCATGTTGAATAAACACTTTTTAAACCCTCACAGTGACCAAAATTGCCATTTTTACAGAGTTTTGCTTACTCAAAAGCTTCAATTTTGACCAATTTCAGGCACAGAAATGACTTTAAACACACCTATTTTAGTTGAAAAAGTCATAATTCACATCCAACAGTCATTTACAGTCAAAAAATTACATGTTAAAATTTCATCCATATTGACCATTTTGGGAACGATCGACAGGTCCGGAGTCATCGTTTTTCATCCGAAAATGGATTTTTTGGACTGTACCAAAAATGATTCAAAATGTAAATTGGATCGTGCCTCATGTTGAATAACCACTTTTTAAACCCTAACAGTGACCAAAATTGCCATTTTTACAGAGTTTTGCTTACTCAAAAGCTTCATTTTTGACCAATTTCAGGCACAGAAATGACTTTAAACACACCTATTTTAGTTGAAAAAGTCATAATTCACATCCAACAGTCATTTACAGTCAAAAAATTACATGTTAAAATTTCATCCATATTGACCATATTGGGAACGTTCGACAGGTCCGGAGTCATCGTTTTTCATCCGAAAATGGATTTTTTGGACTGTACCAAAAATTATTCATAATGTAAATTGGATCGTGCCTCATGTTGAATAACCACTTTTTAAGCCCTCACAGTGACCAAAATTGCCATTTTTACAGAGTTTTTCTTACTCAAAAGCTTCATTTTTGACCAATTTCAGGCACAGAAATTACTTTAAACACATTTATTTTAGTTGAAAAAGTCATAATTCACATCCAACAGTCATTTACAGTCAAAAAATTAAATGTTAAAATTTCATCCATATTGACCATTTTGGGAACGTTCGACAGGTCCGGAGTCATCGTTTTTCATCCGAAAATAGATTTTTTGGACTGTACCAAAAATGATTCATAATGTAAATTGGATCGTGCCTCATGTTGAATAACCACTTTTTAAGCCCTCACAGTGACCAAAATTGCTATTTTTACAGAGTTTTGCTTACTCAAAAGCTTCATTTTTGACCAATTTCAGGCACAGAAATGACTTTCAACACATTTATTTTAGTTGAAAAAGTGATAATTCACATCCAACAGTCATTTACAGTCAAAAAATTAAATGTTAAAATTTCATCCATATTGACCATTTTGGGAATGTTCGACAGGTCCGGAGTCATCGTTTTTCATCCGAAAATGGATTTTTTGGACTGTACCAAAAATGATTCATAATGTAAATTGGATCGTGCCTCATGTTGAATAACCACTTTTTAAGCCCTCACAGTGACCAAAATTGCCATTTTTACAGAGTTTTGCTTACTCAAAAGCTTCATTTTTGACCAATTTCAGGCACAGAAATGACTTTAAACACACTTATTTTAGTTGAAAAAGTCATAATTCACATCCAACAGTCATTTACAGTCAAAAAATTACATGTTAAAATTTCATCCATATTGACCATTTTGGGAACGTTCGACAGGTCCGGAGTCATCGTTTTTCATCAAAAAATTGATTTTTTGGACTGTACCAAAAATGATTCATAATGTAAATTGGATCGTGCCTCATGTTGAATAACCACTTTTTAAGACCTCACAGTGACCAAAATTGCCATGTTTACAGAGTTTTGCTTACTCAAAAGCTTCATTTTTGACCAATTTCAGGCACAGAAATGACTTTAAACACATTTATTTTAGTTGAAAAAGTCATAATTCACATCCAACAGTCATTTACAGTCAAAAAATTAAATGTTAAAATTTCATCCATATTGACCATTTTGGGAACGTTCGACAGGTCCGGAGTCATCGTTTTTTATCCGAAAATGGATTTTTTGGACTGTACCAAAAATGATTCATAATGTAAATTGGATCGTGCCTCATGTTGAATATTCACTTTTTAAGCCCTCACAGTGACCAAAATTGCCATTTTTACAGAGTTTTGCTTACTCAAAAGCTTCATTTTTGACCAATTTCAGGCACAGAAATGACTTTAAACACATTTATTTTAGTTGAAAAAGTAATAATTCACATCCAACAGTCATTTACAGTCAAAAAATTAAATGTTAAAATTTCATCCATATTGACCTTTTTGGGAATGTTCGACAGGTTCGGAGTCATCGTTTTTCATCCGAAAATTGATTTTTTGGACTGTACCAAAAATGATTCAAAATGTAAATTGGATCGTGCCTCATGTTGAATAACCACTTTTTAAACCCTCACAGTGACCAAAATTGCCATTTTTACAGTTTTGCTTACTCAAAAGCTTCATTTTTGACCAATTTCAGGCACAGAAATGACTTTAAACACACTTATTTTAGTTGAAAAAGTCATAATTCACATCCAACAGTCATTTACAGTCAAAAAAATAAATGTTAAAATTTCATCCATATTGACCATTTTGGGAACGTTCGACAGGTCCGGAGTCATCGTTTTTTATCCGGAAATGGATTTTTTGGACTGTACCAAAAATGATTCATAATGTAAATTGGATCGTGCCTCATGTTGAATAACCACTTTTTAAGCCCTCACAGTGACCAAAATTGCCATTTTTACAGAGTTTTTCTTACTCAAAAGCTTCATTTTTGACCAATTTCAGGCACAGAAATTACTTTAAACACATTTATTTTAGTTGAAAAAGTCATAATTCACATCCAACAGTCATTTACAGTCAAAAAATTAAATGTTAAAATTTCATCCATATTGACCATTTTGGGAACGTTCGACAGGTCCGGAGTCATCGTTTTTCATCCGAAAATTGATTTTTTTGGACTGTACCAAAAATGATTCATAATGTAAATTGGATCGTGCCTCATGTTGAATAACCACTTTTTAAGCCCTCACAGTGACCAAAATTGCTATTTTTACAGAGTTTTGCTTACTCAAAAGCTTCATTTTTGACCAATTTCAGGCACAGAAATGACTTTAAACACATTTATTTTAGTTGAAAAAGTAATAATTCACATCCAACAGTCATTTACAGTCAAAAAATTAAATGTTAAAATTTCATCCATATTGACCTTTTTGGGAATGTTCGACAGGTTCGGAGTCATCGTTTTTCATCCGAAAATGGATTTTTTGGACTGTACCAAAAATGATTCAAAATGTAAATTGGATCGTGCCTCATGTTGAATAACCACTTTTTAAACCCTCACAGTGACCAAAATTGCCATTTTTACAGAGTTTTTCTTACTCAAAAGCTTCATTTTTGACCAATTTCAGGCACAGAAATTACTTTAAACACATTTATTTTAGTTGAAAAACTCATAATTCACATCCAACAGTCATTTACAGTCAAAAAATTTAATGTTAAAATTTCATCCATATTGACCATTTTGGGAACGTTCGACAGGTCCGGAGTCATCGTTTTTCATCCGAAAATTGATTTTTTGGACTGTACCAAAAATGATTCATAATGTAAATTGGATCGTGCCTCATGTTGAATAACCACTTTTTAAGCCCTCACAGTGACCAAAATTGCTATTTTTACAGAGTTTTGCTTACTCAAAAGCTTCAATTTTGACCAATTTCAGGCACAGAAATGACTTTAAACACACCTATTTTAGTTGAAAAAGTCATAATTCACATCCAACAGTCATTTACAGTCAAAAAATTACATGTTAAAATTTCATCCATATTGACCATTTTGGGAACGATCGACAGGTCCGGAGTCATCGTTTTTCATCCGAAAATGGATTTTTTGGACTGTACCAAAAATGATTCAAAATGTAAATTGGATCGTGCCTCATGTTGAATAACCACTTTTTAAACCCTAACAGTGACCAAAATTGCCATTTTTACAGAGTTTTGCTTACTCAAAAGCTTCAATTTTGACCAATTTCAGGCACAGAAATGACTTTAAACACACTTATTTTAGTTGAAAAAGTCATAATTCACATCCAAGAGACATTTACAGTCAAAAAATTAAATGTTAAAATTTCATCCATATTGACCATTTTGGGAACGTTCGACAGGTCCGGAGTCATCGTTTTTCATCCGAAAATTGATTTTTTGGACTGTACCAAAAATGATTCAAAATGTAAATTGGATCGTGCCTCATGTTGAATAAACACTTTTTAAACCCTCACAGTGACCAAAATTGCCATTTTTACAGAGTTTTGCTTACTCAAAAGCTTCAATTTTGACCAATTTCAGGCACAGAAATGACTTTAAACACACCTATTTTAGTTGAAAAAGTCATAATTCACATCCAACAGTCATTTACAGTCAAAAAATTACATGTTAAAATTTCATCCATATTGACCATTTTGGGAACGTTCGACAGGTCCGGAGTCAACGTTTTTCATCCGAAAATGGATTTTTTGGACTGTACCAAAAATGATTCATAATGTAAATTGGATCGTGCCTCATGTTGAATAACCACTTTTTAAGCCCTCACAGTGACCAAAATTGCCATGTTTACAGAGTTTTGCTTACTCAAAAGCTTAATTTTTGACCAATTTCAGGCACAGAAATGACTTTCAACACATTTATTTTAGTTGAAAAAGTCATAATTCACATCCAACAGTCATTTACAGTCAAAAAATTAAATGTTAAAATTTCATCCATATTGACCTTTTTGGGAATGTTCGACAGGTTCGGAGTCATCGTTTTTCATCCGAAAAATGAGTTTTTTGGACTGTACCAAAAATGATTCAAAATGTAAATTGGATCGTGCCTCATGTTGAATAACCACTTTTTATACCCTCACAGTGACCAAAATTGCCATTTTTACAGAGTTTTGCTTACTCAAAAGCTTCATTTTTGACCAATTTCAGGCACAGAAATGACTTTAAATACACTTATTTTAGTTGAAAAAGTCATAATTCACATCCAACAGTCATTTACAGTCAAAAAAATAAATGTTAAAATTTCATCCATATTGACCATATTGGGAACGTTCGACAGGTCCGGAGTCATCGTTTTTCATCCGAAAATGGATTTTTTGGACTGTACCAAAAATTATTCATAATGTAAATTGGATCGTGCCTCATGTTGAATAACCACTTTTTAAGCCCTCACAGTGACCAAAATTGCCATTTTTACAGAGTTTTTCTTACTCAAAAGCTTCATTTTTGACCAATTTCAGGCACAGAAATTACTTTAAACACATTTATTTTAGTTGAAAAAGTCATAATTCACATCCAACAGTCATTTACAGTCAAAAAATTAAATGTTAAAATTTCATCCATATTGACCATTTTGGGAACGTTCGACAGGTCCGGAGTCATCGTTTTTCATCCGAAAATTGATTTTTTGGACTGTACCAAAAATGATTCATAATGTAAATTGGATCGTGCCTCATGTTGAATAACCACTTTTTAAGCCCTCACAGTGACCAAAATTGCTATTTTTACAGAGTTTTGCTTACTCAAAAGCTTCATTTTTGACCAATTTCAGGCACAGAAATGACTTTCAACACATTTATTTTAGTTGAAAAAGTGATAATTCACATCCAACAGTCATTTACAGTCAAAAAATTAAATGTTAAAATTTCATCCATATTGACCATTTTGGGAATGTTCGACAGGTCCGGAGTCATCGTTTTTCATCCGAAAATGGATTTTTTGGACTGTACCAAAAATGATTCATAATGTAAATTGGATCGTGCCTCATGTTGAATAACCACTTTTTAAGCCCTCACAGTGACCAAAATTGCCATTTTTACAGAGTTTTGCTTACTCAAAAGCTTCATTTTTGACCAATTTCAGGCACAGAAATGACTTTAAACACACTTATTTTAGTTGAAAAAGTCATAATTCACATCCAACAGTCATTTACAGTCAAAAAATTACATGTTAAAATTTCATCCATATTGACCATTTTGGGAACGTTCGACAGGTCCGGAGTCATCGTTTTTCATCAAAAAATTGATTTTTTGGACTGTACCAAAAATGATTCATAATGTAAATTGGATCGTGCCTCATGTTGAATAACCACTTTTTAAGCCCTCACAGTGACCAAAATTGCCATGTTTACAGAGTTTTGCTTACTCAAAAGCTTCATTTTTGACCAATTTCAGGCACAGAAATGACTTTAAACACATTTATTTTAGTTGAAAAAGTCATAATTCACATCCAACAGTCATTTACAGTCAAAAAATTAAATGTTAAAATTTCATCCATATTGACCATTTTGGGAACGTTCGACAGGTCCGGAGTCATCGTTTTTCATCCGAAAATGGATTTATTGGACTGTACCAAAAATGATTCATACTGTAAATTGGATCGTGCCTCATGTTGAATATTCACTTTTTAAGCCCTCACAGTGACCAAAATTGCCATTTTTACAGAGTTTTGCTTACTCAAAAGCTTCATTTTTGACCAATTTCAGGCACAGAAATGACTTTAAACACATTTATTTTAGTTGAAAAAGTAATAATTCACATCCAACAGTCATTTACAGTCAAAAAATTAAATGTTAAAATTTCATCCATATTGACCTTTTTGGGAATGTTCGACAGGTTCGGAGTCATCGTTTTTCATCCGAAAATGGATTTTTTGGACTGTACCAAAAATGATTCAAAATGTAAATTGGATCGTGCCTCATGTTGAATAACCACTTTTTAAACCCTCACAGTGACCAAAATTGCCATTTTTACAGAGTTTTTCTTACTCAAAAGCTTCATTTTTGACCAATTTCAGGCACAGAAATTACTTTAAACACATTTATTTTAGTTGAAAAACTCATAATTCACATCCAACAGTCATTTACAGTCAAAAAATTTAATGTTAAAATTTCATCCATATTGACCATTTTGGGAACGTTCGACAGGTCCGGAGTCATCGTTTTTCATCCGAAAATTGATTTTTTGGACTGTACCAAAAATGATTCATAATGTAAATTGGATCGTGCCTCATGTTGAATAACCACTTTTTAAGCCCTCACAGTGACCAAAATTGCTATTTTTACAGAGTTTTGCTTACTCAAAAGCTTCATTTTTGACCAATTTCAGGCACAGAAATGACTTTCAACACATTTATTTTAGTTGAAAAAGTGATAATTCACATCCAACAGTCATTTACAGTCAAAAAATTAAATGTTAAAATTTCATCCATATTGACCATTTTGGGAACGTTCGACAGGTCCGGAGTCATCGTTTTTCATCCGAAAATGGATTTTTTGGACTGTACCAAAAATGATTCATAATGTAAATTGGATCGTGCCTCATGTTGAATAACCACTTTTTAAGCCCACACAGTGACCAAAATTGCCATGTTTACAGAGTTTTGGTTACTCAAAAGCTTCATTTTTGACCAATTTCAGGCACAGAAATGACTTTAAACACATTTATTTTAGTTGAAAAAGTAATAATTCACATCCAACAGTCATTTACAGTCAAAAAATTAAATGTTACAATTTCATCCATATTGACCTTTTTGGGAATGTTCGACAGGTTCGGAGTCATCGTTTTTCATCCGAAAATTGATTTTTTGGACTGTACCAAAAATGATTCAAAATGTAAATTGGATCGTGCCTCATGTTGAATAACCACTTTTTAAACCCTCACAGTGACCAAAATTGCCATTTTTACAGTTTTGCTTACTCAAAAGCTTCATTTTTGACCAATTTCAGGCACAGAAATGACTTTAAACACACTTATTTTAGTTGAAAAAGTCATAATTCACATCCAACAGTCATTTACAGTCAAAAAAATAAATGTTAAAATTTCATCCTTATTGACCATTTTGGGAACGTTCGACAGGTCCGGAGTCATCGTTTTTCATCCGGAAATGGATTTTTTGGACTGTACCAAAAATGATTCATAATGTAAATTGGATCGTGCCTCATGTTGAATAACCACTTTTTAAGCCCTCACAGTGACCAAAATTGCCATTTTTACAGAGTTTTTCTTACTCAAAAGCTTCATTTTTGACCAATTTCAGGCACAGAAATTACTTTAAACACATTTATTTTAGTTGAAAAAGTCATAATTCACATCCAACAGTCATTTACAGTCAAAAAATTAAATGTTAAAATTTCATCCATATTGACCATTTTGGGAACGTTCGACAGGTCCGGAGTCATCGTTTTTCATCCGAAAATTGATATTTTTGGACTGTACCAAAAATGATTCATAATGTAAATTGGATCGTGCCTCATGTTGAATAACCACTTTTTATGCCCTCACAGTGACCAAAATTGCTATTTTTACAGAGTTTTGCTTACTCAAAAGCTTCATTTTTGACCAATTTAAGGCACAGAAATGACTTTCAACACATTTATTTTAGTTGAAAAAGTGATAATTCACATCCAACAGTCATTTACAGTCAAAAAATTAAATGTTAAAATTTCATCCATATTGACCATTTTGGGAACGTTCGACAGGTCCGGAGTCATCGTTTTTCATCCGAAAATGGATTTTTTGGACTGTACCAAAAATGATTCATAATGTAAATTGGATCGTGCCTCATGTTGGATAACCACTTTTTAAGCCCTCACAGTGACCAAAATTGCCATTTTTACAGAGTTTTGCTTACTCAAAAGCTTCATTTTTGACCAATTTCAGGCACAGAAATGACTTTAAACACATTTATTTTAGTTGAAAAAGTCATAATTCACATCCAACAGTCATTTACAGTCAAAAAATTAAATGTTAAAATTTCATCCATATTGACCATTTTGGGAACGATCGACAGGTCCGGAGTCATCGTTTTTCATCCGAAAATTGATTTTTTGGACTGTACCAAAAATGATTCAAAATGTAAATTGGATCGTGCCTCATGTTGAATAAACACTTTTTAAACCCTCACAGTGACCAAAATTGCCATTTTTACAGAGTTTTGCTTACTCAAAAGCTTCAATTTTGACCAATTTCAGGCACAGAAATGACTTTAAACACACCTATTTTAGTTGAAAAAGTCATAATTCACATCCAACAGTCATTTACAGTCAAAAAATTACATGTTAAAATTTCATGCATATTGACCATTTTGGGAACGATCGAAAATGGATTTTTTGGACTGTACCAAAAATGATTCAAAATGTAAATTGGATCGTGCCTCATGTTGAATAACCACTTTTTAAACCCTAACAGTGACCAAAATTGCCATTTTTACAGAGTTTTGCTTACTCAAAAGCTTCAATTTTGACCAATTTCAGGCACAGAAATGACTTTAAACACACCTATTTTAGTTGAAAAAGTCATAATTCACATCCAACAGTCATTTACAGTCAAAAAATTACATGTTAAAATTTCATCCATATTGACCATTTTGGGAACGTTCGACAGGTCCGGAGTCAACGTTTTTCATCCGAAAATGGATTTTTTGGACTGTACCAAAAATGATTCAAAATGTAAATTGGATCGTGCCTCATGTTGAATAACCACTTTTTAAACCCTCACAGTGACCAAAATTGCCATTTTTACAGAGTTTTGCTTACTCAAAAGCTTCATTTTTGACCAATTTCAGGCACAGAAATGACTTTAAACACACTTATTTTAGTTGAAAAAGTCATAATTCACATCCAACAGTCATTTACAGTCAAAAAAATAAATGTTAAAATTTCATCCATATTGACCATATTGGGAACGTTCGACAGGTCCGGAGTCATCGTTTTTCATCCGAAAATGGATTTTTTGGACTGTACCAAAAATTATTCATAATGTAAATTGGATCGTGCCTCATGTTGAATAACCACTTTTTAAGCCCTCACAGTGACCAAAATTGCCATTTTTACAGAGTTTTGCTTACTCAAAAGCTTCATTTTTGACCAATTTCAGGCACAGAAATGACTTTAAACACACTTATTTTAGTTGAAAAAGTCATAATTCACATCCAACAGTCATTTACAGTCAAAAAATTACATGTTAAAATTTCATCCATATTGACCATTTTGGGAACGTTCGACAGGTCCGGAGTCATCGTTTTTCATCAAAAAATTGATTTTTTGGACTGTACCAAAAATGATTCATAATGTAAATTGGATCGTGCCTCATGTTGAATAACCACTTTTTAAGCCCTCACAGTGACCAAAATTGCCATGTTTACAGAGTTTTGCTTACTCAAAAGCTTCATTTTTGACCAATTTCAGGCACAGAAATGACTTTAAACACATTTATTTTAGTTGAAAAAGTCATAATTCACATCCAACAGTCATTTACAGTCAAAAAATTAAATGTTAAAATTTCATCCATATTGACCATTTTGGGAACGTTCGACAGGTCCGGAGTCATCGTTTTTCATCCGAAAATGGATTTTTTGGACTGTACCAAAAATGATTCATAATGTAAATTGGATCGTGCCTCATGTTGAATATTCACTTTTTAAGCCCTCACAGTGACCAAAATTGCCATTTTTACAGAGTTTTGCTTACTCAAAAGCTTCATTTTTGACCAATTTCAGGCACAGAAATGACTTTAAACACATTTATTTTAGTTGAAAAAGTAATAATTCACATCGAACAGTCATTTACAGTCAAAAAATTAAATGTTAAAATTTCATCCATATTGACCTTTTTGGGAATGTTCGACAGGTTCGGAGTCATCGTTTTTCATCCAAAAATTGATTTTTTGGACTGTACCAAAAATGATTCAAAATGTAAATTGGATCGTGCCTCATGTTGTATAACCACTTTTTAAACCCTCACAGTGACCAAAATTGCCATTTTTACAGTTTTGCTTACTCAAAAGCTTCATTTTTGACCAATTTCAGGCACAGAAATGACTTTAAACACACTTATTTTAGTTGAAAAAGTCATAATTCACATCCAACAGTCATTTACAGTCAAAAAAATAAATGTTAAAATTTCATCCATATTGACCATTTTGGGAACGTTCGACAGGTCCGGAGTCATCGTTTTTCATCCGGAAATGGATTTTTTGGACTGTACCAAAAATGATTCATAATGTAAATTGGATCGTGCCTCATGTTGAATAACCACTTTTTAAGCCCTCACAGTGACCAAAATTGCCATTTTTACAGAGTTTTTCTTACTCAAAAGCTTCATTTTTGACCAATTTCAGGCACAGAAATTACTTTAAACACATTTATTTTAGTTGAAAAAGTCATAATTCACATCCAACAGTCATTTACAGTCAAAAAATTAAATGTTAAAATTTCATCCATATTGACCATTTTGGGAACGTTTGACAGGTCCGGAGTCATCGTTTTTCATCCGAAAATGGATTTTTTGGACTGTACCAAAAATGATTCATAATGTAAATTGGATCGTGCCTCATGTTGAATAACCACTTTTTAAGCCCTCACAGTGACCAAAATTGCCATTTTTACAGAGTTTTGCTTACTCAAAAGCTTCATTTTTGACCAATTTCAGGCACAGAAATGACTTTAAACACATTTATTTTAGTTGAAAAAGTCATAATTCACATCCAACAGTCATTTACAGTCAAAAAATTAAATGTTAAAATTTCATCCATATTGACCATTTTGGGAACGATCGACAGGTCCGGAGTCATCGTTTTTCATCCGAAAATTGATTTTTTGGACTGTACCAAAAATGATTCAAATGTAAATTGGATCGTGCCTCATGTTGAATAAACACTTTTTAAACCCTCACAGTGACCAAAATTGCCATTTTTACAGAGTTTTGCTTACTCAAAAGCTTCAATTTTGACCAATTTCAGGCACAGAAATGACTTTAAACACACCTATTTTAGTTGAAAAAGTCATAATTCACATCCAACAGTCATTTACAGTCAAAAAATTACATGTTAAAATTTCATCCATATTGACCATTTTGGGAACGATCGACAGGTCCGGAGTCATCGTTTTTCATCCGAAAATTGATTTTTTGGACTGTACCAAAAATGATTCAAAATGTAAATTGGATCGTGCCTCATGTTGAATAACCACTTTTTAAACCCTAACAGTGACCAAAATTGCCATTTTTACAGAGTTTTGCTTACTCAAAAGCTTCAATTTTGACCAATTTAAGGCACAGAAATGACTTTAAACACACTTATTTTAGTTGAAAAAGTCATAATTCACATCCAAGAGACATTTACAGTCAAAAAATTAAATGTTAAAATTTCATCCATATTGACCATTTTGGGAACGTTCGACAGGTCCGGAGTCATCGTTTTTCATCCGAAAATAGATTTTTTGGACTGTACCAAAAATGATTCAAAATGTAAATTGGATCGTGCCTCATGTTGAATAAACACTTTTTAAACCCTCACAGTGACCAAAATTGCCATTTTTACAGAGTTTTGCTTACTCAAAAGCTTCAATTTTGACCAATTTCAGGCACAGAAATGACTTTAAACACACCTATTTTATTTGAAAAAGTCATAATTCACATCCAACAGTCATTTACAGTCAAAAAATTACATGTTAAAATTTCATCCATATTGACCATTTTGGGAACGTTCGACAGGTCCGGAGTCAACGTTTTTCATCCGAAAATGGATTTTTTGGACTGTACCAAAAATGATTCATAATGTAAATTGGATCGTGCCTCATGTTGAATAACCACTTTTTAAGCCCTCACAGTGACCAAAATTGCCATGTTTACAGAGTTTTGCTTACTCAAAAGCTTCATTTTTGACCAATTTCAGGCACAGAAATGACTTTCAACACATTTATTTTAGTTGAAAAAGTCATAATTCACATCCAACAGTCATTTACAGTCAAAAAATTAAATGTTAAAATTTCATCCATATTGACCATTTTGGGAACGTTCGACAGGTCCGGAGTCATCGTTTTTCATCCGGAAATGGATTTTTTGGACTGTACCAAAAATGATTCATAATGTAAATTGGATCGTGCCTCATGTTGAATAACCACTTTTTAAGCCCTCACAGTGACCAAAATTGCCATTTTTACAGAGTTTTTCTTACTCAAAAGCTTCATTTTTGACCAATTTCAGGCACAGAAATTACTTTAAACACATTTATTTTAGTTGAAAAAGTCATAATTCACATCCAACAGTCATTTACAGTCAAAAAATTAAATGTTAAAATTTCATCCATATTGACCATTTTGGGAACGTTTGACAGGTCCGGAGTCATCGTTTTTCATCCGAAAATGGATTTTTTGGACTGTACCAAAAATGATTCATAATGTAAATTGGATCGTGCCTCATGTTGAATAACCACTTTTTAAGCCCTCACAGTGACCAAAATTGCCATTTTTACAGAGTTTTGCTTACTCAAAAGCTTCATTTTTGACCAATTTCAGGCACAGAAATGACTTTAAACACATTTATTTTAGTTGAAAAAGTCATAATTCACATCCAACAGTCATTTACAGTCAAAAAATTAAATGTTAAAATTTCATCCATATTGACCATTTTGGGAACGATCGACAGGTCCGGAGTCATCGTTTTTCATCCGAAAATTGATTTTTTGGACTGTACCAAAAATGATTCAAATGTAAATTGGATCGTGCCTCATGTTGAATAAACACTTTTTAAACCCTCACAGTGACCAAAATTGCCATTTTTACAGAGTTTTGCTTACTCAAAAGCTTCAATTTTGACCAATTTCAGGCACAGAAATGACTTTAAACACACCTATTTTAGTTGAAAAAGTCATAATTCACATCCAACAGTCATTTACAGTCAAAAAATTACATGTTAAAATTTCATCCATATTGACCATTTTGGGAACGATCGACAGGTCCGGAGTCATCGTTTTTCATCCGAAAATGGATTTTTTGGACTGTACCAAAAATTATTCAAAATGTAAATTGGATCGTGCCTCATGTTGAATAACCACTTTTTAAACCCTAACAGTGACCAAAATTGCCATTTTTACAGAGTTTTGCTTACTCAAAAGCTTCAATTTTGACCAATTTCAGGCACAGAAATGACTTTAAACACACTTATTTTAGTTGAAAAAGTCATAATTCACATCCAAGAGACATTTACAGTCAAAAAATTTAATGTTAAAATTTCATCCATATTGACCATTTTGGGAACGTTCGACAGGTCCGGAGTCATCGTTTTTCATCCGAAAATTGATTTTTTGGACTGTACCAAAAATGATTCAAAATGTAAATTGGATCGTGCCTCATGTTGAATAAACACTTTTTAAACCCTCACAGTGACCAAAATTGCCATTTTTACAGAGTTTTGCTTACTCAAAAGCTTCAATTTTGACCAATTTCAGGCACAGAAATGACTTTAAACACACCTATTTTAGTTGAAAAAGTCATAATTCACATCCAACAGTCATTTACAGTCAAAAAATTACATGTTAAAATTTCATCCATATTGACCATTTTGGGAACGTTCGACAGGTCCGGAGTCAACGTTTTTCATCCGAAAATGGATTTTTTGGACTGTACCAAAAATGATTCATAATGTAAATTGGATCGTGCCTCATGTTGAATAACCACTTTTTAAGCCCTCACAGTGACCAAAATTGCCATGTTTACAGAGTTTTGCTTACTCAAAAGCTTCATTTTTGACCAATTTCAGGCACAGAAATGACTTTCAACACATTTATTTTAGTTGAAAAAGTCATAATTCACATCCAACAGTCATTTACAGTCAAAAAATTAAATGTTAAAATTTCATCCATATTGACCTTTTTGGGAATGTTCGACAGGTTCGGAGTCATCGTTTTTCATCCGAAAATTGAGTTTTTTGGACTGTATCAAAAATGATTCAAAATGTAAATTGGATCGTGCCTCATGTTGAATAACCACTTTTTAAACCCTCACAGTGACCAAAATTGCCATTTTTACAGTTTTGCTTACTCAAAAGCTTCATTTTTGACCAATTTCAGGCACAGAAATGACTTTAAACACACTTATTTTAGTTGAAAAAGTCATAATTCACATCCAACAGTCATTTACAGTCAAAAAAATAAATGTTAAAATTTCATCCATATTGACCATTTTGGGAACGTTCGACAGGTCCGGAGTCATCGTTTTTCATCCGGAAATGGATTTTTTGGACTGTACCAAAAATGATTCATAATGTAAATTGGATCGTGCCTCATGTTGAATAACCACTTTTTAAGCCCTCACAGTGACCAAAATTGCCATTTTTACTGAGTTTTTCTTACTCAAAAGCTTCATTTTTGACCAATTTCAGGCACAGAAATTACTTTAAACACATTTATTTTAGTTGAAAAAGTCATAATTCACATCCAACAGTCATTTACAGTCAAAAAATTAAATGTTAAAATTTCATCCATATTGACCATTTTGGGAACGTTTGACAGGTCCGGAGTCATCGTTTTTCATCCGAAAATTGATTTTTTTGGACTGTACCAAAAATGATTCATAATGTAAATTGGATCGTGCCTCATGTTGAATAACCACTTTTTAAGCCCTCACAGTGACCAAAATTGCTATTTTTACAGAGTTTTGCTTACTCAAAAGCTTCATTTTTGACCAATTTAAGGCTCAGAAATGACTTTCAACACATTTATTTTAGTTGAAAAAGTGATAATTCACATCCAACAGTCATTTACAGTCAAAAAATTAAATGTTAAAATTTCATCCATATTGACCATTTTGGGAACGTTCGACAGGTCCGGAGTCATCGTTTTTCATCCGAAAATGGATTTTTTGGACTGTACCAAAAATGATTCATAATGTAAATTGGATCGTGCCTCATGTTGAATAACCACTTTTTAAGCCCTCACAGTGACCAAAATTGCCATTTTTACAGAGTTTTGCTTACTCAAAAGCTTCATTTTTGACCAATTTCAGGCACAGAAATGACTTTAAACACATTTATTTTAGTTGAAAAAGTCATAATTCACATCCAACAGTCATTTACAGTCAAAAAATTAAATGTTAAAATTTCATCCATATTGACCATTTTGGGAACGATCGACAGGTCCGGAGTCATCGTTTTTCATCCGAAAATTGATTTTTTTGGACTGTACCAAAAATGATTCAAAATGTAAATTGGATCGTGCCTCATGTTGAATAAACACTTTTTAAACCCTCACAGTGACCAAAATTGCCATTTTTACAGAGTTTTGCTTACTCAAAAGCTTCAATTTTGACCAATTTCAGGCACAGAAATGACTTTAAACACACCTATTTTAGTTGAAAAAGTCATAATTCACATCCAACAGTCATTTACAGTCAAAAAATTACATGTTAAAATTTCATCCATATTGACCATTTTGGGAACGATCGACAGGTCCGGAGTCATCGTTTTTCATCCGAAAATGGATTTTTTGGACTGTACCAAAAATGATTCAAAATGTAAATTGGATCGTGCCTCATGTTGAATAATCACTTTTTAAACCCTAACAGTGACCAAAATTGCCATTTTTACAGAGTTTTGCTTACTCAAAAGCTTCAATTTTGACCAATTTCAGGCACAGAAATGACTTTAAACACACTTATTTTAGTTGAAAAAGTCATAATTCACATCCAAGAGACATTTACAGTCAAAAAATTAAATGTTAAAATTTCATCCATATTGACCATTTTGGGAACGTTCGACAGGTCCGGAGTCATCGTTTTTCATCCGAAAATTGATTTTTTGGACTGTACCAAAAATGATTCAAAATGTAAATTGGATCGTGCCTCATGTTGAATAAACACTTTTTAAACCCTCACAGTGACCAAAATTGCCATTTTTACAGAGTTTTGCTTACTCAAAAGCTTCAATTTTGACCAATTTCAGGCACAGAAATGACTTTAAACACACCTATTTTAGTTGAAAAAGTCATAATTCACATCCAACAGTCATTTACAGTCAAAAAATTACATGTTAAAATTTCATCCATATTGACCATTTTGGGAACGTTCGACAGGTCCGGAGTCAACGTTTTTCATCCGAAAATGGATTTTTTGGACTGTACCAAAAATGATTCATAATGTAAATTGGATCGTGCCTCATGTTGAATAACCACTTTTTAAGCCCTCACAGTGACCAAAATTGCCATGTTTACAGAGTTTTGCTTACTCAAAAGCTTCATTTTTGACCAATTTCAGGCACAGAAATGACTTTCAACACATTTATTTTAGTTGAAAAAGTCATAATTCACATCCAACAGTCATTTACAGTCAAAAAATTAAATGTTAAAATTTCATCCATATTGACCTTTTTGGGAATGTTCGACAGGTTCGGAGTCATCGTTTTTCATCCGAAAATTGAGTTTTTTGGACTGTATCAAAAATGATTCAAAATGTAAATTGGATCGTGCCTCATGTTGAATAACCACTTTTTAAACCCTCACAGTGACCAAAATTGCCATTTTTACAGAGTTTTGCTTACTCAAAAGCTTCATTTTTGACCAATTTCAGGCACAGAAATTACTTTAAACACATTTATTTTAGTTGAAAAAGTCATAATTCACATCCAACAGTCATTTACAGTCAAAAAATTAAATGTTAAAATTTCATCCATATTGACCATTTTGGGAACGTTCGACAGGTCCGGAGTCATCGTTTTTCATCCGAAAATTGATTTTTTGGACTGTACCAAAAATGATTCATAATGTAAATTGGATCGTGCCTCATGTTGAATAACCACTTTTTAAGCCCTCACAGTGACCAAAATTGCTATTTTTACAGAGTTTTGCTTACTCAAAAGCTTCATTTTTGACCAATTTCAGGCACAGAAATGACTTTAAACACACCTATTTTTGTTGAAAAAGTGATAATTCACATCCAACAGTCATTTACAGTCAAAAAATTAAATGTTAAAATTTCATCCATATTGACCATTTTGGGAATGTTCGACAGGTCCGGAGTCATCGTTTTTCATCCGAAAATGGATTTTTTGGACTGTACCAAAAATGATTCATAATGTAAATTGGATCGTGCCTCATGTTGAATAACCACTTTTTAAGCCCTCACAGTGACCAAAATTGCCATTTTTACAGAGTTTTGCTTACTCCAAAGCTTCATTTTTGACCAATTTCAGGCACAGAAATGACTTTCAACACATTTATTTTAGTTGAAAAAGTGATAATTCACATCCAACAGTCATTTACAGTCAAAAAATTAAATGTTAAAATTTCATCCATATTGACCATTTTGGGAAAGTTCGACAGGTCCGGAGTCATCGTTTTTCATCCGAAAATGGATTTTTTGGACTGTACCAAAAATGATTCATAATGTAAATTGGATCGTGCCTCATGTTGAATAACCACTTTTTAAGCCCTCACAGTGACCAAAATTGCCATTTTTACAGAGTTTTGCTTACTCAAAAGCTTCATTTTTGACCAATTCCAGGCACAGAAATGACTTTAAACACATTTATTTTAGTTGAAAAAGTCACAATTCACATCCAACAGTCATTTACAGACAAAAAATTAAATGTTAAAATTTCATCCATATTGACCATTTTGGGAACGATCGACATGTCCGGAGTCATCGTTTTTCATCCGAAAATTGATTTTTTTGGACTGTACCAAAAATGATTCAAAATGTAAATTGGATCGTGCCTCATGTTGAATAACCACTTTTTAAACCCTAACAGTGACCAAAATTGCCATTTTTACAGAGTTTTGCTTATTCAAAAGCTTCAATTGTGACCAATTTCAGGCACAGAAATGACTTTAAACACACTTATTTAAGTTGAAAAAGTCATAATTCACATCCAACAGTCATTTACAGTCAAAAAATTAAATGTTAAAATTTCATCCATATTGACCATTTTGGGAACGTTCGACAGGTCAGGAGTCATCGTTTTTCATCCGAAAATTGATTTTTTGGACTGTACCAAAAATGATTCATAATGTAAATTGGATCGTGCGTCATGTTGAATAACCACTTTTTAAGCCCTCACAGTGACCAAAATTGCCATTTTTACAGAGTTTTGCTTACTCAAAAGCTTCATTTTTGACCAATTTCAGGCACAGAAATGACTTTCAACACATTTATTTTAGTTGAAAAAGTGATAATTCACATCCAACAGTCATTTACAGTCAAAAAAATTAAATGTTAAAATTTCATCCATATTGACCATTTTGGGAACGTTCGACAGGTCCGGAGTCATCGTTTTTCATCCGAAAATTGATTTTTTGGACTGTACCAAAAATGATTCAAAATGTAAATTGGATCGTGCCTCATGTTGAATAACCACTTTTTAAACCCTAACAGTGACCAAAATTGCCATTTTTACAGAGTTTTGCTTACTCAAAAGCTTCAATTGTGACCAATTTCAGGCACAGAAATGACTTTAAACACACTTATTTAAGTTGAAAAAGTCATAATTCACATCCAACAGTCATTTACAGTCAAAAAAGTTAAATGTTAAAATTGTATCCATATTGACCATTTTGGGAACGTTCGACAGGTCCGGAGTCATCGTTTTTCATCCGAAAATTGATTTTTTTGGACTGTACCAAAAATGATTCATAATGTAAATTGGATCGTGCCTCATGTTGAATAACCACTTTTTAAGGCCTCACAGTGACCAAAATTGCCATTTTTACAGAGTTTTGCTTACTCCAAAGCTTCATTTTTGACCAATTTCAGGCACAGAAATGACTTTCAACACATTTATTTTAGTTGAAAAAGTCATAATTTACATCCAACAGTCATTTACAGTCAAAAAATTAAATGTTAAAATTTCATCCATATTGACCATTTTGGGAACGTTCGACAGGTCCGGAGTCATCGTTTTTCATCCGAAAATTGATTTTTTGGACTGTACCAAAAATGATTTACAATGTAAATTGGATCATGCCTCATGTTGAATAACCACTTTTGAAGCCCTCACAGTGACCAAAATTGCCATTTTTACAGAGTTTTGCTTACTCAAAAGCTTCATTTTTGACCAATTTCAGGCACAGAAATGACTTTCAACACATTTATTTTAGTTGAAAAAGTCATAATTCACATCCAACAGTCATTTACAGTAAAAAAATTTAACGTTAAAATTTCATCCATATTGACCATTTTGGGAACGTTCGACAGGTCCGGAGTCATCGTTTTTCATCCGAAAATGGATTTTTTGGACTGTACCAAAAATGATTCATAATGTAAATTGGATCGTGCCTCATGTTGAATAACCACTTTTTAAGCCCTAACAGTGACCAAAATTGCCATTTTTACAGAGTTTTGCTTACTCAAAAGCTTCAATTGTGACCAATTTCAGGCACAGAAATGACTTTAAACACACTTATTTTAGTTGAAAAAGTCATAATTCACATCCAACAGTCATTTACAGTAAAAAAAATAAATGTTAAAATTTCATCCATATTGACCATTTTGGGAACGTTCGACAGGTCCGGAGTCATCGTTTTTCATCCGAAAATGGATTTTTTGGACTGTACCAAAAATGATTCATAATGTAAATTGGATCGTGCCTCATGTTGAATAACCACTTTTTAAGCCCTCACAGTGACCAAAATTGCCATTTTTACAGAGTTTTTCTTACTCAAAAGCTTCAATTTTGACCAGATTCAGGCACAGAAATGACTTTAAACACACTTATTTTAGTTGAAAAAGTCATAATTCACATCCAAGAGTCATTTACAGTCAAAAAATTAAATGTTAAAATTTCATCCATATTGACCATTTTGGGAACGTTCGACAGGTCAGGAGTCATCGTTTTTCATCCGAAAATTGATTTTTTGGACTGTACCAAAAATGATTCATAATGTAAATTGGATCGTGCCTCATGTTGAATAACCACTTTTTAAGCCCTCACAGTGACCAAAATTGACATTTTTACAGAGTTTTGCTTACTCAAAAGCTTCATTTTTGACCAATTTCAGGCACAGAAATGACTTTCAACACATTTATTTTAGTTGAAAAAGTGATAATTCACATCCAACAGTCATTTACAGTCAAAAAAATTAAATGTTAAAATTTCATCCATATTGACCATTTTGGGAACGTTCGACAGGTCCGGAGTCATCGTTTTTCATCCGAAAATTGATTTTTTGGACTGTACCAAAAATGATTCAAAATGTAAATTGGATCGTGCCTCATGTTGAATAACCACTTTTTAAACCCTAACAGTGACCAAAATTGCCATTTTTACAGAGTTTTGCTTACTCAAAAGCTTCAATTGTGACCAATTTCAGGCACAGAAATGACTTTAAACACACTTATTTAAGTTGAAAAAGTCATAATTCACATCCAACAGTCATTTACAGTCAAAAAAGTTAAATGTTAAAATTTTATCCATATTGACCATTTTGGGAACGTTCGACAGGTCCGGAGTCATCGTTTTTCATCCGAAAATTGATTTTTTTGGACTGTACCAAAAATCATTCATAATGTAAATTGGATCGTGCCTCATGTTGAATAACCACTTTTTAAGCCCTCACAGTGACCAAAATTGCCATTTTTACAGAGTTTTGCTTACTCCAAAGCTTCATTTTTGACCAATTTCAGGCACAGAAATGACTTTCAACACATTTATTTTAGTTGAAAAAGTGATAATTCACATCCAACAGTCATTTACAGTCAAAAAATTAAATGTTAAAATTTCATCCATATTGACCATTTTGGGAAAGTTCGACAGGTCCGGAGTCATCGTTTTTCATCCGAAAATGGATTTTTTGGACTGTACCAAAAATGATTCATAATGTAAATTGGATCGTGCCTCATGTTGAATAACCACTTTTTAAGCCCTCACAGTGACCAAAATTGCCATTTTTACAGAGTTTTGCTTACTCAAAAGCTTCATTTTTGACCAATTCCAGGCACAGAAATGACTTTAAACACATTTATTTTAGTTGAAAAAGTCACAATTCACATCCAACAGTCATTTACAGACAAAAAATTAAATGTTAAAATTTCATCCATATTGACCATTTTGGGAACGATCGACATGTCCGGAGTCATCGTTTTTCATCCGAAAATTGATTTTTTGGACTGTACCAAAAATGATTCAAAATGTAAATTGGATCGTGCCTCATGTTGAATAACCACTTTTTAAACCCTAACAGTGACCAAAATTGCCATTTTTACAGAGTTTTGCTTATTCAAAAGCTTCAATTGTGACCAATTTCAGGCACAGAAATGACTTTAAACACACTTATTTAAGTTGAAAAAGTCATAATTCACATCCAACAGTCATTTACAGTCAAAAAATTAAATGTTAAAATTTCATCCATATTGACCATTTTGGGAACGTTCGACAGGTCAGGAGTCATCGTTTTTCATCCGAAAATTGATTTTTTGGACTGTACCAAAAATGATTCATAATGTAAATTGGATCGTGCCTCATGTTGAATAACCACTTTTTAAGCCCTCACAGTGACCAAAATTGCCATTTTTACAGAGTTTTGCTTACTCAAAAGCTTCATTTTTGACCAATTTCAGGCACAGAAATGACTTTCAACACATTTATTTTAGTTGAAAAAGTGATAATTCACATCCAACAGTCATTTACAGTCAAAAAAATTAAATGTTAAAATTTCATCCATATTGACCATTTTGGGAACGTTCGACAGGTCCGGAGTCATCGTTTTTCATCCGAAAATTGATTTTTTGGACTGTACCAAAAATGATTCAAAATGTAAATTGGATCGTGCCTCATGTTGAATAACCACTTTTTAAACCCTAACAGTGACCAAAATTGCCATTTTTACAGAGTTTTGCTTACTCAAAAGCTTCAATTGTGACCAATTTCAGGCACAGAAATGACTTTAAACACACTTATTTAAGTTGAAAAAGTCATAATTCACATCCAACAGTCATTTACAGTCAAAAAAGTTAAATGTTAAAATTGTATCCATATTGACCATTTTGGGAACGTTCGACAGGTCCGGAGTCATCGTTTTTCATCCGAAAATTGATTTTTTTGGACTGTACCAAAAATGATTCATAATGTAAATTGGATCGTGCCTCATGTTGAATAACCACTTTTTAAGGCCTCACAGTGACCAAAATTGCCATTTTTACAGAGTTTTGCTTACTCCAAAGCTTCATTTTTGACCAATTTCAGGCACAGAAATGACTTTCAACACATTTATTTTAGTTGAAAAAGTCATAATTTACATCCAACAGTCATTTACAGTCAAAAAATTAAATGTTAAAATTTCATCCATATTGACCATTTTGGGAACGTTCGACAGGTCCGGAGTCATCGTTTTTCATCCGAAAATTGATTTTTTGGACTGTACCAAAAATGATTTACAATGTAAATTGGATCATGCCTCATGTTGAATAACCACTTTTGAAGCCCTCACAGTGACCAAAATTGCCATTTTTACAGAGTTTTGCTTACTCAAAAGCTTCATTTTTGACCAATTTCAGGCACAGAAATGACTTTCAACACATTTATTTTAGTTGAAAAAGTCATAATTCACATCCAACAGTCATTTACAGTAAAAAAATTTAACGTTAAAATTTCATCCATATTGACCATTTTGGGAACGTTCGACAGGTCCGGAGTCATCGTTTTTCATCCGAAAATGGATTTTTTGGACTGTACCAAAAATGATTCATAATGTAAATTGGATCGTGCCTCATGTTGAATAACCACTTTTTAAGCCCTAACAGTGACCAAAATTGCCATTTTTACAGAGTTTTGCTTACTCAAAAGCTTCAATTGTGACCAATTTCAGGCACAGAAATGACTTTAAACACACTTAATTTAGTTGAAAAAGTCATAATTCACATCCAACAGTCATTTACAGTCAAAAAATTAAATGTTAAAATTTCATCCATTTTGACCATTTTGGGAACGTTCGACAGGTCCGGAGTCATCGTTTTTCATCCGAAAATTGATTTTTTGGACTGTACCAAAAATGATTCAAAATGTAAATTGGATCGTGCCTCATGTTGAATAACCACTTTTTAAACCCTAACAGTGACCAAAATTGCCATTTTTACAGAGTTTTGCTTACTCAAAAGCTTCAATTGTGACCAATTTCAGGCACAGAAATGACTTTAAACACACTTATTTAAGTTGAAAAAGTCATAATTCACATCCAACAGTCATTTACAGTCAAAAAAGTTAAATGTTAAAATTTCATCGATATTGACCATTTTGGGAACGTTCCACAGGTCCGGAGTCATCGTTTTTCATCCGAAAATTGATTTTTTGGACTGTACCAAAAATGATTCAAAATGTAAATTGGATCGTGCCTCATGTTGAATAACCACTTTTTAAGCCCTCACAGTGACCAAAATTGCAATTTTTACAGAGTTTTGCTTACTCAAAAGCTTCATTTTTGACCAATTTCAGGCACAGAAATGACTTTAAACACACTTATTTTAGTTGAAAAAGTCATAATTCACATCCAACAGTCATTTACAGTAAAAAAAATAAATGTTAAAATGTCATCCATATTGACCATTTTGGGAACGTTCGACAGGTCCGGAGTCATCGTTTTTCATCCGAAAATGGATTTTTTGGACTGTACCAAAAATGATTCATAATGTAAATTGGATCGTGCCTCATGTTGAATAACCACTTTTTAAGCCCTCACAGTGACCAAAATTGCCATTTTTACAGAGTTTTGCTTACTCCAAAGCTTCATTTTTGACCAATTTCAGGCACAGAAATGACTTTCAACACATTTATTTTAGTTGAAAAAGTGATAATTCACATCCAACAGTCATTTACAGTCAAAAAATTAAATGTTAAAATTTCATCCATATTGACCATTTTGGGAAAGTTCGACAGGTCCGGAGTCATCGTTTTTCATCCGAAAATGGATTTTTTGGACTGTACCAAAAATGATTCATAATGTAAATTGGATCGTGCCTCATGTTGAATAACCACTTTTTAAGCCCTCACAGTGACCAAAATTGCCATTTTTACAGAGTTTTGCTTACTCAAAAGCTTCATTTTTGACCAATTCCAGGCACAGAAATGACTTTAAACACATTTATTTTAGTTGAAAAAGTCACAATTCACATCCAACAGTCATTTACAGACAAAAAATTAAATGTTAAAATTTCATCCATATTGACCATTTTGGGAACGATCGACATGTCCGGAGTCATCGTTTTTCATCCGAAAATTGATTTTTTTGGACTGTACCAAAAATGATTCAAAATGTAAATTGGATCGTGCCTCATGTTGAATAACCACTTTTTAAACCCTAACAGTGACCAAAATTGCCATTTTTACAGAGTTTTGCTTATTCAAAAGCTTCAATTGTGACCAATTTCAGGCACAGAAATGACTTTAAACACACTTATTTAAGTTGAAAAAGTCATAATTCACATCCAACAGTCATTTACAGTCAAAAAATTAAATGTTAAAATTTCATCCATATTGACCATTTTGGGAACGTTCGACAGGTCAGGAGTCATCGTTTTTCATCCGAAAATTGATTTTTTGGACTGTACCAAAAATGATTCATAATGTAAATTGGATCGTGCCTCATGTTGAATAACCACTTTTTAAGCCCTCACAGTGACCAAAATTGCCATTTTTACAGAGTTTTGCTTACTCAAAAGCTTCATTTTTGACCAATTTCAGGCACAGAAATGACTTTCAACACATTTATTTTAGTTGAAAAAGTGATAATTCACATCCAACAGTCATTTACAGTCAAAAAAATTAAATGTTAAAATTTCATCCATATTGACCATTTTGGGAACGTTCGACAGGTCCGGAGTCATCGTTTTTCATCCGAAAATTGATTTTTTGGACTGTACCAAAAATGATTCAAAATGTAAATTGGATCGTGCCTCATGTTGAATAACCACTTTTTAAACCCTAACAGTGACCAAAATTGCCATTTTTACAGAGTTTTGCTTACTCAAAAGCTTCAATTGTGACCAATTTCAGGCACAGAAATGACTTTAAACACACTTATTTAAGTTGAAAAAGTCATAATTCACATCCAACAGTCATTTACAGTCAAAAAAGTTAAATGTTAAAATTGTATCCATATTGACCATTTTGGGAACGTTCGACAGGTCCGGAGTCATCGTTTTTCATCCGAAAATTGATTTTTTTGGACTGTACCAAAAATGATTCATAATGTAAATTGGATCGTGCCTCATGTTGAATAACCACTTTTTAAGGCCTCACAGTGACCAAAATTGCCATTTTTACAGAGTTTTGCTTACTCCAAAGCTTCATTTTTGACCAATTTCAGGCACAGAATGACTTTCAACACATTTATTTTAGTTGAAAAAGTCATAATTTACATCCAACAGTCATTTACAGTCAAAAAATTAAATGTTAAAATTTCATCCATATTGACCATTTTGGGAACGTTCGACAGGTCCGGAGTCATCGTTTTTCATCCGAAAATTGATTTTTTGGACTGTACCAAAAATGATTTACAATGTAAATTGGATCATGCCTCATGTTGAATAACCACTTTTGAAGCCCTCACAGTGACCAAAATTGCCATTTTTACAGAGTTTTGCTTACTCAAAAGCTTCATTTTTGACCAATTTCAGGCACAGAAATGACTTTCAACACATTTATTTTAGTTGAAAAAGTCATAATTCACATCCAACAGTCATTTACAGTAAAAAAATTTAACGTTAAAATTTCATCCATATTGACCATTTTGGGAACGTTCGACAGGTCCGGAGTCATCGTTTTTCATCCGAAAATGGATTTTTTGGACTGTACCAAAAATGATTCATAATGTAAATTGGATCGTGCCTCATGTTGAATAACCACTTTTTAAGCCCTAACAGTGACCAAAATTGCCATTTTTACAGAGTTTTGCTTACTCAAAAGCTTCAATTGTGACCAATTTCAGGCACAGAAATGACTTTAAACACACTTATTTTAGTTGAAAAAGTCATAATTCACATCCAACAGTCATTTACAGTAAAAAAAATAAATGTTAAAATTTCATCCATATTGACCATTTTGGGAACGTTCGACAGGTCCGGAGTCATCGTTTTTCATCCGAAAATGGATTTTTTGGACTGTACCAAAAATGATTCATAATGTAAATTGGATCGTGCCTCATGTTGAATAACCACTTTTTAAGCCCTCACAGTGACCAAAATTGCCATTTTTACAGAGTTTTTCTTACTCAAAAGCTTCAATTTTGACCAGATTCAGGCACAGAAATGACTTTAAACACACTTATTTTAGTTGAAAAAGTCATAATTCACATCCAAGAGTCATTTACAGTCAAAAAATTAAATGTTAAAATTTCATCCATATTGACCATTTTGGGAACGTTCGACAGGTCAGGAGTCATCGTTTTTCATCCGAAAATTGATTTTTTGGACTGTACCAAAAATGATTCATAATGTAAATTGGATCGTGCCTCATGTTGAATAACCACTTTTTAAGCCCTCACAGTGACCAAAATTGCCATTTTTACAGAGTTTTGCTTACTCAAAAGCTTCATTTTTGACCAATTTCAGGCACAGAAATGACTTTCAACACATTTATTTTAGTTGAAAAAGTGATAATTCACATCCAACAGTCATTTACAGTCAAAAAAATTAAATGTTAAAATTTCATCCATATTGACCATTTTGGGAACGTTCGACAGGTCCGGAGTCATCGTTTTTCATCCGAAAATTGATTTTTTGGACTGTACCAAAAATGATTCAAAATGTAAATTGGATCGTGCCTCATGTTGAATAACCACTTTTTAAACCCTAACAGTGACCAAAATTGCCATTTTTACAGAGTTTTGCTTACTCAAAAGCTTCAATTGTGACCAATTTCAGGCACAGAAATGACTTTAAACACACTTATTTAAGTTGAAAAAGTCATAATTCACATCCAACAGTCATTTACAGTCAAAAAAGTTAAATGTTAAAATTGTATCCATATTGACCATTTTGGGAACGTTCGACAGGTCCGGAGTCATCGTTTTTCATCCGAAAATTGATTTTTTTGGACTGTACCAAAAATGATTCATAATGTAAATTGGATCGTGCCTCATGTTGAATAACCACTTTTTAAGGCCTCACAGTGACCAAAATTGCCATTTTTACAGAGTTTTGCTTACTCCAAAGCTTCATTTTTGACCAATTTCAGGCACAGAATGACTTTCAACACATTTATTTTAGTTGAAAAAGTCATAATTTACATCCAACAGTCATTTACAGTCAAAAAATTAAATGTTAAAATTTCATCCATATTGACCATTTTGGGAACGTTCGACAGGTCCGGAGTCATCGTTTTTCATCCGAAAATTGATTTTTTGGACTGTACCAAAAATGATTTACAATGTAAATTGGATCATGCCTCATGTTGAATAACCACTTTTGAAGCCCTCACAGTGACCAAAATTGCCATTTTTACAGAGTTTTGCTTACTCAAAAGCTTCATTTTTGACCAATTTCAGGCACAGAAATGACTTTCAACACATTTATTTTAGTTGAAAAAGTCATAATTCACATCCAACAGTCATTTACAGTAAAAAAATTTAACGTTAAAATTTCATCCATATTGACCATTTTGGGAACGTTCGACAGGTCCGGAGTCATCGTTTTTCATCCGAAAATGGATTTTTTGGACTGTACCAAAAATGATTCATAATGTAAATTGGATCGTGCCTCATGTTGAATAACCACTTTTTAAGCCCTAACAGTGACCAAAATTGCCATTTTTACAGAGTTTTGCTTACTCAAAAGCTTCAATTGTGACCAATTTCAGGCACAGAAATGACTTTAAACACACTTATTTTAGTTGAAAAAGTCATAATTCACATCCAACAGTCATTTACAGTAAAAAAAATAAATGTTAAAATTTCATCCATATTGACCATTTTGGGAACGTTCGACAGGTCCGGAGTCATCGTTTTTCATCCGAAAATGGATTTTTTGGACTGTACCAAAAATGATTCATAATGTAAATTGGATCGTGCCTCATGTTGAATAACCACTTTTTAAGCCCTCACAGTGACCAAAATTGCCATTTTTACAGAGTTTTTCTTACTCAAAAGCTTCAATTTTGACCAGATTCAGGCACAGAAATGACTTTAAACACACTTATTTTAGTTGAAAAAGTCATAATTCACATCCAAGAGTCATTTACAGTCAAAAAATTAAATGTTAAAATTTCATCCATATTGACCATTTTGGGAACGTTCGACAGGTCAGGAGTCATCGTTTTTCATCCGAAAATTGATTTTTTGGACTGTACCAAAAATGATTCATAATGTAAATTGGATCGTGCCTCATGTTGAATAACCACTTTTTAAGCCCTCACAGTGACCAAAATTGCCATTTTTACAGAGTTTTGCTTACTCAAAAGCTTCATTTTTGACCAATTTCAGGCACAGAAATGACTTTCAACACATTTATTTTAGTTGAAAAAGTGATAATTCACATCCAACAGTCATTTACAGTCAAAAAAATTAAATGTTAAAATTTCATCCATATTGACCATTTTGGGAACGTTCGACAGGTCCGGAGTCATCGTTTTTCATCCGAAAATTGATTTTTTGGACTGTACCAAAAATGATTCAAAATGTAAATTGGATCGTGCCTCATGTTGAATAACCACTTTTTAAACCCTAACAGTGACCAAAATTGCCATTTTTACAGAGTTTTGCTTACTCAAAAGCTTCAATTGTGACCAATTTCAGGCACAGAAATGACTTTAAACACACTTATTTAAGTTGAAAAAGTCATAATTCACATCCAACAGTCATTTACAGTCAAAAAAGTTAAATGTTAAAATTTTATCCATATTGACCATTTTGGGAACGTTCGACAGGTCCGGAGTCATCGTTTTTCATCCGAAAATTGATTTTTTTGGACTGTACCAAAAATCATTCATAATGTAAATTGGATCGTGCCTCATGTTGAATAACCACTTTTTAAGCCCTCACAGTGACCAAAATTGCCATTTTTACAGAGTTTTGCTTACTCCAAAGCTTCATTTTTGACCAATTTCAGGCACAGAAATGACTTTCAACACATTTATTTTAGTTGAAAAAGTAATAATTCACATCCAACAGTCATTTACAGTCAAAAAATTAAATGTTAAAATTTCATCCATATTGACCATTTTGGGAAAGTTCGACAGGTCCGGAGTCATCGTTTTTCATCCGAAAATGGATTTTTTGGACTGTACCAAAAATGATTCATAATGTAAATTGGATCGTGCCTCATGTTGAATAACCACTTTTTAAGCCCTCACAGTGACCAAAATTGCCATTTTTACAGAGTTTTGCTTACTCAAAAGCTTCATTTTTGACCAATTCCAGGCACAGAAATGACTTTAAACACATTTATTTTAGTTGAAAAAGTCACAATTCACATCCAACAGTCATTTACAGACAAAAAATTAAATGTTAAAATTTCATCCATATTGACCATTTTGGGAACGATCGACATGTCCGGAGTCATCGTTTTTCATCCGAAAATTGATTTTTTGGACTGTACCAAAAATGATTCAAAATGTAAATTGGATCGTGCCTCATGTTGAATAACCACTTTTTAAACCCTAACAGTGACCAAAATTGCCATTTTTACAGAGTTTTGCTTATTCAAAAGCTTCAATTGTGACCAATTTCAGGCACAGAAATGACTTTAAACACACTTATTTAAGTTGAAAAAGTCATAATTCACATCCAACAGTCATTTACAGTCAAAAAATTAAATGTTAAAATTTCATCCATATTGACCATTTTGGGAACGTTCGACAGGTCAGGAGTCATCGTTTTTCATCCGAAAATTGATTTTTTGGACTGTACCAAAAATGATTCATAATGTAAATTGGATCGTGCCTCATGTTGAATAACCACTTTTTAAGCCCTCACAGTGACCAAAATTGCCATTTTTACAGAGTTTTGCTTACTAAAAAGCTTCATTTTTGACCAATTTCAGGCACAGAAATGACTTTCAACACATTTATTTTAGTTGAAAAAGTGATAATTCACATCCAACAGTCATTTACAGTCAAAAAAATTAAATGTTAAAATTTCATCCATATTGACCATTTTGGGAACGTTCGACAGGTCCGGAGTCATCGTTTTTCATCCGAAAATTGATTTTTTGGACTGTACCAAAAATGATTCAAAATGTAAATTGGATCGTGCCTCATGTTGAATAACCACTTTTTAAACCCTAACAGTGACCAAAATTGCCATTTTTACAGAGTTTTGCTTACTCAAAAGCTTCAATTGTGACCAATTTCAGGCACAGAAATGACTTTAAACACACTTATTTAAGTTGAAAAAGTCATAATTCACATCCAACAGTCATTTACAGTCAAAAAAGTTAAATGTTAAAATTGTATCCATATTGACCATTTTGGGAACGTTCGACAGGTCCGGAGTCATCGTTTTTCATCCGAAAATTGATTTTTTTGGACTGTACCAAAAATGATTCATAATGTAAATTGGATCGTGCCTCATGTTGAATAACCACTTTTTAAGGCCTCACAGTGACCAAAATTGCCATTTTTACAGAGTTTTGCTTACTCCAAAGCTTCATTTTTGACCAATTTCAGGCACAGAAATGACTTTCAACACATTTATTTTAGTTGAAAAAGTCATAATTTACATCCAACAGTCATTTACAGTCAAAAAATTAAATGTTAAAATTTCATCCATATTGACCATTTTGGGAACGTTCGACAGGTCCGGAGTCATCGTTTTTCATCCGAAAATTGATTTTTTGGACTGTACCAAAAATGATTTACAATGTAAATTGGATCATGCCTCATGTTGAATAACCACTTTTGAAGCCCTCACAGTGACCAAAATTGCCATTTTTACAGAGTTTTGCTTACTCAAAAGCTTCATTTTTGACCAATTTCAGGCACAGAAATGACTTTCAACACATTTATTTTAGTTGAAAAAGTCATAATTCACATCCAACAGTCATTTACAGTAAAAAAATTTTACGTTAAAATTTCATCCATATTGACCATTTTGGGAACGTTCGACAGGTCCGGAGTCATCGTTTTTCATCCGAAAATGGATTTTTTGGACTGTACCAAAAATGATTCATAATGTAAATTGGATCGTGCCTCATGTTGAATAACCACTTTTTAAGCCCTAACAGTGACCAAAATTGCCATTTTTACAGAGTTTTGCTTACTCAAAAGCTTCAATTGTGACCAATTTCAGGCACAGAAATGACTTTAAACACACTTAATTTAGTTGAAAAAGTCATAATTCACATCCAACAGTCATTTACAGTCAAAAAATTAAATGTTAAAATTTCATCCATTTTGACCATTTTGGGAACGTTCGACAGGTCCGGAGTCATCGTTTTTCATCCGAAAATTGATTTTTTGGACTGTACCAAAAATGATTCAAAATGTAAATTGGATCGTGCCTCATGTTGAATAACCACTTTTTAAACCCTAACAGTGACCAAAATTGCCATTTTTACAGAGTTTTGCTTACTCAAAAGCTTCAATTGTGACCAATTTCAGGCACAGAAATGACTTTAAACACACTTATTTAAGTTGAAAAAGTCATAATTCACATCCAACAGTCATTTACAGTCAAAAAAGTTAAATGTTAAAATTTCATCGATATTGACCATTTTGGGAACGTTCCACAGGTCCGGAGTCATCGTTTTTCATCCGAAAATTGATTTTTTGGACTGTACCAAAAATGATTCAAAATGTAAATTGGATCGTGCCTCATGTTGAATAACCACTTTTTAAGCCCTCACAGTGACCAAAATTGCAATTTTTACAGAGTTTTGCTTACTCAAAAGCTTCATTTTTGACCAATTTCAGGCACAGAAATGACTTTAAACACACTTATTTTAGTTGAAAAAGTCATAATTCACATCCAACAGTCATTTACAGTAAAAAAAATAAATGTTAAAATTTCATCCATATTGACCATTTTGGGAACGTTCGACAGGTCCGGAGTCATCGTTTTTCATCCGAAAATGGATTTTTTGGACTGTACCAAAAATGATTCATAATGTAAATTGGATCGTGCCTCATGTTGAATAACCACTTTTTAAGCCCTCACAGTGACCAAAATTGCCATTTTTACAGAGTTTTTCTTACTCAAAAGCTTCAATTTTGACCAGATTCAGGCACAGAAATGACTTTAAACACACTTATTTTAGTTGAAAAAGTCATAATTCACATCCAAGAGTCATTTACAGTCAAAAAATTAAATGTTAAAATTTTATCCATATTGACCATTTTGGGAACGTTCGACAGGTCCGGAGTCATCGTTTTTCATCCGAAAATTGATTTTTTTGGACTGTACCAAAAATCATTCATAATGTAAATTGGATCGTGCCTCATGTTGAATAACCACTTTTTAAGCCCTCACAGTGACCAAAATTGCCATTTTTACAGAGTTTTGCTTACTCCAAAGCTTCATTTTTGACCAATTTCAGGCACAGAAATGACTTTCAACACATTTATTTTAGTTGAAAAAGTGATAATTCACATCCAACAGTCATTTACAGTCAAAAAATTAAATGTTAAAATTTCATCCATATTGACCATTTTGGGAAAGTTCGACAGGTCCGGAGTCATCGTTTTTCATCCGAAAATGGATTTTTTGGACTGTACCAAAAATGATTCATAATGTAAATTGGATCGTGCCTCATGTTGAATAACCACTTTTTAAGCCCTCACAGTGACCAAAATTGCCATTTTTACAGAGTTTTGCTTACTCAAAAGCTTCATTTTTGACCAATTCCAGGCACAGAAATGACTTTAAACACATTTATTTTAGTTGAAAAAGTCACAATTCACATCCAACAGTCATTTACAGACAAAAAATTAAATGTTAAAATTTCATCCATATTGACCATTTTGGGAACGATCGACATGTCCGGAGTCATCGTTTTTCATCCGAAAATTGATTTTTTGGACTGTACCAAAAATGATTCAAAATGTAAATTGGATCGTGCCTCATGTTGAATAACCACTTTTTAAACCCTAACAGTGACCAAAATTGCCATTTTTACAGAGTTTTGCTTATTCAAAAGCTTCAATTGTGACCAATTTCAGGCACAGAAATGACTTTAAACACACTTATTTAAGTTGAAAAAGTCATAATTCACATCCAACAGTCATTTACAGTCAAAAAATTAAATGTTAAAATTTCATCCATATTGACCATTTTGGGAACGTTCGACAGGTCAGGAGTCATCGTTTTTCATCCGAAAATTGATTTTTTGGACTGTACCAAAAATGATTCATAATGTAAATTGGATCGTGCCTCATGTTGAATAACCACTTTTTAAGCCCTCACAGTGACCAAAATTGCCATTTTTACAGAGTTTTGCTTACTCAAAAGCTTCATTTTTGACCAATTCCAGGCACAGAAATGACTTTAAACACATTTATTTTAGTTGAAAAAGTCACAATTCACATCCAACAGTCATTTACAGACAAAAAATTAAATGTTAAAATTTCATCCATATTGACCATTTTGGGAACGATCGACATGTCCGGAGTCATCGTTTTTCATCCGAAAATTGATTTTTTGGACTGTACCAAAAATGATTCAAAATGTAAATTGGATCGTGCCTCATGTTGAATAACCACTTTTTAAACCCTAACAGTGACCAAAATTGCCATTTTTACAGAGTTTTGCTTATTCAAAAGCTTCAATTGTGACCAATTTCAGGCACAGAAATGACTTTAAACACACTTATTTAAGTTGAAAAAGTCATAATTCACATCCAACAGTCATTTACAGTCAAAAAATTAAATGTTAAAATTTCATCCATATTGACCATTTTGGGAACGTTCGACAGGTCAGGAGTCATCGTTTTTCATCCGAAAATTGATTTTTTGGACTGTACCAAAAATGATTCATAATGTAAATTGGATCGTGCCTCATGTTGAATAACCACTTTTTAAGCCCTCACAGTGACCAAAATTGCCATTTTTACAGAGTTTTGCTTACTAAAAAGCTTCATTTTTGACCAATTTCAGGCACAGAAATGACTTTCAACACATTTATTTTAGTTGAAAAAGTGATAATTCACATCCAACAGTCATTTACAGTCAAAAAAATTAAATGTTAAAATTTCATCCATATTGACCATTTTGGGAACGTTCGACAGGTCCGGAGTCATCGTTTTTCATCCGAAAATTGATTTTTTGGACTGTACCAAAAATGATTCAAAATGTAAATTGGATCGTGCCTCATGTTGAATAACCACTTTTTAAACCCTAACAGTGACCAAAATTGCCATTTTTACAGAGTTTTGCTTACTCAAAAGCTTCAATTGTGACCAATTTCAGGCACAGAAATGACTTTAAACACACTTATTTAAGTTGAAAAAGTCATAATTCACATCCAACAGTCATTTACAGTCAAAAAAGTTAAATGTTAAAATTGTATCCATATTGACCATTTTGGGAACGTTCGACAGGTCCGGAGTCATCGTTTTTCATCCGAAAATTGATTTTTTTGGACTGTACCAAAAATGATTCATAATGTAAATTGGATCGTGCCTCATGTTGAATAACCACTTTTTAAGGCCTCACAGTGACCAAAATTGCCATTTTTACAGAGTTTTGCTTACTCCAAAGCTTCATTTTTGACCAATTTCAGGCACAGAAATGACTTTCAACACATTTATTTTAGTTGAAAAAGTCATAATTTACATCCAACAGTCATTTACAGTCAAAAAATTAAATGTTAAAATTTCATCCATATTGACCATTTTGGGAACGTTCGACAGGTCCGGAGTCATCGTTTTTCATCCGAAAATTGATTTTTTGGACTGTACCAAAAATGATTTACAATGTAAATTGGATCATGCCTCATGTTGAATAACCACTTTTGAAGCCCTCACAGTGACCAAAATTGCCATTTTTACAGAGTTTTGCTTACTCAAAAGCTTCATTTTTGACCAATTTCAGGCACAGAAATGACTTTCAACACATTTATTTTAGTTGAAAAAGTCATAATTCACATCCAACAGTCATTTACAGTAAAAAAATTTTACGTTAAAATTTCATCCATATTGACCATTTTGGGAACGTTCGACAGGTCCGGAGTCATCGTTTTTCATCCGAAAATGGATTTTTTGGACTGTACCAAAAATGATTCATAATGTAAATTGGATCGTGCCTCATGTTGAATAACCACTTTTTAAGCCCTAACAGTGACCAAAATTGCCATTTTTACAGAGTTTTGCTTACTCAAAAGCTTCAATTGTGACCAATTTCAGGCACAGAAATGACTTTAAACACACTTAATTTAGTTGAAAAAGTCATAATTCACATCCAACAGTCATTTACAGTCAAAAAATTAAATGTTAAAATTTCATCCATTTTGACCATTTTGGGAACGTTCGACAGGTCCGGAGTCATCGTTTTTCATCCGAAAATTGATTTTTTGGACTGTACCAAAAATGATTCAAAATGTAAATTGGATCGTGCCTCATGTTGAATAACCACTTTTTAAACCCTAACAGTGACCAAAATTGCCATTTTTACAGAGTTTTGCTTACTCAAAAGCTTCAATTGTGACCAATTTCAGGCACAGAAATGACTTTAAACACACTTATTTAAGTTGAAAAAGTCATAATTCACATCCAACAGTCATTTACAGTCAAAAAAGTTAAATGTTAAAATTTCATCGATATTGACCATTTTGGGAACGTTCCACAGGTCCGGAGTCATCGTTTTTCATCCGAAAATTGATTTTTTGGACTGTACCAAAAATGATTCAAAATGTAAATTGGATCGTGCCTCATGTTGAATAACCACTTTTTAAGCCCTCACAGTGACCAAAATTGCAATTTTTACAGAGTTTTGCTTACTCAAAAGCTTCATTTTTGACCAATTTCAGGCACAGAAATGACTTTAAACACACTTATTTTAGTTGAAAAAGTCATAATTCACATCCAACAGTCATTTACAGTAAAAAAAATAAATGTTAAAATTTCATCCATATTGACCATTTTGGGAACGTTCGACAGGTCCGGAGTCATCGTTTTTCATCCGAAAATGGATTTTTTGGACTGTACCAAAAATGATTCATAATGTAAATTGGATCGTGCCTCATGTTGAATAACCACTTTTTAAGCCCTCACAGTGACCAAAATTGCCATTTTTACAGAGTTTTTCTTACTCAAAAGCTTCAATTTTGACCAGATTCAGGCACAGAAATGACTTTAAACACACTTATTTTAGTTGAAAAAGTCATAATTCACATCCAAGAGTCATTTACAGTCAAAAAATTAAATGTTAAAATTTTATCCATATTGACCATTTTGGGAACGTTCGACAGGTCCGGAGTCATCGTTTTTCATCCGAAAATTGATTTTTTTGGACTGTACCAAAAATCATTCATAATGTAAATTGGATCGTGCCTCATGTTGAATAACCACTTTTTAAGCCCTCACAGTGACCAAAATTGCCATTTTTACAGAGTTTTGCTTACTCCAAAGCTTCATTTTTGACCAATTTCAGGCACAGAAATGACTTTCAACACATTTATTTTAGTTGAAAAAGTGATAATTCACATCCAACAGTCATTTACAGTCAAAAAATTAAATGTTAAAATTTCATCCATATTGACCATTTTGGGAAAGTTCGACAGGTCCGGAGTCATCGTTTTTCATCCGAAAATGGATTTTTTGGACTGTACCAAAAATGATTCATAATGTAAATTGGATCGTGCCTCATGTTGAATAACCACTTTTTAAGCCCTCACAGTGACCAAAATTGCCATTTTTACAGAGTTTTGCTTACTCAAAAGCTTCATTTTTGACCAATTCCAGGCACAGAAATGACTTTAAACACATTTATTTTAGTTGAAAAAGTCACAATTCACATCCAACAGTCATTTACAGACAAAAAATTAAATGTTAAAATTTCATCCATATTGACCATTTTGGGAACGATCGACATGTCCGGAGTCATCGTTTTTCATCCGAAAATTGATTTTTTGGACTGTACCAAAAATGATTCAAAATGTAAATTGGATCGTGCCTCATGTTGAATAACCACTTTTTAAACCCTAACAGTGACCAAAATTGCCATTTTTACAGAGTTTTGCTTATTCAAAAGCTTCAATTGTGACCAATTTCAGGCACAGAAATGACTTTAAACACACTTATTTAAGTTGAAAAAGTCATAATTCACATCCAACAGTCATTTACAGTCAAAAAATTAAATGTTAAAATTTCATCCATATTGACCATTTTGGGAACGTTCGACAGGTCAGGAGTCATCGTTTTTCATCCGAAAATTGATTTTTTGGACTGTACCAAAAATGATTCATAATGTAAATTGGATCGTGCCTCATGTTGAATAACCACTTTTTAAGCCCTCACAGTGACCAAAATTGCCATTTTTACAGAGTTTTGCTTACTCAAAAGCTTCATTTTTGACCAATTTCAGGCACAGAAATGACTTTCAACACATTTATTTTAGTTGAAAAAGTGATAATTCACATCCAACAGTCATTTACAGTCAAAAAAATTAAATGTTAAAATTTCATCCATATTGACCATTTTGGGAACGTTCGACAGGTCCGGAGTCATCGTTTTTCATCCGAAAATTGATTTTTTGGACTGTACCAAAAATGATTCAAAATGTAAATTGGATCGTGCCTCATGTTGAATAACCACTTTTTAAACCCTAACAGTGACCAAAATTGCCATTTTTACAGAGTTTTGCTTACTCAAAAGCTTCAATTGTGACCAATTTCAGGCACAGAAATGACTTTAAACACACTTATTTAAGTTGAAAAAGTCATAATTCACATCCAACAGTCATTTACAGTCAAAAAAGTTAAATGTTAAAATTGTATCCATATTGACCATTTTGGGAACGTTCGACAGGTCCGGAGTCATCGTTTTTCATCCGAAAATTGATTTTTTTGGACTGTACCAAAAATGATTCATAATGTAAATTGGATCGTGCCTCATGTTGAATAACCACTTTTTAAGGCCTCACAGTGACCAAAATTGCCATTTTTACAGAGTTTTGCTTACTCCAAAGCTTCATTTTTGACCAATTTCAGGCACAGAAATGACTTTCAACACATTTATTTTAGTTGAAAAAGTCATAATTTACATCCAACAGTCATTTACAGTCCAAAAATTAAATGTTAAAATTTCATCCATATTGACCATTTTGGGAACGTTCGACAGGTCCGGAGTCATCGTTTTTCATCCGAAAATTGATTTTTTGGACTGTACCAAAAATGATTTACAATGTAAATTGGATCATGCCTCATGTTGAATAACCACTTTTGAAGCCCTCACAGTGACCAAAATTGCCATTTTTACAGAGTTTTGCTTACTCAAAAGCTTCATTTTTGACCAATTTCAGGCACAGAAATGACTTTCAACACATTTATTTTAGTTGAAAAAGTCATAATTCACATCCAACAGTCATTTACAGTAAAAAAATTTTACGTTAAAATTTCATCCATATTGACCATTTTGGGAACGTTCGACAGGTCCGGAGTCATCGTTTTTCATCCGAAAATGGATTTTTTGGACTGTACCAAAAATGATTCATAATGTAAATTGGATCGTGCCTCATGTTGAATAACCACTTTTTAAGCCCTAACAGTGACCAAAATTGCCATTTTTACAGAGTTTTGCTTACTCAAAAGCTTCAATTGTGACCAATTTCAGGCACAGAAATGACTTTAAACACACTTAATTTAGTTGAAAAAGTCATAATTCACATCCAACAGTCATTTACAGTCAAAAAATTAAATGTTAAAATTTCATCCATTTTGACCATTTTGGGAACGTTCGACAGGTCCGGAGTCATCGTTTTTCATCCGAAAATTGATTTTTTGGACTGTACCAAAAATGATTCAAAATGTAAATTGGATCGTGCCTCATGTTGAATAACCACTTTTTAAACCCTAACAGTGACCAAAATTGCCATTTTTACAGAGTTTTGCTTACTCAAAAGCTTCAATTGTGACCAATTTCAGGCACAGAAATGACTTTAAACACACTTATTTAAGTTGAAAAAGTCATAATTCACATCCAACAGTCATTTACAGTCAAAAAAGTTAAATGTTAAAATTTCATCGATATTGACCATTTTGGGAACGTTCCACAGGTCCGGAGTCATCGTTTTTCATCCGAAAATTGATTTTTTGGACTGTACCAAAAATGATTCAAAATGTAAATTGGATCGTGCCTCATGTTGAATAACCACTTTTTAAGCCCTCACAGTGACCAAAATTGCAATTTTTACAGAGTTTTGCTTACTCAAAAGCTTCATTTTTGACCAATTTCAGGCACAGAAATGACTTTAAACACACTTATTTTAGTTGAAAAAGTCATAATTCACATCCAACAGTCATTTACAGTAAAAAAAATAAATGTTAAAATTTCATCCATATTGACCATTTTGGGAACGTTCGACAGGTCCGGAGTCATCGTTTTTCATCCGAAAATGGATTTTTTGGACTGTACCAAAAATGATTCATAATGTAAATTGGATCGTGCCTCATGTTGAATAACCACTTTTTAAGCCCTCACAGTGACCAAAATTGCCATTTTTACAGAGTTTTTCTTACTCAAAAGCTTCAATTTTGACCAGATTCAGGCACAGAAATGACTTTAAACACACTTATTTTAGTTGAAAAAGTCATAATTCACATCCAAGAGTCATTTACAGTCAAAAAATTAAATGTTAAAATTTCATCCATATTGACCATTTTGGGAACGTTCGACAGGTCCGGAGTCATCGTTTTTCATCCGAAAATGGATTTTTTGGACTGTACCAAAAATGATTCATAATGTAAATTGGATCGTGCCTCATGTTGAATAACCACTTTTTAAGCCCTCACAGTGACCAAAATTGCCATTTTTACAGAGTTTTTCTTACTCAAAAGCTTCAATTTTGACCAGATTCAGGCACAGAAATGACTTTAAACACACTTATTTTAGTTGAAAAAGTCATAATTCACATCCAAGAGTCATTTACAGTCAAAAAATTAAATGTTAAAATTTTATCCATATTGACCATTTTGGGAACGTTCGACAGGTCCGGAGTCATCGTTTTTCATCCGAAAATTGATTTTTTTGGACTGTACCAAAAATCATTCATAATGTAAATTGGATCGTGCCTCATGTTGAATAACCACTTTTTAAGCCCTCACAGTGACCAAAATTGCCATTTTTACAGAGTTTTGCTTACTCCAAAGCTTCATTTTTGACCAATTTCAGGCACAGAAATGACTTTCAACACATTTATTTTAGTTGAAAAAGTGATAATTCACATCCAACAGTCATTTACAGTCAAAAAATTAAATGTTAAAATTTCATCCATATTGACCATTTTGGGAAAGTTCGACAGGTCCGGAGTCATCGTTTTTCATCCGAAAATGGATTTTTTGGACTGTACCAAAAATGATTCATAATGTAAATTGGATCGTGCCTCATGTTGAATAACCACTTTTTAAGCCCTCACAGTGACCAAAATTGCCATTTTTACAGAGTTTTGCTTACTCAAAAGCTTCATTTTTGACCAATTCCAGGCACAGAAATGACTTTAAACACATTTATTTTAGTTGAAAAAGTCACAATTCACATCCAACAGTCATTTACAGACAAAAAATTAAATGTTAAAATTTCATCCATATTGACCATTTTGGGAACGATCGACATGTCCGGAGTCATCGTTTTTCATCCGAAAATTGATTTTTTGGACTGTACCAAAAATGATTCAAAATGTAAATTGGATCGTGCCTCATGTTGAATAACCACTTTTTAAACCCTAACAGTGACCAAAATTGCCATTTTTACAGAGTTTTGCTTATTCAAAAGCTTCAATTGTGACCAATTTCAGGCACAGAAATGACTTTAAACACACTTATTTAAGTTGAAAAAGTCATAATTCACATCCAACAGTCATTTACAGTCAAAAAATTAAATGTTAAAATTTCATCCATATTGACCATTTTGGGAACGTTCGACAGGTCAGGAGTCATCGTTTTTCATCCGAAAATTGATTTTTTGGACTGTACCAAAAATGATTCATAATGTAAATTGGATCGTGCCTCATGTTGAATAACCACTTTTTAAGCCCTCACAGTGACCAAAATTGCCATTTTTACAGAGTTTTGCTTACTCAAAAGCTTCATTTTTGACCAATTTCAGGCACAGAAATGACTTTCAACACATTTATTTTAGTTGAAAAAGTGATAATTCACATCCAACAGTCATTTACAGTCAAAAAAATTAAATGTTAAAATTTCATCCATATTGACCATTTTGGGAACGTTCGACAGGTCCGGAGTCATCGTTTTTCATCCGAAAATTGATTTTTTGGACTGTACCAAAAATGATTCAAAATGTAAATTGGATCGTGCCTCATGTTGAATAACCACTTTTTAAACCCTAACAGTGACCAAAATTGCCATTTTTACAGAGTTTTGCTTACTCAAAAGCTTCAATTGTGACCAATTTCAGGCACAGAAATGACTTTAAACACACTTATTTAAGTTGAAAAAGTCATAATTCACATCCAACAGTCATTTACAGTCAAAAAAGTTAAATGTTAAAATTGTATCCATATTGACCATTTTGGGAACGTTCGACAGGTCCGGAGTCATCGTTTTTCATCCGAAAATTGATTTTTTTGGACTGTACCAAAAATGATTCATAATGTAAATTGGATCGTGCCTCATGTTGAATAACCACTTTTTAAGGCCTCACAGTGACCAAAATTGCCATTTTTACAGAGTTTTGCTTACTCCAAAGCTTCATTTTTGACCAATTTCAGGCACAGAAATGACTTTCAACACATTTATTTTAGTTGAAAAAGTCATAATTTACATCCAACAGTCATTTACAGTCAAAAAATTAAATGTTAAAATTTCATCCATATTGACCATTTTGGGAACGTTCGACAGGTCCGGAGTCATCGTTTTTCATCCGAAAATTGATTTTTTGGACTGTACCAAAAATGATTTACAATGTAAATTGGATCATGCCTCATGTTGAATAACCACTTTTGAAGCCCTCACAGTGACCAAAATTGCCATTTTTACAGAGTTTTGCTTACTCAAAAGCTTCATTTTTGACCAATTTCAGGCACAGAAATGACTTTCAACACATTTATTTTAGTTGAAAAAGTCATAATTCACATCCAACAGTCATTTACAGTAAAAAAATTTAACGTTAAAATTTCATCCATATTGACCATTTTGGGAACGTTCGACAGGTCCGGAGTCATCGTTTTTCATCCGAAAATGGATTTTTTGGACTGTACCAAAAATGATTCATAATGTAAATTGGATCGTGCCTCATGTTGAATAACCACTTTTTAAGCCCTAACAGTGACCAAAATTGCCATTTTTACAGAGTTTTGCTTACTCAAAAGCTTCAATTGTGACCAATTTCAGGCACAGAAATGACTTTAAACACACTTAATTTAGTTGAAAAAGTCATAATTCACATCCAACAGTCATTTACAGTCAAAAAATTAAATGTTAAAATTTCATCCATTTTGACCATTTTGGGAACGTTCGACAGGTCCGGAGTCATCGTTTTTCATCCGAAAATTGATTTTTTGGACTGTACCAAAAATGATTCAAAATGTAAATTGGATCGTGCCTCATGTTGAATAACCACTTTTTAAACCCTAACAGTGACCAAAATTGCCATTTTTACAGAGTTTTGCTTACTCAAAAGCTTCAATTGTGACCAATTTCAGGCACAGAAATGACTTTAAACACACTTATTTAAGTTGAAAAAGTCATAATTCACATCCAACAGTCATTTACAGTCAAAAAAGTTAAATGTTAAAATTTCATCGATATTGACCATTTTGGGAACGTTCCACAGGTCCGGAGTCATCGTTTTTCATCCGAAAATTGATTTTTTGGACTGTACCAAAAATGATTCAAAATGTAAATTGGATCGTGCCTCATGTTGAATAACCACTTTTTAAGCCCTCACAGTGACCAAAATTGCAATTTTTACAGAGTTTTGCTTACTCAAAAGCTTCATTTTTGACCAATTTCAGGCACAGAAATGACTTTAAACACACTTATTTTAGTTGAAAAAGTCATAATTCACATCCAACAGTCATTTACAGTAAAAAAAATAAATGTTAAAATTTCATCCATATTGACCATTTTGGGAACGTTCGACAGGTCCGGAGTCATCGTTTTTCATCCGAAAATGGATTTTTTGGACTGTACCAAAAATGATTCATAATGTAAATTGGATCGTGCCTCATGTTGAATAACCACTTTTTAAGCCCTCACAGTGACCAAAATTGCCATTTTTACAGAGTTTTTCTTACTCAAAAGCTTCAATTTTGACCAGATTCAGGCACAGAAATGACTTTAAACACACTTATTTTAGTTGAAAAAGTCATAATTCACATCCAAGAGTCATTTACAGTCAAAAAATTAAATGTTAAAATTTCATCCATATTGACCATTTTGGGAACGTTCGACAGGTCCGGAGTCATCGTTTTTCATCCGAAAATGGATTTTTTGGACTGTACCAAAAATGATTCATAATGTAAATTGGATCGTGCCTCATGTTGAATATTCACTTTTTAAGCCCTCACAGTGACCAAAATTGCCATTTTTACAGAGTTTTGCTTACTCAAAAGCTTCATTTTTGACCAATTTCAGGCACAGAAATGACTTTAAACACATTTATTTTAGTTGAAAAAGTAATAATTCACATCCAACAGTCATTTACAGTCAAAAAATTAAATGTTAAAATTTCATCCATATTGACCTTTTTGGGAATGTTCGACAGGTTCGGAGTCATCGTTTTTCATCCGAAAATTGATTTTTTGGACTGTACCAAAAATGATTCAAAATGTAAATTGGATCGTGCCTCATGTTGAATAACCACTTTTTAAACCCTCACAGTGACCAAAATTGCCATTTTTACAGTTTTGCTTACTCAAAAGCTTCATTTTTGACCAATTTCAGGCACAGAAATGACTTTAAACACACTTATTTTAGTTGAAAAAGTCATAATTCACATCCAACAGTTATTTACAGTCAAAAAAATAAATGTTAAAATTTCATCCATATTGACCATTTTGGGAACGTTCGACAGGTCCGGAGTCATCGTTTTTCATCCGGAAATGGATTTTTTGGACTGTACCAAAAATGATTCATAATGTAAATTGGATCGTGCCTCATGTTGAATAACCACTTTTTAAGCCCTCACAGTGACCAAAATTGCCATTTTTACAGAGTTTTTCTTACTCAAAAGCTTCATTTTTGACCAATTTCAGGCACAGAAATTACTTTAAACACATTTATTTTAGTTGAAAAAGTCATAATTCACATCCAACAGTCATTTACAGTCAAAAAATTAAATGTTAAAATTTCATCCATATTGACCATTTTGGGAACGTTCGACAGGTCCGGAGTCATCGTTTTTCATCCGAAAATTGATTTTTTTGGACTGTACCAAAAATGATTCATAATGTAAATTGGATCGTGCCTCATGTTGAATAACCACTTTTTAAGCCCTCACAGTGGCCAAAATTGCTATTTTTACAGAGTTTTGCTTACTCAAAAGCTTCATTTTTGACCAATTTAAGGCACAGAAATGACTTTCAACACATTTATTTTAGTTGAAAAAGACATAATTCACATCCAACAGTCATTTACAGTCAAAAAATTAAATGTTAAAATTTCATCCATATTGACCATTTTGGGAACGTTCGACAGGTCCGGAGTCATCGTTTTTCATCCGAAAATGGATTTTTTGGACTGTACCAAAAATGATTCATAATGTAAATTGGATCGTGCCTCATGTTGAATAACCACTTTTTAAGCCCTCACAGTGACCAAAATTGCCATTTTTACAGAGTTTTTCTTACTCAAAAGCTTCAATTTTGACCAGATTCAGGCACAGAAATGACTTTAAACACACTTATTTTAGTTGAAAAAGTCATAATTCACATCCAAGAGTCATTTACAGTCAAAAAATTAAATGTTAAAATTTTATCCATATTGACCATTTTGGGAACGTTCGACAGGTCCGGAGTCATCGTTTTTCATCCGAAAATTGATTTTTTTGGACTGTACCAAAAATCATTCATAATGTAAATTGGATCGTGCCTCATGTTGAATAACCACTTTTTAAGCCCTCACAGTGACCAAAATTGCCATTTTTACAGAGTTTTGCTTACTCCAAAGCTTCATTTTTGACCAATTTCAGGCACAGAAATGACTTTCAACACATTTATTTTAGTTGAAAAAGTGATAATTCACATCCAACAGTCATTTACAGTCAAAAAATTAAATGTTAAAATTTCATCCATATTGACCATTTTGGGAAAGTTCGACAGGTCCGGAGTCATCGTTTTTCATCCGAAAATGGATTTTTTGGACTGTACCAAAAATGATTCATAATGTAAATTGGATCGTGCCTCATGTTGAATAACCACTTTTTAAGCCCTCACAGTGACCAAAATTGCCATTTTTACAGAGTTTTGCTTACTCAAAAGCTTCATTTTTGACCAATTCCAGGCACAGAAATGACTTTAAACACATTTATTTTAGTTGAAAAAGTCACAATTCACATCCAACAGTCATTTACAGACAAAAAATTAAATGTTAAAATTTCATCCATATTGACCATTTTGGGAACGATCGACATGTCCGGAGTCATCGTTTTTCATCCGAAAATTGATTTTTTGGACTGTACCAAAAATGATTCAAAATGTAAATTGGATCGTGCCTCATGTTGAATAACCACTTTTTAAACCCTAACAGTGACCAAAATTGCCATTTTTACAGAGTTTTGCTTATTCAAAAGCTTCAATTGTGACCAATTTCAGGCACAGAAATGACTTTAAACACACTTATTTAAGTTGAAAAAGTCATAATTCACATCCAACAGTCATTTACAGTCAAAAAATTAAATGTTAAAATTTCATCCATATTGACCATTTTGGGAACGTTCGACAGGTCAGGAGTCATCGTTTTTCATCCGAAAATTGATTTTTTGGACTGTACCAAAAATGATTCATAATGTAAATTGGATCGTGCCTCATGTTGAATAACCACTTTTTAAGCCCTCACAGTGACCAAAATTGCCATTTTTACAGAGTTTTGCTTACTCAAAAGCTTCATTTTTGACCAATTTCAGGCACAGAAATGACTTTCAACACATTTATTTTAGTTGAAAAAGTGATAATTCACATCCAACAGTCATTTACAGTCAAAAAAATTAAATGTTAAAATTTCATCCATATTGACCATTTTGGGAACGTTCGACAGGTCCGGAGTCATCGTTTTTCATCCGAAAATTGATTTTTTGGACTGTACCAAAAATGATTCAAAATGTAAATTGGATCGTGCCTCATGTTGAATAACCACTTTTTAAACCCTAACAGTGACCAAAATTGCCATTTTTACAGAGTTTTGCTTACTCAAAAGCTTCAATTGTGACCAATTTCAGGCACAGAAATGACTTTAAACACACTTATTTAAGTTGAAAAAGTCATAATTCACATCCAACAGTCATTTACAGTCAAAAAAGTTAAATGTTAAAATTGTATCCATATTGACCATTTTGGGAACGTTCGACAGGTCCGGAGTCATCGTTTTTCATCCGAAAATTGATTTTTTTGGACTGTACCAAAAATGATTCATAATGTAAATTGGATCGTGCCTCATGTTGAATAACCACTTTTTAAGGCCTCACAGTGACCAAAATTGCCATTTTTACAGAGTTTTGCTTACTCCAAAGCTTCATTTTTGACCAATTTCAGGCACAGAAATGACTTTCAACACATTTATTTTAGTTGAAAAAGTCATAATTTACATCCAACAGTCATTTACAGTCAAAAAATTAAATGTTAAAATTTCATCCATATTGACCATTTTGGGAACGTTCGACAGGTCCGGAGTCATCGTTTTTCATCCGAAAATTGATTTTTTGGACTGTACCAAAAATGATTTACAATGTAAATTGGATCATGCCTCATGTTGAATAACCACTTTTGAAGCCCTCACAGTGACCAAAATTGCCATTTTTACAGAGTTTTGCTTACTCAAAAGCTTCATTTTTGACCAATTTCAGGCACAGAAATGACTTTCAACACATTTATTTTAGTTGAAAAAGTCATAATTCACATCCAACAGTCATTTACAGTAAAAAAATTTAACGTTAAAATTTCATCCATATTGACCATTTTGGGAACGTTCGACAGGTCCGGAGTCATCGTTTTTCATCCGAAAATGGATTTTTTGGACTGTACCAAAAATGATTCATAATGTAAATTGGATCGTGCCTCATGTTGAATAACCACTTTTTAAGCCCTAACAGTGACCAAAATTGCCATTTTTACAGAGTTTTGCTTACTCAAAAGCTTCAATTGTGACCAATTTCAGGCACAGAAATGACTTTAAACACACTTAATTTAGTTGAAAAAGTCATAATTCACATCCAACAGTCATTTACAGTCAAAAAATTAAATGTTAAAATTTCATCCATTTTGACCATTTTGGGAACGTTCGACAGGTCCGGAGTCATCGTTTTTCATCCGAAAATTGATTTTTTGGACTGTACCAAAAATGATTCAAAATGTAAATTGGATCGTGCCTCATGTTGAATAACCACTTTTTAAACCCTAACAGTGACCAAAATTGCCATTTTTACAGAGTTTTGCTTACTCAAAAGCTTCAATTGTGACCAATTTCAGGCACAGAAATGACTTTAAACACACTTATTTAAGTTGAAAAAGTCATAATTCACATCCAACAGTCATTTACAGTCAAAAAAGTTAAATGTTAAAATTTCATCGATATTGACCATTTTGGGAACGTTCCACAGGTCCGGAGTCATCGTTTTTCATCCGAAAATTGATTTTTTGGACTGTACCAAAAATGATTCAAAATGTAAATTGGATCGTGCCTCATGTTGAATAACCACTTTTTAAGCCCTCACAGTGACCAAAATTGCAATTTTTACAGAGTTTTGCTTACTCAAAAGCTTCATTTTTGACCAATTTCAGGCACAGAAATGACTTTAAACACACTTATTTTAGTTGAAAAAGTCATAATTCACATCCAACAGTCATTTACAGTAAAAAAAATAAATGTTAAAATTTCATCCATATTGACCATTTTGGGAACGTTCGACAGGTCCGGAGTCATCGTTTTTCATCCGAAAATGGATTTTTTGGACTGTACCAAAAATGATTCATAATGTAAATTGGATCGTGCCTCATGTTGAATAACCACTTTTTAAGCCCTCACAGTGACCAAAATTGCCATTTTTACAGAGTTTTTCTTACTCAAAAGCTTCAATTTTGACCAGATTCAGGCACAGAAATGACTTTAAACACACTTATTTTAGTTGAAAAAGTCATAATTCACATCCAAGAGTCATTTACAGTCAAAAAATTAAATGTTAAAATTTCATCCATATTGACCATTTTGGGAACGTTCGACAGGTCCGGAGTCATCGTTTTTCATCCGAAAATGGATTTTTTGGACTGTACCAAAAATGATTCATAATGTAAATTGGATCGTGCCTCATGTTGAATATTCACTTTTTAAGCCCTCACAGTGACCAAAATTGCCATTTTTACAGAGTTTTGCTTACTCAAAAGCTTCATTTTTGACCAATTTCAGGCACAGAAATGACTTTAAACACATTTATTTTAGTTGAAAAAGTAATAATTCACATCCAACAGTCATTTACAGTCAAAAAATTAAATGTTAAAATTTCATCCATATTGACCTTTTTGGGAATGTTCGACAGGTTCGGAGTCATCGTTTTTCATCCGAAAATTGATTTTTTGGACTGTACCAAAAATGATTCAAAATGTAAATTGGATCGTGCCTCATGTTGAATAACCACTTTTTAAACCCTCACAGTGACCAAAATTGCCATTTTTACAGTTTTGCTTACTCAAAAGCTTCATTTTTGACCAATTTCAGGCACAGAAATGACTTTAAACACACTTATTTTAGTTGAAAAAGTCATAATTCACATCCAACAGTTATTTACAGTCAAAAAAATAAATGTTAAAATTTCATCCATATTGACCATTTTGGGAACGTTCGACAGGTCCGGAGTCATCGTTTTTCATCCGGAAATGGATTTTTTGGACTGTACCAAAAATGATTCATAATGTAAATTGGATCGTGCCTCATGTTGAATAACCACTTTTTAAGCCCTCACAGTGACCAAAATTGCCATTTTTACAGAGTTTTTCTTACTCAAAAGCTTCATTTTTGACCAATTTCAGGCACAGAAATTACTTTAAACACATTTATTTTAGTTGAAAAAGTCATAATTCACATCCAACAGTCATTTACAGTCAAAAAATTAAATGTTAAAATTTCATCCATATTGACCATTTTGGGAACGTTCGACAGGTCCGGAGTCATCGTTTTTCATCCGAAAATTGATTTTTTTGGACTGTACCAAAAATGATTCATAATGTAAATTGGATCGTGCCTCATGTTGAATAACCACTTTTTAAGCCCTCACAGTGGCCAAAATTGCTATTTTTACAGAGTTTTGCTTACTCAAAAGCTTCATTTTTGACCAATTTAAGGCACAGAAATGACTTTCAACACATTTATTTTAGTTGAAAAAGACATAATTCACATCCAACAGTCATTTACAGTCAAAAAATTAAATGTTAAAATTTCATCCATATTGACCATTTTGGGAACGTTCGACAGGTCCGGAGTCATCGTTTTTCATCCGAAAATGGATTTTTTGGACTGTACCAAAAATGATTCATAATGTAAATTGGATCGTGCCTCATGTTGAATAACCACTTTTTAAGCCCTCACAGTGACCAAAATTGCCATTTTTACAGAGTTTTGCTTACTCAAAAGCTTCATTTTTGACCAATTTCAGGCACAGAAACGACTTTAAACACATTTATTTTAGTTGAAAAAGTCATAATTCACATCCAACAGTCATTTACAGTCAAAAAATTAAATGTTAAAATTTCATCCATATTGACCATTTTGGGAACGATCGAAAGGTCCGGAGTCATCGTTTTTCATCCGAAAATTGATTTTTTGGACTGTACCAAAAATGATTCAAAATGTAAATTGGATCGTGCCTCATGTTGAATAAACACTTTTTAAACCCTCACAGTGACCAAAATTGCCATTTTTACAGAGTTTTGCTTACTCAAAAGCTTCAATTTTGACCAATTTCAGGCACAGAAATGACTTTAAACACACCTATTTTAGTTGAAAAAGTCATAATTCACATCCAACAGTCATTTACAGTCAAAAAATTACATGTTAAAATTTCATCCATATTGACCATTTTGGGAACGATCGACAGGTCCGGAGTCATCGTTTTTCATCCGAAAATGGATTTTTTGGACTGTACCAAAAATGATTCAAAATGTAAATTGGATCGTGCCTCATGTTGAATAACCACTTTTTAAACCCTAACAGTGACCAAAATTGCCATTTTTACAGAGTTTTGCTTACTCAAAAGCTTCATTTTTGACCAATTTCAGGCACAGAAATGACTTTAAACACACCTATTTTAGTTGAAAAAGTCATAATTCACATCCAACAGTCATTTACAGTCAAAAAATTACATGTTAAAATTTCATCCATATTGACCATATTGGGAACGTTCGACAGGTCCGGAGTCATCGTTTTTCATCCGAAAATGGATTTTTTGGACTGTACCAAAAATTATTCATAATGTAAATTGGATCGTGCCTCATGTTGAATAACCACTTTTTAAGCCCTCACAGTGACCAAAATTGCCATTTTTACAGAGTTTTTCTTACTCAAAAGCTTCATTTTTGACCAATTTCAGGCACAGAAATTACTTTCAACACATTTATTTTAGTTGAAAAAGTCATAATTTACATCCAACAGTCATTTACAGTCAAAAAATTAAATGTTAAAATTTCATCCATATTGACCATTTTGGGAACGTTCGACAGGTCCGGAGTCATCGTTTTTCATCCGAAAATTGATTTTTTGGACTGTACCAAAAATGATTTACAATGTAAATTGGATCATGCCTCATGTTGAATAACCACTTTTGAAGCCCTCACAGTGACCAAAATTGCCATTTTTACAGAGTTTTGCTTACTCAAAAGCTTCATTTTTGACCAATTTCAGGCACAGAAATGACTTTCAACACATTTATTTTAGTTGAAAAAGTCATAATTCACATCCAACAGTCATTTACAGTAAAAAAATTTAACGTTAAAATTTCATCCATATTGACCATTTTGGGAACGTTCGACAGGTCCGGAGTCATCGTTTTTCATCCGAAAATGGATTTTTTGGACTGTACCAAAAATGATTCATAATGTAAATTGGATCGTGCCTCATGTTGAATAACCACTTTTTAAGCCCTCACAGTGACCAAAATTGCCATTTTTACAGAGTTTTGCTTACTCAAAAGCTTCATTTTTGACCAATTTCAGGCACAGAAACGACTTTAAACACATTTATTTTAGTTGAAAAAGTCATAATTCACATCCAACAGTCATTTACAGTCAAAAAATTAAATGTTAAAATTTCATCCATATTGACCATTTTGGGAACGATCGAAAGGTCCGGAGTCATCGTTTTTCATCCGAAAATTGATTTTTTGGACTGTACCAAAAATGATTCAAAATGTAAATTGGATCGTGCCTCATGTTGAATAAACACTTTTTAAACCCTCACAGTGACCAAAATTGCCATTTTTACAGAGTTTTGCTTACTCAAAAGCTTCAATTTTGACCAATTTCAGGCACAGAAATGACTTTAAACACACCTATTTTAGTTGAAAAAGTCATAATTCACATCCAACAGTCATTTACAGTCAAAAAATGACATATTAAAATTTCATCCATATTGACCATTTTGGGAACGATCGACAGGTCCGGAGTCATCGTTTTTCATCCGAAAATGGATTTTTTGGACTGTACCAAAAATGATTCAAAATGTAAATTGGATCGTGCCTCATGTTGAATAACCACTTTTTAAGCCCTCACAGTGACCAAAATTGCCATTTTTACAGAGTTTTTCTTACTCAAAAGCTTCATTTTTGACCAATTTCAGGCACAGAAATTACTTTAAACACATTTATTTTAGTTGAAAAAGTCATAATTCACATCCAACAGTCATTTACAGTCAAAAAATTAAATGTTAAAATTTCATCCATATTGACCATTTTGGGAACGTTCGACAGGTCCGGAGTCATCGTTTTTCATCCGAAAATTGATTTTTTTGGACTGTACCAAAAATGATTCATAATGTAAATTGGATCGTGCCTCATGTTGAATAACCACTTTTTAAGCCCTCACAGTGACCAAAATTGCCATTTTTACAGAGTTTTGCTTACTCCAAAGCTTCATTTTTGACCAATTTCAGGCACAGAAATGACTTTCAACACATTTATTTTAGTTGAAAAAGTGATAATTCACATCCAACAGTCATTTACAGTCAAAAAAATTAAATGTTAAAATTTCATCCATATTGACCATTTTGGGAACGTTCGACAGGTCCGGAGTCATCGTTTTTCATCCGAAAATTGATTTTTTGGACTGTACCAAAAATGATTCAAAATGTAAATTGGATCGTGCCTCATGTTGAATAACCACTTTTTAAACCCTAACAGTGACCAAAATTGCCATTTTTACAGAGTTTTGCTTACTCAAAAGCTTCAATTGTGACCAATTTCAGGCACAGAAATGACTTTAAACACACTTATTTAAGTTGAAAAAGTCATAATTCACATCCAACAGTCATTTACAGTCAAAAAAGTTAAATGTTAAAATTGTATCCATATTGACCATTTTGGGAACGTTCGACAGGTCCGGAGTCATCGTTTTTCATCCGAAAATTGATTTTTTTGGACTGTACCAAAAATGATTCATAATGTAAATTGGATCGTGCCTCATGTTGAATAACCACTTTTTAAGGCCTCACAGTGACCAAAATTGCCATTTTTACAGAGTTTTGCTTACTCCAAAGCTTCATTTTTGACCAATTTCAGGCACAGAAATGACTTTCAACACATTTATTTTAGTTGAAAAAGTCATAATTTACATCCAACAGTCATTTACAGTCAAAAAATTAAATGTTAAAATTTCATCCATATTGACCATTTTGGGAACGTTCGACAGGTCCGGAGTCATCGTTTTTCATCCGAAAATTGATTTTTTGGACTGTACCAAAAATGATTTACAATGTAAATTGGATCATGCCTCATGTTGAATAACCACTTTTGAAGCCCTCACAGTGACCAAAATTGCCATTTTTACAGAGTTTTGCTTACTCAAAAGCTTCATTTTTGACCAATTTCAGGCACAGAAATGACTTTCAACACATTTATTTTAGTTGAAAAAGTCATAATTCACATCCAACAGTCATTTACAGTAAAAAAATTTAACGTTAAAATTTCATCCATATTGACCATTTTGGGAACGTTCGACAGGTCCGGAGTCATCGTTTTTCATCCGAAAATGGATTTTTTGGACTGTACCAAAAATGATTCATAATGTAAATTGGATCGTGCCTCATGTTGAATAACCACTTTTTAAGCCCTAACAGTGACCAAAATTGCCATTTTTACAGAGTTTTGCTTACTCAAAAGCTTCAATTGTGACCAATTTCAGGCACAGAAATGACTTTAAACACACTTAATTTAGTTGAAAAAGTCATAATTCACATCCAACAGTCATTTACAGTCAAAAAATTAAATGTTAAAATTTCATCCATTTTGACCATTTTGGGAACGTTCGACAGGTCCGGAGTCATCGTTTTTCATCCGAAAATTGATTTTTTGGACTGTACCAAAAATGATTCAAAATGTAAATTGGATCGTGCCTCATGTTGAATAACCACTTTTTAAACCCTAACAGTGACCAAAATTGCCATTTTTACAGAGTTTTGCTTACTCAAAAGCTTCAATTGTGACCAATTTCAGGCACAGAAATGACTTTAAACACACTTATTTAAGTTGAAAAAGTCATAATTCACATCCAACAGTCATTTACAGTCAAAAAAGTTAAATGTTAAAATTTCATCGATATTGACCATTTTGGGAACGTTCCACAGGTCCGGAGTCATCGTTTTTCATCCGAAAATTGATTTTTTGGACTGTACCAAAAATGATTCAAAATGTAAATTGGATCGTGCCTCATGTTGAATAACCACTTTTTAAGCCCTCACAGTGACCAAAATTGCAATTTTTACAGAGTTTTGCTTACTCAAAAGCTTCATTTTTGACCAATTTCAGGCACAGAAATGACTTTAAACACACTTATTTTAGTTGAAAAAGTCATAATTCACATCCAACAGTCATTTACAGTAAAAAAAATAAATGTTAAAATTTCATCCATATTGACCATTTTGGGAACGTTCGACAGGTCCGGAGTCATCGTTTTTCATCCGAAAATGGATTTTTTGGACTGTACCAAAAATGATTCATAATGTAAATTGGATCGTGCCTCATGTTGAATAACCACTTTTTAAGCCCTCACAGTGACCAAAATTGCCATTTTTACAGAGTTTTTCTTACTCAAAAGCTTCAATTTTGACCAGATTCAGGCACAGAAATGACTTTAAACACACTTATTTTAGTTGAAAAAGTCATAATTCACATCCAAGAGTCATTTACAGTCAAAAAATTAAATGTTAAAATTTCATCCATATTGACCATTTTGGGAACGTTCGACAGGTCCGGAGTCATCGTTTTTCATCCGAAAATGGATTTTTTGGACTGTACCAAAAATGATTCATAATGTAAATTGGATCGTGCCTCATGTTGAATATTCACTTTTTAAGCCCTCACAGTGACCAAAATTGCCATTTTTACAGAGTTTTGCTTACTCAAAAGCTTCATTTTTGACCAATTTCAGGCACAGAAATGACTTTAAACACATTTATTTTAGTTGAAAAAGTAATAATTCACATCCAACAGTCATTTACAGTCAAAAAATTAAATGTTAAAATTTCATCCATATTGACCTTTTTGGGAATGTTCGACAGGTTCGGAGTCATCGTTTTTCATCCGAAAATTGATTTTTTGGACTGTACCAAAAATGATTCAAAATGTAAATTGGATCGTGCCTCATGTTGAATAACCACTTTTTAAACCCTCACAGTGACCAAAATTGCCATTTTTACAGTTTTGCTTACTCAAAAGCTTCATTTTTGACCAATTTCAGGCACAGAAATGACTTTAAACACACTTATTTTAGTTGAAAAAGTCATAATTCACATCCAACAGTTATTTACAGTCAAAAAAATAAATGTTAAAATTTCATCCATATTGACCATTTTGGGAACGTTCGACAGGTCCGGAGTCATCGTTTTTCATCCGGAAATGGATTTTTTGGACTGTACCAAAAATGATTCATAATGTAAATTGGATCGTGCCTCATGTTGAATAACCACTTTTTAAGCCCTCACAGTGACCAAAATTGCCATTTTTACAGAGTTTTTCTTACTCAAAAGCTTCATTTTTGACCAATTTCAGGCACAGAAATTACTTTAAACACATTTATTTTAGTTGAAAAAGTCATAATTCACATCCAACAGTCATTTACAGTCAAAAAATTAAATGTTAAAATTTCATCCATATTGACCATTTTGGGAACGTTCGACAGGTCCGGAGTCATCGTTTTTCATCCGAAAATTGATTTTTTTGGACTGTACCAAAAATGATTCATAATGTAAATTGGATCGTGCCTCATGTTGAATAACCACTTTTTAAGCCCTCACAGTGACCAAAATTGCTATTTTTACAGAGTTTTGCTTACTCAAAAGCTTCATTTTTGACCAATTTAAGGCACAGAAATGACTTTCAACACATTTATTTTAGTTGAAAAAGACATAATTCACATCCAACAGTCATTTACAGTCAAAAAATTAAATGTTAAAATTTCATCCATATTGACCATTTTGGGAACGTTCGACAGGTCCGGAGTCATCGTTTTTCATCCGAAAATGGATTTTTTGGACTGTACCAAAAATGATTCATAATGTAAATTGGATCGTGCCTCATGTTGAATAACCACTTTTTAAGCCCTCACAGTGACCAAAATTGCCATTTTTACAGAGTTTTGCTTACTCAAAAGCTTCATTTTTGACCAATTTCAGGCACAGAAACGACTTTAAACACATTTATTTTAGTTGAAAAAGTCATAATTCACATCCAACAGTAATTTACAGTCAAAAAATTAAATGTTAAAATTTCATCCATATTGACCATTTTGGGAACGATCGAAAGGTCCGGAGTCATCGTTTTTCATCCGAAAATTGATTTTTTGGACTGTACCAAAAATGATTCAAAATGTAAATTGGATCGTGCCTCATGTTGAATAAACACTTTTTAAACCCTCACAGTGACCAAAATTGCCATTTTTACAGAGTTTTGCTTACTCAAAAGCTTCAATTTTGACCAATTTCAGGCACAGAAATGACTTTAAACACACCTATTTTAGTTGAAAAAGTCATAATTCACATCCAACAGTCATTTACAGTCAAAAAATTACATGTTAAAATTTCATCCATATTGACCATTTTGGGAACGATCGACAGGTCCGGAGTCATCGTTTTTCATCCGAAAATGGATTTTTTGGACTGTACCAAAAATGATTCAAAATGTAAATTGGATCGTGCCTCATGTTGAATAACCACTTTTTAAACCCTAACAGTGACCAAAATTGCCATTTTTACAGAGTTTTGCTTACTCAAAAGCTTCATTTTTGACCAATTTCAGGCACAGAAATGACTTTAAACACACCTATTTTAGTTGAAAAAGTCATAATTCACATCCAACAGTCATTTACAGTCAAAAAATTACATGTTAAAATTTCATCCATATTGACCATATTGGGAACGTTCGACAGGTCCGGAGTCATCGTTTTTCATCCGAAAATTGATTTTTTGGACTGTACCAAAAATTATTCATAATGTAAATTGGATCGTGCCTCATGTTGAATAACCACTTTTTAAGCCCTCACAGTGACCAAAATTGCCATTTTTACAGAGTTTTTCTTACTCAAAAGCTTCATTTTTGACCAATTTCAGGCACAGAAATTACTTTCAACACATTTATTTTAGTTGAAAAAGTCATAATTTACATCCAACAGTCATTTACAGTCAAAAAATTAAATGTTAAAATTTCATCCATATTGACCATTTTGGGAACGTTCGACAGGTCCGGAGTCATCGTTTTTCATCCGAAAATTGATTTTTTGGACTGTACCAAAAATGATTTACAATGTAAATTGGATCATGCCTCATGTTGAATAACCACTTTTGAAGCCCTCACAGTGACCAAAATTGCCATTTTTACAGAGTTTTGCTTACTCAAAAGCTTCATTTTTGACCAATTTCAGGCACAGAAATGACTTTCAACACATTTATTTTAGTTGAAAAAGTCATAATTCACATCCAACAGTCATTTACAGTAAAAAAATTTAACGTTAAAATTTCATCCATATTGACCATTTTGGGAACGTTCGACAGGTCCGGAGTCATCGTTTTTCATCCGAAAATGGATTTTTTGGACTGTACCAAAAATGATTCATAATGTAAATTGGATCGTGCCTCATGTTGAATAACCACTTTTTAAGCCCTCACAGTGACCAAAATTGCCATTTTTACAGAGTTTTGCTTACTCAAAAGCTTCATTTTTGACCAATTTCAGGCACAGAAACGACTTTAAACACATTTATTTTAGTTGAAAAAGTCATAATTCACATCCAACAGTCATTTACAGTCAAAAAATTAAATGTTAAAATTTCATCCATATTGACCATTTTGGGAACGATCGAAAGGTCCGGAGTCATCGTTTTTCATCCGAAAATTGATTTTTTGGACTGTACCAAAAATGATTCAAAATGTAAATTGGATCGTGCCTCATGTTGAATAAACACTTTTTAAACCCTCACAGTGACCAAAATTGCCATTTTTACAGAGTTTTGCTTACTCAAAAGCTTCAATTTTGACCAATTTCAGGCACAGAAATGACTTTAAACACACCTATTTTAGTTGAAAAAGTCATAATTCACATCCAACAGTCATTTACAGTCAAAAAATTACATATTAAAATTTCATCCATATTGACCATTTTGGGAACGATCGACAGGTCCGGAGTCATCGTTTTTCATCCGAAAATGGATTTTTTGGACTGTACCAAAAATGATTCAAAATGTCAATTGGATCGTGCCTCATGTTGAATAACCACTTTTTAAGCCCTCACAGTGACCAAAATTGCCATTTTTACAGAGTTTTTCTTACTCAAAAGCTTCATTTTTGACCAATTTCAGGCACAGAAATTACTTTAAACACATTTATTTTAGTTGAAAAAGTCATAATTCACATCCAACAGTCATTTACAGTCAAAAAATTAAATGTTAAAATTTCATCCATATTGACCATTTTGGGAACGTTCGACAGGTCCGGAGTCATCGTTTTTCATCCGAAAATTGATTTTTTTGGACTGTACCAAAAATGATTCATAATGTAAATTGGATCGTGCCTCATGTTGAATAACCACTTTTTAAGCCCTCACAGTGACCAAAATTGCTATTTTTACAGAGTTTTGCTTACTCAAAAGCTTCATTTTTGACCAATTTAAGGCACAGAAATGACTTTCAACACATTTATTTTAGTTGAAAAAGACATAATTCACATCCAACAGTCATTTACAGTCAAAAAATTAAATGTTAAAATTTCATCCATATTGACCATTTTGGGAACGTTCGACAGGTCCGGAGTCATCGTTTTCATCCGAAAATGGATTTTTTGGACTGTACCAAAAATGATTCATAATGTAAATTGGATCGTGCCTCATGTTGAATAACCACTTTTTAAGCCCTCACAGTGACCAAAATTGCCATTTTTACAGAGTTTTGCTTACTCAAAAGCTTCATTTTTGACCAATTTCAGGCACAGAAACGACTTTAAACACATTTATTTTAGTTGAAAAAGTCATAATTCACATCCAACAGTCATTTACAGTCAAAAAATTAAATGTTAAAATTTCATCCATATTGACCATTTTGGGAACGATCGAAAGGTCCGGAGTCATCGTTTTTCATCCGAAAATTGATTTTTTGGACTGTACCAAAAATGATTCAAAATGTAAATTGGATCGTGCCTCATGTTGAATAAACACTTTTTAAACCCTCACAGTGACCAAAATTGCCATTTTTACAGAGTTTTGCTTACTCAAAAGCTTCAATTTTGACCAATTTCAGGCACAGAAATGACTTTAAACACACCTATTTTAGTTGAAAAAGTCATAATTCACATCCAACAGTCATTTACAGTCAAAAAATTACATGTTAAAATTTCATCCATATTGACCATTTTGGGAACGATCGACAGGTCCGGAGTCATCGTTTTCATCCGAAAATGGATTTTTTGGACTGTACCAAAAATGATTCAAAATGTAAATTGGATCGTGCCTCATGTTGAATAACCACTTTTTAAACCCTAACAGTGACCAAAATTGCCATTTTTACAGAGTTTTGCTTACTCAAAAGCTTCATTTTTGACCAATTTCAGGCACAGAAATGACTTTAAACACACCTATTTTAGTTGAAAAAGTCATAATTCACATCCAACAGTCATTTACAGTCAAAAAATTACATGTTAAAATTTCATCCATATTGACCATATTGGGAACGTTCGACAGGTCCGGAGTCATCGTTTTTCATCCGAAAATGGATTTTTTGGACTGTACCAAAAATTATTCATAATGTAAATTGGATCGTGCCTCATGTTGAATAACCACTTTTTAAGCCCTCACAGTGACCAAAATTGCCATTTTTACAGAGTTTTTCTTACTCAAAAGCTTCATTTTTGACCAATTTCAGGCACAGAAATTACTTTCAACACATTTATTTTAGTTGAAAAAGTCATAATTTACATCCAACAGTCATTTACAGTCAAAAAATTAAATGTTAAAATTTCATCCATATTGACCATTTTGGGAACGTTCGACAGGTCCGGAGTCATCGTTTTTCATCCGAAAATTGATTTTTTGGACTGTACCAAAAATGATTTACAATGTAAATTGGATCATGCCTCATGTTGAATAACCACTTTTGAAGCCCTCACAGTGACCAAAATTGCCATTTTTACAGAGTTTTGCTTACTCAAAAGCTTCATTTTTGACCAATTTCAGGCACAGAAATGACTTTCAACACCTATATTTTAGTTGAAAAAGTCATAATTCACATCCAACAGTCATTTACAGTAAAAAAATTTAACGTTAAAATTTCATCCATATTGACCATTTTGGGAACGTTCGACAGGTCCGGAGTCATCGTTTTTCATCCGAAAATGGATTTTTTGGACTGTACCAAAAATGATTCATAATGTAAATTGGATCGTGCCTCATGTTGAATAACCACTTTTTAAGCCCTCACAGTGACCAAAATTGCCATTTTTACAGAGTTTTGCTTACTCAAAAGCTTCATTTTTGACCAATTTCAGGCACAGAAACGACTTTAAACACATTTATTTTAGTTGAAAAAGTCATAATTCACATCCAACAGTCATTTACAGTCAAAAAATTAAATGTTAAAATTTCATCCATATTGACCATTTTGGGAACGATCGAAAGGTCCGGAGTCATCGTTTTTCATCCGAAAATTGATTTTTTGGACTGTACCAAAAATGATTAAAAATGTAAATTGGATCGTGCCTCATGTTGAATAAACACTTTTTAAACCCTCACAGTGACCAAAATTGCCATTTTTACAGAGTTTTGCTTACTCAAAAGCTTCAATTTTGACCAATTTCAGGCACAGAAATGACTTTAAACACACCTATTTTAGTTGAAAAAGTCATAATTCACATCCAACAGTCATTTACAGTCAAAAAATTACATATTAAAATTTCATCCATATTGACCATTTTGGGAACGATCGACAGGTCCGGAGTCATCGTTTTTCATCCGAAAATGGATTTTTTGGACTGTACCAAAAATGATTCAAAATGTAAATTGGATCGTGCCTCATGTTGAATAACCACTTTTTAAACCCTAACAGTGACCAAAATTGCCATTTTTACAGAGTTTTGCTTACTCAAAAGCTTCATTTTTGACCAATTTCAGGCACAGAAATGACTTTAAACACACCTATTTTAGTTGAAAAAGTCATAATTCACATCCAACAGTCATTTACAGTCAAAAAATTACATGTTAAAATTTCATCCATATTGACCATATTGGGAACGTTTGACAGGTCCGGAGTCATCGTTTTTCATCCGAAAATGGATTTTTTGGACTGTACCAAAAATTATTCATAATGTAAATTGGATCGTGCCTCATGTTGAATAACCACTTTTTAAGCCCTCACAGTGACCAAAATTGCCATTTTTACAGAGTTTTTCTTACTCAAAAGCTCATTTTTGACCAATTTCAGGCACAGAAATTACTTTCAACACATTTATTTTAGTTGAAAAAGTCATAATTTACATCCAACAGTCATTTACAGTCAAAAAATTAAATGTTAAAATTTCATCCATATTGACCATTTTGGGAACGTTCGACAGGTCCGGAGTCATCGTTTTTCATCCGAAAATTGATTTTTGGACTGTACCAAAAATGATTTACAATGTAAATTGGATCATGCCTCATGTTGAATAACCACTTTTGAAGCCCTCACAGTGACCAAAATTGCCATTTTTACAGAGTTTTGCTTACTCAAAAGCTTCATTTTTGACCAATTTCAGGCACAGAAATGACTTTCAACACATTTATTTTAGTTGAAAAAGTCATAATTCACATCCAACAGTCATTTACAGTAAAAAAATTTAACGTTAAAATTTCATCCATATTGACCATTTTGGGAACGTTCGACAGGTCCGGAGTCATCGTTTTTCATCCGAAAATGGATTTTTTGGACTGTACCAAAAATGATTCAGAATGTAAATTGGATCGTGCCTCATGTTGAATAACCACTTTTTAAGCCCTAACAGTGACCAAAATTGCCATTTTTACAGAGTTTTGCTTACTCAAAAGCTTCAATTGTGACCAATTTCAGGCACAGAAATGACTTTAAACACACTTAATTTAGTTGAAAAAGTCATAATTCACATCCAACAGTCATTTACAGTCAAAAATTAAATGTTAAAATTTCATCCATTTTGACCATTTTGGGAACGTTCGACAGGTCCGGAGTCATCGTTTTTCATCCGAAAATTGATTTTTGGACTGTACCAAAAATGATTCAAAATGTAAATTGGATCGTGCCTCATGTTGAATAACCACTTTTTAAACCCTAACAGTGACCAAAATTGCCATTTTTACAGAGTTTTGCTTACTCAAAAGCTTCAATTGTGACCAATTTCAGGCACAGAAATGACTTTAAACACACTCATTTAAGTTGAAAAAGTCATAATTCACATCCAACAGTCATTTACAGTCAAAAAAGTTAAATGTTAAAATTTCATCGATATTGACCATTTTGGGAACGTTCCACAGGTCCGGAGTCATCGTTTTTCATCCGAAAATTGATTTTTTGGACTGTACCAAAAATGATTCAAAATGTAAATTGGATCGTGCCTCATGTTGAATAACCACTTTTTAAGCCCTCACAGTGACCAAAATTGCAATTTTTACAGAGTTTTGCTTACTCAAAAGCTTCATTTTTGACCAATTTCAGGCACAGAAATGACTTTAAACACACTTATTTTAGTTGAAAAAGTCATAATTCACATCCAACAGTCATTTACAGTAAAAAAAATAAATGTTAAAATTTCATCCATATTGACCATTTTGGGAACGTTCGACAGGTCCGGAGTCATCGTTTTTCATCCGAAAATGGATTTTTTGGACTGTACCAAAAATGATTCATAATGTAAATTGGATCGTGCCTCATGTTGAATAACCACTTTTTAAGCCCTCACAGTGACCAAAATTGCCATTTTTACAGAGTTTTTCTTACTCAAAAGCTTCAATTTTGACCAGATTCAGGCACAGAAATGACTTTAAACACACTTATTTTAGTTGAAAAAGTCATAATTCACATCCAAGAGTCATTTACAGTCAAAAAATTAAATGTTAAAATTTCATCCATATTGACCATTTTGGGAACGTTCGACAGGTCCGGAGTCATCGTTTTTCATCCGAAAATGGATTTTTTGGACTGTACCAAAAATGATTCATAATGTAAATTGGATCGTGCCTCATGTTGAATATTCACTTTTTAAGCCCTCACAGTGACCAAAATTGCCATTTTTACAGAGTTTTGCTTACTCAAAAGCTTCATTTTTGACCAATTTCAGGCACAGAAATGACTTTAAACACATTTATTTTAGTTGAAAAGTAATAATTCACATCCAACAGTCATTTACAGTCAAAAAATTAAATGTTAAAATTTCATCCATATTGACCTTTTTGGAATGTTCGACAGGTTCGGAGTCATCGTTTTTCATCCGAAAATTGATTTTTTGGACTGTACCAAAAATGATTCAAAATGTAAATTGGATCGTGCCTCATGTTGAATAACCACTTTTTAAACCCTCACAGTGACCAAAATTGCCATTTTTACAGTTTTGCTTACTCAAAAGCTTCATTTTTGACCAATTTCAGGCACAGAAATGACTTTAAACACACTTATTTTAGTTGAAAAAGTCATAATTCACATCCAACAGTTATTTACAGTCAAAAAAATAAATGTTAAAATTTCATCCATATTGACCATTTTGGGAACGTTCGACAGGTCCGGAGTCATCGTTTTTCATCCGGAAATGGATTTTTTGGACTGTACCAAAAATGATTCATAATGTAAATTGGATCGTGCCTCATGTTGAATAACCACTTTTTAAGCCCTCACAGTGACCAAAATTGCCATTTTTACAGAGTTTTTCTTACTCAAAAGCTTCATTTTTGACCAATTTCAGGCACAGAAATTACTTTAAACACATTTATTTTAGTTGAAAAAGTCATAATTCACATCCAACAGTCATTTACAGTCAAAAAATTAAATGTTAAAATTTCATCCATATTGACCATTTTGGGAACGTTCGACAGGTCCGGAGTCATCGTTTTTCATCCGAAAATTGATTTTTTTGGACTGTACCAAAAATGATTCATAATGTAAATTGGATCGTGCCTCATGTTGAATAACCACTTTTTAAGCCCTCACAGTGACCAAAATTGCTATTTTTACAGAGTTTTGCTTACTCAAAAGCTTCATTTTTGACCAATTTAAGGCACAGAAATGACTTTCAACACATTTATTTTAGTTGAAAAAGACATAATTCACATCCAACAGTCATTTACAGTCAAAAAATTAAATGTTAAAATTTCATCCATATTGACCATTTTGGGAACGTTCGACAGGTCCGGAGTCATCGTTTTTCATCCGAAAATGGATTTTTTGGACTGTACCAAAAATGATTCATAATGTAAATTGGATCGTGCCTCATGTTGAATAACCACTTTTTAAGCCCTCACAGTGACCAAAATTGCCATTTTTACAGAGTTTTGCTTACTCAAAAGCTTCATTTTTGACCAATTTCAGGCACAGAAACGACTTTAAACACATTTATTTTAGTTGAAAAAGTCATAATTCACATCCAACAGTCATTTACAGTCAAAAAATTAAATGTTAAAATTTCATCCATATTGACCATTTGGGAACGATCGAAAGGTCCGGAGTCATCGTTTTTCATCCGAAAATTGATTTTTTGGACTGTACCAAAAATGATTCAAAATGTAAATTGGATCGTGCCTCATGTTGAATAAACACTTTTTAAACCCTCACAGTGACCAAAATTGCCATTTTTACAGAGTTTTGCTTACTCAAAAGCTTCAATTTTGACCAATTTCAGGCACAGAAATGACTTTAAACACACCTATTTTAGTTGAAAAAGTCATAATTCACATCCAACAGTCATTTACAGTCAAAAAATTACATGTTAAAATTTCATCCATATTGACCATTTTGGGAACGATCGACAGGTCCGGAGTCATCGTTTTTCATCCGAAAATGGATTTTTTGGACTGTACCAAAAATGATTCAAAATGTAAATTGGATCGTGCCTCATGTTGAATAACCACTTTTTAAACCCTAACAGTGACCAAAATTGCCATTTTTACAGAGTTTTGCTTACTCAAAAGCTTCATTTTTGACCAATTTCAGGCACAGAAATGACTTTAAACACACCTATTTTAGTTGAAAAAGTCATAATTCACATCCAACAGTCATTTACAGTCAAAAAATTACATGTTAAAATTTCATCCATATTGACCATATTGGGAACGTTCGACAGGTCCGGAGTCATCGTTTTTCATCCGAAAATGGATTTTTTGGACTGTACCAAAAATTATTCATAATGTAAATTGGATCGTGCCTCATGTTGAATAACCACTTTTTAAGCCCTCACAGTGACCAAAATTGCCATTTTTACAGAGTTTTTCTTACTCAAAAGCTTCATTTTTGACCAATTTCAGGCACAGAAATTACTTTCAACACATTTATTTTAGTTGAAAAAGTCATAATTTACATCCAACAGTCATTTACAGTCAAAAAATTAAATGTTAAAATTTCATCCATATTGACCATTTTGGGAACGTTCGACAGGTCCGGAGTCATCGTTTTTCATCCGAAAATTGATTTTTTGGACTGTACCAAAAATGATTTACAATGTAAATTGGATCATGCCTCATGTTGAATAACCACTTTTGAAGCCCTCACAGTGACCAAAATTGCCATTTTTACAGAGTTTTGCTTACTCAAAAGCTTCATTTTTGACCAATTTCAGGCACAGAAATGACTTTCAACACATTTATTTTAGTTGAAAAAGTCATAATTCACATCCAACAGTCATTTACAGTAAAAAAATTTAACGTTAAAATTTCATCCATATTGACCATTTTGGGAACGTTCGACAGGTCCGGAGTCATCGTTTTTCATCCGAAAATGGATTTTTTGGACTGTACCAAAAATGATTCATAATGTAAATTGGATCGTGCCTCATGTTGAATAACCACTTTTTAAGCCCTCACAGTGACCAAAATTGCCATTTTTACAGAGTTTTGCTTACTCAAAAGCTTCATTTTTGACCAATTTCAGGCACAGAAACGACTTTAAACACATTTATTTTAGTTGAAAAAGTCATAATTCACATCCAACAGTCATTTACAGTCAAAAAATTAAATGTTAAAATTTCATCCATATTGACCATTTTGGGAACGATCGAAAGGTCCGGAGTCATCGTTTTTCATCCGAAAATGGATTTTTTGGACTGTACCAAAAATGATTCAAAATGTAAATTGGATCGTGCCTCATGTTGAATAACCACTTTTTAAACCCTAACAGTGACCAAAATTGCCATTTTTA